>NC_044322.1:101428363-102044590 GCF_007399415.2 Gopherus evgoodei
AAAGGAAAGGTAACTGATACGAAGGAGGCTGTGAGAGGGGAAGGCTGAGTCCTTGCTCCTTCCAGCTGGAAAGGCCTAAGGTGGTTAGTACCCAGTAGTTTGAGTTGTTTAGTTGTTTAGTTCTGGTTTTGAGTTTGATTTTTGAAAACTGAGCCAGCCCCAAAGAAAGGGATGTGAAGAGGCCTTGGCTGAAACCTTACTTTTTTTCCTTCTCTTGCAGGTGAATCTACACTTCAGCTTGGCAATGTAGTAATAAGCAAGAGTGGATAAAGAGCAGGGAGAGTGGCATTGTGAAGGGAAGTAGCTTGGACTTGTACTGGAGGAGAGCTTCAAAGAGAGAAGTGACATGATCAGAGAAGCAGGCAATGAAGATGATCTCAGCAGCTGTGGTTGACATAGACTGGAAGAGGGCAAAATAGGTTTCAAGGAGGCCAGAAAGAGGTTGCAATAATTGCTGAGTTTTCAGAAACCTCCCACTCTCCTCATAGTTTAAATAATATCACACGCTCTTAGCATCTTGTTGGCTAACCCAATCTTCTTCAAAATCAAAAACAGGAAGTGTTTTGTTTTGGGTTGATCTCTAGTGCGCAGTGAGCACCACCATGCAGTTTGGAAAACCAGTGCTCTAGTTGCTGATTAGGATGTGTGGATGTTAACTCTGCAGAAACCAAGGCCTGGTCTACACTACGCATTTGTACCGATTTTAGCAGCGTTAAACCGATTTAACGCTGCACCCGTCCACACAATGATATAAAGGGCTCTTTAAACCTGTTTCTGTACTCCTCCCTGACAAGAGGAGTAGCGCTGAAATTGGCATTACCATATCGGATTAGGGTTAGCGTGGCTGCAAATCGACGGTATTGGCCTCTGGGCGGTATCCCACAGTGCACCATTGTGACCGCTCTGGACAGCAATCTGAACTTGGATGCATTGGCCAGGTAGACAGGAAAAGCCCCGCCAACTTTTGAATTTCATTTCCTGTTTGGCCAACGTGGAGAGCTCACCATCACAGGTGACCACGCAGAGCTCATCAGCACAGGTAACAATGCAGTCTCCTGAGAATTGAAAAAGAGCTCCAGCATGGACCACACTGGAGGTATTGGATCTGATAGCTATATGGGGAGAGGATTCTGTGCTAATTGAACTCCGTTCCAAAAGATGAAATGAAAAAAACATCTGAAAAAATTTCCAAGGCCATGATGCAGAGAGGCCACACCAGGGACTCAGTACAGTGCAGAGTGAAAGTTAAGGAGCTCAGACAAGCCTATCAGAAAACCAAAGAACCAAACGGAAGGTCCGGGGCAGGGCCGAAAACATGCCGCTTCTACGCTGAGCTGCATGCAATTCTAGGGGGGTCTGCCACCACTACCCCACCCCTGTCTGTGAATTCCAAGGTGGAGGTGGTAATCTCAGCCACGGCTGAGATTCTGCGGACGGGGAAGATGAGGAGGAGGAAGAGGAAGATGAGCTTGCAGAGAGAACACAGCACTCCATTCTCCCAAATGGCCAGGAGCTTTTTCTCACCCAGACGGAATTATCCTCCTAGCCCTCCCAAGCCAGTAGCCCAGAAAATGAAGCCATGGAAGTGACCTCTGGTGAGTGTACCTTTGTAAATATAAAACATGGTTTAAAAGCAAGTGTTTTTAAATGATTGATTTACCCTGAGGACTTGGGATGCATTTGTGGCCAGTACAGTTATTGGAAAAGTTTGTTAACATGTCTGGGGATGGAGCGGAAATCCTCCAGGGACATCTCCATGAAGATCTCCTGGAGGTACTCCAAAAGCCTTTGCAGAAGGTTTCTGGGCAAGGCAGCCGTATTCCGTCCATCATGGTAGGACACTTGACCACGCCATGCATGTAGCAAGTAATCTGGTATCACTGCATGACAAAGCCTAGCTGCATATGGTCCCGGTGATTGCTGGCATTCAAGCAACATCCGTTCTTTATCTCACTGTGTTATCCTCAGGAGAGTGATATCGTTCATGGTAACCTGGCTGAAATTCAGGAATTTAATTAAGGGGACAGAGATGGCCATTCCTACTGGCCTGTTTGCCTGTTGCTTAAAAGGAATCCTTCCTTGCAGGTAGCCGAGGGGGGGTAATGGCGCTGAGCTTTTTCATGTTTGGCTAGCAGGGATCTTCCCTGCTACCAGCCACGCGGTGCGGGGGGAAAAGGGGGGTGATTAGCAGTGATCTTCCATGATACCAGCCATGCGGTGGGGGGAGGGGTAAAGCAAGCATCCCAGAGAATTGGATGGGGGAGGTGGTTTCTTCTGCTGCATGTTAACAGGAAAGAAGCAGCACTGAATGGGCTTTGCTTGGTATTTGGGAAAGCAGGGCACTGTGTATATGAAGGCTGCGGAAGCCAAAAGACAATGGCTTACCATGGCCGCATGCAAGCTGAATTCTGCTGCCTGGACCTGCGTCTGTGAAATCTCTAACACCAGAGCTGCAGGCACTCAATATTAAGATGCAAAATGCGACCTTGTAGTGAAATCACATGTGCTATGTAAGGTGAATAGTGTTGTTCACTGTGAAAGAGTATAACCATTGTTCTGTAAAATGTATCTTTTTAAATGCTTCTCTCCCTTTTTTACCTCCCTCATGCAGCTGCAAAATTTTCAAGCCTCCCTACTCCATCCCGAAGGCTATCTCAGATAAGGCGGAGGAAAAAAAAGATGCAAGACGAAATGTTCTTGGAAATCATGCAAGTAACCTGCAATGAAAGAGTTCATCTGAATAAGTGGAAGGACGTGGTATCTAATTATAGGAAAGATGCCAGTGAACGTGAGGACAGGAGGGACGAACGTGATGAGAGGTGGTGGCAGGAAGATCAGAGGAGGCATGATGCAATGCTGGGGCTGCTGCGTGATCAAACTGACATCCTCCGATGTCTGGTGGAGCTTCAGGAACAGCAGCAGGGTCACAGACTGCTGCTGCAGCCCCTGTGTAACCACCCTCACCACTCACCATCTTCCATATCTTCCTCACCCAGACTGTAAGAACGCATGGGGGAAGGCTTCCTGCACCCGCCCACTCCATCCCCGTGGACAGCCCAACCAAAAGGCTGTCATTACTTTGAAATATTTTTAGTGGCCTTTTCTTTCCCTCCTATCCTCCTCCCAAACCCCACCCGGGATACCTTGTCAGTTCTCTCCCTCTTTTATAATGACTTTTTAATAAAGAATACATGATTTTTAAATGATAGTGACTTTATTTCCTTAAGCAAGCTGTAATCGAAGGGGGAGGGTGTGTTGCTTACAGGGAATGAGTCAATTGGGGGGGGGTTCATCAAGGGGAAAAAAACACAACAGTCACACTGTATCCTAGCCCGTGATGAAACTCGTTTTCAAAGCTTCTCTGAGGCACACCGCTTCCTAGTGTGCTCTTCACATTGCCCTGGTGTCTGGCTGAGCATAATCAGTGGCCAGGTGATTTGCCTCAGCCTCCCACCCCACCATAAAGGTCTCCCCCTTACTCTCACAGAGATTGTGGAGCACACAGCAAGCAGCAATAACAATGGGGACACTGGTTTGGCTGAGGTCTGAGTGAGTCAGTAATGTGCACCAGCATGCCTTTAAACGGCCAAATGCACATTCTACCACCATTCTGCACTTGCTCAGCCTGTAGTTGAACAGCTCCTGACCACTGTCCAGGCTGCCTCTGTATGGCTTCATGAGCCATGGCATCAAGGGGTAGGCTGGGTCACCCAGGATAACGACAGACATTTCAGCATCCCCAACTGTTATTTTCTGGTCTGGGAAGTAATTCCCTTGCTGCAGCAGTTTAAACAGAGTAGTGTTCCTGAAGACGCAAGCATCATGAACCCTTCCAGGCCATCCCACATGGACATTGGTGAAATGTCCCTTGTGATCCACCAGTGCTTGCAGCACCTTTGAAAAGTACCCCTTGTGGTTTATGTACTGGGTGTCCTGGTGCTCCGGTGCCAAGATAGGGATATGGGTTCCATCTATCGCCCTCCCCCCCCCCCACAGATAGGGAATCCCATTGCAGCAAAGCCATCCATTATGGCCTACACGTTTCCTAGAGTCACAACCTTTTGAGCAGCAGCTTAGTGATTGCTTTGGCTACTTGCAACACAGCAGCCCCCACAGTAGATTTTCCCACTCCAAATTGATTCCCGACTGACCGGTAGCTGTCTGGCGTTGCAAACTTCCAGAGGGCTATTGCCACTCGCTTCTCAACTGTGAGGGCTGCTCTTATCTTGGTATTCTGGCTTTTCAGGGCAGGGGAAAGCAAGTCACAAACTTCCATGAAAGTGCTGTTACGCATGCGAAAGTTTCACAGCCACTGCAAATTGTCCCAAATCTGCAAAATTATGCGGTCCCACCAGTCTGTGCTTGTTTCCCGGGCCCAAAATCGGTGTTCAATGGCTAGAACCTGCCCCATTACCAGCAGGATCTCCAAAGCGCAGGGGCCCGCTGTTTGAGAGAATTCTGTGTCCATATCCTCATCACCCTCGTTGCCGCTCTGCCGTAGCCGCCACCTCCTCGCTTGGCTTTGCAGGTCCTGGTTCAGCATAGACTGCACGAGAAAGCGTAAGGTGTTTACAATGTCCACGATTGTGGTCTTGATCTGAGCAGCGTCCATGCTTGCTGTGCTATGGCGTTTGCACAGTTCAGCCAGGAAAAAAGGCGTGAAACGGTTGTCTGCTGCTTTCATTGAGGGAGGTGTAAGGCTGTACCCAGAACCACCCGCGACAATCTTTTTTGCCCCATCAGGCACTGGGATCTCAACCCAGAATTCCAAGGGGCGGGGGCGACTGCGGGAACTATGGGATAGCTACGGGATAGCTACCCACAGTGCAAGGCTCTGGAAATCAACACTAGCCTCGGTACATGGACACACACCACCGAATTAATGTGCTTAGTGTGGCCGCATGCACTTGACTTTATACAATCTGTTTTACAAAACTGGTTTATGTAAAATCGGAATAATCCCGTAGTGTAGACATACCCCAACAATGCTTTAAAAATGAGCTCTGACATCTGAAAGACATAATCCAACAACCCGTTTTCAGTACCATACCTCAAATCCCTGAAAAGAAGCAGCCTAGTCTGCAGGAATGAACACTGGACTGAGAGTTGAGAGCTCTAGGATTGCAGTCAGGGCTGTATCATTGACTCAGTGGGAAGTCTTGGTCAAGAGACTTCATCCTTGCCTCAGTTTCCCTATCTCTAAAATGTTTGCTTACTGCAGAGTTGTACTACATTTCCCACCTTGAAACTTCTCAGCAATTCTGGCATTACTGGTTTGTTCACCAGTTCCTCCCTCTGCTCCAACCATATGTTTAGTAGTTATAGTCTGATTGTTTTGTCTGGGCTGTATGAATAGTAACCCACAAGGAGGAATGCGGACACACAAAGAGAGACAGTTATTCACATAAGAAACTTAAAATGCTGTGAGATTCATTTAGTGTAAATAACTCTTCCTATAGACCCTCTTGCGTGATTCTGCATTTCTGGTTACAAATAATTTTTAATAATAAAAGCGATGGGTTGCACATCGATCTGTATGGTGTGTGCGCATGGAGAGCTTCCATTTAACAAGGAAACAATTATTGAAATATTACATAATGCAACAGAGAGCCTGCTGTAAGCTTCAGCCAGCACTCTCTGTTCTGCCCCCCTGCAGTCTAGAGCCCCACTCTTCTAAATGGAGGCTGACTTTTGGTCTTTGCAGTCAGGTCTCACATCCGTACACCACAGAAGCAGCTGCTGCACACAGACTGTAGGAAACTTCAAGAATAAAGTGAGTCACGTCCCTCAAAATGAAGAAGTGCTTTTGAGGACTATGCCACCAGAGAAGTAGAGAACCTGATTCTAGCCACCCCACTAGCACAAAGCACAATATGTAGAAGAAAACAAATGTTGCCAACTCTTGCAAATAGATCGAGAGCCTTGTGATGCTTGATGTTAAGATCCCAGCTCTTGGAATCAAGTTGTTTTGTGAGAATCTCAACTTTCAGTTTTTTAAAAAAGTAAAGGTCTAACGCTTATGGTTGCAGACAAAGGCTTGAACACATGATCCAGTGCAACCTTGGAAATTAGAAGACAAAAAGAATCCGAAATGTGTAATTAAAAAAAAATCTTATAATTTTGGGGGCTTGACTCATTGTGTTTGAACATTTGAGGTTGGCAGGACTGAAAAAAAGTAGGATCAGGTTGTGTTGAAGCTATTTAAATGTTTGAATTATAAATAGAAATTTGTAATGAAGATATGACACTTTATTGTACAGTTCCTTTAGTCTCCTTATAATGTCAGTATTAACTCAGACAGATGGATAACAAGCAGCCCATGCCTTACAATATACAAATGTACTTACATATTCCAGCACAACTCTTTGATTGTAGTTTCTAACTCCAGTACTTTCTACCTGAAATCCCCTTACTTTATTGCCTACGAGCTGCAGCCATTTTCTCTTGAGACATTCTCTTTGGAGCAGGATCGATAAAGATTAATGAATTGTTTTCCACATTAAAAAAAAGAAAAGGATAGTCTCAACTCATACGATAGTTTAAACTAATTGCTCAAATCAATAGGAGATGTAATGATAATATTTAATATATTTGCTGCTTAGAAAGCCATAACACTTCAGCTTTCCAAATAGCCATGCTATAAATAATTCTGCATCCGATTCAGCTATGAGCATGTGTTAAATAGAAAAAGAGATGCAAAAGGACTGCCTGATGCCAATTCAAAGAATTAAAAAAACTTGTAAAGAAAGGACCAAATACTGATTTTGGAGTGGTTGAATGGTCTGTACACTGCACTGGAAGCCTGATTTCCACTGATGACATTGACTTCTATGGCCTTGGGCTTAATTCCTCTGCCTTGGTTTTCCCATCTGTGAAATGGGAGTAATGATACTTATCTAGTTCATAGGATAGTTGTAAGGATTAGTTAAAGTGCTCTGAGCGTGTAAAACACTGTATGCATGGTTGGTATTATCAGGACATAGCACATATATAGCATTCTCTGTTCATGTCTTATTTTTGATTATTTCAATGAATACATTGTAGACACACTGTGCGTGGCCATGCCTCTTCCTGTATCAGCTTTTGTAGGTGGCCAGTCTCTCTCTTGTGCTGCAGGAATAATGACATATGCCTTACAGTTCATATGTCCAAATGAATTGTATCAAAAATGAGATGGTTATTATGGCAGCAGCAGTTGCAACTTAGGGCTTGTCTATGCTACTGCTCAGGTCGATGTACCTTGCGTCACTCAGGGGTATGAAAAAAACACCCCCCTGAGCAACGTAAGTTATATCGCCTTAAAGTGGTGTTTACATCATGCTATGTCAGCGGGAGATGCTTTCCCATTGACATAGCTTCTGTCTCCTTTTGAGGTGGAGTAATTATGTCGATGGGAGAGCGCTCTCCCATTGAAAGGGCGCATCTTCACCTGATGTAGCACGGTAGTGAAGACAAGCCCAAAGAGATTTACTAGAGCCTTTCTATGTTGTCTGTCAGCCAGTGTGAACATCATTTGTAGGCACAGATGACATAAGCACTCTAGCTTCAATTTACCAGTCTATCTCTATACAGCAAAGCACTTACATATGTGGTTAACTTTGGGCAGGTGCTTAAATGTTTCCTAATGGTGATGGAGTTGAGCAGGTGCTTAAACATTTTGCTGAATTGGCAGCTATATGCCTAATAATGTTTTCCCTAGTGAAGGAGGTCAAAGGACAGGTGGCAGAGAAGTGATGGGCTACCTAAGGAGGGGAGAGAAAAGCTGAGAATGAGGAAAGATGTGATGCAAATGCTAATGTCCATACTGAAGGTGAAATGTGGAAGGGAGATTGTTAAGCAGAGCTGTACAAAAATTCTTTATTTAAAAAAAGTCTTGTTTTTATTGAATGCTCCTTTTCCTTCAAAAATGTTGTGACCATCTCTGTAGTTAAGAGGATACAAAATGAGGGACTGCCTAGGGTAAGGCAATGCTCAGATTGGGTGAGTCTTCTGGGGCATGCCATACCCACCCTAATCATTGCTGACAATGAAAATGGCCTACGAAATTTGCCATCATTTTTTCCTCCCATATGAGTTCTGGGACTTGCAAAATATGGCACTTTTAGAGTGTGTTATATTTGAGATAGTAAAAAAATCATCTAGCAAAAGAGGGGTTTGAACAAAATAGAGAGTCCCAAATGAAAAACAAAATGGTTCAACGAGGTCACGATCCAGACAAGCCAATATATTGAGAAGCTGGGCTGTTTTCTGATCTTATGACAATTTGACCATGCCCGGCAATCTGGAGGAGAGAGAGAGATTGAATTCAGTATGTGATGGAGAAAGAAAGAAAGAACAGTGAGACTAATGAATGCTTGGTCTTGCTCCTTTCTACCTCTCCTTCTCCCTGAAGAGCATTCCCAGCTGCACTAAAGGAATGGGGTTATCACTTACCCACTCCTGCACCTACTGTGTCCACAGGGCAATATGTTTACTGGTAGCTGTCTCCGTGTGCTATATATAGACAGAGTGTGGTCCCTGGTAAGCAGGCGAGGTGAAGCCAGTTTCTTTGAATTTATAGTTTGTTTTCCTTACTAAATGCTTCTTGTTTAAGGTTGGTGAAGTCCTATCTTTTATTGAACCAACTTGTGTGGATGAGAGAGACAAGCTTTCAAGCTACACCCAACTCTTCAGGTTTGGGAAAGGTACTCCCAGTGTCACAGCTAAATACAAGGTGGAGCAGATTGCTTATCATAAGTAGTTAAAACAAATGCTAAGGGACCATTCAAGGTCTATTAGAGTTCTTTGTGGGGGCAACAAAAGTGCACAAGGATGATCCAGTGGTATAGTGTACTTGGACTTAAAGCCTTTGACAAGATTCCTCACTAAAGGCTCATAAGCAAAGTAAGCAGTCATGGGATAAGAGGGAAGGTTCTCTCATGGATCAATAACTGGTTACAAGATGGGGGCAAAGGAGTAGGAATAAATGGCTAGTTTTCATAGTGGAGAGACATAAATAGCAGGATCCCCCAGGCATTTGTACTGGAACCAGTTCTGTCCCACATATTGATAAATGATCTAGAAAAAGGGGGTAAACAGTGAGGTGGCAAAATTTTTGAAGATGATACAAAATTATTTAAGATTGCAGTCTGATCTGGACATTACTAAGAGTTACAAAGGGATCTCTCAAAACCGAATGACTGAGCGACAAAATGGCAGATGAAATTGAGCACTGACAACTGCAAAGTAATGCACATTGGAAAACATAATCACAATGATACGTACAATATGATAGGATTTAAATTAGCTGTTACCTTTCAAGAAAGAGATCTTGGAGTCATTGTCGATAGTTCTCTGAAAACATCTGCTCAGTGTATGGTGGGAATCAAGAAAGATAACAGTGTTAGGAACCATTGGGAAGGGGATATGTAAGAAGACAGTAAACATCATAATGCCACTTTGTAGATCTACGGTTTACCCACACCTTGAATACTGTATGCAGTTCTGGTCACCCATGTCTGAAAAAAGAAACATTAGAAATGGAAAAAGTACAGAGAAGGATTACAAAATATGATTAGGAGTATGGAACAGCTTCCATCTGAGGAGATATTTAAAAGACTGGGACGGTTCATCTTAGAAAAGAGATGACTAAGAGGGATATGATAGAGGTCTATAAAATCCTGAATGGTGTGGAGAAAGTGCATAAGGAAGTGTTATTTACCCCTTCACATAACATAAGAACCAAGGATCACCCAGTGAAATTAGCAGCAAGTTTAAAACAAACAAAAGGAAGTACTTCTTCACACAATGTGCAGTCAACCTGTGAAACTCATTGCCAGGGGATGTTGTGAAGGCCCAAACTATAACTGGGTTCAAAAAAGAATTAGATACGTTCATGGAGGATAAGTCCATCAGTGGCTATTAGCCAAACTGGTTAGGGATGCAACCCTATGCTCTGTGTGTTCCTAAACCTCTGACTCCCAGATACTGTTGACATGGGATGGATCACACAATATTTGCCCTTTTCTGTTCATTCCCTCTGAGGCACTGGGCATTGGCTGCTATCGGAAGATGGGCTACTGGGCTAGATGGACCACTGGTCTGACCCATTATGGCTGTTCTTTTGTTCTTAAGGTGAAGTGGCCTATTAAAACCTCTGCAGACATAGGAAAAAAACAGGGGTGAGGGAAGTTAGTGGGTTAGGGAGAGATTGCAACTGCTTTGGAGGACAGGGTCAAAATTCAAAATGATCTGGACAAATTGGAGAAATGGTCTGAGGTAAACAGGATGAAGTTCAATAAAGATAAATGCAAAGTGCTCCACCTAGGAAGGAACAATCAGTTTCACACATACAGAATGGGAAGAGACTGTCTAGGAAGGAGTATGGCAGAAAGAGATCTAGGGATAATAGTAGACCACAAGCTTAATATGAGTCAACAGTGTGATACTGTTGCAAAAAAAGCAAACATGATTCTGGGATGCATTAACAGGTGTGTTGTAAACAAGACACGAGAAGTCATTCTTCCGCTTTACTCTGCGCTGGTTAGGCCTCAACTGGAGTATTGTGTCCAGTTCTGGGCACCGCATTTCAAGAAAGATGTGGAGAAATTGGAGAGGGTCCAGAGAAGAGCAACAAGAATGATTAAAGGTCTTGAGAACATGACCTATGAAGGAAGGCTGAAGGAATTGGGTTTGTTTAGTTTGGAAAAGAGAAGACTGAGAGGGGACATGATAGCAGTTTTCAGGTATCTAAAAGGGTGTCATCAGGAGGAGGGAGAAAACTTATTCACCTTAGCCTCCAATGATAGAACAAGAAGCAATGGGCTTAAACTGCAGCAAGGGAGATTTAGGTTGGACATTAGGAAAAAGTTCCTAACTGTCAGGGTAGTTAAACACTGGAATAGATTGCCTAGGAAAGTTGTGGAATCTCCATCTCTGGAGATATTTAAGAGTAGGTTAGATAAATATCTATTAGGGATGGTCTAGACAGTATTTGGTCCTGCCATGAGGGCAGCGGACTGGACTCGATGACCTCTCGAGGTCCCTTCCAGTCCTAGAGTCTATGAGTCTATGAGTTACAGATTGCTGTAATAAATCACAAATGCAGTGCCTTTATTAAGACCAGGATTTTTCAGAATCTACCAAAGTTATGAATTTAAGCTCCCAGACTTAAAGTATTGCCCAGGTTTCCTATGAGGATATGGAGTGATCATTTTGTGAAAAGTGTTTGCCCACAGGTGATATGGTGTTTTTCTCTTTTATCATTTTTCTGTGAGAGTTCATTTGTGACCGTAGCAATCAGTTTCACCACATAGCTGTTATTGGGGCATTTAGTGCACTGGATGAGGTACACTGCATGCTATAGGCATAAGTAGGCCCCATGGATCTTGAAAGGTGTGTTTGGATGGATATTTGACATTGTAGCAGCAGAGATATGTCTACAGGTGTTGCCTCTGTTCTGGCAGAGTCTGGTGCTGCATTGAGTTGATGGGTTCTGGTCTGTGGGGAGCTTGCTTCTGAAGATGAGCTTGGTGAGGTTGGGGTCTTTTTTGAAGGCCAGAAGAGGGGGTTGGGTATTTTGTTTAAGATGACCTGTGATCCAGTATACCATGACACCGGCAGGAACAGATACAATGAAACTGTCAGCATCTGACTGATGCTACTACTTGGGAGGTGCTATGGGAAGATTCTGATCTTGAATCTCCTGAATTCAATGGCAAAACTTTCATTGACTTCAGTGGTGCAGGCACAGCCCTTATAGCATCCAAGTCACTAGTGCCATCCCCAGGATTTCCTCTTAAGGGAATCTCCAAGGAGTGTGGTGATGGGAAATATGACATGTCAGCATCCCATGACCTGCGCCCAGTTTAATCTCTTGGTAAAGGTACTTGATGTAGAGGAACTTCCAGTGCTACAAGGAGGAGCCAAAGCTGTAAAGTAACACCGGGAGTGCGTTTAAAGTTTAAGAGAAGGTGATGTTTTATCAGCTTGTGTGTGTGATTATGGAGCATACCTATGAATTGCATTCTCCACCCTCCCTTTATTATTGTTGTAGTGAACTTTCACAGCTGAGGAAGGGATCAGATTATTACCTCTGCAATGTTTTGTCCTTTGTTTATTCATAGGACAGGTTTTGTTTTTTTTAAATGGAGATATATCTATCTCCTCGAACTGGAAGGAACCCCAAAGGGTCATCGAGTCCAGCCCCTGCCTTCACTAGCAGGACCAAGTACTGATTTTGCCCCAGATCCCTAAGTGGCCCCTTCAAGGATTGAACTGACAACCCTGGGTTTAGCAGGCCAATGCTCAAAACACTGAGCTATCCTTCCCCCGGGTATTGTGTGGAAAGTGACAGTGTGAGTTCCCCATGCGCCCTCTGCAATGTTCCTCATCCCTCACTTGGAGGAATTACATCTAAGGAGTGAAGAGTAGTTTTATATTTCTATCCCTTCAATTCTTGGCTCTTCTGCTGCTGAGAATGCCAACAAAAACCAGTTGGGGTGATGGTTTTTGTGATGATGCCATGTGCTCACAGGAAACTTGGCTGAAGTGCTAATTATTTCCCAAGTTGGTGCCTATTCATGTCTAGTTGTCTTAGAAAAAGAGAATAATAGGACTGAGTGGGGGGAAAAAACCCAAAATTTGTCTCAATTAATATCAAAGGACTTATTCATTTCAATCAAAGTAATATTGGATTTTCAATCAAATAAAAAATAACCATTACCTTTCCCTTAAAGAAGTTAAGATCACATCCTGCCTCTAATCAATAGCTTGCTTTGACATCTGGGCCACAACATCAGATGATGATGATAGTGCCTTCTGGTCTTAAAGTCTATGGGTCTATAAGAATCAGGAAACTCATGGCAATATGCTACATAATTATATCTGGGACACAAATTCACTGCCTCAGCTGTGTCTTGCAAACATCAGGGAAGATTTAAACCTAACTACGCATGAAATTTTCAACAGACTTAATATGTATGAGACAATTTGCCACATAGCATTTAAAATGGTAAATTCTTCCTTTAATTGTGTTCTAGTTTGATAGACAACAAGGTACTACATCAGTTTCAAAAGGGCTTGGATTCTTAGGTATCTCATTATTACAATTAACAGTATCACTGCAAGGGAAAATCACTTTGAAGGTTGCTGGTCCCTAAGTTGTCATGAAAGCTAGTAAAGAGAATTGCCTTTTACTAGAAAAAAGCAAGCTGTGAGATTTCAGGATAAGCTATTACACTTGTGAAAATCTGCTTGGCAGTTCATTTCATTTGTCAGGATTGCCATTCTTCGCTTTTTCAACAATTTCTTGCAGATCTAAATATAGCCTTCAATTTTAAAGAGAGTTGAGAAAGTGTTATTTAGTGCCATAAGTGAAACTGCACTTAACTCTGAGCCCTCGACCAGCCTCTAGTCTTCAAAGTGTCACAAAGTTCTCTCTCCAGATCCCTAACATCTATTATTTAGTGCTAATTGTTATTATTTTATGTATTATTTATTTGTTTTATTGGCTTGTGTAGACAGAGTGGCAAGCGGGGGTGTAAATCTACAACACAACTAGCATGATGCAAACTGACTGTTTGTGTGTACCCAGGAGCTGTGCGCTAAAAGTTTCCTTGTGTGCATTAACCTACTCCTGTTTCAAACAGGAGCGTATCAAAGCACACAAGGGAACTTTTAGTGCACGGTAGCAGGTTCCACAAGGGCAGTCAATGTGCAGCATATGCTGTAGGTTCATACCCCAGCTTGTCTTGCACTACTCTATCTAGACAAGCCCTGTGATTGACATTATAAAAATACAGAAGTGGCTGATCCAAAGGGTCAAATCCTGACCTCCATGAGATCTGTGGTGAAACTCTCATGGGCTTTGGTGGAGCCAGAATTGACCCAAAGACTTTACAGTCTAGAGCCCTTGATCCTGTGAACACTTGTGTATATGTTGAATCTGATTCAGGTGGGCAGTCCCAAGGAAGTCAATGTTTACAATAATATATATCATCCTTATTTATAACAGGGAAAGGGAGATGATTTTATTAAGTTTAATATGTTAAGCCTTGTTTAAAAGAATTTTCCTGCTTTTTATTATGTAGAAACTGCATCCTGTGGATCACATACAGTGTTTACCTAGTTTGTTTTTAGTCTAATGCCCTGGGTATTCCTGCAAGGGGGACTGCTTGTTATGGGCTCCTGTTGAGATTGCATGCTCCTAATAAAACTAAGTTGTGCTCTATTAAACTTTTCCCTGGCTCTCTCTCCATAACAAAACCCACTGCTGGGTCATGATCCCAAAATTATATAACATGCTTGTATGGTGTGGTTGCCAGTATTTTTCTAATCTAACTGAAACAGTTATTTTTTCCCCTAGATAAATGGTGTTATGCAAAAAACCTGTGTACTCCAGTACTGGCCCTTACATGTGGGAAAAGCTCCTTCTAAGGTTGGCCAAGACCATTATTGTGTCTGCCATCAAATTTCACCTCTGCTGTGATACCTACAAGACACTTGAGTGTGGCTAGATGGGTAATAAGCAGTGGTCACAGCATGTTACACTTATTCTAAGCCTCTAATTGGCCTGGTCTATACTAGGAAATTATGTTGGCATAAAAATCATCCTCCACCCCCCAAAGATGCAGTTAAACTGACCTAATCCTGGGGATGGACAGCACTAGGTCAATGGGAGAATTCTCCCAATGACGTACCTACTGCCTCTTGGGGAGGTGCGCTACCTATGCTCCTTCCCCTATCTGTTGTACTTAGCTGTTCTGATCTATTTAGATTGTAAGCTCTTTGAGGCAAGGACTATCTTTTTGGTGTGTGTGTGTGTGTGTGTGTGTGTGTGTGTGTGTGTGTGTGTGTGTGTGTGTGGCCTAACACATTAGGGCAGAGGCCTCCTCTATATGTGACCACAATCATAGAATCAATCATAGGACTGGAAGGGATCTTGAGAGGTCATGTAGTCCAGACCCTTGAACTCATGGCAGGATTAAGTATTATCTATTGTCTAACCTGCTCTTCAAAATCTCAAATGATGGAGATTCCAAAATCTCCTTAGGCAATTTATTCCAGTGCTTAACCACCCAGACAGGAATTTTTTCATAATGTCCAACCTAAACCTCCCTTGCTGCAATTTAAGTCCATTGCTTCTTGTCCTATCCTCAGTGGTTAGGAATATTTTTTCTTTTCTCCCTCCTCCTTGTAACAACCTTTTATGCACTTGAAAACTGTTATCATATCCACTCTCAATCTTCTCTTTTCCATACTAAACAAACCCAATTTTTTCAATCTTCCATCACGGGTCATGTTTTCTAGGCCTTTAATCATTTTTGTTGCTCTCCTTTTGATTTTCTCCAATTTGTCCACATCTTTTCTGAAATGTGGTACCCAGAACTGGACACAATACTTCAGTTGAGGCCTAATCAGTGTGGATAGAGTGGAAGAATGACTTCTCGTGTCTTGCTTACAACACTCCTGCTAATACATCCCAGAATGATGTTTGCTTTTTTTGCAACTGTGTTACACTGTTGACTCATATTTAGCTTGCGATCCACTATGACCCCCAGATCCCTTTCTGCAGTACTCCTTCTTAGGCAGTCATTTCCCATTTTATATGTGTGCAACTGATTGTTCCTTTCTATAGGGAGTACTTTGCATTTGTCCTTATTGAATTTCATCCTGTATACTTCAGACCATTTCTCCAGTTTGTCCAGATCATTTTGAATTATTATCCTATCCTCCAAAGCACTTGCAACTCCTCCCAGCTTGGTATCATCCACAAACTTTATAAGTGTATTCTCTATGCCATTATCAAAATCATTGATGAAGATATTGAAGAGAACCAGACCCAGAACTGATTCCTGCAGGACCCCACTCATTATATACTTCCAGCATGACTGTGAACCACTGATAACTACTCTGGGAATCTTTTTCCAACCAGTTTAGCACCCACCTTATAATCAGGGCCAGCTATAGGAAGTGTGGGGCCCAATTCAAAAGAACTGCCACCAAAATGCCGCTGAAGACAGAGGCAGTGATTGAGCTGCCGCCGAAGATAGCGTTGGCAATTCGGCGGCAGCTCAATCGGTTGCTGCTGTTTCCGGCGGAACTTTGGCTGAGGGTGCGGGGCCCCTCTTCTGGATGCTGCGGGGCCCTCTTAGGTGCAGGGCCTGATACATGGGATTAGGGGAATTGCCCTAAAGCCGGACCTGCTTATAGTAACTCCATCTAGGTTGCATTTCCCTAGTTTGTTTATGAAAAGGTCATGTGAGACCATATCCAAAGCTTTACTAAAGTCAAGATATACCACATCTACCACTTCACCCCAGCCACGAGGCTTGTTACCCTGTCACAGAAAGCTATCAGGTTGGTTTGACATGATTTGTTCTTGACAAATCTATTCTGACTGTCACTTATCACCTTATTTTCTTTTAAATGTTTGCAAATTGATCACTTAATTATTTGCTCCATTATCTTTCTGGGTACAGAAGTTAAGCTGATCGGTCTGTAATTCCCTGGGTTGTCCTTATTTCCCTTTTTGTAGATTGGCACTATATTTGCTCCTTTCCAGTCATCTGGAATCTCTTTCCATCTTCCAATACATATAAAAATAATAATTAATGGTTCTTTGGCTAACACAGGAAACATCAGGATTCTTTCTCAACTTTAGAACAACACTTACTGTGTGTATGACAGAGTCATTCCTTTTCAAAATGAGGATTGTATAGATTGCATATGGTGAAGCTAATTATAAACATCTCTTTGGTTTATAGATTCATAGATGAGCCAGAGGAGGCCAGGTCACGTTTTGTAGAGTATAGGAGGCTATGCTATTACAGGAGCCCCAGAAAAAATTCCAGCTGACTTTGTCTCCTGGTAAAAACATAGTCCTAGTGTGATATATGTGCCATGATGTCTTGGCACTGTTGCATTCCATTGTGATAGAGGATCCAGGCATAATGCTGAGACTTTGTCTCTAGAGATATTTTTGGATGCCTTTAGTCCCTGATCCAGAAAAACACTTACATAGAGCCCTGTGTGAGACTATTTTTTTAATCCCACTCCCATCCCACTCTGCAATACCCACTGCTATAGCCACCTGTTCCAGAATTGTCTTTTGCATTTTTATCTGACTCCTACCTCCAAAAAACTTAGATCTCACAAATCCTGCAAGAGAGACAGATTCCCCTGCTACTAAGAACAAAACAAACTCCACCCTCAAAATACACATACATTTATATAAATATATAAATATAAATGGAATTCAGACACAATTTTTAACACTAAAGAATGAAACAAATCTTGCTTAAAGCACATAAAAATACTTTAACTCCAGTTATAATAAGAACCATATCTCTTTCTGTCCCTCGCTTAAATTTAAGTATTAAAAGCTTTATTTAATAAAAAAAGAAAAACTTGCTTTACATTGCTGAAATTCTATTTATGACAAATGGATGAGAGATTGTATTTTCTTGCAAATAATCACAGTCTAGGTTTTTTTTTTTTTTTTTTTTGCCCACCCAATCCTGCCTGCAACAAAGTACATTTTACCTGCTTCTGCTATTATGGCAACAGGTACTGCAGGACCCACGGGATCCCAGCCCCACTGCAGGGCTCTACACTTAAGCACATGCTTAACGTGGTTATCACTGACCAGGACCACTCCATTGACCATTATAGTCTGAGAATCCAACAGCTCTCAGCCCCCATTCCAAACAATACAATTAAGAAACTTCATGACTTGAAATTCAGAGTTGCCTGGCTTCCTGCAAGAGTTTTTAACCACACTGAGCAGCAGGTAACACTAAACATGGTGGGATTATGGGTCAAGGATGAATATAAAATAATAAATTCACAAGAAGAAATTGAAAAAACAGTATCTTTCCTTCCATACTTAGATACTAAAAATTGTACAGATATTTGATTTAAAATCAACTAAACTAATCGACACATTCTTTAATGAACTCTAACACTGCAGTTGCGTCCCAGCTGCAGTACAGGATTTAAGACACTAGACAACCCAGTTTACTTAGTTTGTTTTTATAAAGAAAGCCTTGTCAATCTATTTATAACAAGAGCACAGAAAATCCTTTGAGTAGACTTTGAAGCTCCATGATAGGGACTAGCTTTTTGATCTGTGTTTGTAAGCACCTAGCACAATGGGGTCCTGGATCCACCACTAGAGCCCATAGGTGCTACTGTAATTTAAAAAAATAATAGTGCTATTTACTAGTGAAGTACAGACACAGAGTGATAAATTCTATTGCAATAATTTATCAACAATTTAATGCTAGTATTGACATGGAAATTCAGGATTTAATTAATCTTCTAGTTAATTTTTCAATGAACCTCTTTCCCCTCCCTAAGGGAAAAAAAGAGTTTTATCACGTAGGTATTTTAAATACTTCAGGGCTAAATCTCAGGGCTAAATTCGGCACCTATTTTTATCCTGCACAATGCTACTGATGTACAGGATGCAAGTCAGCACAGATGGCTTTATCTGGTTAAGCATTATTTTAGATACAGATAGTTCAAATATAGAATTGAATTCAGGCTTTGGTTGCCAGAAGCCCCCTATGGTATGGTAAGAAGAAGCAGAGCTGAAGTAGCTGAGAGGTTGTTCATGGATGGAGCCATTCTTCCTGCATAAAACGGATGCAAGCAGAATTGCACAGGGTGGCCTGAGGGGCAGTGCAGTCATCTGCATTCCACACATCTGCTTTCTAGAAGAGCAACGTAAAATTTTATCCTCACTTCCACCATCCGTGCCTGCTGTTGGATGCCAGCAGGCATGCAGTGGAGGTGGGGGCTGGTAGCAGGATAAAACTGTTTTACCATAATCCCATGGGGTTGAAAAGCACCATAGCATCATGCCCCAGGAAACTTCAGGTCTAAACTCTCACTGCTGCTCGGGAATTTCGTCCTTTCCTACTGCACCAAGGGAGGGGTAGCCAGAATTTAGCCAATAATTTACCTGTACAAACATTCATGATTTGTGCACCATTTATGGTGAAGTGTTCCAGCACTATGGTGATGAGTATTATATTTAAATCTAGATGACTTAAATTAGAGATGTAGCACAGATAGATCAGAGACTAGCATGTGGCAGGGTGGAAATTTTCTAATTGTTAAAGCCATATTTATGTTCTCCCACTTAGGTTTTATATTTTGTTGTTTTTAAGATGGTAGTAACATTTGGTTTGGAACATTGTACTTTACAATACAATAAAATTTATTTGATATAGCATCTTTTATTACAGCTTGTACCTCAGGCCAAGTAAAGTAACCACCAGAGTAGCAGAGAGTGAAGCCAATGAAGACCTCGAGGCAATGAAGAAAGTTTAAGTTGTAAAATGAGCTGTAATACAATAGATGGCTTCCAGCCTTCTGGTGGTGTAGATAGAACTGGTTGAAAAATTGTCAGTAAGAGAGAGAGAATGAGCCTGACCCTTGAATAGCCCAGATGTGCCTGCTTTAGAACAGGGACTTGAACATCCCAAGCAAGGGACTTAACCACCAGAGTACGGAGTCAGTCTCAATCAGTGGCCATATGGATATTAAATGATTGACACAAAGTGGAACAGCTCCAACAGGAGAGATTGAGAGGGAGACTGAGATTCCTTGTGGGAGATATAGGGTCAAGTCCATGGTCTGGTTTGGAGCAGGGACTTGAACTGGGTTTCACACATCCCAGGGGAGTGACCTAAACATCAGTCTGTTCATTATTCTGGGGTAGGTGTCTGTCTCTCTCACACGCACACACAATTTGAAAGGTCTCATTTTCATTCCACATCAGAACAAAAACAAAATTTGAAACCTCAGCAGTTTTCCATGAAGTGGAATTGTTGGTTTTGGGTCAGGTCTAGTTATGAGGAGTGCATAAATAAACAACAGTAGATGGTCCTTGCCCTTGAAGGACTTAGAATGTAAGATGCTATAAGTGGGTGCAACAAAAAGAAAATGGGAGAGGAATGAAGAAGGAACTAGAAAAGTATTTGTGTAAGATGTACAAAGTAGATAAATATCACAAGTCCCTACTGGCCATCTACCATGGTGTTAGTTATTCTCAGATGGCAATTTTATCATTCTGATAGAAATGGGGGTTAAAGACAAATTTCAAGGAAGTCAGAGTATTGGCACAGATTTTTTCTCTTAGATTTTCATATCTGGTAGGCTTGTTAGCTGCTTTTACAACCTTGCAAAATGGTTTTAACTTATTGAAACAATCAGTAACTGCGGTTACATTTTACTTTAAGTTATGGGCATTCCTGCTTGCCTGTAGGCATCTCCCATAGCTTTTTTCAGTATTTAAACTTGCATCTTCCTCTCTTCTAGTCTCAAAATTATATGTGACATCATCTGGACTATCGTACTTTTCTTGTGTTTATCCATTTTTCAAATTGAGATGGGAATGTGAGCTAATGCTTTGAGATCCAGTGGTCAAATATATTGGACTACATAATATTATCTTCTATTTTGTTAAAAATGCATGAACAATTTTAAATCATACAGATAATTTATTGGACTCCTGCACTTCCATCATCCTAGCTACTACCTCTTGGAGAGATGGATTAACTGCATTGACAGAATAGTCCCTTATATCAATGTAGGAAGCATCTACATTACGGCACTACAGTGGCACAGCTGCAGCACCATAGCTGTAGCAGCTGTAATGTAGACATGATCTAAATTTCTGATAGCGCCTGCAGTGTTGGTGCCTTCAAAGCACAAAAGACAGCATGGTCCCTGTCCCAAAGAGCTTACAACTGAAGAGAGAAACAGGCAAAGAGGAAATGAAGGAGTAAAGCTTATAAGCAGTGATGAGATGCCAAAATCTTAACAACCGGTTCCCTATAAAAAGTTCTGATTTAAGGGGGGGGACTAGGGGAGGGCTGGGGGGAAACATACTGCAGGGCCTGGGTCAAATTGCCCCACTTGCCCCCCCCCGCCTGCGGTCCCAGAGCTCACAGCCCCCCACCCCCTTACCTTGCTGGTAGCTCAGAGCTCAGCTGAGCTGCCCAGCTGCTGGCCATGCAGTGGCTCTGTGGGGTAGGGCCCGGGGGAGACATCTTCATGGGGGCCAGGGGCCCCAGCAGGGCCCGGGCCAATTGCCCCACTTGCCCCCTCCCCTCTGGCTAGTCCTGGAGCTTGCAGCAGTCCCCCCCCCACCACCTTGCCGGGCCGCTCAAAAAGGGGCAGCAGGATGACTCCCAAGCTCAGCTGAGCTGCCCCACTGGTGCCAGCGGCTGGCCACGCTGTAGCTGAGGGAAAGCGGGGGAGGGGCCTGGGGAGCCTCAGCCTCCCCAGCTGGGAATCCTGGGAGCAAGGGGATGGTCTGGCCCGCTGACCGGAGTTCTTTGCCCACCCCCTGGCCCTTTAACAACCTGTTCTCCACAGAGTTCTAATTTTAGCAACCAGTTCCTGGGAACTGGCTCCAGCTTACCACTGCATATAAGCAAAGAGGTGACGGTGGTAATTGGCTACTCTGATGGGGCAAGGCCAGATGGCTACAGTAAAGTAGTGAGGAACAAGTATGTTAGCCCCAGGCTAAACAAATCCCTAGTACCATGGTAATCAAATGGCAGTTGCTCCAGGCTAATCAAGACACCTGGGGTCAAGTAAGATCTTTTTAGAAGGCAGTGGAGATAGCTAGATTGATTAGGACACCTGAAGCCAATCAAGGGCTGGCTGGAACTAGTTAAAAGCCTCCCAGTTAGTCAGTGAGGTGTGCGTGTGAGGAGCTGGGAGCAAGAGGCACACGAAGCTGAGAGCGAGAGTTAGAGTTATCAGACATCAGGAGGAAGGTCCTGTGGTGAGGATAAAGAAGGTGTTTGAAGGAGGCCAGGGGGAAGTAGCCCTGGGAGTCGTAGCCGTCATGCAGCTGTTACAAGAGGCACTATAGACAGCTGCAATCCACAGGGCCCTGGGCTGGAACCCGGAGTAGATGGTGGGCCTGGTTTCCCCCCCAGACCTCCCAACTCCTGATCAGACACAGGAGGAGTTGACCCAGGCTGTGGGTTCCACCAGAGGGGAAGATCACTGAGGTGAGCAAATCCACCAATAAGTGCAGGACTCACCAAGGTAGAGGAGGAACTTTGTCACACTACATATTGGTAATGTTTAAAAAAACACAATGAAGTGGGTATTCACCCACGAAAGCTTATGCTCCAATATGTCTATTAGTCTATAAGATGCTACAGGACTCTTTGTTGCTTTTTAAAGATCCAGACTAACATGGCTACCCCTCTGATACTTGACACCATGCAAGGCACTGCGTTTAGCTGTATGGAGTGGAAATCCATCACATGCATCTGATGAAGTGGATATTCACCCACGAAAGCTTATGCTCCAATACGCCTGTTGGTCTATAAGGAGCCATGGGACTCCGTTGTTTTTTTCCGTGTGTAAAATACTTTATTTCCACAAAGTTGCCTGTAAAAAGCTGGTCAGTTTCTTGTAGGCATCACAGTAGAATAGAATCTTCAGGGCTTGTGGCTTTGTGGAGCAGGTTAAAAACAATTCTTCCATGCATATGGGCATGTGGCTGAAGGCAGAAAGGGGCTCATGGAACAAGCAGACTAATAGAATTTAGAGGCTGGTATCAATAGCAGGGATGAGACAAGTTATAAAGGGATGTGGGATTAAATGGGAAGGCACAGAGTTATGCAGAGCCTTGCAGGAAGGACAAGAAACTTGAATTTGATGTGCTGTAGGAGTGGGAGCCAGTGGAAGGACTTAAAAGGTGGGGGTGTGTGACATAGTCAGATTGATGGGAAAGGAGCATGATCTTGGTGGGTGCATTTTTATGGTCTCCAGCAGTACCATGTGGCTGCCATGGAGGCCAGAGAAGACATTGAGAGGTGATGACAAAGGCACGGCAAAGAGTTTTAGCTATAGGGCTAAAAAGAAAAGGACAGACCCCAGAATTTTTTTGGAGGAGGAAGAAGCACCTGGATTTGGAGATCGCTTAGATGGAGATGTCAGAGAGAGAGAGAGAGAGAGGCTGAGGTGTGCAGCTGGATAGTGGGAGACAAACCAGCTGGGACAATGTAGATTTGTCAGTCATCAGCATAGAGTTGGTAGCTGAAGCTGTGTATGCAGCTGAAGTAGCTTTGAAAAAACGTGTAGAAAAGAAGAGGAGAAGGTTAATAATGCAGCCCTGTGAAACATCCATGGACAGTGGGAGAGAGGAGAAAAGAGAGAGCCCATTTAAGGAGATGCTGAATCGGATATTCAGAAAGGTAGGAGTAGAACCAGGAGAAGATGGAGTCATGGTGATCCAGGGTGGATTGACAGTTTTGAGTGTTTAGAGGTTAAGCAAAATGAAAAGATCTGACAATCAGACACCCCAAGGGGACAATGGGGTCTCATCCCCCCAAAATAAGCAATTAAATCAACTGGTTGTATACAATGCTATTGTGAATAAAAATATGTCAAGTAAGGTCGTTATGAAAGCTTGTAATGTTCTGAGCTTGATGGTCATGGTGAGATATGTAAACAGACGGTGGCTATGAAACTATATATTTATTTATATAGAATAGTATGCTAATGACTAGTTCTATCATTTCAAGTAGACCTCACAGCAGGATGGGGCTCCTGTCAAGCCAGTTAGTTGCACAAAACTAACTTCAAGTACCCATCCATTGGCCAGCCAGGAAAAGACCATGTTGGACCATTAGAGTTAATGGGAAAATGTTGAACCAACTTGAAACGGAAAAGAGAACCCCAGCCTTAGAAAACAAAGGGAGCAGGGATTTTTTCCCCACCATGAATCACCACAGTCTGAGAAATTAAAACAAAAATCTGCAAACCCTTAAAAAAGAATGGGCTTAAAGTGACAGACATCTAGATACTGAGGGATGCCCCTAAGTGGGAAGCTGTCTGTGAAACGTTGAATCCCCTCTGTGATGAGGGCATACTGGGAAACTGTTCAGAAGCAACAGGTAACTTGTATTAGAGAAAGGAATTTAGCCAATATAGAAGTGTAAAACCTGAAGATATGTCTTTATGGTTATTTTCTGGGTAACTTGTATGTGTTTGCTTTTCCTTACTGTTGCATCTTTGAATCTGTGATTTTTCTATTAAACAAGCTTTTAGGGGTGATGAACCAGAGGAGAAAGCTCCCTGGTAGTTAAGAACTTGAAGGGATGGATTTGGGGAGACTTGGGCCAGAAGGGTTGTTGAGGTCACCCTGTGAGGAATCACTAGGCTTGTGGAAGCCCGAGTGAGGCCTTTATGCTTAGAGGCTGGCTACAAGTGCTTAGAGGCTGAGCCATAGTAAATCCCTAAGCATCACAAAATGTATGCTTGTAGTCCCTTGGCTCAAAAAGAAGCCAGAGTGGGCAGTACTGTATTGATGGAAAGAGCTGATTCAGTAACAGAGGAACATAGTGTAAAAATCATATTAATAAAAGTCCCTGGGAGTTAAATTCTCTTGGGAACTCACCTAAATAGCCTGCCAAAGGCTCTCTGTGCATCAACAAGAACTGCCATAGATACAATGTTTAATCTATTTGCTTGGTATATTCAATTAGATATTTTATGCATATTACCAGCAATAAATTGGCCTTACAGAAAACAAACTAATTCACAGAGATCAAGTTAATCTGTGGCCTGTTCTAAAGTACCGGATAGGATTTTTTGAAACACAACTAATTAATTAAATAGGACAGAAGTTATCACCTAATATAAGGTTCCCACCTATGATCTATAGGGATTACAATTGTGAGTATGCATCTTATTGGAGTAGACTTTACTCCATTATATATTCCTCATGTAAAACCCACTAATTCCTTCTGAAAAACTATAAAATATTGTATTCAGTACCCATCAACCCAGTAGCACGTTTCTATCTTGCTGCACTCATTTCCTCTGTGGTAATTGAGGCAATCAGTTTCTCATTATCCAACTGATCCAGCTTTGGCATTTTAATATTAGAAATTTCATAATTTCTAGTTTATCAGCTGCTAACTTTAATGTAAACATTTGTTTATAAAATATTTTAATAATCTCCCTATTAATTTGGATACAGTTGATATGTTATCATGAAGAGACACCCTAATCCTACGAATAAAATTAATGTCTTGTACTTTGAATTACTTTTGTAATTAACTTTTTTTATAAGTACATAGAACTAGCATGAAATGTAACAAACATAACGGATAGTAAAACAAGTTTATGGTAGAAGTGAAAATAACTATCTGACTGTTGCTATATTTAAATGTCTCTATCTAGATGATACACAAAGGTAACATTAATCATAACTGTGAATTGAAGCATAACATATTGCTTTAATTTTATTTATTTATTTATTGTGCATCTAAAAATGCACTAGGCACCTTTTGGATAGAAAGACAAGTTGCACACAGCTTACAATATAATTTTAGTCCTGAACTGACAAGGGGAGTAACCAGACAGCATGGGGGAAAATATAGGATAAGGGAGGATGCAAGTTACAGCAATATCATATGGTATTTTCTTGTCAAGTTGAGGGGATTATTTTGCCTCTTTCTTAGACTTAGTTCAGGAAACTTACAGTGTGAAATCTTTGTCCCATTGAAATCAACGGCAAAACTCCTGTTGATGCCAAAGGGGCCAGGATTTCATCTTCACAGTGTCCTGAAGCATGTGAATAGTCCCATTCACCTAAAACCGCCATTATCTTCAACTTTGAAGTCAATGGGATTACTCATGTGCTTAAATTTAGGCATATGCTTCAGTGCCTTGGTGAAGCTGGGTCTCAAGTACTAAAAGTAAAGCTGTAACTTGGAAACATCTTGTAGCCCAGGGATGGGCAACCTTTGGCACACGGCTCACCAGAGTAAGTCCCTTGGTGAGCCAGATTGGTTTGTTTACCTGCAGGTTTGTTTATCCTCAGGTTTGGCTGATTGTGGCTCCCACTGAACGCAGTTTGCCACATCAGTCCAATGGGAGAGGCAGGAAGCGGTGGTCAGCACATCCCTCAGCCCATGCCGCTTCCCTCAGCCTCCATTGGTCTGGGATGGTGAACCGTGGCCAATGAGAGCTGTGATCGTCTGAACCTGCAGGTAAACAAATCGGCCCGGCCCGCCAGGGTGCATACCCTGGCAAGCTGTGTGCCAAAGTTGCCGATCCCTGTTGTAGCCTTTTCTGATGAGTGTCCTTTCAGAAGGCAGAATACCCACTGTCCAATGCCAGTCTGCTCATGTGAGCCAAAGATTTTCTTAAAGGGCAAATATTCAGCTGGTGTAAATTGTCATCTCTACTCTGAAGTAATTTGAGCTACGACAAATTATACCAGCTGAGAATCTGCTTTTTTTTTTCTGCCCTGGACTGCTGAACTGCAAATGTTTAAGTTTGACTGACATCTAATGAGCCATCTTTACCTCTCTGAATGTTAAGTTACTTCTTTTGAATTTAATACAGCGATTATTTCTGCTACTGGTATAGGGCCAAATCATGATTCCAGTTTACATGGCAGCAAGTGGCACATGAGAACTAGTAGGCTATATAAACCAGCGGGGAACGAGTCAGGCCAGTTTATTCTGGGAAAGGTCAGTCTGGAGCATTAAAGAGGGGAGGGGAACTATAAAGCTGCTTTGAGCAATGAACTCATGTAAATGAGCACCTTGATTCTTCCCCTGCCCCTTCTGCTGGTACCTCAAATGCAACAGTAACCCTACCAAGGGGGAGAGAAAGGGATTGTACTATGAATTGAGTTTAGTCTCTTTACCTTCAACAAAAAAGCCCATTTCACTCGGGGGAGTGGAAAGGGAGATGCAAGGTGAGATGGGAAGGATTGCTAGCAGGGTCTCTCTTCTGTCCCACCCCATCACCTGTGTGTGTGTGTATAAATTGTAACTTCATTCCAACAAGCCTTATTCGTGTCTCCTTGGCTAAGTACTATTTCAAAGCTGTCAACTAGCCTTTACAGGGACTGTCCCCATTTTAGTTTCTTTCCAACAAAAGTGTCTATCTTCTCCTTCTCCTGAAATATCAGGGAGGCACTGCTCATGTTTAGTGCCTCCTCCAATGCCATTCTTCTATGATTGTGTGTCTCAGATGGCAGTCAGACTCTTCCCCTGGGAAAGATGAGGCTTATTTGGCCCCTTTGGAGGGACCTTCATTCCTGCAAGATACATATTTATCTCTAGAACTGCAAAGCTCCAGTGGGCTCCATGTTGCAGACCCTGTTATACTGAGAGCTGAGAACACAGTGTTGCCAGCTATCATGGTGGTTGGTATTTTTATTCGAGCCCCAGCTGTTGGAATCAAGAGATTGCATGAGAAGCTCAATGTCATTAAAATAATAATAATAAAAAATTTCTAGAGCCCCTGGTTGAGATAACCTTGAAAACGTGAAGCAAGTTGCCTGTTGAAGGCTCAAAGGCCAGAAGGCATATAAAGAACAAAAAACATATTATTTTAAAAGATCTTATGATTTTTAAGCCAATCTCATAATTTTGGGGGCCTGACTCATGACTTTTGAATGCTTTGCATTGTCAGTCCTGGGACCATACTTTGCATAGTCTCTTGCTCATATGTGGTTCTGTAGAAAATGTATCAATGACAGGTTATTTCCAAAGTAGTTTTTCCCTATCTATTAAAGAACAAAACAAATTAAGAGTTAAATTAGGCTTCGTAGGTTATGTATTAATAAACCAGTTCCTGTATAATATCTAATTAGTATCAGTGGCACACTGGCAGCATTTACATTGTGAAAATATTAGCAAATAAGGCAATGTGCGCTGGACTGAGAAATACAACATTGTAATTAAAAGTGACCTAACAGTAACTCTGAGGAAACTTGAATGGGCTAAAGAGGTAAATATATATTTAACCGCTTGGTATGAACAATAATCTCAACACTGAGCTCACTGTCTATTTGAATTTGTCAGGAACTTCTAGGAGAGAATTAGTTTTAGGGACTTCTAAATGTGGCTTTCAGTGAACATGTGCAAAATACTCCACATGGGCAGATCATGGAGCCTGCATGGGACTTTGTTGATGTGGCAGTTCAGTCCAGTTACACTGAGGAAAATAACCTCCGGAACTGCCTTGATCATTTTGTTTTGGACAGTGCCAAGCATATTGTCAGTGTTTAACCAGCAATGATCTATTAAAGCAAACAAACTAAATTAATTATAATGCTGATAGCTGACTTATGTATTCTGAAAACCTAATGTTTTTAACGATGTTTATAGCAATAGACACCTATGGCCTGTTTCTCATTTACAATGAGGTCTCTTTGCATCATTCTGACAGCACAAAGTTGCCTTAAAGTAGGTATAAATTACACTTTTACCCACTTTAGGGCCCTTTTAAACTGCTAAGGTCTGTGTGAAGAGTGAATTAATTTCTATTCTATACAGGTCCACCAGACTTAGACAGGTATCACCATAGTATCCAAGTGCCTTCTAGTAATGCATTAAATGACGTGACTAACATTTGTCACATACGGCTCATCTTCTTTTAGGGGAAAAAGTGTCTGTGCATTGTGGTATTTTGTGTATAAATTATCTGATAATGTGTTTATATCAGCAAAAGCAAAGTAGAAAAAATGAATCTTGCACTTGGAAGGCGGTGAGATCTGAGGTGGTTCTTGGCTCCTCTGGGAGTTTACCCTTGTAGTAGACAGTTCTATTTTTCCTGAGGAGTGGAATTGTTGACCATGATCTTTCTGCTGAAGCCTAGAACAATAGAATCAGAGAACCATGGTGTTAGAAGGGGCCACAAGGGTCATCTAGTCTAACCTCCTGTCAAGATGCTATCCAGCCTCTTTTTGAAAGCCTCTAGTGAAGGAGTTTCCACAGCTTCCCCAGGCAGTTTGTTCCATTGTCCTACTGTTCTTACAGTTAGGAAGTTTTTCCTGAGATTTAATCTAAATCTGCTATGCTGTAGTTTGAGCTCATTGACTCTTATCCTGCCTTCTGTGGTGAGAGAGAACAATTTTTCTCCATCTTTTTCATGGCAGCAATTCACCCCTATTATGTCTCTCCTTAATCTCCTCTTTTCCAAACTAAATATACCCAGTTCCTTCAGCCTTTGCTCCTATGGCTTATAGTCCACCCCTTTGATCATCTTTGTTGATCACCTCTGGATCCTTTCCAGTTTCTCTATATCCTTTCTATACAGCAGTGACCAAAACTGGACACAGTACTCCAGCTAAGGCTTAACCAATGCCAGATAGAGAGGGACTGTTACCTCCCATGATTTGGATGCTATGCCTCTGTTAATGCAACCCAAAATCACATTTGTTTTTTTTTCACAACAGCATCGCCTTGTTGATTAATGTTGAGGTTGTGATCCACCACAACTCCCAGATCCTTCTCAGCAGTGTTGCTGCCAAGCCATTCTGTATTTGTGCATTTGGTTTTTCTTCCTTAAGTGTAGCACCTTACATTCGTCTTTGTTGAATTTCATTTTTTTGTTTATAGCCTAGTTCTCCAATTTCTCGAGATCCCTTCAAGCAACCTTTTAGATATCCTGGGACCAGCGCATTGAGCACCTTTTAAGATAAAAACTTGAATCTGACTTGAGATTTTATTGGAAGTCAGTGTAGAGAGCTGAGGACATATTTGATATTCCTATGAATCATGTCCCTAGTTTTAATTTGCCTGGGGATCAGGAAGGGTCTGAACATCTCCATTTCTTATTACATATCCATGATCTTTCTAGAAAGCTTTGGGAACCCCTCTCATTCCACATGAGACTCTAGTATAGGAGCTTCCTTCCTGTGATTCTCTTGCCTTTTAGCCTCTGTGATGAGCCTTGGGTATCTCCACATGCAGCAAATTCTTGCTTTCCTTCCATCTCTGTCATCTCTCTTCTTTCATTATTTCTGTCAATGTTTTCTCTCATTTGTATTTATTCTCTCCTCCCCTTTTCTCATCTCACTTTTTTAAAAGGATGCACTTTTTCCTTTTTTTCCACCAGACTGTAGAAATGTCTTTTCCCTTGTATTTTAATTTTTATGGGTGAATTTACTCCTCATGAAAGAGGGCAGATGGACAGTTGATAGGGTGGAGTTCGCTGTTTATCCATGTGTAAGCAGGGTCTGAATGAATTCTCCCTTGACAGCTAGCTGGGAGGAGGAGAGACTTCAGGAGCAAGCTGTATTTACATGAATGCACCTACTCTGCTTAGATATCCAGCAGATAGTGATGTTGCTCAAAGTGATCAACTTTTGCTACTGTTGGGTTACAAATCACTTTAGTACTGAACACAGCGGTAATGAAATGCTGTTACCAATGTTGTTGTCTTTATTGTATGAATAAATGGGAGCAGAACTGTGCTTAATCTGTTCCAAATGAGAGGCTCACCCTCAGATGAAAGGACTTCAGCAAGCCAGGGGCTCAAATGCCAGACCCCTGTGAAAGGAAAAGGGGTGGGGACAGATGTTCTAGCCAGGAGGTGTGGACTCTCCCTAAGGGTTCCTGGTCTGGTTTAACCTGTTCCTTCCCATTGTTCAAAGATAAAACTAAATAGGCTTCATTAGGAGCCTTTTGTTATGTTAAGTACTAGGGCTGTTGATTAATCACAGTTAACTCACGTGATGAACTCAAAAAAAATTAATTCTGATTAATTTTTTTATCATGATTAATCATAGTTTTAATTGCACTGTTAAACAATAGAATACCAATTGGAATGTATTAAATATTTTGGATGTTTTTCTACATTTTCATATATATTCTGTAATTGAAATCAGAGTGTATTTTTTATCAAATATTTGTACTGTAAAAATTATAAACAAAAGATATAGTATTTTTCAATTCATCTCACACAAATACTATAGTGCAATATCTTTGTCGTGAAGGACAATTTACAAATCTAGACTTTTTTTGTTACATAACTGCACTCAAAAACAAAACAGCGTAAAATTTTAGAGCCTACGAGTCCATTCAGTCCTACTTCTTGTTCAGCCAAACATTTACATTTACAGGAGATAATGCTCCCCTTTTATTTACAATGTCACTAGAAAGTGAGAACAGGTATTTGCATGGCACTTCTGTAGCCGGCATTGGAAGGTATTTATGTGCCAGATATGCTAAACATTCATATGCCCCTTCATGATTTGACCACCATTCCAGAGGACATGCTTCCATTCTGATGACACTAATTAAAAAAATAATAGCAGCAAAGAATCCTGTGGCACCTTATAGACTAACAGACGTTTTGGAGCATGAGCATGTTTACATGCATCTGAGGAAGTGGGTATTCACCCACGAAAGCTCATGCTCCAAAACGTCTGTTAGTCTATAAGGTGCCACAGGATTCTTTGCTGCTTTTACAGATCCAGACTAACACGGCTACCCTCTGATACTTAAAAAAATAATGTGTTAATTACTTAGTGACTGACCTCCTTGGGGGAGAATTGTATCTCTCCTGGGCTGTTTTACTCACATTCTGCCATTATATTTCATGTTGTTGCAGTCTCGGATGATTACCCAGCACATGTTCACTTTAAGAACACCTTTTCACTGCAGATTTCACAAAATGGAAAGAAGGTACCAATGTGAGATTTCTAAAGATAGCTACAGCACTGGACCCAAGGTTTAAGAATCTGAAGTGCCTTCCAAAATACAAGAGGGACAAGGTGTGGAGCATGCCTTCAGAAGTTTTAAAAGACCAACACTCTCATGCAGAAATTACAGAACCAGAACCACTGAAAAAGAAAATCAACCTTCTGTTGCTGGCATCTGACTCAGATAATGAAAATGAACATGTGCCAGTCTGTACTGCTTTGGATTATCATGTCTCCTGAAATGGTGGTTGAAGCATGAAGGGACATATGATTTTTCAGTGCATTTGGCATGTAAATATCTTGCGACTCCAGCTACAACAGTGCCACAAGAATGCCTATTTTCACTTTCAGGGCCGGCTTTAGGCCGATTCAACCGATTCCCAGGAATCGGGCCCCGCGCCGAGAGCCGGAGCCCCAGCCGGAGCGCAGCAAGCAGCCCCGCTCTCCTGGCCGGAGCCCCGGCCGGAGCGCAGCAAGCCACCCTGCAGCCCCGCTGTCCCGGCCAGAGCCCTGGCCAGAGCCCCGGCCAGAGCGCGGCAAGCCGCCCCACAGCCCCGCTCTCCCGGCTGGAGCTCCGGCTGGAGCACGGCAAGCCACCCTGCAGCCCCGCTCTCCCAGCCGGAGCCCCGGCCGGAGCGCAGCAAGCAGCCCCGCTCTCCCGGCAGGAGCCCCGGCCGGAGCGCAGCAAGCAGCCCCGCTCTCCCGGCAGGAGCCCCGGCCAGAGCGCAGCAAGCCGCTCTGCAGCCCTGCTCTCCTGGCCGGAGCCGCGGCGAGAGAGCGGCAAGCTGCCCCGCAGCCCCACTCTCCCTGCTGGAGCTCTGGGCCCTTTAAATAGCCCCCATAGCCCTGGGATAGCGGGGGGCTCCAGGGGCTATTTAAAGGGCCGGGGCTCCAGCTGTCTCTGCCACCCCGTCCTTTAAATAGCCGCCGGAGCCCCGCCACCCCCATGTATTCTCCAGGGCTCTCGCCGCTATTTAAAAGGTCTGGGGCAGGGTAAAAGCAGGGGAGCCCTGGACCCTTTAAATAACCCGAGAGCCCTGGGATAGCGGGAGGCTTGGGGGCCATTTAAAGGGCGGGGCTCCAGCTGCCTCTGCTGCACCCCGTGCCCTGCCCCCAGCCAGCTCTGCACTCTGTGCCCACAGCCAGCCTCTTCCAAACCCCCTGCCCTGTCTCCAGCTACCCCCTGCCACACACCCCTGTGGCCCTGCCCAAAGCCAGCCAGTCCCTACACACCCCTGCCTGCACCAGCCCTGCACACCCTGCCCACACCCAGCCCCAGCCCCCCTGCCCTATCTCCAGCCAACCCCGCTGCACTCCCCTGCGTGAAGCCAGCCAATTCTGCACTCCTCTGTCTCCAACCTTCTCAATCCCTGCTGCATCCCCCTGCGGCCCTGCCTGAAGCTAGCCCACCCCACACCCCCCGTCTCCAGCCAGCCCTGCACCCCTTGCCCTGCCTGCAGCTAGACCCTACCTCCAGTCAGCCCCTGCTCTGCCTCCAGCCAGCCCCATGTCCACTGCTCCCCTGCAGTTCCCAGGGCAGTAACCCTGCACACCTGCTTCAATGAGGGGGACAGGGAGCAGCTGGGACCCACACATGTGCACACCTGCAGGGAGTGGCAGGGACCCACACATGTGAAATGGAGGTCATTAATAAGCAATCAACAGCATATATGATGCAATGTACATAATATATAATTGTATTATTTATATAGTTATGGAAAATAAATAATACATGGAAGAAATGAAAGGCTTTTTTTTACATTTTTTTTTTAGTCATCCCTGCCAGGGCCCTGCCGAAAATGTTCGAATTGGGCCCCGCACTTCCTAAAGCTGGCCCTGCTCACTTTCAAGTAACATTGCAAACAAGAAGCTAGCAGCGTTATCTCCTGAAAATGTAAACAAACTTGTTTGTCTGAGCAATTGGCTGAACAAGAACTAGGACTGAGTGGACTTACGGATCTAAAATGTTACATTGTTTTATTTTTGATGGCAGTTTTTTTGTACATAATTCTACATTTGTAAGTTCAACTTTGATGATAGAGATTGCAATACAGTACTTGTATTAGGTTAATTGAAAAATACTATTTCTTTTGGTTTTTTGTACAGTGAAAATACTTGTAATAAAAATAAAGTGAGCACTGTACACTTCGTATTCTGTTGTTGAAATTGAAATCAATATATTTGAAAATTTAGAAAACATCCAAAAATTATTTAAATAAATGATATTTTATTATTGAACAGTGCAATTAATCACAATTTTTTAAATAGTTTGCCAGCCCTTTTAAGTACTCAATGAGAGCTTAAATCACTTGTCAGGCAGTGTTTCAGCCCAGCCTGCTAAGAGCTAAAAATCACTAACAGCCTGACCTACCGGGGTCACAGCAGAGAGGCAGATGGCAGCATGAGGTGATTGATGGGCAGCCGGTGAAAGTGGTGAGCAGTCAGCTGGCGGGAGTGGTTGGTGAAAGTGATGAGTAGTCGGCAGGGTGGCCAGGCGGCGAGGAGCAGCTGCTGCGGGGATTGCTAGGGGGTGAGGAGTCACGGCTGGCAGGGTGGCCAGCCAGAGCAAGAACTCAGATTGCAGTGCTGGCCAGGTGTCTTCTTCCTCAGGTGGGAGGGGAACTCACACAAATGCACTTCTCTACCCTGGGTCCTCATTGACTAAGGACAACCACTGTGAATGGGGTATGGTGAGGAAGCAGAGAGGTGCACAGAAAAGGAGCTTTTAGTTGCAGAACTCAAGAACACGAGGCAGAAGGCACTGCCCCATGCACTCTAGGGTGGGTGTTCTGCTCACTGTTTTATGATTATGAATCCTGCTTGTAGCATTTTCCTAATTTAATGTCTGGTGACTTCCCTCCTTTCATAAACCATTTTCTTTCTAGAATCAGACTTTGTGCTCGCGTGTGGGGAAGAACTGCCTCTCAGAGGTGCCAGGCGTGTGCAGAGGCAGCGAGCTGTATGGGCCTGTGGTGCCTGGGCTCCAGCAAATTCAGGGCTCAGGTGGGTCCGGCTCCACCAATGTTCGGGGCTGGGTCTCTCCCCCGACTCTGCCTGCTGCCCCGCAGCCTCCCCTGAGCATCCCTGCCTGCCCTAGGCAGCAAGTGGCTGCCCCCTGCAGCTCTTTGCTGTGCTCCTTCACCAGCTGCTGCTGTTGCTGGCTACAAGGGAGCAGTGCTGGGGGCAGGCTGAGGCAGCTGCCTAAAGAGGGAGAAGGCACATGGCAGCTTCCCCCTGGTGGGTGACTCTGAGTGTGTGTGGAGGCTTATCCTGGTTAGACCTCCTGAGCAGCAGCCTGGGGGGGCTTGGGTGAGTGTCATGCTGAGGAGGGGTGTCGTGCTGGAACTCACTGATGCTGGCTGGGAGAGGGCTGGGTGGAGTCCCCCTCTCTAGTCTCCTGCCCCAGTCCTTGGGCAGCCTGCTTGCTGCACCCCAAACTCTTCACCCCAGCCCAGCCCCACACCCCATACTTCCTCCTGCACCAATCCCCTGTCCCAGCTCAGAGCCTGCACCCAGCGCCCAAACTCCATCCCAGAGCCTGCACCCCAAACACTGTCCTGCACCCAAACTCTCTTCCTGAGCCTTAGGCAGGTTCGTGTGTGTGTGTGTGTGGGGGGGGGTTGGGCAGAGCAGGACTTGGACTGGGAATGGACACCATCAAAAATTATACAAACCTGCCATCCCTGGGTAGGTTACTGGGTGGGGGCTCAAGCTGGTTCTGTGTTTATATTGTTGAAAAGGAACCCCTAGAATATTGAACCTGGCCCTGGTTACTGCCAGCTCCACCTGGCAGAAGGGTTACATATGGAACACACAAAGCACAGTCAGTAGCAGAGCAGACCCTGACCAAACCCTCAGCTGAAGGCAACACCTGCAGTTCAGTCTCCATAGACATTCAATCCTTGGTCTATTTGTGAGATTGCCAACCAGGCTACTTTGATGTTTTTCCAATGTTTCCAGAAAGAGAGGGGACTCTAACTCTGAAGTACCCATGTAATCAGTGCTGGTGAATATAACTTGGAGACTGATAAGTTATATGACACTGATGCTGATAAGCTTTGTGACTTGAAATTATTCCCTAATGGGCGAAATGGAAAAGTTATCTTATACGTGACACAAATTGATCATAACGTATTATCTCACTGCCATCGCTATAAAAAATCATCTGAATTGCTGTCTGTGACTTCTGGGTTGCTCCCCTTTCATTACAAAACAGCTTATTTATTCTAATCATGTATTTCATTTTAGAAGATATGCAGACTCAGTATTGCGGTGTTACCCCTCCACCCTATCCCATTACTGTATTTCATTATGGCTGTTGTAACACTATCTCACCTGACCTGAGAGATCCAATTGTGTGGAAGGCTGTATCTAACTGAGACATTTAAAGGTGTAATCCCAGGAACCTAACTACATAAAAAAACAGCTAATTTAGCATTTGTGCATCTGATTAACCTTGTTTCTAACAACAATTGGTGGCCAGCTAATTTCTTTTATTTTCCCTGCAGTACATCAAATATAATAAGATGCACTGAACCATTACAATGTTATAGACAATTGACCTACTTCTGCTCTCACAGTAGGCCAGTTTTACTCCACTATAATCTCACTGGCCTCAGCCGAATTACTTTTGAATCAGACTCCTAACCCTTGTTTAGAGCAGTTCATTCTGTTTATCTTTTCTCTTCTCTCTCTGATCTAGGTAGACCTAGCAAAATACTAATAGTTAAGCTAGTCATTTCTGTAGCAAGCTCAAGATGATGTAACCATGAGCATCATAGAAAGACCAACAAATAAAGATTGTTGTGAAATCCCTCGTTTACCTACTTGGTTAATGGTTGTCTCAGGCAAGATGTTTGCAGGCTAATGATTCCTGTGTCCATTGCAGTAACTCTATTGAAAGTTAATGCTGTGTCCTGGATAATTTAGGAGTCCTGATACCTGTCTCCCTTGGTTAACGGCAGGGACTCTAGTCTAATCCCACAGAATTCACTGAGTGAATTTCTCAATTTAAAATAAACCTTGTTCCCCTTTTCAGTTTTGCCAGAGGGTACCTCTAGCTCTGCTCACTACAATTTAGGAGCTACAGGTAACTTTCTTGCTCTGTTTCCTTTCTTTAGGGTCCAGATCTAGTTCAGGTAAAAATGCAGATACCAACATGGATCAAATTACAGCTTTTGATGCTGGTGGCTAAATGTCCAACTGTCCTTAGTAGCTTTTCAACCAAACTGTCTTCCAGGGTATCTATTCCACCCTATTCAGCCAGGCTGGATGTGCAGCTCTTTGGGGCCCCATATGTAGACATGAATGAATAATCGATTTTTCAGTTCCAGGGCCAAACTGAAAAATAAATTTTAAAAAACTGGTTAATTTTGAACCAAAACTGATTCCCCCCCCAACCCTCCTCGCTGAGACAAAAAAATAAATCATTTTGTTTAGGTCAAAATGAAAAGTTTCAAATGTTGAACTGAAATGACATTTTGAATCAAAATGTTGATTCAAAACAAACTTTTCAGCACTTTCATTTTGAAAAATGTCATTTCAAACTGACATTTCCGCAAGGGTTTGTTTTGATTTTTTTCCCCAAAATAAACCATTTAAACACTTTTGGCTAAACCTATTCTCTGAATTTGATCCAAATTCATGAATACATTTTTCAGAACTACAGATTTTTGTCCAGCACTCCCCACATGTGCTTGTTGTGAAGTTTATTACTCCTGTTTTAATGTCAGGGATAAAGAGGTGAAGAAATAGCCAATAGACTCATTTATATGCTGAGGATTGCACTTGAGCTTCAGGTCTCCTCTAACTCACAACTAGTCTCCACCACACCTGACACTTCTTTACGCTGCATTTTGAGACATAAGGGAGAAGATGTATAAGGGGCTTGAGACTGACTGCTGCTTAGCGTGAAGGATCATGCCTAGCTCTTCACTTTATTTGTGTGCGTGAGATGCTGCTGGACTGCAACAGCTTTGAGCTCCCTGCTGCACATTACAGCAGGACTTGCAGAATCAATGCCAAAGTGAGTAGGCTGAGTACAACTGAACTAGAGGTTTCCTGGTTGCCAGGGCCAGCCATTTTCTAAAGTGGTTCCTACAGATAAAACATTTACTTGTTCAAATAATAGCGTGTCATGGCAAAATGCTGAAATGGCTCAAGACATTGTTAGCCACATAATTGGCATAGTTTTATAACGTTCTGCCTTGTAACAAGAGGAAATGAGAGATTTCTAAAGAGACTCAATTTTACCTTTTTAGATTATTTCATGAGCACATTCTTTTTGCATATTGATACCTACTAAGAGTACTGGAAAAGGCGTTTCCAAGTTAGTTGTAGCACAGGCACAAATATTTTTGACTGAACAATTTTCCATTGGAAAAGGCAGCTTTGTCAAAATTGAAACATTGTGTGGAAATGTCAGTTTACATGAAATTTTTGACAGGAAAGTGAAACAATTTGTTTTGACTATCTAACTTAATTGAAATAATGTTGAAACATTTCATTTTAATAATAATACCTACCTTATACATAGCACTTTTCATATTGAAACAATTCATTTCAGTAAGATAAATGTTTTGTTTTGACTTGATCATTTTGATTCATTTCATGTTGGCTTTAATATTAAATAATAAACATATAATTTAATATAAAAGTCAATGTGAAAATTAATTGAAACAATACATTCAAAATAAAATGTATTCATGTGTCTGAATCAAATTTTTTTAGAATTTCAGTCCCATAGGTATTTTAACTTTTTGTTCCTATTCAAAACAAAACAGATTTTGAAGTCAAGTAGGAATTTCACGGGGAATAGAACTTCTGTTTTCTGACCAATTCTAATTGTATTAAAATACCACCTGAATTCCCCGGTCAAAGACAGTACCTGTCCCAAAGGGTATATAGTTTAAAAGGCAAGATATAATGAGTGAGTGAAACAAACAGGGAGGTTGGGGATGGGATGGTAAAATAATATGAATGTGATTTTACAAGACTGAAAGAATTTTGCTTGAAAAATGTTTGTTATAGAAGTAGTTCATATAAGTTTGTAGTGAAGATGCATCTCCAATGAGTGGAAAAGCAGCTGGAATCACAGCATGATAAGAAGGGTATCTCAAATGAGATTTGGTTTATACACACTTTAAATGAAATAGTAAAGATGGTTACACTTATCATACTCAGGCCTCTCGCTTAACATTTTATTCATGTCCTGCAGGAAGGAGTGGATTCTGTCGTGAGCTTCTGGACAATGAAGTTTGATAGTTTTCACATGAAAACGTGTATAAAAACTCACTGAGCTGCGCAAAGAAGTTTAGAGTTCACTTCTTGAACAACATACAACACAAATATCATCCTGACGATAAAGTCAGGATGTACAAGCTGTCATCATATGCTGACATTTCAGAAAGGTAAATGAATTAAATGTGTGTTTTCAAGGTTATGATGCTAACCTATTAACCAGGAGTGACAAAGTGTTGCTGTTCATCAAAAAGCTTGATTTATACATTGCAAAACATAGTGGATGTGAACTTGACATTTTCCCCACTGTTGAATGACTTTTTTAAGGGAAAACCAGTTTCAGTCAGAGGACAGCTGGAATGCTAGGGAATAACCTCCTGAGAAGCTGCAATGGGAACTTCCATTTTACTTCCTGGAAGTAAGGTCCTAAGCATTCTGTGTTAATGTATAAGAAATCCATTTTTTGACAATGCTGTTTTTGATGCTGAGTTTCCAGAATATTTGCAGTAAAAAATTAATGGAATTCTCTGCTGGATTAATCACTATATATATATTTCAAAGGAAGAATTGAGACAAAATTTAGAATTGGAATTTAGAAGTGACTAGACTGGTTCAGACCCAAGGACTAACTAGTATCATATCTTCAGTCAGACCAGATGCTGCAGTAGTTAGTTGTGGGATAATCTATCCCCCACATTAGGTCTTGTTCTAATCTTATAGGGTATATCTACACTGCAAATAAACAAAAAACATTCTACAGTAGTGAGTCTCAGAGCCTAAGTCTACAGGCTGGGCTTGCCCTTTGGAAATAATAGCAGCCATGTGGGCATACGCACGTGGACTGGAGATAGGGGTGGGTTTGAGAGCCTGAGCTCCAGCCTAGACAGGAACATCTACATGGCTATTTTTAGTGCCATAGTGCAAGTTCAGACCCAGGCTCTCAAATTCACTGTTACGGGTATTTTTTTTTGAAGTATAGACATATCTTTAGAGCAGGGATAGTCAATAAGCAGATCGTGGGCCAAATCTGGACCACCAGATGGTTTTGAACAAACCCCTACATCTTCTTATTTACTCATTATTATTATATTTTAAAATGATTTTCTCTGGAGTCTGGACCTGGACTATACCTTGACCAAGAAATTAGGACCTTGACAAAAAATAATTGAGTACTCCTGCCTAGAACTTGTATATATAGAGAGACTTTTTTTCTCATTAACCTATGGGAGTCTTTTTAAATTAAAATGCCTTGTGTCCACACAAAGGTATTCTTTTTTTTTTCTAAATTACCTGGCCTGAAAGTAGATTGTTTATTTTGTGATGAGTTAATTCAGAAAAAGGGGCCTGTGGATTCATCTGTGTTTCAGAAGAACTTTTCTGCCTCTGGGCAGTCCTCCCACTGCTATCCCACCCTATATTGTGTCACATCTGGATCAACCGCCCTGTTTACTTTTCCACCCTCTACTACCCTGTTTAAATGTTGGTGCCCAATGAGGTTCACCCCATTTGCAATCACATATTCCCAGAGGTACATACCATTCTCAGCATTATTCATACTGCCTCGCATGACTTTCTCATAAACAAACTAGGGAAATGCAACTTAGAAGGAGCTACTATACGGTGAGTGCGTAACTGGTTGGAAAACTGTTCCCAGGGAGTAGTTATCAGTGGTTGACAGTGAAGCTGGAAGGGCATAACAAGTGGGATCTCACAGGGATCAGTTCTGGGTCTAGTCCTGTTCAATATCTTCATCAGTGATTTAGATAATGGCATAGAGAGTACACTTATTAAGTTTGCGGATAATACCAAACGGGAAGGGGTTGCAAGTGCTTTGGAGGATAGGATTAACATTCAAAATGATCTGGACAAATTGGAGAAATGTTCTGAAGTAGGTAGGATGAAATTCAATAAGGACAAATGTGAAGTACTCCACATAGAAAAAAACAATCAATTGCACACATACAAAATGGGAAATGACTGCCTAGGAAGAAGAACTGCAGAAAGGGATCTGGGGGTCATTGTGGATCACAAACTAAATATGAGTTAACAGTGTAACACTATTGCAAAAAAATCAAACATCATTCTGCTGTGTATTAGCAAGAGTGTGATAAGCAAGACACAAGAAGTAATTCTTCCACTGTTCTCCATACTGATAAAGCCTCAACTGGAGTATTTTATCCAATTCTGGGCACCACATTTCAGGAAAGCTGTAGACAAATTGGAGACAGTCCAGAGGAAAGCAACAAAAATTATTAAAGGTCTAGAAAACATGACCCATGAGGAAAGATTGAAAAAATTGGGTTTGTTTAGTCTGGAGAAGTAAAGACTAAAGGGGGACATAACTGTTTTCAAGAACATAAAAGGTTATTACAAGCAGGAGGGAGAATATTTTTTTCTTAACCTCTTAGGATAGGACAAGAAGCAATGAGCTTAAACTGCAGCAAGGGAGCTTTAGGTTGGACATTAAGAAAAACTTTCTGTCAAGGTAGTTAAACAATGGAACAAACTGCTTAGGGAGGTTGTGGAATTTCCCTAATTGGAGGTGTTTAAGAGTAGGTTAGATAAACACCTGTCAGGGATGGTCTAGATAATATTTCATCCTGCCTTGAATGCAAGGGACTGGACTAAAAGACCTATTGAGGTCCCTTCCAGTCTTATGATTCTATGATTATAGCAGCCATCCCTCATCCATGTGTGTAGATCTGTGCAGAAATCATGGATTTCCCAACAGATAGTTAAGGGTTAATGTCTCTTTTACCTGTAAAGGGTTAACAAATAGTGAACCTGAAACACCTGACCAGAGGACCAATCAGGAGACAAGATACTTTCAAATCTCGGTGGAGGGAAGCCTTTGTTTGTGTTTTTTGGGTTTTGTTTTGTTCTCTCTGCGTTCTGAGAGGGTAACCAGACGTACTTACAGGCTCTCTAATTTTCTATTCAAATAGTAAGTAACAGTAGAAGGTGGTTTAGTCTTTCTGATTGTTTTTTTAATTTGCAAATGTGTATTTTGCTGGACAGATTTTGATTGGTATTTGTGCTGGGGGGAGACTTCTTTCTAGTATTTATAAGCTGAAAGACCCTGTAATATTTTATATTGATTTTACAGAGACTTCTTACTTTTTTCTTTTCTGTCACTTCCATTCATTTGGCTCCAATCTCCCCCGCCTCGGTTATAGTTTTGGGTTTCCCATCTAGGATGTACCTTTCTATTTCCTCAGGAACACCCTCTAAGAACTGCTCCATTTGTATTAGGAGGTGCAGTTCGTCCATATTGTTAACCTTTGTTCCTGATGTCCAGGCCTCATAATTCTTTTCAATGTGGTAGGCGTGTCAGGGGAATGACACATCTTGTTTTCATCTTAGGGCTCTGAACCACCGACGGGCATGCTCAGGTGTTATCCCCATTCTGATTCTGGCCTTGGTTTGAAAAAGTTTATAATCATTCATGTTTTCCTTAGGCATTCAGCCACCACTTCTGCTAAGGGTCCACTGAGCTGTGGCCTCAGTTCTATCATGTACTGGTCTTCAGAGATGTTGTACCCAAGGCAGGCTCTTTCAAAATTTTCTAAGAAGGCCTCAGTGTCATCACCTGCCTTGTAGGTGGGAAATTTCTTGGGATGTGGAACAATAACCGGCAAAGGGTTAGTAGGGTTGGCTGGAGCATGCTGCCTAGCCTGCACTAATTTCAGTTCATGCTTTCTCTCTTTTTCCCTCTTTTCCCTTTCTTTTTGTTGCTTTTCCATCTTTTTTTATTGCTTTTTCATGTTTCTTCTGTGGGCAGCCTCTTCCCTGGCCATTTCTGCCTGAATTAGTGCCATTTGTCTTTTACGTTCGTTGTGTTTGTTGTTTGCTTTTAGTTTAGCTATTTTTAGTTTGCTTGTTGCTGCGTTGGTGCTCATTGTTCCTGCTTTCTTGTGCTGGTGCGCCCTCTTCTGTTTACTGCCTGAAATGCTGTTCCTCTTCTGCCTTCTTAGGGTTGCTTAGCAACAGAGTCTTTTTTTAACTTTTTCTACCTAGTCTTTCACGGTAAAGTTAGAAGAAATAAATAAGCCTTTCGTTTGCAATTATGTTTTGCTGGAGTTCCTTTTGACTCACAGTTGGACTCCCATTGTTTAACAAAAGACCCTCGTTAAACTTTAATGTCTCTGCCTGCAGGCAGTCTCTGTGCACAACCAGAAAGGAGAAAAGGAAAAAAAAATTTCTGGCTGTAGTTTTAAAAACTCTCTCCCCTGCTTACAAACAGCCAGCAGAGAGAAAAGAAGAAAAATAATAATCCTACTGGCTTTTGCTTTTAACTCACTGGCTTTTGGATTCTTATCCCAATGCTACCACCATGTCATGATATAATTCCCCAGTCTGAACCTTAGAGTCCAAAAGATGGGGTACCAGCATGAATTCCTCTAAGCTTAATTACCAGCTTAGATCTGATAGGCTGCCACCACCCAAAAATATAGTGTTTTGGTGCACTCTGGTCCCCTCAAAAACCTTCCCTGGGGGACCCCCAAGACCCAAATTCCTTGAATCTCACAACACAGGGGAATAAACCATTTCCCCTCCCCCTCCTTTCTTCCTCCCAGATCTTTCCTGCCCTGGGTACACTAGGAGATCACCATGATTCAAACTCCTTGAATCACAACACAGAGAAATCAGGTTTTTTCTCTCCCTTCTCTCCCCCTCCCAGGCTTTCCCTCCCTGGGCTATCCTGGAGAGATAGACAGATTCAAGCTCCGTGAATCTAAAACACAGAGGAAATTCACCTTTCCTCCCCCACTTCTCCTTCCCTTCTCCCACCAATTACCTGGTGAGTACAGACTCAGTTCCTTTGAGCCTTAACAAGGGAAAAAAATACTCAGGTCTTTTAAAAAGAAAAGCTTTTAATAAAAAGAAAGAAAAAAGTAAGAAATCTCTGTAAAATCAAGATAAAATATTACAGGGTCTTTCAGCTTATAAACACTAGAAAGAAGTCTTCCCCCAGCACAAATACCAATCAAAATCCATCCAGCAAAATACACATTTGCAAATAAAAAAGACAATCAGAAAGACTAAACCGCCTTCTACTGTTACTTACTATTTGAATAGAAAATTAGAGCTCATGTAAGTACGTCTGGTTACCCTCTCAGAATGCAGAGAGAACAAAACAAAACCCAAAAAACACAAACAAAGGCTTCCCTCCACTGAGATTTGAAAGTATCTTGTCTCCTGATTGGTCCTCTGGTCAGGTGTTTCAGGTTCACTATTTGTTAACCCTTTACAGGTGAAAGAGATATTAACCCTTAACTATCTATTTATGACAGAGGTGTTTAAGATGAGGTTAGATAAACACCTGTCAGGGATGGTCTAAATAATATTTCATCCTGCCTTGAATGCAAGGGACTGGACTAAAAGACCTATTGAGGTTCCCTCCAGTCTTATGATTCTATGATTATAGCAGCCATCCCTCATCCATGTGTGTAGATCTGTGCAGAGATCATGGATTTCCTTGTGATCTGGGAAGAGGAGACAGTCCACTCCTGCTTCAGCAGCAGTCACTGTAATGCCAAAATATACGAGTGTATATCAAAGAAAATGACAGACAGCAGTCACTCCTGGGACAAATTCCAACACCACAACAAAGGAAGGGAGCTCTGGCAGAATTACTAAAAAAAACAAGGGCAGCAACAAGACAGGGCCCAGTACCTGCCTCTGCTAGCATGAGCTGGACCAGATTTTTACCAAACCCTGGTATTTTGTGGACAGCACCAAAGGGCACACTATAAGAGCATGGGTTCTGACCAGGACTTTGATGAGGAAATTTCCCTGGAAATTCCCGGAAGGCCAGGATCTCTTTCCCCAACAGGAGCTCAAGAAAACACTAAGGAAGACAGCTCATGAAGTTCAGGTACGAACCCAGTATGACTGTGCTGAGTGGGGGGTGTCTTCTCCCACTTAGCAGTATGTGCTATATTGTAACACAAATATATAGGGTGTTTCAAACGGTGCTTGGTGGATGCGGCCATTTTGGGCATACATGAGCCTTTCTGAGCCTGCTCAGTTTTTATTGTGCTCCACAATTCCCATGTTCAAAATGGCATCCATCCCAAATAACTTAAGCTCTGCAAACATAAAAATTTCTCTTGCTCTCCTACTTTTCTACTGCTCCCCCTCTTCCAGCTGGTTGCACCACAGAGGTTAAAAAGCAAACTCATTGTGATGGGTCTGCCAAGCAGGGAACTACAACTGCAATCAGGCCCTTCCCCACTGCACATCCCTTCCTTTCCTCTTGACCAAGTAATGGGAAAGGTCCTGAACCAGGAAGTGGCTGGGGTCCTTGAGAGACACAGCTGCATGGTGAGCTAGGAGCTTCACAGAAGCTAGAGGCAGGGAGAAAACTTCAGAAACTGTAGGAAGAGCCACCTGTGGAAGAGGTTGTGACTGCTGGTTATTATATCTGGATGCAGGTCTGCATGGACGGAGCAGCTGCAGTTGGGCAGGGAGCCAGGGCTGAGGGGCCCCAATGAGAAAGACTAGTTGAACCTGGCCTGGAAACTCACAAACTCCTATTTGCTTGAATAGAGACTATACTGAAGAGGGCATCCCAAGCCCAGGGCCTGACAAGCCCTCACTGTCAATTGGATTGTCTCAGGAGCCCACACAAGAATCACCATTGCTCACTTTGAACTGAAACTGGTACGTCTCCGTACCTAGGGTATCTATAACCTATCTTTATCCTGCCAGCCTTAGTAAAATACTCTTGCACTTAGCCATTTGTCTGTGAGTATGTCCACACTGCAATTAAAAACCCATGGCTGGCTGTGTCAGCTGACATGGGCTTGTAGGGCTTGAGCTAAGGGGCTGTTTAATTGTGATGTAGATATTTGCGCTTAGGCTAGAGCCGGGGCTCTAAGACTGTGTGAGGTGAGAGGGTCCCAGATCTTGGGCTGCAGCCTGAGACAAAATGTCTACACCACAATTAAACAGCCCCTTAACCCAAGCCCTGTGAGCCCAAGTCAGCTGGCATGGGCCAGCTCTGGGTCTTCAATTCCAGTGTTAATATACACTGTGTGGTTATTGGGACCCACCTAGAAACTTTGGCCGATTTACAAACATCCTAAAATTGACTGCTAAGAAGTACATCCCACGTGGTCACTGCAAGGCTTTCATCCCCTGCTTGACAAAAGAATCTGAGTCGCTCCTGAGGGAATATGAAAGGAGAAGCAACCCAGATAAAGCCATTGCGCTCCTTGAGTCCTTGAATTCAGTGCACCTGGAAAGATGGAAAGAGACTGTTGAAAGCCTTGATTTCATCCATTTGAGCCATAAGGCACTGGCTCTTTTGAGGCAACTTGGAGGATCTCAGCCAGTAACATGATGCCCAGCAAAGGTGACCGCAAATGCTGTGTTCTCTCATCTTCTTTCTAACAGCAAAATGCTGATAGACAAGATTTCACTCTAGGAGGTCCAGTGGGAACTCCACAGAAACCTACAACAATATCCAGAGGAATCCCTACTCTTCTCTCCATATTCTCTGAAGGAGACTAACATTGTGCTGTTGGAAACCAAAAGCTGGAAAGTTGCAGGAATAATGGCATTCCTTCAGAGTTTCTCAAGAACCTGGGGACGCGGAGATGGCTGGCAGTGCTTTTTACTGCTGTGCATAGAACCAGAGAAATGCCAACAAGCTGGCGACAGGCAACAGTGGTTGCCCTACTGAAGCCTGTGAAACCCCCATAGGATGCAGCCAGCTACCGCCCCATCTCTCTCCTCTCAACCAGCAGCAAGGTCCTGGAATGGGTGCTGCTCTATCGGCTGTCTGAGATCATCGAAGACATCCACCCAGTGGAGCAGGCAGGATTTCGCCCAAAATTGGAACTGCTGTGACCAAGTAGCTTCACTTACCGGCCACACCGAGACAGGATTCCAACGTAACTTGAAGACAGGAATCACCCTTGTTGATCTGTCCTCAGCATACAACACTGTCTGGAGACAAGGCCTCCTCCTCAAGGTCTCCCGCGTCATTCACTGTTGACGAACGATCCGTCTCTTGGTGACAATGGCCGCTGTTTTAAGGTACAACTTAATGGCAGATCAGTAAACCAAGAACTCTTAACTTGGGCACCCCTCAGGGCTTGGTCCTGGCCCCAATACTTTTTAATCTATACACTGGAGATATACCAGCGACGGAGTCAAGGAAATTCATCCATGCAGATGATAATGCCCTAGCTGTTCAGCATACAAGCCTCCATACCATCAGCTGCACCCTAACCTGAGATCTTAGCACAATGGCTGATTATTTCCAGTGCTGGAAACTTAGGCCTAACTCAAAATCCCATGGTGACCGCTTTCCAGCTGAACAATAAAATGGCTAATACCAGACTTGATGTGCAATTTTGTGGTTAGAGTGTTAGCCATGTGGCTAATCCAAAGAATCTTGGCATTACACTGGACCAGAGTTTGACCTTTCGACAACACATTGAGAACATCCATGATACATTCAGGTCTCGTGTCACACTTATCAGAAAATTGGCTGGAACAGCATGGGGTTCCAGTCCACAGACTTTAGGAACTGCAACAATTGCCTTGGTATATTCTGCAGCTGAATATTGTACACCAGTGTGGTGTCACAGTAGTCACACCAAATTCCTTGACACTCAACTCAGTAACACTATACACAGAGTCAGGAACACTCAAATAAATCCCAGTTGACTGGGTTCTGGTCCTATCACACATCCAGCCTTCACAGATTAGAAGAGCTGCTTAGGCATCTTGCTTTCTTAACCATGTCAATGCAAACATGAGGATCCCACTACAGGATGACCTGCAGAACCCATCAAAGACGAGATTAAAATCCCACAAACCTTTATGGAACCACATGAAGAGCCTTACACCCAACTTCAACACTGAGGCTCAATGGAGAGCCACATGGAGCATTTTGACCACTGAAAACAAACAGTTTATCACTGACCGTGCTGAGGAACCACTGGGTATTGATGTATGTTGGAAAGACTGGTGCAGATTGAGTCACATCAAGATATTTCATGGGAGATGTGGACAAACCCTCTTTAAATGGAAAATGAGGCAAACAACTGTATGCAACTGTTGTCAACAGGAACAAATGAGGGAGCACATCATATCCGAGTATCCCCTTCATTCTTTTGCTGGGGGCCTGAAGGACATTCACCAACTCACTGCTGTGGCAATGTGCTGGCTATCAAACTTAGATTAAATCTGTAGTCATTGCTACCTACTCAAGCTATATGAAAGAAGAAGATTGGGACCCACCAGGGCTAGCGACTCCAAAATCTAACTGCTGAATCACCTATACTGCTTGCCTGCAAGTCACAGTACACCTGGCCAGTGCCACCCAGAGGATTCAGGGGACCTGGGGCAAAGCAATTTTGGGGGCCCTTTCCATTAAAAAAAAAGTTGCAATACTATAGAATACTATATTCTCATGGGGCCCCGTGGGGTCCGGGGCCTGAGGCCTATTGCCCCACTTGCACCCCACCCTCCTCCAGGCGGCCCTGCACCTGGCATGCTACTGGCATCATAGGGGTTTGGTGAACTCCAGCCCTGAGCAACCTCAGTAGTTACAACATTGTAATGCAGGCACATTTATTGAAAGGGCAGATACAGGAAAAGAAAAAAACACAATATAAAAGGTCTTTTCTTCACAGTTTGAGTAATGCCCTGAGCATTTAGCTACTATAGCATTTTATGATTACATTTCCCAAAGCGAGACATTTAAAAATTCATAGAGATTAAAAGGCACTCAGCAACTCAGAATTGTTAACCTCTTCGGTTCAGAATAATCACTGCAGAAGTCTGTTTATTTTGCCGTTGTAAAAGGGAATTGAACCCAAAGATAGTGCTGTAGTTTGGCATGAACATTGAAAGGCAGTGCAGGCTTGTTGAGGCCAGCTGTATAGTTCTGCAGCAGTACTCGGGGGGGGGAGGGGACCGAGGCCGGATTAACTCTCCTGTGGGCCCAGGGCCATTCGATTTTGTGGGGCCCTTGTATACAAATCTTTTTCCTAATTTAAAACAAAATGCTCACAATTATGGCATTAAGGCTGATAATGCCATACTAAACTTGCCTTTTAATTAACATAAAGCCATTCTTTGGTTATATTTCCGTCTTAAAACACGTAGAATATAGTTAAGTTAATTCATAATAGTCTACTTCTTACCTTAGAACAGCTGTTATATTAGTTTCTTTCTGGGAAGGAGTTTGGGTGCAAGAGGGGGCTCCAGGCTGGGGCAGAGTTTTGGGGTGCAGGAGGGTGCGGAGTCTGGGAGGGAGTTTGGGTGCAGGAAGGGGATTCAGACCTGGAACAGGGAGTTGTGGTGCAGGAGTGGGTGCAGGGTCTGGGAGGGAGTTTGGTGCAGGAGGGAGTTCTGACCTAGGGTAGGAGGTTCGGGTGAAGGAGGGGTTGCGAGGTGCAGGTTCTGGCCGGGAGGCACTTACCACAGGCTGCTCCTGGATGGTGGTGCAGCAGGGCTCAGGCACGCTGCCTGCCTCCCTGCCATAGCCTCATGGAGCTCCCAGAAGCAGCCAGCTGCTGGCACATTTCTGCGTGCCCCTGGGGGGGAGAGAGAGAGCATGTCTTCGCATGCTGCCCATGCCTGCAAGTGCTGCAGGGACAGTGCTGGGAGCAGAAACCTCCCTTCCCCCAAGGGGCTGCAGAGACGTGCCAGCAGCTGGCCATTTCTGGGAGTGGCATGGGGCCAAGGCATGCAGGCAGCCTGCCTGAGCCCTGCTGTGCTGGGCCCCCCCTTAGCCTGAGGCCCTGGGCTGTAGCCCCTAAAGCCCCTGCGTTAAATCTGGCCCTGACCATTGCAGCATATCTTGTTGGTCTGCCCATTGCCTTTTTAAACAAGACATTTCTTTGCCATTTGGTGACAAACCTTGAGATAACATCCTCCGAAGAAAGGACAACTTCAGAGGCACGTGTGCAATTACTAACCTATCCCCTGCTGCCCTCAAAGGCATCCAACCAACCCCCTGTCCATAGAAAGGGGAGCCCAAAGAAAGGGCAAATAAGGTGGAAAACATCATAACTTTTCTAAGCTCCTCCCAACTGGGAAGAGACTCTGGGAATAATATTTCAAAACTGAGGAAAAAGCAACGTTTTGTCATTGTTGACATGGAGACGAGAATTAGTACAATAATTTCTTGTTCTATTCCTCAGCCTGCCCAGCTCTTGCAACTGACAGGGAGTCAGTGCGGCCCTCACAGAGAGGAGTGTTATCAACCTCACAATACCTGACAAACCTTTAGGTCAAAAAAAGGATGACAAGAGATGAAATGTTTGGAGACCTTACGTCTGCACCGCAGCGATAAGAGGAGTGACGGGAAGTCTCCTTGCAGAGAGAGAAGCATAGAGAATTGACAACAAACAACATTGATAAAGAGAGGGACATATAAAAGCAGCTGTTGTAGTTGGTGCAGAAGTAGATGGTCCTGCTGGACATCATTTTGCTACAATGTTCCCATACAACATCACAACCACAGCCCAGCTTGTCCTACAGTCCGGGGAAAACAAGGCACTCTGGAAGCAGCATATCCCCATGTTCCAGAGACAAGCACAGCTGTCCCCATTCCTCACCCCAAGTAAAACAGTGAACATTGGAACCCCCACCTTCACTCCTGCAACTACAAGTGAAAGTTTCTTCCCTTGCCATTCTACACCCCAACACAAAGATACCAGGTAGAAATCCTACACCTACATATTTGTGACCAGAACAGCACAAATATATACATGTGTTCCCCATCTGCACTGTTATGTTCCATAACATTTGCACTGTTTTGTATTGTGGTTTATGTTCCACTGGTTTATAGTTTTCACTATTAGGTTTTTTAAGCTGTCTTGAACTTTCTTGAATTTATCTGATGTTCAGTTATTGACAAAGGTTCAGAACAGTTTATAAAATTACACATATGCCATATACATCATAAAATGCCCTTCAGTAACATTGCTGCACACATCATAAATTTCCATTTCATAAGATCCTTTCACAATGCATAATAAAATGTCATTTCAACATTTTAACCCTGAGCCCCCACGTATGAGTCATCTTGTGACCCTGATGACTTGCTGTGGTCTGGCTGTTCCTAGCGTTCCGTAGTCTCTGCACTTCTGCCTCCTAACCATCACCAAGGCACTCTTCCTTGTTCTCAAAGATATTGTGTAAAACACCATTAATTCCATAAAAGCAGCAGAGAATCCTGTGGGACCTTATAGGCTAACAGACGTTTTGGAGCATGAGCTTTCATGGGTGAATACCCACTTCGTCGGATGCATCCACAGGATTCTTTGCTTATTTTACAGATCCAGACTAACACGGCTACCCCTCTGATAATTAATTCCATAGTGCTTCTGGGAGCAAAATCCCCTTTCTCATTGAACAAAATAGGCCTGAGTTTTTAAAGATCATGGCATCATGGACCTTTCCAGACCACTCCATAATATTATTACTATTGGTGAACCTTCCATGGTAATCAACCAGGCCTTGGTGCACCATGGAGAAATACCATTTTCTGTTGATAAACTCTGAGGCCTGAAGAATAGTTACGTGGGTCCCAACAATGGCCTCAATACAATTCAGGAACCCAACTATGTAAATCCATCAATAATAATTTCCAAGCTTTATGATGTGGGGCATCAGTGCCTTTTGATACAGCATATTTCTCCATGACATGAGTTGATCTACCCACACTAAATGGGTTAGCTGCTGATTGGTAGCAATAGGGGTGGCAAGCTTCCAGATAGTGATTGCCATGAGTTTCTCAATGCTGAGGGAAACTGTCATGTTGGTGTTCTGCCGCTACAGTTCCCTGGTGGGGTCTGCACGGATTTCTAAGAAAGTGGATTTTGTCAGCCTGAAATTCTACCACCTCTTCTTTTTCTCTAAGGTTTGGATCACTGACCTATCCCACTAGTTAGCAATAGTTTCTTGAGCTCAGAAACAGCACCCTCACTGAGTGAAGCTGCTCCCGGAAAAGTTCATCCACAAGTGGCTACTCAATTCTTCTTCTCTGCCTGAATTGGTTTGGCAAATACCAGTGCAGCAGCTTCTTCACATTAACTACTGTCACAATAGTGGCATATAGCTTTGTTCCTCCCATGATGACTGACAGCAGTTTCAAAATGGAACTTGCTCGCAAAAGAGAGATGAATCATGGGATGCCAAGAGAGGCATCTAGAAATTTTCTAGTTTGACTCCAAGTTGTAGAATTCCAGAGTCTTCTGATAGGTATCTCACAGTATATCATGAAATAAATCCCCAAATGTGTAGAGCCCAGAAGTGGGATAATGCTCCATGAAATCCCAGAATACTGTGCACTTTAAAAAAACCTCAGTGTCATGGATGCACTGATTAAAGGGAAGTTGGTTAAAGTTGGTGGTGTGGATGTAATTATTTAGAATTTGTTATTCTGCAAAATTTATACAGAAAAAGAAATTCTGAAAATGTTTTCCTGTATAGACAAGCCATAATAGTTAGAGATTGTCTTAAATTCTGAATCATGAGATTTAATATCTCTTCTGAAATTTTTGCTAGCATTAACTGTAATAACTCTAGATATTCTTGTTATCTCTGTTCTATAACTTGTGGTGTCTTTTTAGCCTCAACAACTTCCTGTGGCAATGAGTTCCACAGTCTAATTGTGTGTTGTGTTAAAAATTGACTTTTATCAGTTTTGAATTTGCCAGCCTTCATTTTCTCTGAATGTCCCCTTGTTCTTGCTTAGAGACAGGGAGAACAGAAATTCCTGCTTTATCTTCTTTACAGCATTCATTGTTTTATATACTTTTATCATATCGCCTCCTATTCACCTCCTTTTGAAGGTAAACAATCCCAACTTTTACAATCTGTGCCCATAATTATTCTTGTATTCTTTTTTTGAATTACCTCTAATTATGCAATGAGCTTTCAGAGCAGAGGGTGGCCATGGACATTATTGCACACAGCACTTCAGATGAGGCTGCTGCATTGATTTCTATAATGGCAGTATAATGTCCATATTATTCTCCATCCATCTTAGTCCTTAAGAATCTAACATCTTATTAGTTTTTTTGATTGCAGCTGCACATTGAGCAGACCTATTAACTGAACTGACATACTGACACCCAAGTCCCTTCCTAAGTTGATAGAGCTAAGCTTTTATGGAATGAGAGTAGTTCAGTTTTTTCCCTCCCATGTGCATTACTTTGTTTTTATCAACACTGAACTTCATTTGCGATGGTGTTTCCCATTCACTTAGCTCATTTAGGTCTCTGTGAAGTTACGCACAGTCCTCATTGACCTTGACTAACCTAGATAACTTTGTGTCATCCGCAGAACTTGCATCTTCACTGCTCACCCACCTTGCAGATCATTTATGAATATTTTAAACACTGAACCTAGTATGGATCCTCATTGAGCATCCTACAAACTTAACTTTTAAATCTTCCACTCTGCAAATCTGCACTTAATTAAATCACCTGGTTTTTTTTTTAGCTATTTTAAAACTTTTTTTTGGTGGGAATGGTGAGTGCATGTGTTGTTTGCATATTTGATAATACTGCAAATCAAATACAATACTCAGAGGTGAAGCTAAAAAAATTGTTAGGTTTATTTTAAAAAATTACCTATAGTTGTCATGCGATTGGTACAGGCTGATATAGTCCTAAAAGTTAAACTACAATCAAAGATGTTGCCTGTGATATACCTAAATACTTAAACCTTGAGCAGTTCTCAGAACAAACTTCTAAATGCCAATAAACAGTAGCTATATGACTGTTTTATTACATGATGTGATGCTCACGATCATCAATGATTATCTTGAACTTTAGCTCTCTTGGGTTTTAGATAAGAGTTGATGAATTCACTGTATATATTCTAGGGTACATTGCTGTGATGTGCTCATGCAATATTTACCTTTGCACCACATCCTTGATATGAACAGTGAAAATTCACTTGGATATTAATGCCATATTCTGTGCAGAGAAAGGGAAAATATAATTTTATAAAATCATGTTTAAAAATGAGATTTATATTTTCCTCTATAAACTTATCAGGTTGAATTGGGATTATGATGACTCTCTCCCTAAATCAGTGTTAATTTTCTCCATGCCATTTTAAAAGGTTAACGTTTAGTGTCTTGTCACTGTACTTAAACCCATTTCTCCTCCGCCTTGTCTTTGGGACCTATTTACAAATGTACAAAGAGGGAGTAAAAAGCTACTGAATCAAAGCTACTCACTTTTCGTAGATATCAAAGACTATACAAGAGCTCAGCGTTTAAGCTGAATGTTTGAGAGGCTATTGCGCTGGTGTGGCCAATAGAGCTGTGCTGATTGATAGGAGCTGAGGAGTTGTCCCGATTTTGTTCTTACTCACAACAGTATAACTCTCTTTTTATGTTAGAACTTGCAATTACATTCCTTCTGAGGAAGGAACAATCAAAATAAAATTATTCTTTTTCAGAAAGTAGTAGATCTAGTTATTTAAACTACTGTTATTTAAATCACCCTGCTGGCGCTGTTATGTAGTTGGGAACTACAGGCATTTTTTGGGAATCTATGAAGGAAACAGATTTCTGGAGAAATGAGCTTAATATAATTATTCATAAGCACATACCTTCTGATTACACGTGGTTTGATGTATTCAAACTTCCAGGTGTGTAAAAAAATGTATTACTGAATCCTGGCCAGCGCTGAATGACAAAATCTAGAGAGACTGTAAAGTTTGCATGGGATCAGCAGTGCAGGACCAGACTAATAGTTATTAGGCCAAATAATGTGCTGACTTACATCATGTGCAGTCTCACTGACGGCAATGAGTTTTGCATGAGCTATATATCAGTGCAGAATATACCCATTGCCTCTTTTAAAAGGAAGCTGTATAAATGGCCAATATACAGTGGAAAAGTTAATCTTTTCAAAGTTACCCTGATCATTATCCTTCAAGTATTTTCCACCTACATTCTCTTGTTTACTTCCATCTCTTTCATCTCTTTCTTTCTTTTAAGAACAGTAGGGTAGACGTTTATTATATGATTTTATATTTTTGTACTTAATTCTGTTTTATTAGTTATAGCAACATTTTTTTACATTAGGGCCACACATTTTCTAAGGGTGGTGTGCAAGTTACACTGATGATATTTACATGTGCAGCCATTTACATGTTAAATTTGAATTTACATGCATAAAAGTTTATTTGTACACAATCGTATGTTCTCTGTAACAGTCAGGGCCAGCGCTACCATTTAGGCAGCCTAGGCAATCGCCTAGGGCACCAGGATTATTGAGGGGGCGGCATTTTGCTGGGGGAGTGGCAGGTGGTTCCGGTTGACCTGCCGCAGGCATGCCTGTGGAGGGTCCATTGGTCTGCGGCTCCGGTGGAGCTGCTACAGGCATGCATGCAGACGGTCGGCTGCTCCTGTGGCTCCGGTGGACCTCCCGTAGGCATGCCTGTGGCAGCTCAACCAGAGCCACGGACCAATGGACCCTCCGCAGGAATGCCTGCGGCAGCTCCACCGGAGCTGCAGGATCAGCGTGGGGGGCGGCGAAATGGCCGTGCGCCTAGGGCATGAGAAACCCTGGCTCCAGTCCTGGTAACAGTAGCCAAGTGGCATATACTTCCAAAGTACTGACTGAAGCACAACAGAACTAGAGAATCATAGAAATGTAGGGCTGGAAGGGACCTTTAGAGGTCACCAAGTTCAGGCCCCAGCACTGAGACAGGACCAAATATATCTAGATCATCCCTGATAAGTGTTTGACCAACCTGTTCTTAAAAGCCTCCAGTGATGGAGATTCCACAGCCTTGCTAGGAAGCCTATTGCAACGTATCTATCCTAATAGTCAGAAAGTTTTTCTAAATCTAAACTAAATCTTCCTTGCTACATTTTAAGCCCACTGTTTCTTGTCTTACCTTTAGTGGACATGGAGAACAATTGATCAGTCATCTTTATAACAACCTTAACATATTTAAAGATAGTTATCAGGTCCTGCCTCAATCTTCTTTTCTAAAGACTAAATGTACCCATCTTTTATCATAGGTCAAGTTTTCTAAACCTTTTATTATTGTTTTTTGCTTTCCTATGGATCCTCTCCAATTTGTCCACATCTTATCTAAAGTGTGGGGCCCAGAGTTAGACACAGTACTCGAGCTAAGGCCACATCAGTGCCAGGTAGAGTGGAACAATTACCTCCCATGTCTTACATACAACTCTCCTGTTAATACATCCCAGTTTGATATTAGCCTTTTTCACAATTGCATCACATTTTTTACTCAGATTCAGTTTGTGATCCACCGTACTACTGCTGAGCCAGTTATTCCCATTTTGTACCTGTGCATTTGATTTTTCCTCCCTTTGTGTATTACTTGCACTTGTCTTTATTGAATTTGTTGATTTCAGACCAATTCTACAATTTGTCAAGGTCATTTCAAATTTTAATACTGTCCTCAAAGTGTTTGCAACTCCTCCCAGCTTGGTGTCATCCACAAATTTTATAGCCTGCTCTCCATTCCGTTATCTAAGTCATAAAAGAAAATAATGACCAGTACGAGCCTGAGGACAGATCCTGTGTGACCCCACTAGATACGTCCTCCTGGCAGGGAACCGTTGGTAATGACTCTGAGTATGGTCTTCCAACCCGTTTTGCACTCACCGTACAGTAATTTCATCTAGACTATATTACCTAATTTCCTTATGAGAATGTCAAAAGCCTTCCAAAATCAAGATCTCATGTCTACAGCTTCCTACCATCCACTAAGCCTGTACCTTGCATGATGGGGTATGCTTGCCCCCCTACTAGTACTGCAAGGATTAACTCCAGTCTATGGGCCAAGGAGGCCAAACCCCCTTGGCCCTGCTGAGCATGCTCCGGTTGAAGACCAGGTATAAAAGGGAGCAGATCAGCTAATTTAGGACTGACCGCCGAGGAAGGAGGATGCATGCTGCGGGCTCCAGCCTCAGAACTGGTGGAAGCCAGAGATGCCAAGACCCAGGTGTACGCCCAAACTTCTGTGGATTCCCAAGGAGTGACGGAGTTGCTGAGAGCTGCACAGGCTGGGGAGTCGAAAGACTTCAGAGACTCCAGGACCACTGCATCAGGGAAAGGGTAGGAAGTAGCTCAGGGAGGTTAGTCATTGTGCCGATTAGTGTCAGCATGTTTTGGATGGATCCCACCGCTGACCCAATGGCGAGCACACTGCCACTGCCAGGGCTTGAACTTGATGGAGCAGGTAAGGCCCGGTTCCCCCTACCTGGCTACCACCCACTCATAGGTGGTGGTCTACTCCTCTGACTGGCTGCTAGGCCGCACAGCCCCACTCAAGAGGGCAGCCCTATTGACTCTGGCCATTGGGAGAGCTCTGAAGGAGAGGGCAGTCATTTGACTTTTGCCCCTAGGCCATGCTATCCTGATATAAGAGTGATCATACAGACTCAGCATGGGGACATAATAATCCTCACCTTGGCCCAGAAGGGGCCCTGCAACACCCTGTCAGTGAAGGAAATTAAGTTGGTTTGGCATGATTTGTTCTTGACAAATCCATGTTGGCTATTACTTATCACTGTATTCTGCAGGTTCTTACAAAATGATTGTTAAATAATTGGTTAAATAAAGTATCTTTCCAAGTATCAAAGTTAAGCTGACTGGCCTATATCTATACTCAGGTTGAAAAACACTCTGTTTCTGATAATAAAAATCAATGAGAGTAGAAAAAGACTATAAACTGTGGGAAGCCATATTGCAGAAACCATTGCAAAAACCCTTCTAGACTTCAGAAAATGATCAGTTCATTAAATGTGAAATGCAGGCCATGTGAGATACTTCTTGTAGAGAAGATACTATTTCTAAAGTACCTATAAATAGTGAAAGTCATGAGTGCAATAACAGAAGTTTGAAGTAAATATGACTCAAGTAATACGCATTTCTAGAAAAATGAATGAAAGACTCAAATGAGAAACACAAAATGAGCCAGTTTTCCAAAAGCTTGAGAGAATAAATCAAGATAAATGGCCAACAAAAAAAGCACAGGTACCTCCAACCATATAAACATATTGGGACTATCAAGATAAAATTGTATAAAGGATGTCATGTTGTAGAAGCACAAAGCATAAAATCAGAAATGCTAAGCATAATCCACAGTGCCCATTTGAGTACTGAAAGGTGTAAGAAAAGTCCAAGATGTCCTAGTCTGGCAAAGTATGAATACTGCCATCAAAGACAAGGTATGAAAATGTGAAATCTTTGGTAAATGTGTGAAATGGAATGCAGAGGAACCAGTGGAACCACATGAGAATTCTGATTGTTCTTGATCCAAGATTACAGCAGATCTCTTTGAATTATGGTTTGTCTACATTGGGCATTTAATTCAGACTGAGTTTTTGTGCCCTGTGTGGTATGTATTAGATAGTTCACAATAATTGTGTACACATGGTCAACTATTTCCTGCTTCAGTACAAATCATGTGTCTACATGGCCAGACTTTGCATGTACTAAGTTTACAGAGTTCATTCTGGATGGGTGTCCCATGGTTACACAAGTCACTCCTAACATCATGTAAGTAGTGTGAGGGGGGAAGTTGGATGATTCCAAGCTAGTATGAATGAGGAGTATGGGCACTTGTTCGCACTCACTCAATATGGGATGAATGTTGTACCTTTTCAAAGTGGATTACATGTTAACTGGACAGTCAGAATGCTTTAAGAATTGTCATTTGGAAGTAGGTCATTTAATGCACACAGACTGAAGTTAGTGTGTAATAATCCCCTCTACGTAGTGTGACAAAGTTCCTCCTCTACCTTGGTGGGTCCTGCGCTTATTGGCAGATTTGCTCACCTCAGTGATCTTCCTCACAGTCTGGATCAACTCCTCCTGTGTCTGATCAGGAGTTGGGAGGTTTGAGGGGAACCCAGGCCCATGCTCTACTCCGGGTTCCAGCCCAGGGCCCTATGGATTTGCAGCTGTCTATAGTGCCTCTTGTAACAGCTGCATGAGAGCTACAACTCCCTGGGCTGCCTCCCCATGGCCTTCTCCAAACACCTTCTTTATCCTCACCACAGGACCTTCCTCCTGGTGTCTGATAACACTTGTACTCCTTAGTCCTCCAGTAGCACACCCTCTTGCTCCCAGCTCCTCACACACAATTCCTCTCCTCTGGCTCCCCCTCCCTGACTGGAGTGAGCTCCTTTTTAAACCCAGGTGCCCTGATTAGCCTGCCTTGATTGGCTGCAGGTGTTCTAATCAGCCTGTCTGCCTTAACTGGTTCTAACAGGCTCCTGATTACTCTAGTGCAGCCCTTGCTCTGGTTCCTCAGGGCACTGAAGCCTGCTTCTCCTGTGGCCAGTACTGGCTCTTCCCTCTACCGCTCTGCTGTACAGGAAGGAGGGAGAGGGTTGCTGCTGCTGCTGCTGCTGCTGTCCCTGCTGCGCACTGGGCCCTTGCTGCTGCTGTTTCTGCTGCTGTTCCTGCTCCCCTGGCTGGGCTAGACACCACCACCCACCCCTTTCTCTACTGTCTGTTTGCTGGCTGGCTAGTGGTTCCCCCTCACCTCAGTTACTGCTGTTACTCCACCTACAGCCCCTTGGGTGCTGGCCTGCTTCCCAGAGAGGAGGGGAATGAGGGACTCCAGCTCTTGTTGCTGAGACCACCACCCTCTGAGCGGGGTCCCTCCTGCCTGGACACCAGACCACCACCACCTGGAGCTGCCGGGGCTGCTGTGGCTGTTGCTGGGGAGCTGTTGGTGCCCGGAGGAGGAGAGGCAGGAGAAGAGGACCACCCGCTGCTGGAGACTGTGTGAAGATCACTGTGGAGGAGGCTTTTCTGGACTGAGTCTTTTTCGAACTGTGCTCTTGTGGTGGGGGTTTGGACTGTGTCTGCTGGGGCACCGGGGGTGTGGCGTGGAGCCTGCCCCCAGTCCATCTGTGTCCCCCTTTGCCCCCACCACCATCGTTGCCCCCTCCACCAACCCCGCTGGCTGTTTTCCTTCTGCTTTGGACTCCTGCCTCTGGGACTGAGCTGCTCGCCTGGCTCACCACGCCCACTTCCACCATTTGGGCCTGCAGCAGCAGCAGCCAACCATTGACTTTTTGGCACAAGTGCCTGTGGGTGCACCACCTCCCCCCTCATACTGGACTGACCCCCTGCCCTTTGCCACATTTGTCCACCCCACCTATTTCCCTCTGTTGCCTGATAGTTCTGCCCCGGCCCTGTAGCTGTCCCCGTGGTCCCTCTACCCCAATCTCAGCTCGCCCTTTCCCCCCACCCTGTGCTCCCCCAGCCCTGATCGGTTCCCCCCCATGCGCCCACGCCTCCTCTCAGGCGCTTGTGCCCTTCCCCATTTGGTTTCCCCTTGTTCACTGCACTCCCCCCTCTGCCGTTGCCCCCCCGCTCCCCTAGTGCAACTGGAGGAGCCGGAACCCCCCTTTGCGTTGGTGCCCTGAAACCCTCCCACCCTTAGGTCCTTGGTTGCTCCCCACGCCCCTTTAGCCTTCCCCTTCTGGCGCCCTCCTCCCCTGCCTGCAGCCTAGCGGGGAGGGGTGGCCGCCTTCTCTCCTTCCCCTCCCCTCACTGTTTGTCCCCCTCCCCGCTCTCGTTATGGTGGGGGACGCGGCGGGGGAGACCCCTCGCGATGCTCCCATTGCTCCTCCTCCACCTGCCCCCGTGTCCACTGCCCAAGCCACTACCTCGGCCGCCGCAGCCGATCCACCTACCACCGCCCCTGCTGGGGCACCGGCGGCGGCGAGTACTGGGGACACCTCCGTTGCTGCCACGTCTCTCGCCCCTTCTGATTTGGGGGGAGCCTCCACAGCCGGTGGGAAGGGTCGGGGTGGGAAGAAGGGTAAGGTCCCCACTAAAAAGACCAGACCCTCCATGGCGGAGACTGCCCCCGCAGTCGCAGCCCCGCTACCGGCTGCAGCATCCCTCCCCGCTGTTCCCTCCACTAGCTCTGCAGGTGTCCCTCCCCCGGCCCCCAGGGTGTACGCCCAGGTGGCAACGGCCCCCCCACATGCCGCTGCTCCTCCGACTGCCGCTTCCGCCAACATCTACACGGCCGGGGCCCCTTTCCCACTATGACCAGGAAGCACGGCGTCCGTTGCCTCCTGGTGCCCGACTCGCCCCATGTGGAGACCTATGTGCAGGCGTTAGTGAGGGTGGTGGGGCCCACGGCCATCGTGGCGGCCTCCAAAATATACGGGAAGGTGGTCTTCTTCTTGGCATCGGAGGCCACCACCAAGGAAGCGGTAGAGAAGGCCTGGCGGTGGGGGGCGTGTTCGTCCCCCTGGAGCCGTTGGAAGACCTGGGGGTCCGCTTAATCTTGACCTCTGTCCCTCCCTTCCTGCCCGATGCTGCCCTGTTGCCCACCCTTTCTGCCCTGGGACGCCCCATTTCCGTCATCAGCCCTCTCCCCTTGGGCTGCAAGGACCCCGCCCTCCGTCATGTTCTCTCGTTCCGCCGACAAGTGCAGCTTCAACTGCCTCCGGCGGCGCGTGGCAGAGAGGTGCTCAAGGAGTCCTTTCTGGTCCCTTACCATGGAGCCCACTACCGGGTGCATTACTCAACGGGGGAGGCCCGGTGCTACCTCTGCCGGGCGATGGGGCACGTCCGGAGGGACTGTCCCTTGGCCCAGCACGGAGGAGCGTCCAGGACCCCCGAGCCCCGGCAAGGCGCCGGCCCTGTCATCGCCGGTCCCCCTGGCTGCCCGGCACCCGAAGCTGCCCCTCCTCCTCCTTCTCGGTCCACCTCTGTGGAGAAGGGTGTGGCAGGGCTACTGCTGGATGTGGGAGAGGGCTCGTCCCAGGGGGAGTCCTCCCCGGTTTCTGCTGTCCCACCACTGCCTCCCCGAGTCACTGAGCCATTGCCCTTGCCCCCCGAGCCGACCCCTGTTAGCCAGCCCCCGGATGCTGCCATGGAGGGCTGGTCCTTAGTGCAGGGGAAGCGGGGCAAGCAGAAGGCTAGAGTTTCCTTACATCCTTCAGATTCGGAGGCCCCCCGGAAGAGCAGGAAGGGGGGTGCCGATGTCGAGTCTTCCGCCATGCCCCCTGATGACCCCCAGTTTGTAGTGCCGGCTGGGGATGCCATGGCAGCACCGGAAGGTGACACCGCCCCTCCTCCAGGGTCCCTTCCCGTGGAAGCCCCCGAGGGAGCTTCTCTCGCCCCCTTCCCACTCGACGCCTCTGCGAGCGCCGCAGTGGGTATCACCTCTGGTGCTGGCAGGGAAGGCCCTGGGGTGGTGGACGGTGATCTCCCTCCCCTCTACGCGGAGATCGAGGCCCTGGGTTTGACCCCAGTCATGCAGGGGGAGGACAACCCTTTGCCGGCGGGTCTCAATCTGGGCGACTTCCCCACGGCCCCCCTGTCCCCGGGTTCCCTTCCCCTAACCGCTGTTTCTGCTCCCACCTCTGAGGGTCCCCTGGACTCTTCTATTGACCTGGCTGCGGGTGGCACTTTATTGACGGCCGCCGTGCCCCTTGGGGCGACGGCCAGTCCCCGCTGCCGAGACCCGCTTCCCAGGGGGTGTCCCTCTTGGGTGTGGAGGACCCGCCCTCTTTCCTCAGCGGGGATCCCATTGACCACCATCTCTCTCTGGATGCCGGGGCTGCCACACGTGCCACAGTGGCTGAGCCCGGCATCGTTAGGGGTCCCCTGCCCACTTCCCAGATCCTTGAGCCTGGCCAGGAGGAGCCACCTTCCGGCGTCTCAACTATGGAGGCTCCAGATCCTGCCTCTACCTCCTTCCCGGATTCTCTCCCTGATCCCCGCCCTACTCCGGTTTGCTCTGTCCTTGTCCCCCCCACCTCCTGTGATGCCAGTGCCTCCCCTGGGGATACCTCCCAGGGAGCGGGTTCACTAGTTCTTTCCTGTCCCGACCCCCCAGGGGCTGCTGTTCTCCTTCCACCGCCCCTTCTTGAATCTGGGAGCGGGACGGGTCATGTGGCGTCGGCCCATCTGCTGCCACGTTGGGGGTCTGCCCCCTGCCTACCCGCCTTGGTGGGCCACGGGGCCGTGACAGGGGCCCCACTGGGGGACGGTCATCGATCAGTGACACCCCCCCCATGTGCTGAGGGAGGAGCTGCGGGAGTTCCTTGAGGACGTCCGTGGCTCCCGGAACAAAGTCCATCTTGCGCTCCAGTGGTGGGGGGATTTCCATCAGGTCCTCCGGGCCGCGAGGGCCCTCATGAGGGAGGGTAAGAGGACCGGGAAGCAGGCCGCCGCGGCCTACCGGCGGGTCCGTGTCTTCCGTGACTCTTTACTCACCTTCAGGGTTGGTCACGGATTGCTGCACGGCCTGCCAGAGGCCGTGGGCGTGTCTGCCGGCAAGGATCCCCCCCAGCCCTCCTCATGTCGCCGATCGTCCTTGCCACCTTAAACACCCGGGGCTGTAGGATGGGTCTCCGCAGGAGCCAGGTGCTCTCCTTCCTCCGGGAAGGGGAGTACTCTGTGGTTTTCCTGCAGGAGACCCATACGGATCCGGCCGCTGAAGCTAGCTGGCGGCTGGAGTGGGGGGACGGGGCTTACTTTAGCCACTACTCGGTCTGCGCGGCTGGAGTGGCGACCCTGTTCTCCCCCGACCTATGGCCTGAGGTGCTGGGGGTCGCCAAGGCTGTGCTGGGTCGCCTGCTGCACCTCCGGGTCCGCATGGAGGGGCTTGTGGTTAATCTTGTGGTTACGCCCCGACATCAGGCCCGGAGAGGCTACGTTTTTATCAGCAGGCGTCCGCCTTCCTCGGCTCCCTGGATCCTCGTGAGTGCCTGGTCCTGGGAGGGGATTTTAACACCACCCTCGAGGAACAGGACGGCTCGGGGACCGAGCAGTGCCCGGCCGCCGCGGACGTCCTCCGAGAGATCATCGACCTCCACTCCCTGGTGGACGTCTGGCGCGACCACCACCCGGACGACGTCTCGACGTTCACCTTCGTCCGAGTGGAGGCCCATCGGTTGCGCCACTCCCGGCTGGACTGTATTTACCTGTCACGTTTCCACCTTTCACGGGCCCACTCCTCCAGCGTTTGGCCGGCCCCCATTTTGGATCACCACCTTGCCACCGTGACGGCCTCTCTCTGCGTGGAGAGGCCGGGGCCGGCCTATTGGCACTTTAATAATAGTTTGCTGGAGGATGCGGGCTTCGTGGCGTCCTTCCGGGAGTTCTGGCTGGCCTGGCGAGGGCAGAGGCGCGCCTTTTCCTCGGCGTGGCGGTGGTGGGATCTGGGGAAGGTGCGTGTCCGGCTCTTCTGCCGTGACTACACTCGGGGTGCCAGCCGACGGAGGGATGCAGCGATAGGGCAGTTGGAGCAGGAGGTCTTGGAGCTGGAGAGGCGTCTGGCCGCCAGCCCCGAGGATCCATCCCTCTGCGGAGCGTGCCGGGAGAAGTAGGAGGAGCTCCGGGCCCTCAAAGACCATCGGGCCCGGGGTGCTTTTGTTCGATCCCGCATCCACCTACTTCGGGAGATGGATCGCGGCTCCCGCTTCTTCTACGCCCTGGAGAAAAGGAGGGGGGCCAAGACGCACGTCACCTGCCTCCTGGCGGAGGACGGCACCCCCCTCACGGATCCGGCAGAGATGTGCCAGAGGGCCAGGGCCTTCTACGCCACTCTTTTCTCCCCGGATCCGACCGATCCTAACGCTTGCAGAGTGCTCTGGGACGGGCTCCCGACGGTCAGCACTGGCGACCGGGACCGGCTAGAGCTGCCTCTCACTCTGGCTGAGTTCTCGGAAGCCCTCCGTCGCATGGCCACCAATAAATCTCCGGGCTTGGACGGGCTGACCGTGGAGTTCTACCGCGTGTTCTGGGACGTCCTCGGCCCAGACCTGGTCACCGTCTGGGCCGAGGCTTTGCAGAGCGGGGTCCTCCCCTCTCTCGTGCAGGCGAGCCGTGCTCGCCTTATTGCCGAAGAGGGGGGACCTCCGCGACTTACGGAATTGGCGTCCCGTCTCGCTCCTCAGCACAGACTATAAAATTGTTGCGAAGGCCATCTCGATGCGGCTAGGGTCTGTGCTGGCGGACGTAGTCCATCCAGACCAGACCTACACCATCCCAGGCCGCACCATCTTTGATAACTTGTATCTGGTCCAGGACCTTCTGGAATTGGGGTGTAGGGATGGTCTGTCGTTCGCCCTCTTGTCCCTGGATCAGGAGAAGGCGTTCGACCGGATGGATCACGGGTATCTCCTGGGCACTCTGCTAGCGTTCGGCTTCGGACCCCTGTTTGTGGGTTTTCTCCAGGTGCTGTATGCTTCTGCGGAGTGTCTGGTCAGGCTCAACTGGACCCTGACCGAGCCGGTCAGCTTTGGACGGGGAGTGAGGCAGGGGTGCCCCCTCTCGGGCCAGCTGTACGCTCTGGCCATCGAGCCCTTCCTCTGTCTCCTCCGCAGGAGGTTGACGGGGTTGGTGCTTCAGGAGCCGGATCTGCGGCTGGTCCTGTCGGCGTACGCCGACGATGTGCTCCTCGTGGTCCAGGACCCGGGCGACTTGGCGCGGGTGGAGGCCTCCCAGGCGGTGTACTCGGCGGCCTCCTCCGCCCGGGTCAACTGGGTCAAGAGCTCTGGCCTGGTGGTCGGGGACGGGTGGCGGGCGAGCTCCCTCCCACCCGCGCTTCAGGCCATCCGGTGGAGCGCGGGTCCGCTGCTCTATCTCGGCGTTTACCTTTCTGCCACGCATCCGTCTCCGCCGGAGAACTGGCAGGATTTGCAGGGCAGGGTGACGGAGCGGCTCCGGAAATGGACAGGACTCCTCCGGTGCCTTTCCCTTCGAGGGAGGGCACTGGTGCTCAACCAACTGGTCCTGTCCATGCTCTGGTACCGCCTCAACACCCTGGTCCCGGCCCCGGGTTTCCTGGCCAACCTCCAGACGGCAATTCTGGAGTTCTTTTGTCCAGGGACGCACTGGGTCTCTGCAGGGGTCCTCCACCTGCCCCTGGAGGAGGGGGGGCAGGGCCTGAAGTGCTTACGCACTCAGGTCCATGTCTTCCGCCTCCAGGCCCTGCAGAGGCTCCTGTTTGGTGCGGGTAGTCCGATGTGGAGCGTATTGGCGCACGCCTTCCTCCACCGCTTCCGAGGGCTTCGATACGACCGGCAGCTCTTTTACCTCCATCCGAGACGTCTTCCGCGAGACATGTCCGGGCTGCCGGTCTTCTACCAAGACCTCCTCCGGACCTGAAAGCTCTTTTCAACGACCACGTCCGTGGTGGCTACCGTGGGGGTTGACCTCCTCGCGGAGCCCCTGCTGCACAATCCCCAGCTTCGTGTGCAGGTGACGGAGTCCCCCACGGTGTGCCAGAGGCTGGTCTCGGCGGGAGTCACCAGGGTCAGAGACCTCCTGGACTACGACCGGGGAGACTGGCTGGATCCCCTGATGCTCGCTCAGTGCATGGGGCTCTCCAGACCTCGTACTCCCCAGCGCGTACTTCAGGAGATGAAGGCCGCTTTATTGCCTGCTGCTCGGGCTTACCTCGACCGGGTCCTGCGAGAGGGCACGCCCCGCCCACCCTCCACCCCAGGCCCCGTGGACATTTTTATTGGGCCTCTGCCCCGTGGACCCAATCGGCCCCCTCACCCTTTCACTGCCAGCTGGCTGCATAATCTGCAGCTGGTTCTGTTCCAGGCCATGCCACTGAAACACCTGTACACGCTCGTGCTCCACACCCTTCACTACCTCACCCTTGCGTCCCGCCCTGATACCAAATGGTGGCACCTCCTGCCACCTCTCAAGGGTGAGAAGCCCCGGTGGGCCACCTTGTACTCTGCCCTGGTCCCAAGGCCCTCCGGGGATGTCAGTTGATGGCTCCTTCACGGGGCTGTGAGCACGGGTGTGTACTTGGCGCGGTTCACCTCTGTCCCTAACACCTGCCTTTTCTGTGGCCAGAAGGAGACCTTGGCGCACATTTATTTGACGTGTGCCAGGTTGCAACCCCTGTTCCGGCTCCTCTTGAATATCTTATTGCATTTTTGGTTGCACTTTTCCCCTAACCTTTTTATCTACACGCTTCCCATCCGTGGCCCACAAAGTCGCGGAATCTCCTTATCAACCTCCTCGTAGCCCTGGCCAAACTAGCCATCTACAACACCAGGGAGAGGAGGTTGGCTGATGGGATTTCCTGCGACTGTAGGGCCTATTTCCGTTCCTCCGTCTGTTCACGCATCCGGGCAGAGTTCCTCTGGGCGGTGTCCACTGGCTCCCTTGACGCCTTCGAGGAGCAGTGTGCGTTGTCTGGGGTTCTCTGCTCGGTGTCCCCATCAGGTTCCCTTAGTTTAGCCTTATGACCTCACTCCCGATCCTGTTTCTTCATTAGTTGTCCCACGTAATTACTTGGTGTCCCAGACCTGTGGGTCCTCCCCATAGGCTGGGGGGAGGTCCTTTAGAAGTGGGCAGGCTTTGCCCGCCCACCCCCCTGGATACCAATAGGACCAGACTCCTATACCCCACTGGTCTGGGTCTGTCACATAGACAAGCCCTTATTAGTAGAGCACTACTCCAATTTCTTTTAAAATGAGCTGTTACACAACACATTAAGCACCAATGTAATAGTACGTTGTAAATTGCAGTTTGCTATCCATTGGATTCCTGGTGAGTTAATAATGGATAAGGGCTCACAATTCACAAGTGACTCATGGGAATTTCTTTCCCATGTATAATTTCAAGCACATCATGTCAAGGCTATTATATGAACATGCAAATGGGTTAGCAGAAAAATCAGTACAAAAAACAACTTGGTTAAAAAGAAAAAGTTCTGGCAGTTTCAAAGGACCCATATTTAGCATTGTTAGAATGTCATTACACACCTCACAATGATTCATTAGGATGACTAGCTCAGAAACTTATGGGGAGAAAGATAAAAATCGCTCTGCTGACACCTTAAAAGCTTCTTGGGCCAAAGACAATTAACCTGGAAGATGTTACAAAAGAATGATAGGGCAAGAAACTAGAACAGAATAAATACTCTGACAAGAAAACTGAATGAGGTGGGTGAGGTAATGTCTTCTACTGGGCCAGCTTCTGTTGGCGAAGAAGACAAGCTTTTGAGCTTCTCAGAGTTCTTCTTCAGGTCTTGTCTATCTAAGATCATGAAAGCAGGATGCTGGACCTCAAGTCCCTATTGCTGTATTTTATCAATTGGTGCAATGGCTGTATAAATTTCAAGCTGTTGTTTTCACTTGATATTAGGTTTAATTTGCATATGATTTTCCGAGAATAAAAAAATAAAAGGGAAGTTGTAACAGTTGCTGTTGGAGCCCAAGGATAGCGATCTCTGCCACGTGACCGGGGATACTGTTCTTCTAACACTGTCACATCATGGGACTGGGACTAGGGAAAAAAAGTGTTGGCCAAGTCTGCTAACAGCAGCCTTTATGTACGGGATGATAGTATGTGTTGATAGCAGGAATGAGGCACAGTCTCAAATGATTTAAAGTTTACTTACGGTGAGGATTGCTAACATAACCTTAGAGGTGGGGCTATAGGGACAATGTTGGCAACATAAAATGAGATTGTTTTGCATCTGTTAATTATAATTCTATTATTTAAGGACAGCATTGTCAAACCTAAGGGGCTAATGTTAGGTGCCTAAATTCATATTTAAACTTAAAAATATCAGTGCCCTGAGGAGGGAGGGATAGCTCAGTGGTTTGTCTGTTGGTCTACTAAACCCAAGGTTGGGGGTTTAATCCTTGAGGTGCCCATTTAGCAATCTGAAGCAAAAAGCTTTTTGGGGATTGGTCCTGCTTTGAGCAGGGGGTTGGACTAGATGACCTCCTGAGGTCCCTTCTAACCCTGATATTCTATGATTTTCAGAAACATTGCATGCCTGCACCTCACACTGCCATCATTGCCAAGCACCTTCCTATTCCACAGTGGGAGCTGTGTGCTTAATGCCAATGAAAACCAGGTAATTTCTTTAGGTGCTTAAATATTAATTTAGCTCCTTAACTTCAGGCACCCAAGTTTAAAAAAATTGGCTTAAATATGGCTTTATAAAGAAACAGAAGAACCTATTGCTGTGCTTCTCAGTGTTTTTGTTTTAGTCGTTGCTCAGGAAAGGAATGCCAGCTGTGTTTTAAAGGCAGATAAGGTTATGATGAGTGACAGTCATTTGGAAAACTCTTTCTCATTTGTTTTATAACATAAGTTAATGTGTCTCCAGTGATGTTAACTGCTTTGCTCTAAGAAAAAGCACATGCTCATTTGATTTGCTTGAGCAGTTTTGTTTTGATTGCTTCAGGTCAAGGATCAATTCTAGCTGAAAACTGACTGAAAGTAAATTCTGCTCAGTTGCACCTGTGCAACCTTATTAGGCTCAGCTAGGTTGCAGGGATGCAGCTGAGAGCAGAATATGCCCTTTAACTACCTTTTTTGTGCTTCAAAGTGAGCATAAAACCAACAGACACTCCCCTCTTATGTGATTTATGCATGCAAATTTTAATGAACCCTGAGTAATTGTGTTTATATTGGGAGGCTTTTGGTCATGAACACTTTATGTGACTTTCACACCTAATTTTCACAAGTACACAAAAAGATTGGCCATGGTTCTTCTGTGCAAATAATGAAAAACTGCTAGAATCAAGGGCTTATATTTTTAAAGTGATCAGTGAGGTATTTCAGTTTTGGGTGCCCAACTTGAGACACTTGACAGAGGCCTGGTTTTCCGAAGTGCTCACCTTTTCAGGTACCTCACGTCGGGCACTTAAACAATGAGTCATTCCAAAGAGCTAGTCACTTTTGAAAATGTAGGCCTCTGGGTTCTGTTTCAAAGGCTTTCTACCATGCTGCTGCAGCTTCTGGTGCAATAACAGCTGCAAATGGGTTTTACACAGACTGAGCATTTTCAAAGGCAAGTACAACTGCAATTTTTAATGGATAAATGCCAGGGAGAAATTCTGGACCAGAAAATACTCCTATAAGTGTCTGTTCTGAGTAATAAAGGCACACCAATTGCTCTGCACTGGGTCATCGGACCAATCATGTTATACAGATTAGGCAGGAACAAAAAAGTGTTCACCTGGCAACAGTTGTGGCAACATGCTCCTGTGTTAACAACTGGCTGAACCTTAGGTTCAGAGAGATTGGGGAAACGGGACCACAGATCCATTAGACAGAGCAGATCAACATCACAGGAAATACGGGGCACAAGTTAGCTGCTAGATGAACAAGATACCAATCTTGAAATGTGTAATGTGAAAGCCACCACTGATAGAATTATGGGGTACTTATGGAATGAGAATTATGGATATTAATGCTACCACCAAAAAAAGAGGAGACAATTAAGAGTTTATAGTACAATCCTTGCTGCTCAAAAAATGATAATGTTGCCCTTTTTCTGACTCTAATGTCTTGTTCTGATGGCAGTGTCACCCATCTCCTTAGTGGCAACCCCATCTCTGGGGCTTGCATGTCAGCTTCCCTGTGGAGGAGAAATCAGTGACATGGAATCTGAGTATATTCTAAGTGTTTCATTTACTTGTTTTATTTAAATACATACACCAGTCCAGGATCAAAAGTGGTCACAAATAGTATGCAGGGCAATCTTTTCTATTGAGACTATCAGCCCAACGCCAGTATATGGTTCCCAGGGGACAGTTCTGCCTCAAGAATTGACTCGACTCAGTGAGGAAAGCAGAGTGTAAACTCTCTTGCTGCTCACACAGCTTTCCAGAAGCTATCTTTACATTGAACTTTGCATAATCCAGCACTAAATGAAGTGAATCATGTTTCCCCAAGACTGAACATTTGCTTGCAAGCTAAGAAAAAGAACCTGAAATACTCTATGTAACAGTATCACCTGGTGAGGCTTGCGAAAATAATAATAAGGAATGGGAGAAGTTCAGACTTAAGAAAAATGAATACAGAATAATACATAAAGTATAACAAAAATTAAAATCCTATGAACTATTTAATGGGTGTTCCATAGTGTTTTTGTGGCAGGTTCTTCAGCCTCACGTTCTCTGTCCTCAGCTGTCAGACAGCTTGTTCTTTGCACTGCACCATTCTATCAGTCAGGTTTAGCCAGGGCATGGGACTTCCTACAATCACCCATGCCCTGCCTCCAGTTCACATTTATGTAAAGCTTCTCTGTTGTGGGGTATTTTAAGCTTCATCACTAAATCCTGTACCTGGTTGTGTTTTGGAGCAAATAACTATACATGGTGCAAGGCAGTGGAAGATCAGGCCTAAAAGTTGTAGAAAAAGGTGTGGAAAGGTAGTACTTTATTGCTAAGGACAGTTTTCTTTTTGAAATCAGACTTCGCATTGATACGTAGTGGTTTCAGAATCTTTGCACTTTCTATATGAAAGTTCTGAGCTCTTAGTATCTCATTTCAGTTTTTAGATTTTATGTATTCTTTTTTACAGCATGTAATATAGTACATGGTTTTCAAATAGCTTTAAGCATTTAATATTTAACATGCTGCCTGATTTCCTTAACCTTCTAGTAATATGAAATCCTTTTGTTTATCAGATAAGATTTTTATACTTGACAAAGAAATTATAAAGAAGGGTGAATATGTCTCTTGCTAATTGAAAAATCAGTCCATCAGTGTAGTGTATAGAAGCTCTTGGATTTTACCAACTATCTATTACTATGCTGTGAATGTTCAGTAAAAATAATCTAGGCCAGCATGCCCTTTTCATGCAAAGTGAACAGTGACTGAGGCAGTGCTCCATGAAAGTACTGCCTCATTCACTGAACATCTATGTAGCAACACACACACACATTTAGTCCATCCTTCCCTCATTAAAGAACTTTGGCAAAGATGGCTAAAAATTGAAGTGTATAAATATAACCATAGCCATTCCCCTGGCTCTACCTTGCCAAGAGTGAAGTTGAGGTGCTGCATGGAAGGAATAGCTCCTGAAGGCAAATATTCTAGTATGCTTTTATTTTTAACTATTTGTCAATAAAATGGCTGTGTGTTAACTGAAGGTCTTTCTGTTAGGGAATCAAATAGCATCTAGCAACCATTTATTCAGCAGAAGTCTGCAAGCACTTCCCATGAGGACCTTACCATGAGATGGGAACAAATAACTTAGGTTACAATACATTTTTTTTTAATATTTGTAGAAGGCTGAAACCGTCTAGTCACATTATCTATACATAGGAATTTCCAGAGATGAGGGCCTTTGATCTTCTGCCGTACACCTCTGTGGAAGATATGAGTTTCCATATGTTCTTAGAGCCTGCTGGGCCGTATTTTCCCTCCCAAGCAGACAATACTTATCCACCAGTGCTATGTTTTGTATATATAATAGCTTAGTTGTTGGGATTTACTTGCAGGGTTATCTCTGAGTCTGAAGAGAGAGGGGTGCTATTTCTAGCACTCCTTCTAGGCCTGGCATCAACACTTCTGTCACTATCACCATTACACAGAAACCTTAGTAATAGCTCAGTGCAAAAAAAAAGAACAAAGGCTATGCATCCCATTGCATATTTCCCATGCGCATGCAGTTGAGAACGTTTTAAGAACTAGGACTGCTGGATCATATATGGATCACCTAAGGGGCTCACATGTAGTTTTGTGACAGCAATATAAAAACGTGGCACTCCAGAATTTTAGGCATGCTCACATCCACTGCTTTGCCCGTAGTCTGATTGTAATAGACAGTAAATATCGAGTGATGATCATGTTAGGGATGGTACTCAGAGTTTGTCCATGCTTTAATTACTCTCCAAGCCCTAATGAGAATCATGCTCAGAGCCAATTAAGGGAAAAACAACCCTCCATTTCAACCTCTTTCAAGTGATATAAACCATATGGATCTAGACGTATGACTTGATTGTCACTGTTTGATGTAAAATATCTTCAGCGTTTGAATTCAACAAACACCAGAGTATTGCTTTCCATTCTCCCAATAGCATGTACTGGAATATCTCTTTCAAATCTGGAAATGATTTAGGGATGCTTCAAAAGAAGTTACTTCTGAACCTCTCTTTAAACTAAATTAGCACAATTATGCATCAGTTAAAGAAAAAAAATCTGACCAATATTATGGAAAATCCAGACTTCAGCTACGATCTGCTATACATCAATAACTATATTGTCTGATTATCCACTCATGATAAAAATGAAAAAAGAAATAAAGAAAAATCTCTATATTCTTTCTAACACTATAATTGAATATTTATATCATCCAGAGGCTCCATTCAGGTTCCTGACCTTATTGTACTAGGTATTCAAAAACACATACAAAGATCAGAGGGGTAGCCGTGTTAGTCTGGATCTGTAAAAAGTGATAGTGTCCTGTGGCACCTTATAGACTAACAGACGTATTGGAGCATGAGCTTCCATGGGTGAATACCCACTTCATCAGACACATGTGGTGGAAATCTCCAGAGGCAGGTATAAATATGCAGGCAAGAATCAGTCTAGTGATAATGAGGTTATTTCAATCAGGGAAGATGAGGCCCTCTTCTAGCAGCTGAGGTGTTAACACCAAGGGAGGAGAAACTGCTTTTGTAGTTGGCTAGCCATTCACAGTCTTTGTTTAATCCTGAGCTGATAGTGTCAAATTTGCAAATGAACTGAAGTTCAGCAGTTTCTCTTTGGAGTCTGATCCTGAAGTTTTTTTGCTGCAGGATGGCTACCTTTAAATCTGCTATTGTGTGTCCAGGGAGGTTGAAGTGTTCTCCTACAGGTTTTTGTATATTGTCATTCCTAATATCTAACTTGTGTCCATTTATCCTTTTATGTATGGATTGTCCAGTTTGACCGATGTACATAGCAGAGGGGCATTGCTGGCACATGATGGTATATATTACATTGGTGAACGTGCAAGTGAATGAACTGAGGATGTTGTGGCTGATCTGGTTAGGTCCTGTGATGGTGTCACTGGTGTAAATATGTGGGCAGAGTTGGCATTGAAGTTTGCTGCATGGATTGATTCCTGAGTTAGAGTTACTATGGTGCAGTGTGTGGTTGCTGGTGAGAATATGCTTAAGGTTGGCAGGTTGTGTGTGGGCAAGGACTGTCCTGCCTCCCAAGGTCTGTGAAAGTGAGGGATCATTGTCCAGGATGGGTTGTAGTTCACTGATGATGTGTTGGAGAGATTTTAGCTGAGGACTGTAGGTATGGCCAGTGGAGTTCTGTTGGTTTCTTTCTTGGGCTTGTCTTGCAGCAGGAGACTTCTGTGTACATGTCTGGCTCTGTTGATTTGTTTCCTTATTTCCTCATGTGGATATTGTAGTTTTGAGAATGTTTGGTGAAGATCTTGTAGCTGTTGGTCTCTGTCTGAGGAGTTGGAACAAATGCAGTTATACCTCAGTGTTTGGGTCGTGTGCTGTGTCTGGAATGGAAGCTGGAGGCATGAAGGTAGGCATAGCGATCGGTGGGTTTTCGGTATAGGGTAGTGACCATCACTTATTTGTACTGTGGTGTCTAGGAAGTGGACCTCCCGTGTAGATTGGTCCAGACTAAGGTTGAAGGTGGGATGGAAGCTGTTGAAATCATGGTGGAATTCTTCCAGAGTCTCCTTCCCATGGGTCCAGATGATGAAGATGTCATCAGTGTAGCGTAGTTAGAGAAGAGGCGTGAGTGGACGAGAGCTGAGGAGGCACTGTTCCAGGTCAGCCATAAAAATGTTGGCATATTGTGGGACCATGCAGGTGCCACTGGTCGGGAGGTATATATTGTCACCACATTTGAAATAATTGTGTGTGAGGATAAAGTCACAGAGCTCAGCAACCAGTTGTGCTGTGGCATCATCAGGGATACTGTTCTTGACAGCTTGTATTCCATCTGTGTATGGGATGTTTGTGTAGAGAGCTTCTGCATCCATGGTGTTTTCTGGAACATCACCAATGCATTGTAGTTTTCTCAGGAAATCAGTGGTGTCATGGAGATAGCTGGGAGTGCTGGTGGCATAGGGTCTGAGTAAAGAATCCACATATCGAGACGGTCCTTCAGTGAGAGTGCCGATTCCAGAGATGATGGGGCATCCAGGATTTCCAGGTTTGTGGATCTTTGGTAGTAGATAGAATAACCCCGACTGAGGCTCTAAGGCTATGTTGATTTGTTCCTGTGTTAGTGTAGGGAGTGTCCTGAGTAGATGGTGCAGTTTATTAGTATATTCCTCAGTGGGATCTGAGAAAGTGGCCTGTAGAATTTGGTATTGGAGAGTTGTCTGGCAGCCTCCTTTTGGTAGTTAGACCTGTTTATGATGACAGCATCACCTCCTTTATCAGCCCCTTTGATTATAATGTCAGGGTGGTTTCTGAGGCTGTGGATGGCATTGCGTTCCGCATGACTTAGGTAAAGAGGCAAGCAATGTTGTTTTTCCAGAATTTCTGCCTGTGCACGTCGGCAAAAGCATTCTATGTATAGGTCCAGACTGTCATTTTGACTCTCAGGAGAAGTCCATGTAGAGTTCTTCTTCTTGTGCTGTTGGTGGGGGTGTATCTGTGTATCAGTGGGCTGTTCAGTGTTATCCTGAAAGTATTCTTTGAGTCGGAGACAGCGAAAGTAGGCTTCCAGATCACTGCAGAACTGTATCATGTTCGTGGGGGTGCTAGGGCAAAAAAAGAGTCCTCGAGATAGGACAGACTCTTCTGCTGGGCTGAATGTGTAGCTGGATAAATTGACGATATTGCTGGGTGAGTTAGGGGTACCACAGTTGTGGCCCCATGTGGCAAGTAGGATTTTAGACAGCTTACGGTCCTTTTTCCTTTGTAGAGAGGTGAAGTGTGTAATGTAGATCTCCTGCCTTATTTTAGTAAAGTCCGTTTGTGTGGGAGGTTGGTAATTTATGAAAATATCCAGGTTGGAGAGCTTTTTTTTGATGTTTTCCCGTTTGCTGTATAGGACTCGCATCAGGTGGTTCCTCAGTTTCTTTGATAGTGTATGGCATAATCTTTCACTGTGGTCTGTGCAGTATGTAGATAGCAATGGATTTTTCACCTTCAGTCCATTTGGTGTGATGTCCGTCCTCTTTCATTTGGAAAGGAAGATATCTGTCTGTATTTGTGCAAGTTTCTTCATGAGGTTGATGAATTTCCACTCCACACGGCTAAATGCAGTGCCTTGCATAGTGTCAAGTATCAGAGAGGTAGCTGTGTTAGTCTGGATCTGTAAAAAGCAACAAAGAGTTCTATGGCACCTTATAGACTAACAGACATACTGGAGCAGGAGGTTAGTTCAATAGCAATACACAAAAACCTGTAGGAGAATACTTCAACCTCCCTGGACACACAATAGCAGATTTAAAGGTAGCCATCCTGCAGCAAAAAAACTTCAGGACCAGACTCCAAAGAGAAACTGCTGAACTTCAGTTCATTTGCAAATTTGACACCATCAGCTCAGGATTAAACAAAGGCTGTGAATGGCTAGCCAACTACAAAAGCAGTTTCTCCTCCCTTGGTGTTCACATCTCAACTGCTAGAAGAGGGCCTCATCCTCCCTGATTGAACTAAATTCATTATCTCTAGACTGATTCCTGCCTGTATATTTATACCTGCCTCTGGAAATTTCCACCACATGCGTGTGACGAAGTGGGTATTAGCCCACGAAAGCTTATGCTCCAATACATCTGTTAGTTTATAAGGTGCCACAGGACACTTTGTCTCTTTTTACATACAAAGATAAGGTCCCTGCCTTCCCTGAAGAGCTAGCTATCTGTCTAGCTAATATTTCTATTTATCTTGAATGCCGTATGGCAGTGCAGAGTATGGCTCTAAACAAAACTTTTAGATGAACTGGAGAAACCAAGTTTTTCACTAGCTAGCCTAAGCAACCATGTAGTTTTATTAGTGTGAGCCCTGTTCTCCATGGACTTCCCTCCAATTGTTTATTACACTCACTTGATCTATCTTGTCTTAAATTAGATTGTAAGCACTTTTTGGGGCAGGGGCCATGTCACCTCTGTGGTTGTACAGTCAGGGCCGGTGCTTCCATTAGGCGACCCTAGGCGGTTGCCTAGGGCGCCAGGATTCGGAGGGTGGCATTTTGTGCGCTCCCCACGGTTCGCGCAGGAGCTTCCGGTTCCACTCCCATCACACTGCCAAAGAAGGACCTTCTGCCGATGTGCCGCAGAAAACAGCGGTAGGCAATTGAGCAGCTCAATGACTGCAGCTGTAGCCTGCAGCATTTTGGCTGAGGGCCCTTCTTCGGCTGTGCGATGGGAGTGGAACCGGAAGCTCCTGCGCGCACCGTGGGGAAAGCACAAAATGCCGCCTCCAAATTCTGCCTAGGGCGTCAGAAACTCTGGCGCTGCTCCTGTGTACAATGTCTAGGATCATGGGGTGCTGACTAAGAATGGAACCCTTTCACCTTACTGAGATAATAATGTGGTAACTATCCATTGTCCTTAGCAGTCTGACCTTGGCCATCACTAATACTGTACTTACTGTACATAATTGTTCTCAGCGGTGAAGTGCACAGATATAAATTTTCATATTAATATTTAATGAACTGCAAAAATTTAATTATGTAATGAAAAATATACAGTAATGCTGCTTTAATGTCAGATTAATATAATTCAATATTATACAAGGTTTTATTATTTCATGGGACATATATATTTCAAACCTATCTCATTGAAGTCAGTGGGAGTTTTGCCCTGACTTCAGTAGCAACTGGACCAGGTCTAGAATGACTGTGTTAATTCAGATACAATGCTTAGGGACTTTCAAAGGTAGGTCATTCTGTTATATGTGAAATTACAGCCTATAAACAGGAATTGAATATTATGGAACAGCATTACCACTGTGACTCAGCTTTGTGACTTTGAAATCTAGAAGGGAAAAGTACTATATAGGTGTTTGTTTGATTTTTTATTATTTTCTTTTTACGGTGGCCCTCCATTGTATTTGTGAAAGATTGGTGTTCTAGTAGAGCAAATTATGTGAACTTACACTCTCACCAAACGTAGTGGGAGGGAGTTGCTGGTAAGATGGTAAGATGATGACTGAATACGATCGCCATACTCTCTTCTGTCTTTTTGGGAGAGGTGCATAATTCACTTGACCTAAATGAAAAGGCTTAAAAACTGCAAGTTGATGTAGCAAATGATCTGTTTGCATATTGTGTAGTGCTCTTCTATCCATTTGAGGTACTAATATGACTCCTATTAACATAATATCCGAACACCTCATAGTCTTTAATGGATTTATCCCGCAGCACTCCTGTGATATAGGGAAGTACTATAACTCTCATTTTACAGAAAGGGAACTGGAAAACAGAGAGGCTAAAAGAGGTGCAAGATCACACTGGAAGTCTGCGGCAGTTCAAAGAATCAAATCCAAGTTTTCAATATCCTAAACTACCACCCTTATTCTGTGGATCATCCTTCCTCTTCTATAAAGTTTCTTGCTATTACACAAACGATACATGACAAGATGCATTTTCACATCAACATATCTGTGCAGAATAACTATTGTGTAGTAGCTGACCTTGCGTGCATCTCCCTTTGGTAACACTTATGCTCACCTTAAAAAATACATTGATATAAACTGTTGTGCACAGGGGCTGAGGACAGTATGTGGCCCTACACTGCCACCTAAATAAATAACAAGTATCGGGAAAATCTTCTAATCATCAACATTTAAGTAGTTTCACTGATAATAGGGATTATATATAAAGATATGGGGGAAGAGATGAAGCAGAATGAAAAGCAGTGTAATGCTGCATTTTCCTTGTGTGATTTGTGCACTCACTTTCTTGTTAAGAAATGGCTGTGGTGGGACTAGCATAATTTCATTATCCATTGTATGATAATTTAGACTGTGATAGCACCCAAAATGTAGAATCTTTCCAAAATAGAGAAGGCCATAGGACAGAGAGCACATGATCCTTATCTGATTCCTGTTACTTTTCAGATTTCAAGCTGTACATCAGAAAACAATCACTATACTCCTGAGAATTAACAAGTAATGGAAGAAGTGCAGCGCGACCAGGACTCATTTTGAAAACTGGAGAAAATCACTTTTACCAATGACACTTTCTAAGTATGTATATTTTAAAGAATAGGCTGGTCAGTTACTATTGATTAAAAGAGGAAGCAGTCACTAGCTCTTGGATTTCTAAGTTGCTTATCTTGCTGAGATGAACATCCAGGGGAGTCTGTAGCAGCTTAATCTATCTACCACCTGCAGTTACTTTTGAACCTTGAAATTTGTACTGAGAAGTGACGGGGAAGTGAAATTTACTTTTCTGGGCTGACATTCGATAAAAGAATATAGTCCAATAATGGATGAAATCATGCCAGAAATGAGATGGAGACACAGTGCCTTGTTTCCTACAGAAAATGCCCCTCTATTCAGCCCGTCAGACTTGCAGTTTCTGTTTCTAGTGGTCTGTCCTTTTTACTTTGTTCAAATTAGAGCATTTCCTTTATTTTTAGTTTTCATTTTAAAAGAAAACTGGTTAGGAGGAAAAAAAAGTCTATTTCTGGAATGAGACTGTTTAAAAGCATTAACCTGGGCATCTCTGAGCAAGGAAATTGGTTCAAAACTTGACAGTAAATGATGGCAGCTTTGCAGAGAAAGGAGATGATTAGAGTGGAGCAAATAATTAATGTTTTTGGTTGAGTGCTTGAATTGAAAAATCTGAAAAAACAAATCAGTTCAGTTTAAACCCAAACTACATGTTTTTGGTTTTGCTTGGTGAGATTGGGGAAAAAAAAACCCCACCATCAGAAAAGTCATTTTTGGGTGAAACAAATTATTTTGTTCACTCCAAAACAAGATCTTTCAGTTTTGCATTTTGTTTTATGTCATTTTTGGGTGCATTTCCCCCTTTTGTAAATAAAAGCCAAATTTCTAAAGAAACAGTTTCAAAATAAAAAGTTGACACATTTCATTTCAAAATGACAGAAATGACACAGTTTGCATTTTTAATTTTTTTCGGTCAAAATTATACACAAAATCCTCCCCAAATTTGTGAGTAGTTTTGGTGCCCCCAAACATGCAATTTTTTGGTGAGTTTACTATTTGCTGAATTTTTTTTTCCCTAACACTAGAGACAATGATCACTTCAGGTCAGACCATTTTCTGACTTTCACCAGAGAAAATAATAACTAGGTTATCAAAGTACAAAAGAATATAGGGACTCATTGGACACCACAGCAAATGAAAGATGTTGGAATGATGATGATGAGAATGGGCCAAAGTCTGCCCTCAGTTACAATACCACATAGTTGGATGAGTGTAACATCGGGCAGATGTATGGTGTTGTAACTTGTTAAACGCTATGGCTTTCTGTCATCTTTTCGTGGCTAAACTGTGTAAGAACATAAGAACGGCCGTACAGGGTCAGAACAAGGGTCCATCCAGCCCAGCATCCTGTCTGACAGTGGCCAATGCCATGTGCCCCAGAGGGAGTGAACCTAACAGGTAATGATCAAGTGATCTCTCTCCTGCCATCCATCTCCACCATCTGACAAACAGAGGCTAGGGACACCATTCCTTACCCATCCTGGCTAACAACCATTAATGGACTGTGTAGAATGCTTAGGGAGTCTGCTACAACCTTTGAGCTAAGAAATATGTATTTTTAAATCAGATAATGCAGACTTATGCTTTTAGATCCAGGTGTTCTGGAATTTGATCCCAGAGACACCAACTCATCCAGGAACATCTTGTTAAAATTGGAAAAAATCTTAATGAAAATATGCACTATATCTGACTTGTGATGTGAGGTAGCCAGCTTTGTGATCCTTTGTGTTGATCTGCGAACATGGGATAAATGGTTTGTGTTTGGGTGAATGTTCCATATAAATGTTTCTGTTTAAAGATATATCAGCTTTTGTATAAATACTTCTATTCATACTTGACTTTGTTGTTTACTGTTTGTTGTTCATCTTTTCGAAATACTTCAGCCATCCAATCAGGAGCAGTACCATGTGACTTAGGTAATCAATCCCAAATAGATTTATATATCTCAATTCACAGGTAATCAGTCATTTATTTGTACAAATGGCTCAGTGAATAATTATAAATAATGAACAAAAAAGGAGGAAAATCATTGGTCACAAACAGAATAAAATTCTCAATCAATAGTTGGCCTAGCTCTACTGTGAGAACAATTTGGAATTTTAAATGGCCTTACTGCTTTTGGGAAGAGGTAATCAAATGAGTAAATATGGTCCTCAAATTGATTTAATCTAAAGATCCAAAATATTTATTCTGGGAGATCTTACCTTGCTAATTGATATGCACAAATCATAAAAAATGGATAAAGTATGAGCACTCATATACTTCTGTAATGAGCACTAAAGAAAAAATAAGACTGTTGATAGATAATGGGAGCAACTTAGAAGTTAAGAATTAAATTTTGCAGAATTGGAAATGAATAAAAGATGTTGGTGCTATGAGTGATATTACTAACATGGTGTGAAAGTAGAGCAAGAACTGACAGGGATTTGAAGTGGATTCCAGTGCAAACAGTCCCTTTTATGGGCAAGGTTGAATGCACTTAATAAGATAGAGGCTAACTTTTGGGAAATACAGGATCTGACTAATTTTGGAGTTAATAAGGAATGTTTACAGTTTTATGTGTTGGAATGCAATAGATTACTGTGTTGATGAGAGCACAATAACTGAATTACCCATCACCCCTACTCCTCCATTTCTAGAAAATAGATATGTATAGAATAATAAACCATTTAGAATGGCAGAAACGATAGGTCTCCTGGACTGGACTGGCTCAGTGGCTTCCAATTTTTGACACTTTCTCCTATTTTGGGGGTTAGTGGGCAGGGAAGCAGTGTGGCTGTGGTTCTCTAGGCTATACCTCTGTGGCTAGAGTCCTGGAGACATGTTCTAGGTCCCATACAGGTCCTGCCTAGAGCATAGCCCCCAACCTGCTCATCGCCATTAGAGATATAGCTAAAGTATTAAGCAGTGAAATGGATAGAGTGCTATTGTGTAATCTGTCATTCTAGCTATATCTCTATGACCACAAGTGGGTTGGGGACAAGACTATAGGCAGGATCTCTATGGTTAGGAAGCACAATGTAGATGGATGAGGAGAAACTGTGGGGAGCCAGAGTCAGAGGGCAGGTATGGGAAGACACTTGCAGAGAGAAGGGAGAGTCAGCCAGAGACTGCAGAAGATCTTGACAGAGAGAAATGGAGAGTTTATGCAAGTGAGATGGTATATGTTTATCTGATATACAAATCAGGGCATTATGTCATTTGCATAAAATCTCCAAATTTCTGAACCTGCAGACTTAGCAGGCCTGGAAGTTATCAGTTTGAGAAGTCAGTTGGTACTGTGTCAGCTGACATCAGGGGCAGTGTTTGGGCCACATGACTCATGGAAGATCTCGCTGCTGGCAGTTCGCAAATGGAGCTGGCAACCAGAGACACAAAGTGCCAGCAGGGCCCATGGAGGTGAGGAACACTTCTGCCCATTGTGATTAGAATGAGGTGTGGCAGAGATGTCCCACAGCATCCTAATTACAACCTGGCCTGCTCTGTCTCCCCTGCCATAGGAATAGTATGGGAATTACTGCAGTTCTAGGGCAACCTCTCCAGGCTCATTGACGAGAGAGATATATATGATATGGAGGGTTGGTGGAGGGGAGAAGTAGGGTTCTCATTGGTGCAGGCCCCCCTTTTCCCCTCCAGAGCAGCTCTGTACAACCCACCCATGTGGGTTCCCTCTACATCCTTGTTGCAATGGACCTGAGTCTCCCAAGGATCTATTGGCATTATGCACAGTTAACATATAAAGAGGTATTGGGAGGATCTTTTGCCATTGAAAACCAATTATCTAAGTCAGGATTTGGCCCTCAGTTTGTCTGACCTTCTACAGAAACAGTAAAAACAAATAATCTAAGAGACCCTATAAACAGGTTTCTAAATTTCCCGTGTCATCTCATATATATGGCTGTGTGTGTGTAATATATGTGCACGCGTTTACATGTGTATGTGTTTATTATGTACACACACACGTATGGCAATACTAATCAAGACTTTTTAACATGTACAAAAAAGCCAGGTTAGAATTAATGGTAAGACATATAAAGGTGTGACATATACAACAAGAGCCAAGTTAGAAAAGAGTCAGCCATTAAAATGGCCAAGTTAAATAAGAAACAATTGGGGCTAACTTGTTCCTCAAGGCATTTATAAGACCACATTTGGGAGCTTGTGGAAGCTAAGTTAATACTAATTCTGTTTTATTAAACTTGGCCATTTGAAGGGCTAGCCCTTCAGCAACTTGGCTCTTATTGCAGATATCACACCTTTATATGGCTGTTCTTCCCCGCTTAACTTCCCTGCTTTGGTGGATACTGAATGCGTTTTATCAGATATGATTTACATTATTCAGGCCAATTACTGTAAAGGACAAAAAATAAAAGCTCCAAAGGACAAAGTGTGCTGGCATAAAGTATAATTGGACTGACATGGATGTGTTCATATTCTTTTTGGCTTAGCTCAGCCTTCATATGTTAAATCGTAATAATCTGTGTTTTCTCCTGCCAGCTTGGCTAAAGCCTCCAAAGAACTCCCCTAGAGCTAGCTTGGTGGAACCATCTGTCATCTTGCTCCAGATACATACACACTGCTAACAGGAGAGGTTTCTTCTCAGTCTGGGGAGACATACACTTAGCCAAAGCATAGCTGTCCTGGCTCCCCCAGGAGAAACACTAATGCTGGCTGTTTCAATGGAGGCAGGAAGAATGCAGAAAGAAAGCAGGGTTGTTTTAAATAACCTCAAATTTCTGCTCAAATTGTTGCTACTGGGGATTTTGGGACCAAAATTCTCCTCCTCCCTCTCAACCATGCAGATTTAAATACATGCCCAGAGTGGGGTCCTATGACAGAAGTCACCAAAATAAAGACCAGTGGATTAACTAGGATTTTACCTTGTAGGCTATCTCACACACTAAGTGATCAGAAGCATGGTGATGAATGTAGTATACATGCTTAGACAGATTAGATGGAAAGAACTAAAAATGACTTTCCTATGGTGCACAGCCACATGCCATCTAATGACCTAGCAAGGAATTCCAACATATGCAATAATATCTACATTACAGACTGAATTTGGAGGTGATATGAGTTACAGACCAGAAAGTGGGTTTCATGATTGTCTAACAGAGTCTAGAAGAACTAGGGAAGGGTAATTTACATGTGGATGAGTGGGAAAAGAGGTGTGGACAGGGCTGGCGCTACCATTTAGGCGACCTAGGCAATGGCCTAGGGCACCAGAATTTTTGGGGGGCGCTATTTTGCCGGGGGTGCAGCACGCAGGTCCGGTGGACCTAGCACAGTCATGCCGGCAGATGGTCCGCTGTTGGAAAGGCTCCGGTGGAGCTGCCGCAGTCATTTCGGCGGACAGTGCACTGGTCTAAATGCTCCGGCGGACCTACTGCAGTCATGCCTGCAGCAGGTCCACCAGAGCCTTTAGACCAGCGGACTGCCTGTTGGCATCACTGCGGCAGCTCCACCAGAGCCTTTCCAGCAGCGGACCATCCGCCGGCATGACTGCGGTAGGTCCACTGGACCCACGGGGGGTGGTGAAATGGCCATCTGCCTAGGGCGTCAGAAACCCTGGCGCCGCTCCTGGGTGTGGAGCAAGAAAGGCGGCTAAGAGGTTGGTGTGAGATAATGTAAATTAAAGTAACAAAGAGTCCTGTGGCTCCTTATAGACTAACAGACATATTGGAGCATAAGTTTTCATCAGATGCATATGGTGGAAATTTCCAGAGGCAAGTATAAATATGCAGGCAAGAATCAGTCTTGAGATAATGAGGTTATTTCATTCAGGGAGGATGAGGCCCTCTTCTAGCAGTTGAGGTGTTAACACCAAGGAAGGAGAAACTGCTTTTTTAGTTGGCTAGCCATTCACAGTCTTTGTTTAATCCTGAGCTGATGGTGTCAAATTTGCAAATGAACTGAAGTTCAGCAGTTTCTCTTTGGAGTCTGATCCTGAAGTTTTTTTGCTGCAGGATGGCTACCTTTAAATCTGCTATTGTGTGTCCAGGGAAGTTGAAGTGTTCTCCTACAGGTTTTTGTATATTGCCATTCCTAATATCTGACTTTTGTCCATTTATCCTTTTACGTAGAGATTTTCCAGTTTGGCCGATGTACGTAGCAGAGGGGCATTGCTGGCACATGATGGTGTATATTACATTGGTGAATGTGCAAGTGAATGAACTGGTGATGTTGTGGCTGATCTGGTTAGGTCCTGTGATGGAGTCACTGGTGTAAATATGTGGGCAGAGCTGGCATCTAGGTTTGTTGCATGGATTGGTTCCTGAGTTAGAGTTACTATGGTGCAGTGTGTGGTTGCTGGTGAGAATATGCTTAAGGTTGGCAGGTTATCTGTGGGCAAGGACTGTCCTGCCTCCCAAGGTCTGTGAAAGTGAGGGATCATTGTCCAGGATGGGTTGTAGATCACTGATGATGCGTTGGAGAGATTTTAGCTGAGGACTGTAGGTATGGCCAGTGGAGTTCTGTTGGTTTCTTTCTTGGGCTTGTCTTGCAGCAGGAGACTTCTGGGTACACGTCTGGCTCTGTTGATTTGTTTCGATACCTGCATGAGGAAATAAGGAAACAAATGGACATAAGTCAGATATTAGGAATGGCAATAATCAAAAACCTGTAGGAGAACACTTCAATCTCCCTGGACACATAACTAGGCTTTTGTGGATAACAGACCTACTTCTTGCAAACAGGCACCCCGTCCTTTTACTGACAGTATCAGGTGGTTGAATATAAAGGTTGGTATTTCAAAGTCCCAATGTCCCCTGTACCATTCTTCTAGGATGCACAAGGACATAGTAATAGGCAGAAAAAATGACAAATACCCTGTTATTACAATGTCAGCCAAATGTAATTAAAAGTAAATGGCTATATATATTCTTCAGGGAAGTAAAGAGATGTGGCAATTACAGACCTGTTAGTCTGACATCAGTAGTGTACAAGGCTTTAGAACAAATTGTGAAGGGAAAAATAAATAAATTCATGGAGGTAAATGGGCTGTAATGCAACATGGGTTTACAAAAGGTAGATCAGACTAACCTGATTTCCTTCTTTGTGACAGAACTGATATTTTAGTTAAGAGAAGTGCAGTTGATCTAATGTACATGGACTTCAGTAAAGCACAAAACCTTTGAAAGTCTTTGTGCTGTGTGGGGTGGGAGGAGATTGTGTTATGGAGAAGCAAAGTGACTTTTCTCCCTGTGTTTCCATAAAGCAATGATCTGTGGCATATCTGCCCATTGCTGCAAAGAAGGCCAAAACATGGCCAGGCTTAGAGTGGGCTTGTCCAGTAGGTCAATATTGATTGTATGAATCACATACTCATTTTGGTTCTAGGACTTTCAGTGAGGTGGGCTTTTTATCGCAGTAGTGAATATAGAACTTTTAGTAGAATCTGATACAGTTTGACAAAAACACTAAAAGGGGTAATAGGTGCGGTCTGTATGTATGTTGTTTAAAGCTAAATATTAAACTAAGGAAGGTCTAGTTTTAAACTGCACCATTGTAACATGCATCTTTCTGATGCAATTTTCCTGGTCTCCAAAGAGCAAACTATACTAAGAAGCAATAACCTTCACATGTTGGGCTCTGACGTGTAATGTTTCTTTTGCCCTCCTCTCAAATTGTATGTGTGTTGGAGTCCAATGAGACCGTTTGGTCTTAGGAGCTGACTGAACAAAGATCTATCCCTGATCTTAGTTGCTCTGCTCCAATGATATCTCAGTGCAAATGTTGGGGTTTTCACATTTCACTGTAAATATTTCACACAATCCTACTAATTTCAGAATCTTGGCTTGAAAAAACATTGTTAATAATATATATAGGACAAACTACTATAGTATACTATGGCAGAGTAGGTGCGGTATAATTATAACCATATTACTTAAAATACTAGACAGATCAGAGGTAATGTGTAAGACACACATTGGTAAGTGGGTTTGAATGCATAGATTCCTAAATTTTTAAGGTCAGAAGGAACCATTATGATAATCTAGTCTGACATCCTGCATAACTAGGGCCCTACCAAATTCACTGTCCATTCTGATCAATTTCACAGACAGAGGGTTTTAAAATTGGTCATTTTCATGTTTTCAGATGTTTACAGCTGAAATTTCATGGTGTTGTAACCATGGGGGTCCTGTCCCAAAAAGGAATCATGGGGGGAGAGTCACAAAGCTGATATAGTGGGGGGTCATGGGATTGCCACCCTCACTTCTGTGCTGCCCTCAGAGCTGGTCTGTGTGGCCATGGAGGAGGCACTTGGAGGTGGGTCTGATCTCCCCCCTAGAATGGATATACAGAGGAAGAGGAAGTCCCATCTTTCCCCAGCCCAGCGGATAGCAGCTGGAGCCTGGTGAATGGTAGGAGCCCCCCCAGCCCTGCCCCTCCAATAGCTAGATTTCACAGAGGAAGTTTGATTTCACGGTCCATGACATATTTTTCAGGGCCATGAATTTGGTAGGGCCCTATGCATAACACAGCCCATGGAACCTCAGCCAGTAATTCTTGCATCAAGCATATAACTTCTGGTTGAGCTAGAGCATCTTTTAGAAACATAACCACTGTTAATTTAAAGATTTCAAGTGCTGGAGAACCCACCAAATTCCCAGGTAAGTTGTTCCAGTGGTTACTTAAAATGCATGTCAATAGCTATGGGTCTGATTGTTCTAAGAGAGTTCAAGGTCTCAATTTGACAGATAAATCTATGCAGCCAGAGGCTTATTCCCATGGGCAGTGCCCAGCAATGAACATGAACCTCCATGCCGAGGAAAGGTCCATCTGTAAAGATGCAACTGCAACATGGGACGTAATTAAGTGAAAGGGAGTTTGATTTAGTGTAAGTAATGTGCTGAGGGGACCAGAAGAAAGTGTAAGTTACACCTGTTTAGCCTCTGTTGTGAATGTGGCCCTCTAAGTGCAAGCTATATTTGCAGTGATTGTATTACACCAATATTTGATGACACAATAAAAATGGAAAAATATATGGTTAAATAATTTTGCTAATTGTGGTGACTTGGAGCATGACATAAATTCAGTTCAATAGCACATTAGATGAAGCTATTTAAAGTAGAGAACAAAAGCCATCTCCCTCCCTGTATCATACCAATCCACCCTGATAACTAATCCAGCAGAGTCTAGCAATGTTAGGCTAATGATGGACTGAAAACATGGGCCCTGTGTCCTGCTCTTCAGCTCAATAAATCTCAGTTTTGCTTCAAAACAGAAAACTTGACTGAAATAATTGTTCAGAGGAATGAAAGTTAGGAAATCTTTCCATGTACTGCAGGGTATGGCTTACGGGTAGGGGGGAGAGGAATAAATAATTTCCTTGTGCTTCTTTACAGTTTACTAAAGGCGACTGCCCCATTCAAAGTGCATATCTTTTATCTGAACTTAGTCCTCTTATCGGCACAGTTTATCTGATAAGAAAAAACTGTTTTCAACTGTTGAGTTGTAATGATGGAGTTCTTTAATAAAACTGTATGGCACACCCTATCTGATTTCTATCTGGATTTGTTATCTTTCATTACAGTCATAGCAGGTTACATTTATTTTGAATATCTGATGGGAAGCCTTGGAGTTGTTTCGTAATCAACCTTTTTTGGGCTTTACATTTCAACAGAAAAGAGAATTGAACCTGCAAAGGAAAAGAGAATTGAACCTGGTTTCCCAAGTTCTATGCCAGTGTGCTAACCACTGAACCATTCTTTCTCTTCCCTAAAATTCAGGCACCCATCTGAAGGGGTTCAAAAGTAAGTTTTTTCCTGCCTATATGTTTAAGGGTAAATATAATTGATAATGCATTTAATACAATCATTGAAATGTAAGACTGAAAGGATCTCAGCAGGACATCTACTACAGTCCCCTCTTCTGAGACAGGACTAAGTATTATCTAGATCAGAGATCGGCAGCCTTTGGCAAACAGTTTGTTTACCTGCAGTGTCCGCAGGTTCAGCCGATTTTAGCTCCCACTGCAGTCCCAGGCTAATGGGGGCTGCAGGAAGTGGCGTGGGCTGAGGGACATGCTGGCCAGCACGTCCCACAGCCCCTATAGGCCTGGAATGGCAAACCATGGCCAATGGGAGCTGCGATCTGCTGAACCTGCCGACTCTTCAGGTAAAGAAAACGTTCTGCCCCACCAGCGGCTTTCCCTGATGGTCCATATGCCAAAGGTTGCTGATCCCTGGTCTAGATCATCCCTGACAGATGTTTGCCTAACTTGTTCTTAAAAATCTTCTGTGATAGAGATTCCACAACCTCCCTGGGAAATATGTTCCAGAACTTAACCACCCTTATAGTTAGGAACTTTTTCCTATTGTCTAACCTAAATCTCCCTGGTTTCAATTTAAGCCTATTGCTTCTTGTCCTGTCTTCAGGGCTTAAGTATAACCCTCTTCTTTATTACATCCTTTTACGTACTTGAAGATAGTTATGTCCCCCTAAGTCTTCTCTTCTCTAGACTAAAGAAACCCATTTTTTCCAATATTTCCTTGCAGGTCATGTTTTCTAGACCTTTAATCATTTTTGCTGCTCTCCTCTGGAGTTTCTCCAATTTTTACACATCTTTCCCGAAGTGGGGTGCCCAGAACTGGATGCATTACTCCAGTTGAGGCCTTATCAGTGCTGACTAAAGTGGAAGAATTACTTCTCATGTCTTGCTTAGAACACTCCTGCTAATACATTCCAAAATGATGTTTGCTTTTTCTGCAACAGTATTATATTGGTGACTCATTTAGTTTGTGATTCACTATAATCCCAAGATTGTTTTCTGCAGTATTCCTTCCTAGGCAGTTATTTCCCATTTTGTATGTGTGCAATTCATTATTCCTTCTTAACTGTAGTACTTTGCATTTTGTTCTTATGAATTTCACCTTATTTGCTTCAGACCATTTCTCCAGTTTGTCAAGACATTTTGAATTCTAATCCTGTCCTCCAAAGCACTTGCAACCCCTCCCAGCTTAGTATCATCCACAAACTTTATAAGTGTACTTTCTATGCCATTATCCAAATAATTTATAAAGATCTTTAATAGAACCGTGCCCCTAAGGGACCCCACTCAATATGTCATTTTAGCTTCTGGGATAGTCTGGTCTTGTGCCCTTAATATGTTTCTTTAAAAAACTTCCAACTCTCCTGAACTCTTTTTTCCCCTTAGACTTGCTTCCCATGGGATCTTACATACGATTCTCTGAGTTTGCTAAAGTCTGTCTTTTTGAAATCCATTGTTTTTATTCCGCTGTTTTCCCTCCTACCATTCCTTAGAATCATGAACTCTATCATTTCATAATCATTTTCACACAAGCTGCCTTCCACGCTCAGATTCGCTACTAGTTCCTCCATGTTTGTCAGAACCAAATCCAGAATGGCCTCACCCCTAGTCGCTTTCTCCACTGCCTATAATAAAAAGTTGTCTTGAATCATAGGCGCTGACTCCATGGGTGCTTTGGGGCTGGAGCACCCATGGGAAAAATGGTGGGTGCTGAGCAACTACCAGCAGAGCCCCTATCAGCTCCCCCACTCCCAGCAACTCCCACCCACTGGCAGGTCCTGCAGATCAGCACTTACCGCTCCCTCCCTGAGCCTACCACCCACTGCAATCCGTTGTTTTGTGGCATTCAGGAGGCTCAAGGGGAGTGGGAGGAGGAGCGAGGACACAGCGCATTTCGGGGGAGGGGGCAAGACTGGGTGGGAAGAGGCAGGCATGGAGAAGAGGCAGGAAGAGGTGGGGTGGTGGTGGGGTCTTGGGGGGAAATGGTGGAGTGGGGGCGGGTCCTGGGGCAGGGCTGGGGGTCAAGCAACCCCAGCACTTTGGAAAGTCAGTGCCTGTATCTTGAATACATTCCAAGAAAATATTGGATAATCTTTGCAGTGCTGTATTTATTTTCCCAACAGATGTCTGGATAGTTGAAGGCCTCCATCCCCAAGTCCTTTGTTTTGGATTATTTTGTTAGTTATTTAAAACCTCATCCACTTCTTTTTCCTGGTTAAGTGGTCTATAGTAGCCACCTACCATGACATCACCCTTGTTGTTTAGCCCTTTTATCCTTACCCAGAGACTTTCAACAGGTCTGCCTCCCACTTCTATCTCAACTTCAGTGCAAGTGTATACATCTTTGATACACAAGGCGACAACTTCTTCCTTTTTCTCTGTCTGTCGTTCCTGAACAAGCTGTACCCTTCTATACCAATAGTCCAGTCATGTGAATTATCCCACCAAGTTTCTATGACGCCAATTATGTTGTAATTGTGATTATTCTCTAGTATTTGTAGTACTTCCTGTTTATTCCTCATACTTCTTGCATCGTATGCATATATCTAAGATATTCGAGTTCCCTTCTGTATTCCCCCTTGTCTCTCCTTTGTCCCTGCTGTGATTGCTCATGTTCTTCCCAGATTCTTACTCTTCATCCAGGTCTCCATGTTTTGCACTTACACGTGGGTTTTTATCTCCTGCCAGTCGAACCTAGTTTAAAGCCTGCCTCACTAGGTTAGCCACTCAGAATCCAAAGATACTCTTCTCTTTCCTTGACAGGTGGACCCCATCTCTGCTCAGCAGTCCTTCTTCTCCGAACAGGATCCCTTGGTCGAGGATGCGGAAGTCCTACTGGTGACACCATTCTCACAGCAATGTATTTATATCCAGGATGTGTCTGTGTGTACTCGGGCCCCTACCCTTGACATGAAGGATCAGTCAGTACAACACCTGCCCCCTCCCTACCAACTCCTTTACCCTTACTCCCAGAGCCCTGTAGTCACTTCTGATCTACTCAGGATCAAACCTCATTGTTTTAGTAGTGCCCACATGGATAGTAGTCAGAGGGCCAGATGAACCTCAGCAATCCTTCTGTAATGTCTCAGACATGGACCCCTGGCAGGCAGCACACCTCCCAAGATGCCATGTCAGGCTTGAAGATGGATGTCTCCATCCTCCTAAGAAGGGAGTCACCAACCACTACCACTTTTCATTTCATCTTGGGAGTGGTGAGGATTGCAGCCATAGCCATGGGGGTACATGGCTTCTCCTCCTTCACGTTTGGGGGAGATTTCTCATCCCTTGTTGCCAGGGTAGCGTACCCTTTCATTTCCTGATAATCCATTAATTTGCTTATCAATAAAAATCCAACAAAATCCTCTAACTAGCATATAAATGGTACTAAATTAATCCCCACTCCTCGCTTTTAAAGTTAACAATATGTCAAAGGTACTGACACTTGGGAAGCCTATATTTTATCCACCGAGAGAGAAAACATTTGAATTAAAGTGAAGAAATTTCATTTACGATGGTTATGCGACTTCATTGATGATTAACAGCATGAGTCAGGGTTGTCATAGGTCTACGAGGCAAAATTAAGGAAATATGAAAGGGCCTGGTGCTGCATCTTTGCCCACTCTAAAGCCAGTGAGAGTTTTGACTGTGTAAGGAATACAAGACTGGGCACTGTAGCAAGGTAATCTATCCCCTTTAACAGGCAGTGAGGACTAGCACCACTCAAACCCCATTCCAGGACTTCTGGAACAGATGCTGGGAAAGAGGAAGTAGTTCTTGGGCCATAAGACTCTGGGGAAAATTTAAGAGTCTGCAGAGAGGAGCCTTGGGGTTCCAACCAGGACAATGTCTGGGAAAGAGGAGAGTTTAAATTAGCTGCCTCTTCCTTCCTTACCTTGTCAGTGTTGTCCCTCCATTAGTTGTAAAATACAGAGTTAGTTAACTTTATAGATTAAGATGCTTAAAATGTTTTTTTGCATATGTATGTTGACATGATGCTGTATATTACAGATGGTAAATATTAATTTATAGCATTTATTTATCATTTTTGTATAGTGATATTCGTACTGAAAAGCAAAAATTCTTGAAAGGACTTCAATAAAAATGTGTGATAAAGGTGATATCTGTAACCCATCATAGGGGAAGAGGAAGTGAGGTGTGGGAGCTCATTTTAAAAATGTATGTCAGGTTTTCTACAATTTAACGATTCAGCATATCTGCTACAATTAAATTACAGCTATAAACTGTGAGATAACAGTAACTGTGTAGGTATAAAATGAATTATGTTCCTCACGGTCAAGTACGTCTGAGACATATAAATCTATATAAGGTAGTGAGTCCTTGGAGAAATAAGGGAGTGTATCCATGAACTGCATGTTCTCAGAAAAAGCCTTTGGGCTAAGCTTTTGCTTAGAGTTGGACCAGCATGACTAAGAACAGAATTTGGTCCATAATGTTCAATAGAAAGATGATAATTCATACTAAAATAACTAATAAACAGAGGATACCCTCACTACACAACCTTCCTTGAAGTAAATAGGAGTTTTCCAGTCAGTGTTGTCAACTCTTGCAATTTTATCTCAAGCCTTGCAATATTTGAGTTTTTTTTCCTTAAACCCAGAGCTCCTGGAATCCTGTGATTTTATGAGGAGCTCAGATTTCTTTTTTAAAGCAAATTTCTATTCCTCATGATTGCTGAGAAAAGAAAATATGAACCCTAAATGCTCAAAGCCCAGAAGGCAAATAAAACCCATCCCCAAATTTATTATTCACACAGTATTATGATTTTAAAGCAATCCCATTACTTTTTTGGGGCCTGATTCATCATTTTCAAGTGCTTAGGGTTGACAATATTGGATTTTATTAATGGGTGTTGGATCAAGGCCACAGATAGCAAAATTAGCTATGCATAGTCTCTGTGTTGTTTATCTGTGTATTCATAGCCTTCAACGTCCTCAATGAATTTTACTCATGGTCCTTCTGAAGACCCTCTGTAGATACTTCTGTGCAAAGAGATTGGGCTGGGTAAAGCTTGTTAAAGTTACATGATTCATTTTAAAATTACATTCTAATAATATATTTACTAGACTCTGGAATATTGCCCAAATTCTTAAACAAAATCTCACGAGAAGTGCCCTGTGGGAGGAAAACTCATAATCTTATGGAATTGTAATTGTTGCATGGGAGGTATTTCTCTCCCCCTGGTCCGGCCCCTGAAGGAGCGGGGAGTTAAGCTTCCAGGCGCTGTGAATCATGGAGGATCTGCAAGAAACAAGGGGCATTTGTGCAGAGGACCATATGTCCACAGAACGTCTGGAACCCTTCCCCCAACCCTGTTCCCCTGGAGAATGTCTCTACTGGAAACACACTGCCAGGGTTTCCTTAAATGACAGATGCTCCTGGAACACAGGAAGAAATTCACAGCATAGAGAGGAAAACTTAAGGTGAATTAACTTTTTCTTGGATTTTCCCAAAGGTATTCATACCCCCCATTACCTTTTGTCCTGCCCTGTCTTCAGGCATGGATTCCTGACCCAGAATCCTGGGGGAGCAGTGTGGTATTGTCGAGGCACTCTCTATTTCTGAAGAGGATGATTAGCTTGCAGAGAGGATCCTCTTTGTGTGGTTCTGGGTCAGCTGTGATCTGGCTGTATGTTATTAATGTCTATTACTATGATCATGGTTATACAGCAGGATAAATGAAAGATGGTATCACTAGGTACAGGTAAAGGTGTTTTACCTTATAGGAGCTCTTCTGTGAAATGCGTAGGCTCATAATAGCATACCATATAACCAGGGCCGTCCTTAGGATTTATGGGGCCCTACGCAGTATTATTAAACTGGTGCCCCTATGCCGGATGGCAGCCCAAGCTCACAGCCTGGTGGGGGAGGGGGAGGAGGGACTTGACAGCAAAGGATAATGAGATGCCCAGCCTGCCTCATGGTGGCATGGACATGAAGAAAGTACCTAATTAAAAGCACTAAAATTTGGGAATAAAAAATGTCAGTCACAGGTTTTTTGATATGCCCTGAAGTTTGTCAGAGATGTATTTGCAAAAACTTCATAGTAAGGGTGAGTCAGCTCTCCTGCTGAATACAACATTACATATAATGGAATACATGATGCAACTCTTCTTTGTTTTATATTTTCTTCATCAGTATTTCTAAATTGAATTTATATTTTAAATGTACTCATATCTTAAGCCAGCATTCCAGATTACTACATATTTAACTCACTGAAACAAAGACATTCTTTTAAATTAATCAGAGAGGTTTAGTGTGTTCATAACAATGTTCATTGCTTTTAGAAAAAGGGAACAGTAATTTACTTTGTGTGATCTCCATAACAAGAGACATGGTTATGAAATTTCACCAACTTTAAAAAAATATGTTTCCAAAGATTTTAGGTATAACAAGGATTTTGTCTTACTAAGGTACTGATTTTGCTGGAGGGTTCTTTTAAAACTAGTTTGTCGGATAGTCAGAAGTAAAGAAAGGGAACTCTTTGTCCAGCTATCTGGAAGGGAAGGACTGTTGTCCCTTTAAGGGCTCTCTTCAGTGGGGAGTGGGGGGAGAGGTGGTGAAGGGATGGACAGAAAGGACAGGAAGGCTTGGAAGCACTTTTTTTTTTAAACTATAGTAATTAAAATGTGTATTTTAGATAAGGGAGGTCTTTTGAAGGATTTATTTAAAAAACTGTGTGTGAAGATCACACATTTAAGGCTAAAGATGATTGTGCATCTAAAACTCTATGCAAGCATTTTTTAGAAATGTGATTTTATAATCTTCACCAGCTCACTAATGAAATATTTTTAAAGCAAATTTTAAACTAAGGTCCTGTAGACTGACATGTTCTGTGTAAATATTACATTAATGCACAACTGTTTTTGTCAGTAAAGTCAGAAACTGACAGTATAAAAATTTATTTGGGCATAAGCTTTCGTGGACATCTGATGAAGTGGGTTCTAGTCCACAAAAGCTTATGCCCAAATAATTTGTTAGTCTTTGAGGTGACACAAGGACTCGTCCTTGTTTTTGCTGATACAGACTCAGGGCTTGTCTACATCAGAAAGTTGCAGCGCTGGTGAGGGAGTTACAGCGCTGCAACTTTGAAGGTGTACACATCTGCAGGGCATCACCAGCGCTGCAACTCCCTGTTTGCAGCGCTGGCCGTACTCCCTTTTTGTCTCGGGTGTAGAGGATCCAGCGCTGGTGATCCAGCGCTGGTAATCCAATGTAAACACTTACCAGCGCTTTTCTTGACCTCCGTGGAAGGAGGAAGCCTCTGGTAATCAAGCTGGTCTCCTTCCCCAGCTTGCTCTCGCGTTCCCGGAACCCCGAGCAAGCAGGTCTCCTTCCCTGCGGTTTGCAGGGGGGTTCGGGAACGCGAGAGCAAACCGGGAAAGGAGACCAGCTTCGCCGCGGTTTGCTCTCCCGTTCCCCGTCAAGCAGGTCTCCTTCCCTGCGGTTTGCAGGGGGTTCGGGAACGCGAGAGCAAACCGCGGCGAAGCTGGTCTCCTTTCCCGGTTTGCTCTCTCGTTCCCGGAACCCCAAACAAGCAGGTCTCCTTCCCTGCGGTTTGCAGGGGGGTTCGGGAACGCGAGAGCAAACCGCGGCGAAGCTGGTCTCCTTCCCCGGTTTGCTCTCGCGTTCCCCGAACCCCGAGCAAGCAGGTCTCCTTCCCTGCGGTTTGCAGGGGGGTTCGGGGAACGCGAGAGCAAACCGCGGCGAAGCTGGTCTCCTTCCCCGGTTTGCTCTCGCGTTCCCCGAACCCCGAGCAAGCAGGTCTCCTTCTCTGCGGTTTGCAGGGGGGTTCGGGAACGCGAGAGCAAACCGCGGCGAAGCTGGTCTCCTTTCCCGGTTTGCTCTCTCGTTCCCCGAACCCCGAGCAAGCTGGTCTCCTTCCCTGCGGTTTGCAGAGGGGTTCGGGGAACGCGAGAGCAAACCGCGGCGAAGCTGGTCTCCTTTCCCGGTTTGCTCTCGCGTTCCCCGAACCCCCCCTTGAAGCCGCCCAACAGCGCTGCAGTGTGGCCACATCTAACACCACTTGCAGCGCTGGTTGCTGTAAGTGTGGCCACTCTGCAGCGCTGGCCCTATACAGCTGTACTAATACAGCTGTAACAACCAGCGCTGCAAAATTTTAGATGTAGACATGGCCTCACAGGACTACCACTCTGAAACCTGTCAGTATATACCTTGGGGTTGGCAAATGCCTGTTAAATGGCTTTATTATCCCTTGAATGTCTCTTTAACAGTTTCAATGTTGTGCTAATAGGTCTGGCAGGCTGGAGGTTTTTTCACTTTTAACTATTAGATTCCCTCCCAAGGAAGACTCACCAGGCTAGAGCAGCCATCTGTGGGAGCCTGCGGGAGCGGTCAGAACAGGGATAGGAAAACAAGAGGGTGGACACTAAGACCCAGTGGTGCCCCAAATTTTCAGGTGCCCTACGCAGCTGCCTATGTTGCCTATGCCTAAGGACGGCCCTGCATATAACACAAAATAGACTCCAGTTGCAAAATAGACTCAATAGATACTGAGCCAGTGGCAGTAGATTTTTTTATAATATTGTTTATTATAGCATCACTATTCATTATGTTACATGTCTTTTGGGGGTTATGACTTAGCCATATACATATACTCTGGTATGAAATTTGGCAACCAATCTGGCCACTAACCGTTTTTGCTTCAATCTGTTTATATTTTTAAGTAAACGTAATGCTTAGCTGAAAGCTTTGGAAGTTCAAGTTCTATGCACAGAATAAGTCAGTCTAAGAAGCAGCAGTGGCATCTTCCCAATACCGGTTTCCAGTCCTGGCCTGGCAAGACTGCTGCTTAATGAGAGGTTAGTTTAATCTTCATTCTGATGCAGTCCTAATGTAATGTACTTGTATCTATGAGCTTTTGAGTGATGTGGCTGGTTTGCAAAGAAGATCAAGGACCATTTACCAGTAATAGAAGCCTGTGATTTTTGGAGCTGCAGCTCCCCATGTGTGTGTGATTTACACAGTAATAAAGCCTGTTGTCTGTAGCACATCAATTCATTACACTAGGCCTCTCTGCTGAGGCTGCCAAAAATAATATCAATTAGTATCAGTGATAGCACTGGCTTTTCTGACTTTATAACCTAATTGGACTGAAATCACAAACTCATTTCATATAGGCCAGCAGATAGGGCTTAGTTATTAATAACTTTCAGTTCTTACTAGTGGATGGCTACACACAACATTACCAGTACTCTGAGCCAGACAGTTCCCTATAGTTTTAGTCATTTAAAAAACTGGTTTGTTTATAAGATAAAGATGACTGAAAAAAGATTTGTTTTGGGGTCAGTTTTGGATGTTTAAAATGTAAAACACTGTGGTTAAAAGAAATTTATCAGGTGCTTAGTCCTTAATGTACTTTGTTCCTCTGCAATACTTTAAAAAAGAAATGAATACATAAAATGGTTTGTATACTGAGGTTTAAAATTCACCTTCTTAATGCATGATCAATAGCTTTAAAAACATGGATTTTTATTGTAGGACTAAATCTGTGTTTGCTCCATAGATTATTTAAAGCCAGTAATGACTATCGAATAAAAATGAGTTAGAAAGGTTTGTAAATACCTATACAGTGTTCACTTTATAAACCAAAATACCTCATTAAGTGCTTTTCTAGATTGCTGAGTATATGTGGTTTAAAACTTGTCTAATACATATTTTCACAATAGTCTTATAACATATTGATGGTCTTAGTGATGAAATGGGAATGCATACAGTTTTTCTCTCAGTCCTAACAAATAGGGCTATATTTTTAATTCTTATTTCTTAGCATACTATGTTCCCTCCATTTAATTACTACATGACAATTCTTAACTTGCAGTATAGCTAGATTCTGAATTTTTTTCAGAAAAAATAATTGCATGCTGTGGTTGGAATTTTAAATGATGATCACATATATTATTAAATGAAGTACTGCCTAGCATCACAGCTGGCAATACTTCTAGGAAACAAAGAAAGAAAGCAAACCAAAATTCACAACAGACAACCTTAAGTCCCTGGTGGTAAGTAACTGTATGTAATTCTGTGTCACCCACATCTTCAACTGAGCATGGGGCAGTGGTGACCTTCGGTCTAAAATAAGAGATGTGTGATGTAATCAGGTACAGTTGGCAAAAAAAAATTGTCCAAATTCATCCCTGGTGTTACTTCAATAAAGTTAATGGCGTAGCACCAGGATGGAATGAACCTGGCCCAACTGTTTGTGTAAAAGAATCATAGAAATGTAGGACTGGAAGGGACCTTGAGAAGCCATCAAGTCCAGCCCCCTTTGCTGACCGAGTAAATCTAGAACATCCCTGGCAGGTGTTTGACTAACTTGTACTTAAAAACCTCCAAAGACAGATTCTACAACCTCCCTTGGAAGCCTATTACAGAGTTTAATTACCCTTATAGTAAGAGAGTTTTTCCTATTACCCAATCTTAACCTCCCTTGCTGAAGATTAAGATAATTATTTCTTGTCCTATCTTCAGTGGACGTGGAGAACAATTGATCATAGTGTTCTTTAACATATTTGAAGACTGTTTTCAGTTCCCCCCAAATCTTCTTTTCTCAAGCCCAGCCAGGCCCAGTTTTTTTAACCTTTCCTCATAGGTCACAGTTTCTAAACCTTTTATCATGTTTGTTGCTGTCCTCAGGACTCTCTCTAGTTTGTCCATATCTTTCGTAAAGTGTGTCACCCAGAACTGGACACAGGACTCCAGCTGAGCCTCACCAGTGCCAAGTAGAGCATGACAATTACTTTCTGTGTCTTACAAAAAAATCTCCTGTTAATTCACCGCAGAGTGATATTAGCCTTTTTCATAATTTCATCACATTATTGACTCATTCAATCTGTGATCCGCTATAATCCTATATCCTTTTCCACGGTACACCACCTAGCCAGTTATTCCCCATTTTGTTGTTGTGCATTTGATTTTTCTTTCCTAAGTGTAGAAGTATTTTGCACTTGTCTATTGAATTTAATCTTGTTGATTTCAGACCAATTCTCCAATTTGTCAAAGTCATTTTGAATTTTAATTCTGGCATCCAAAGCCTATCAACTCCTCCCAGCTTTATGTAATCTACAAATGTTAAAAGCATACTTTCCACTCCATTATCCAAATCATTAATTAAACTATTGAATAGTACCAGACCCAGACTGATCCCTGTGGGCCTACAGTTGATGTGTCCTTCCAGTTTGACAGCAAACGATTGACAACTATTCTTTAGGTATCATATTTCAGCCAGTTGTGCACCTACCTTATACTAATGTCATCTAGACCATGTTTCCCTAGTTTGATTATGAGAATGTGTTATTATGTCAAAAGCCATACTAAAGTCAAGATATATCTACTGCTCCCCCCATCTACTAGGCCATTAATCTTGTCAAAGAAGAAAATTAGACTGATTTGATATCATCTGTTCTTGACAAATCCATGCTAGCTATTCCTTATTATCCGCTAGGTCTTTACCAACTGATTGTTTAATATTTTTTTCTGCCATCTTTCCAGGAGTAAACTCTTGAAGAAATGCCTGAATGCATATGGGAAATGTAAGTATCCTATGACATGCTGTTGTTGTAACCAGTTCTTCATCAGGAATGAATATGGGATAGCTTTCTTTTGAGAGTCATCTTTTCAATGCATCTTCATAGTAGAAATGTTAGACCAGGGTACTGGGGAAAACAATTACTAGGTTCTACCCCCACCCCCATACCCTTGTAATGATTTTCACCTAACTTTGGTTCCAGTTCTGTGAGATACTAATTAACTCACAGAAGCCACTAAGTGCCTTCAACTACTAGAATGTCAACAGCATATAATTGTTAAGGCTCTTTCCTCAGTTCCTGGCATAGTCTTACTTTGACAAACTTACCATATGCCAGGAGCTCTGTGTGTCTATTTGAGTCCAACCACTGTTGATTCAGCAGAAATGGTTATGCTAAACTTCAAACCCTTAATCAGGGAAATATATTCAATTTTCTATAGTTGTATCTACTGCTTTTGGGCCAGATAGTCAGCCGGGGGACAAATGGGGCTTTACATCTTTGAGAACTGCTCTACAGATCTACAGATCCTGGAGTTGGGTGGGTGCTGATTCAACTTAGAACAGTGGTTCTCAAAGCCGGTTCACTGCTTGTTCAGGGAAAGCCCTTGGCGGGCCGGGCCCGTTTGTTTACCTGCCGCATCCTCAGGTTCGGCTGATCTTGGCTCCCATGGGCCATGGTTCACCGATCCAGGCCAATGGGGGCTGTGGGAAGCGGCACAGACCGAGGGATGTTCTAAATTGTGCATGGGTCCAATGCTCTTCCCCCCCTACAAACAGCTGTTCCGCAGATGAGGATTGTCAGAAAACAGTGGTGCTCCAGCCGTGCTCCCTTTCCCTGACATGACCTTTATGCTAGAGGCTGGGAAAGGGAATAGGGTAGAGCAGGCTAAGCCAGCTAGGAATTGTCCTTATATTAGAGAAATTGCTACTAGGTGGTGACACTTACTTTCCAATTGCTTTGCTGGAGTGGAATAAGCAGCCTAAATGTAAGTGAAGGAAAGGTCCTGCTATTGCGGGGAACTTTTGTGGTTTATATACTCCCCTGGTGGAATGGGCTAGCAAAAGGATCTGAGTCCTCACTCCCACTCCCTTTACCCAGAGGCCTGCCTGACCTGGAGGACTCCCCCTTCCACTCTCTTGTGTGGCAGAGTCCTCATAACCACAACAATGCTGGGCCCAGGACTCCTGGGGAGCTTGGCCCCAATCTTTTTTTTGTCACTTAGGGCAGGGGCTTGGGTGTCCCCACTCTGGGGTGCTCTCTCTGCACTGGACGCTTCCCTGGCCGACTGATCTTTATGTGTAGTTCAGCAAAGAATTTAAAAAATAAGAGAAAAATGGGAAAGGTTAAAGGAACACATATAACCCCGCTCTGTGGCATGGGGACATCACAACCAACATTCTCTGGAATGTAAGGGCAGTTCACAGTCTGTTCCTCACATGTGCCAGGCTTCCTGGCCAGGCCCTTTGGCTGTGCTGCAGGGATGCTGCAGGTCGGACATTTGCTCTGGTGGTGGCCACATGCCCTCAGGCTCTAGGATGCAGGGCCCTTCTTCCCAGCATGTCCTCCACCCTGTTGGGGTTATGATCCCCCTCCATGTCTGGCCTGCAAGGTCTCTTGGCTGGGCTCATCTCCCTGCTCTGGGTCCTCTGTCCAGGATCCCCCCTCACTCTTCCCAGCTGCTCACTGCAGCTGGCTTCAGACAGCTCCAGCCCAAGTTCCAGCCCCAGCACTGCTCTACCTCCAGCACCACTCTCTGGGCTGTGCTTCTGTCCCTGGCTACTATGGCTCCCAGCATGGATATGCTCTCTGGTCTACTTCTCTGACTCTGGACAGGATGACTCCACTCAGCTCAGGGCTCCTCTGGCTCTAGCCTGCACAGCATCCCAGCTCATCCCAGGCACCTTCTTTCTCCTTAACTCGGCACCACTCTGTCCCAGGCAGCTCCAGGCCACATGGAGAATAGGACCCCTGGCCTTCTGACACCCTCATTAGCTTGTCTGCCCTGTCAATCAGGCTGATCTGGAGTGTTGACCTCTCCCCATTGCCCCTGAGGACTGTCAGTCTGAGTTTTCCCTTTCTTTTCATACTGGGAGATGGTCAATCAACTCCCCACCACTGCCCCCAGTCCCCTTACATTAAGCAGAGGATCTGGCACATAGAACTTAAAGTGAACTTCTGCTCTGAAATGTGATTCTGTAAAACATGACATCATAGTGTTCCATGTTCATTGTCCTAATTATTTTCATATCAAACGTTAATTTTACAAGTAAGAAGAGGGTTTTTTGTGAACTCCTAGGTCTTGGGATTCAGGCTGGGTTCTTTCCATCTCAAATGACTCCAGTGACCAAAATTACAAACATTCATTCAGTTTTTATATACACACATATCTGTTTGTGACTGGGCATGGTGTCCACTCCATACCCAAGGCAGAGCAGGTTAAATTAGTCTAATTAACCTGATAAGCTGCATCTGGGGGACAGTCAGGGCTTGAAAGCCTGATTGAAGGCTTGAAAGTCTTCTCAGCCTAGCTGAGAAAAGACGGTTACTCACCTTTGTAACTGTTGTTCTTCGAGATGTGTTGCTCACATCCATTCCAGTTAGGTGTGCGCGCCGCGCGTGCACGCTCGTCGGAAACTTTTTACCCTAGCAACTCCAGTGGGCCGGCAGGTCGTCCCCTAGAGTGGCGCCGCCAAGGCACCCGATATATACCCCTGCCGGCCCACCCGCTCCTCAGTTCCTTCTTACCGCCGTGTCGGTCGTTGGAACTGTGGAGCGCGGCATAGCTGTCCTCCACGTCCCTAGCTCTCCTTGTTCTACGGTTGTTAGTTAGTGGTTAAGTATAGTTAGTTATATAGTTAATAGTGTAAATAATATTGTAGATAGTTGTTAGCCGGTTTGGGCCGTAGCCCTTCCCGGCACCCGGCACCGGGCTCATGCCTGGTTTGCTGGGCTTTAAGCAATGTGCGGCCTGTAAGAAGCCTATGCCGATCAGCGACCCTCACGACGCGTGTCTAAAGTGCCTGGGGGAATCGCCCAGGTCGGACAAGGGCCGCATTTGCAAGGCTTTTAAGCCCAGAACAAAGAAGGAGAGAGACCAGAGACTTAGGACTCTCCTAATGGAAGCGGCACTTGACCCAGCAGCTTCACAGACCGTCATCTCTACACTGGCACCGGATCGCACCGGCACCGGAAAGACTCCCCGGCACCGACCTTCCCCAGCACCAGGTGCAGAAACGAGACCCTCGAAGTCTGCAACTCCATCCAGGCAGACTCGAGTGGAGCGCCCGGCATCGACATCTGCCGCGGCGCTACCGGCACTGTCGACTCCGGGCCCGGTGGGTCCGTCGAGTCCGGTCCCGCCGAGCTCCCCCATAAGATCTGGGGTTGAGCTATTGGTCCCGTCGACTCCAGAGACCTTCGCCTCGGCACGGGACCTCATTGCCCTGACTGAGTCAACTCAGCCACCACCCCCGGTACCTCCGGTGCGGGTAGCGTCCAGGGGCAAACCCATGATGACGGCACCGTCTCGGGACTCACGCTCGCGGTCGAGGTCCTGACACCACGGTCGCTCCAGGTCCCGCCGCCGCTCGCAGTCCCGGCACCGCTCCCCTCGGCGGTACCAGTCATACTCATGGCACCGATCGGCCTCCAGACGGTCACGGTCTGGTTCCAGCCGCCGATACCGGCACCGGGACTCTAGGAGCCAGTCTCGCCGTCGATCAGCGCACCGGTCGACCTCCCATCACCGAGCTGGTGGCAGGTCCCGGTCCCGGTCGACCTCCCAACACCGCGTCGGTGGCAGGTCCCAGTCCCGATCCCGGCACCGAAGCAGCAGCCGGTACCGGTCCAGATCCCGGCACCGAGACAGAATCCGGTCCCGATCCCGGCACCGGTATGACTCCCGGTACCGGTCCCCGGCACCGAGAACATCTTCGGTGCCGGACCGCGGAGACTCTTACCAGCTGCGGTCGGCCCCTCCATGGCCTTCCAGACAGCCGTCGGTGTCATCACAGGCGGACAGCGTATACGTGCTGGGCACCGACAGGCAAGCGGCTCTTTTCCAAGACCCTCCGCAACAGGACCAGGGTCCGCAGCAGTGAGGGTTCTGGACACCCTGGGCGTACCATCAAGCCCAGGGCCCCCACAGCTTCCTCCTAGGCCTGCAACGGCAGAGCACAGGGCGCCGGAGGCATCGTTGTCCCGCCCCCCTCCCTCCCCAGACGGGGAGGACGGATCGAAGCAACAAGACCCTGGTCTCCCTCCTGAGCCAGAGGCGAGGGCTGAGGCGGACCCCCCGCTGGACACTTTCTTGCCAGGGGTCTCCTCATCCTCTTCTCCTGACGAAGCGGTGGCTGGCACTTCCTCCAATAGCCCTCCTCCGCTAGATCTCAGAGCACATCAGGACCTCCTCAGGCGCGTAGCACAGAATCTGAGCCTGCTAGCTGAGGAGGTCTCTGAGATCGAGGACCCCGTCGTCAGCATCCTCTCCTCCGATGCTCCCACCAGGGTCGCCCTACCCTTCATTAGGATGATCCAGGCCAACGCCAATACAATCTGGCAGTCACCGGCCTCCATCCCCCCTACTGCGAGGGGCGTCGAAAGGAAGTACATGGCCCCCTCCAAGGGCTATGAGTACCTCCACATTCACCCGACACCATGTTCCCTGGTGGTGCAGTCGGTGAACGAGAGGGAGCGTCACGGACAGGAAGCCCCAGCCCCCAAATCCAAGGAGGCCAGGCGTATGGACCTCCTCGGCCGCAAGGTCTATTTGGCTGGGGCCCTTCAGCTCAGGGTTTCCAATCAACAAGCCCTTCTTAGCCGCTACGCTTTTAACTCTTGGGTGGCAGCGGACAAGTTCAAAGAGCTGCTGCCACAAGAGGCTCGTCAAGAATTTGCGGCGATTCTTGACGAGGGCAAGAAGGTTGCACGAACCTCATTGCAGGCCTCCTTGGACGCTGCAGACTCGGCTGCCCGTACCCTCGCCTCGGGGGTAACGATGCACCGCATCTCCTGGCTTCAGGTTTCTGGCCTTCCACCGGAGCTCCAATACACCATCCAGGACCTCCCGTTCGAAGGCCAGGGCCTGTTCTCGGAAAAGACAGACCCCAGACTGAAAAGTCTCAAGGACAATCGGGTCATTATGCGCTCCCTAGGGATGCACACGCCTGGGACGCAACGCAGACCCTTCCGGCCGCAGCAGCAGCAGCAGCGTCGGCCATACCCCCAGTTCCGCCAGCGCAGGACCTGATTGAAGGCTTGAAAGTCTTCTCAGCCTAGCTGAGAAGGAACAGATGGGGCTTGTGTAAAACCAGGAAGTTGGCTGCAGAAGCTGGTTACAGGGGAAGTACTCTGCATTCACTCTATGGGAGAGGTGTGTTGGGGGTTATAGTGTTTAGTCTGCAGTTATTCCCTGGTTGGAGAGAGTTTGGGCTAGTAAATCCAGAGAGTGGGGCAGAAGACAGAGCAGAGAGGAAAGAAAAAAAGCCCAGGGAAATAGTAACAGTGTCTGGGAGCAGGTCATAGTTGCTGCTAGACACAGGGTCCCTGGATTGGAACCTGGAGCTGTGGGTGGGTCTGGGTTCCCCTACCAGCTGCTGGGAAAGTAGCACAGCACTTACCTGTGGACTGGAAGACTGTCAGGAGTGGATGAATACAGCTGATCCAGTGAAACTTTGATACCTTGGGAGGGGAGGACTACATAATGACCTGGCTGGAGGACTGAGTCACAAAGAGGAAATATGTGAAGTCCAAGCGGGCTGTGGTGAGGGTGAGATGACAGAAGTGAGTGTCGGACCTGGAGTGCTCTAATTCCCAGAGCAACCAGGAGGAGGCTATCTCAGCAGTGAGTGTACCCTGTGTAAAGCATGCTTTAATGTGATAAAGCAAGACAAATTATGAAACTTAATATATTTTTAAAATACATTAAAAGAATGTACAGAAAATTTTCATTTCAAAAGCTCAGAGGTGGTTCTATCTTTAACAAAGCAGAAAGGAATATTATATGAGCAAAGCTGAATTCTGCCTTGCTTCCGCAGTTTAAACAGGAACAAACATGAAGACCGCTCCCTAACCCATGTGAGGTTAACAGTAGAACTTCCATTGACCCAAGGGGAACACAATCTGGTCCAAAGACATTTCCCACAGCTGTTGGAGTTAAATGCTTATCTTTTGCTTACTGAGTTTCTTTTCAGTTTTATGATCTCTCCATATTAGGCTGCGGAGCACCTGCCTGTTTAAATAAAAGTGAAGGTGGTGGTATGGGCCAGCTCACGCCAATGCTGAGCACTTCCTAGAAGGTTAGGAGCACTCAACTCCCAAATCAATACAACTTAAGGCTTCCCAGCACTTTGCTAAGTGATGAATGATTTTTAAGACCCTTTCCTCCACATCTAATACATTAAAGTAATTCACTCTGATACTGAGCATGTTTCTGAAATGGTGAAAAACTGTATGGCTGGAGCTTAAATTCCTTACCTAAATTGTATTTGCAAAATGTATATTTTGGATAGAAAATATAAAGTGTTTTAATGTGTATGGTGGGGAACTTACAACACATAGATATGTTTCCTTGAGTTAACCAATCTCTGAAAAAGAGTGATTGTTTCCATGTGTTGATATTTGGCTCATTCTTGAGGTCCTTATTCAACTAACCTTTAACTGGCTTTAAAATGTAAGTTTTCCTTGCATAAGGACTGTTGAATTTGGACTATTGAATATGTTTGGAGTTTACAGAGTTACTGTGCTTTCTTGGAATTGAACTCGGATCATTCAGGCATTCAGGGGCAGATTTTCAAACAGTAGCCTCCAATCTTCGGGAATAAATAGGTGCATTTTTATTCACAATTACTGTCCATAGTTTAGATAATATAAATCTTTAAGTTCCTGATTTCACCAGAATACCAGGCACCTTCATATCTGATTGACCTAAACTGAAGACATGAAAATTTTTACTGTAGTGAATATAGGCACAAACTGAAACATTTTTTACTTATTAAAATAATAGCTTTAGTATAAATTTAATCCTTTTGTTACCTCTTGTAAGAGATGGCTTGAAATTGTGTGGTTTCCATTGCCCCCCCCTCGCCCAAGACTATGAGAAATAAACTCGCTTTAAGCCCTATGTCTGTGGGAAACACAGGGAATTTGAGAGTCCTGATCTGATCTGCCTATTGTGATAAACAGCAAATATGTCAGATTAAAAACAAAAAATTGCATACCTTGATAATGGCACTCAATTATTTCAATACAATGTTTTTAGCTGCTCATGCTGACCAAAATGAAATTTTGTCTAATTATTTGCTCTTTGGATTGTCATTTCATTTTTACGTTGGGGCGGGGGGGAAGGACACATGCCTGAAATTTTGCTCAGCTTTCCTCTAGGTTTACTCTGTCCTTCCTTGATCAAATGGGCAATTATGGAACACTAAATATTGTAGCAAATTAGTGTCAAACCTAGATTTGTATCCTGGTGGTGCAAGCTTCATTCAAAAATTAAAAAACAAAACCACAAAGAAACTGTTCACCAGTCAATCGTTGCGAAACTCTTTTATACAATGTCAGGAGATGATAGTGTCGTTCGTGTTTCTTGTACTTTTTTCATTTGATGTAAATCCTCCATTCATCTGGGTATATGTTTCTGGTGTCGATTCAATTTCACTTGTTGGTTCTGTGAAGTCTGTCTTTGGTGTGCTACAGAATCTTTTGTGCAAGTAATAGACTAGGAATCAATATATATATATATATGTTACAATAAAGGCAGAAATTTATAATAAGACACAGAAGCTAGTGCTATAAGGTGCTATAAGGCTTTTACTTTCCTAATATTAATAAAAGGTAGATCCAGCTACTCTTTAATGTTTAACATAGCTATTTAAACAAAAGTCTGTCAACAGTAACCCATCCCGGAAAAAAGTATATTTGAAATAAAGATAAATATTTGCACTGCATTGGGAATTTGACTGTCTTCTGATCATCCAGTGGATTATAGGCTTTAATTTATTTATTTAATTTAGAATGTTGGCTTCTTCAGGCAATTCCCATGGTACCAATTCTCAGTTCTGACTGGACTGTACTTGGTGCAGGAGCTGAAGGAGCGGGGGAAGAATAGTTAAGTGACACTTTTGTACTTCTTGGATTCTGGGGGCAGGAGTTAATGAGGAGGCAGCCTGATGGCTGTCTTTCATAATGTCTGGGTTGGAAGTATCTTCCCCTGGATAGACCTGAAACTTAAAATACCACCACCACCATCTAGCTAGTTTATAACATCATTATCTTTCAAGTTGCTTTAAAAGGAGAGTAGTATCATTATTCCCATTTTACAAATGAGGAAATCCAGGCACTTAGCTGTGAAGTGACTTAAGAGCTGCTGACCACTGGCGGATTGAGAACTAGAACCCAGGGCTCCTGACTCCCAAGCTAGTGCACTATCCATGAGATCACACTGCCTTCCCTTTTTAGCCCCCCCCTTATGTTGCTCTGACCCATTTATATGGTGTAAAAAGAGAGGAAGAGGGATGAAGCTCTTACTTTAGCTACACTTCCAGCATATCTATCTATGGCCATTATCACAGTATGTCTGCATCTTACATTCATTAGTGGATTTTACCTTTACAATATCCCTGTGAAGTATTATTCCCATTTCACAGATGGGAAACTGAGGCACAGAGTAGACTAGGTGACTTGCCCAAGGTCACACAAAGTCTGTGGCCAAGCCAGAAACTGAATGCAGGTCACTCGAGTTCCAGTTCAGTGCCCTATACAGTAAAACATCTTTCATACAGGAAGTAGAAAAGAGTAGCAGCAGGGGCAGGTATAGTTTATACTGTCCTGGTCCTGTATGGGCTGTTGCAACTTCTCAGAATAGTTGGAGTGCACTAGGTCCAATCACATCTGTTCTGTGCTAGTGTACCTCCTTCCTACCCTAGTCATACCCTTGGCATGCCTTCCAGGGGATGCTTCTGAATTGGGGACATTCCCAGATAGCTAATTCTAGATGTTTAGAGCCCTTTTGTGCTGGAGTAAATGGCCCAGCCAGAATGCAGAATTGAAGCCCATATCTCCTATCTTTTGTACAGTGCCTAGCACAATGGGGACACATTATTTGAATTATCATTTAATATTGTATTTTTGTATTCCTAATTGTCTCATTATCTCTGGACCCCAAGGAATAAATACTAATAATAAAGCTATTAGTATAGTAGAAGATATCTGTGACTTACCTCCTACAAATATTAAAGCAAACACTATCTGGAAAATACTGTAGATGAGTGGAAAAGTAAACATCAGTGCAAGCTGTTCAGAGGTGAAGGAGAGCTGGACTATAGTTGTACACAGTTGAGTGTTCTGCATACCTGTTTCTAGAGCTACTGTACGACATCTAAAAAGAATGATAAAAAGAAAAATTTCATATGGTACTCTATTGTGCCAATGTAACTTTGAAAGAATACAAAGGAATGTAAGAGACATACAATCACAGATATCAGGGCAGAAAAGAACCATCTAGTTTACATAATCCAGTCACAGAACTCAATCAAATGTGAGAATTGGAAAGGACCCATTTCACAAATGTACAGAGACCACTGTGGCAATGCAGGATTTTCTTCTCAACATCTTTCATGTGGTGAGATCTCATTCCCCACACTTAGAGAATTGTCCAGGGAATTTAAGGTATACCCCTTGAAGTCAGCAGGAGTCTATGGATTTCATGGGCGTTATTAGTGACTCACAGCATATGACATATCCAACTATTTGCAAATGACATAGCATAGATTGATCAAGTAAAGGAAGATTGTAGGACATAGCCACAAGAGTGGGATGAGGGGAATTTACATACTGCCTAGTATAGGTATAACATACAAAAAGTGGAAACGGATAAATGTCGAAGGATGCATACGAAAGAATGTCTCTACATGCTTGTGCTAATCAAAAAAGCTAAGGCACAAAACGAGTTACATCTAGCAAGGGACATAAAAGGCAATAAGAAGAGGTTGTATAAATACATGAGGAGCAAGAGGAAGAAGAAGTGTAGATCCTCTACTTAGCAGCAAAAAGCTAATAACTGATGATATCAAGGCAGCTATGGTGTTTAATATCTACTTTGCTTCAGTCGTCACTAAAAAGGTTAATTCTGTCCAGATGCTTAATACAATTAATATTAACATCAAGGGGAAAGGAATGGAAGCCCAAGAACAAGTTAAGGAATATTTAAATAAGTTAAATGTATTCAAATCAGCAGAGCCTGATGAAATTCATCCTAAGGTACCTAAGGATCTAGCTGAAGCCATTTCAGAACCATTAACAATGATCTTTGGGACCTCACCTGTCTTCCATGAGTTCTCAGAGGGCTGAAGAAAGACAAACATAGCACCTATCTTTAAAAAGGGGAACAAAGAGGATGCAGGTAATTATAGACCAGTTGGCCCAAGTTGGATACCTGAAAGATACTAAAGAAATTATTAAATGATCTCTTTGTAAGAACTTAGAGGATAATAGGATTATAAGGAATAGCCAGCATGGATTTGTCAAGAACAAATCATGTCAAACAAACCCAATTTTCTTCTTTGACAAGGGTACTGACTTAGGAGTGCAGGGAAACTGTAGATGTAATATCCTGATGTTTAGTAAGGTTTTGATGCAGTCTCACATGACTTTCTCATAAGCAATCTATGGAAATGTGGCTCAGAAAAAATTAATGACAAGGTGAATGAAAACCTAGTTGGTTGACCAGATTCAAAGGATAGTTATGGTTTGCTGTCAAACTGAGAGAATTTACATAGTAAAATTCAGTGGGGTCAGTCCTGGGTTCAGTAGTCAATAGTTTCATTAATGACTTGGATAGTGCAGTGGAGAGTGTGCTTATAAAATCTGCAGATGACACCAGGCTGGCACTTAAGAGGACAGGATTAGAATTAAAAATTACTGGGACAAATTGGAGAAATGGTCTTACATCAACAAGATGAAGTTCAGCTAAGACAAGTGCAAAGCATTACACTTAGGAAGAAAAAAATCAAAAGCACAACTACAAAGTTGGAAATAACTGGGTAGGGGATAGCACTGCTGAAAGGTATGTAAGCCTATGTATGCATGTGCATAGTAGATCACAAAATGAGTAGGGGTCAACAATATGAAAAAGGGTAATCATTCTTGCAAGGTAACTGTCCCACTCAACTGTGCACTGGTGAGGCCTCAGCTAGAGTATTGTGTCCAGTTCTGAGTTCTAGTTTCAGAAAGATGTGGACAAATATATGTATGCAGGTGTGTAGGGGGTCGATATGCAGTGATGGCTCCTGATTTGTCAACATTTGGGTGACAGGCTGCTCTTCCAGCTGAAAGTCAGTCACAGCAAGACCTCTATTGTGAAGGAAAAAGGTGGTTGCAAACTAAAACATCGGGCGCACAGACATCTGGGTTTCCTAGGGAACTCTACTGGACACCCAACCACTTTCAGGAAGGCTTTGTGGAACTAAAGAATAGCCAGAAACCATAACAAAAAGTGTTCAGAACAAAAGTTACAACTTGATGTATACACCAAGTTGTGGGTTGTGACTCCGTAACATAACTAGCTCTTAAGAGTGAGTTAGTGGTTAATCACTAAATATAAGCATCATATGGGCCAATTTTCTTTTATGACTGAAATAAGATTACACACACTACATAACAGAGCAATCTCTACCTTTGCCAAGACTGACCAGCGATGCGAGCCAGAAGAAAACCTAAAGAGTAGCCAGCAGCTGGAAATATGGTTCCAACGATCCACAGTTGAGGGCTGATAATCCAGGATCCCTTGTACAATATTCCTCCAACCACGGCAACGATCAATATGAGAGCTAGTCCAGTAATGGAACCTGCCTGAAGGGATTAAAAAGGATTGTCTTTTACAATAAACCTTGGCTAAATCAAGTAGATCACCATGATTTAATCATGCACAAACATATCTTTCTTTTAATCACATTGAAGTAAGTTTTACATTTAAAAAGAAAGGGTTTACGTTAATGGTTCACAAAAGCTGCAGTAGATAGTATGAAAGCTAGCTGCCTATACTCCAAAGGCCAAATATTCATTGCTCTAGGGGCAGTGTCTCTGGAGGTCCCAGTATTCTTCTAACTGGTCTACCTCTATTCATTTCAAATTAGCCTGGTCCATCAACTTAACCTACCAGGGATCGGCATGTGGCCCAACAAGGTAAGCACCCTGTCGGGCCAGGCCGGTTTATTTACCTGCTGCGTCCGCAGGTTCAGCTGATTGCTGCTCCCACTGGCCATGGTTCGCTGTCCCAGGCCAATGGGGCCTGTGGGAAGCGGCGCAGGCTGAGGGATGTGCTGGCCACCACTTCCTGCCACAAATCTCTAGTGCTTTCAGTCTTCCTTTGTCTCCCTGTCAGTTTCTTACTGCTGGTCTACAATACCACTTAAGTTGATGTAACACATCTCTCAGGGGTGTGAAAAAGACCTCCCCCGACCCCAAGTGACATAAATTACATCTACTGAGGTGCTGTTTACACCACACTATGTTGGCGGGAGACACTACTGCTGACATCACTTCCATCTCCTGTGGAGGTGGAGTAATTATGCCGATGGGAGAGCTCTCCTGTCCGCATAGCATATCTTTAACAGACGTGCTACAGCAGCACAGCTATGCCGATGTAGTGTAGACTTGTCCTTAGACGCATCCTAGTGTTGGGCTGATACCCTTCTACCATACCAGGCCTTTCTGCCTTCTCCCCACCCTCTGTTCTGCTGCCTTTATAGATGGGTTTGTTTTCCCAGCTGTGGGTGCTTGCCTCCATGACAAGTAGTTCTGTCAGTTGTACTGCATATTGTTAGCCTAGTATTCTGAAATGGGGAATACTCTGTTCTCCTTTCTGGCTATGCTCAGTACGAGGTTTGTGAACCCCATTACAGCAAGATATGCTGAAACAAGGTATTAGGACATGTAATTGTAAGATATGCAGTTAACAATAAAAGCAATGTGTGGGGACACCAGGAAATCCTTTGAGTCAAAATTTTAACACCACTTTAAATTCTTACTGCAATAGTCTCCAAAGGAATGATAGTCTTTTCACAACTTATATTTACAATTTTTTCTTTACTTATTTTTTGTAATACTGAAAACTTAATTTAGGTCCTTGTGATGGGATGTGTGGAGATCCCATCCTGTGTTTGGCAGCAAAAAGGCTAAATCTCTTCCTGAGGAGAAATTCTGCCCTGATGGCATACACTGTCAGAGAACACTTGGGGTTATGTAGCTGGACTCAGATGGAGTGAATTATTCAACCATAGAGACTATGGGGCTGACCCAGCTCTGATTGAATTCAATGGAAAGACTGATTTCAATGGTCTTTGGCCCAGGCCTGCAAGAAAAGTGAGTTGATGTGACTATTCTTGCTTTGGTTTGGGATGAGCTAATAGCCAGATTATTCCAGTGAAGAGAAAAGCGTCCGGCTGTGCAAATCTGGTTTGATTTCATTCTAGTAAATTCTAGTTGTACCCATTCCCCCTATTTGAACCAAACCTTGTCAGCTTTGTCTCCTTCATATTGCCCTTGACTTATTCTTGACCCTTCATTGGCCTACACAAAGCAAAGTGTGCATGTATACTATTTATTATGCATCTTCTGTTTATGTGTAGGATGTAAACATGTCTGAAAGTTGAAACTTCCATTTATTGCTACCAAGGTATTTTTTTAAAAAGAAAACTACCAGTTTTAATACGCAATTGTCAAGTCTTTGGGGTCCAAAAATATACCATGTCCAAGTTTATAAATAGCTATGAGTAGATTTTGAAATATAGCACAGTAAATGAATATGTTAAGAAAAGGAATTTGACATAAAGAGAAACATTATATTGAGCTCTGATATCACTGAAAGGATGACAAATATTAAGGGGAATAACTATTCATCAAAAAGGATTATTTTAATGAGAAAATATGTATATTAATTAATGATGATCAGTAGGAGTTGAGGGTACTCAGCATCTCTCAGAAGCAATGAGAACCTTGTAGGATAGGGTCCATAATCTATTTCAATTAACACCAAATCACATGTGAAATCACTGAACAATGCTGATTTATAATGGTGTATGCAACTCGCACGCATTGTTCAGGATTGGAGCAACATGTTGCTAGATGGCGAATTTCATTGCTATCATGAAGCTAGTTACTGATTTTCTTATTTGTTGTGAGTAGAAACATATTTTTTGAGTAGTCCCATTGAAGCCATAACCTGACCCACAATGAGCAATGGTTCAGATCAGTATATGAAAGTTTCATATCTTACCTTAAGTATAATTTTAGCTTTCTGGGGCCATTTGTGATTAACAAATATTCCAACTGAAACAGGAATTACAAGGGCTACCAGTGAAATACCTGAAAATAAGAACAAACAACATTTAACAGAGAACAGTCATAATAAGAAAACAGACACTGAACAATGAGAATATGTTTAAATAGCAGGTTGCTGTAGGTAAGTTTCTGGTTATACCCATGGAGATCCACACACAGAGAGTAATGTAAAGCATAAGAATATGAATTGCACTATCTTCAGAAACCTTGTGAGGTATTTGTAGTGACATATATTCATCAGGGTAAAAAAGCATACAGCTATTTTAGTGTGGTGTACCATTTGTTTACTGTGGTATTAAACGTGCATTTTGCCTGCAGGTGTTACTACTGTGCCATAGCAGCACTCATATTAGAGCTTCTTATGTTGTGGGCATTTTTCCCAATGCTGATATTAGGAACACAAATGATTTACATGACTCTCTTTTGGAGCTGAAATTTAAGTATATGAAAGTGACTTCACTGTTGTGTAGGGAACAGATTCCGGGACCTAAACCAGTGGACATTAAGTGCTGAATCCTAAACACACGAGTAGCCCTACTGACCTCAAGCATTCAGTTGTCCTTTTTTCTCTGGCCAGGTGAGGTTTCATCTGTTGAATCAAATTAAGTTCCATTGCTGGTGGTGCCCATTGTCTACTTTTAGGTTTCAGATTTGCAACCTAACTTAAATCTGAGCATGTGCTTAAGTGCATTGCTGGATCAGGGCCACAGCACTCAGCACCTTGCAGTCCCATGCCCTGCAGCCATTACAAAAATGGCACAGATATTTATCCAAAAGTGGGGCAAATCTCTATACCTGTTTTTTTCTATATCCTTACAACATCTCCACAAAGGATATAGCAGCAAAGAATCCTGTGGCAGCTTATAGACTAACAGACATTTTGGAGCATGAGCTTTCGTGGGTTAATACCCACTTCGTCAGATGCATGTAGTGGAAATTTCCAGGGGCAGGTATATATATGTAGGCAAGCTAGAGATAATGAGGTTAGTTCAACCAGGGAGGATGAGGCCCTGTTCTAGCAGTTGAGGTGTGAAAACCAAGGGAGGAAAAACTGGTTTTGTAGTTGGCAAGCCATTCACAGTCTTTGTTTAATCCTGAGCTGATGGTGTCAAATTTGCAGATGAACTGAAGCTCAGCAGTTTCTCTTGGAAGTCTGGTCCTGAAGTTTTTTTGCTGCAGGATGGCCACCTTAAGGTCTGCTGTAGTGTGGCCAGGGAGGTTGAAGTGTTCTCCTACAGGTTTTTGTATATTGCCATTCCTAATGTCTGATTTGTGTCCGTTTATCCTTTTCCGTAGCGACTGTCCAGTTTGGACTGAAGAATAAATACAGTACATCTTTGCAGAAAAAGGAAATGAAGGCATTGGCCATCAGTTAGAGGCCAGTTGAAAAGTTCCGAATTCCTAGTGAATATCTCGAATAAAGTCTGTCAAAACAGCAGCATAATGAAACTGTAGATGTCAATGACAGGAAATGAGTGAGGCAGGAAATGAGTGATACAAAGGAAATTTGTTACCCTACGGTAAATATCTGTACTCTTTTTATAAATAGTACAGATAGTAATGGCTGTAAGGCTCCATCCTGTAAGGTGCGGAGTGCCCTAGTCTCTGTCAGAATGGATACTGTAGGCTGCTGGTACAAAGATAGTTGCTTCCTAAAGGAGAAAGATATGAGAGAGAGAAAGAGAGAAAGAAAACATTGATTTGACTCACCTATACTGTCATAGGGGATTACGATGGACTCAGTGTCTGTCCACATTTTGGTATAGACAAAAAGACAAAGTGGCATCATCCCCAATGCAAGCAACGTTGAACATGTTGTCATACTGATACTGCAAGGAAATTGGCAAAAGTTATAGTTCATTTCATACTCTCCAACAGAGTCTCCCATTTTCTTATTGCAATTTAATAATTTATGAAAAGTGGTGAAGGAAATGCTACTGGCTGCAGTCAATTTATCCTGCATATTAATTCACAAAAAAACTAAATTGAAGAAATGTTAGAGTGCCATGTTATCCTGAAAAAAAAAAGTGAACTATTTCCAGTTAAGATGGAATCTTCACCTTAAACCATTCTGTTGTGCCTAGGGCTACATCTACACTACAAGCTAGGGATGTGATTTCCAGCTCATGTATGCACACTTGTGCCAGTTCTCATTGAGATAGTAGGAGTATAAATCATAGTGTCGCTGCAGTAGTACAGGCACTGGAGGCACAGCTTAGCTGTGCTGAGTACAAACCTGCCTGAATCCTGTGGGCACGTACGTGGTGTGGCTAAGTTGTGATGTTGCTGCAGCTACACTGCTATTTATATTTGTGCTGGCTCTCCTCAAGTGAGTGCAAGTATTTGACTTGACCCATATCCCTAATGCAGATGTAACCTAGGCGAGCTAAAGGGTATGGTTAACTGACTGGGAGATTATCTGATGGGGATTCACGCTGAATTAATCATGTGGAGGTGATGGGAGCAGAGAGATCTGGTAAGCTTTATGTACTCCCATCTTCTGTCCAGATTCTGCCAGTTTTATTCACATTAGGCTCACTAAATCAATAAGACTACTCATGGTGTAAAGTATTAGAGAAACTCGCTCTTAATTGCTGGAGCACTGTCCTGGAACTGGCTCTATGTAAGTTTCTAACTAGAATAAACCTTATGTCCAATTATTTTTATCTGGGAAACCTTGATTTGGCTCCTTACCCATGCATGCTATTGCAGCTGTTTACCATTAGTAATAATAGACGGCTGTTCATCAGTAGCTCCCAAATTCCTTTATAAAGGAGGTAAATAGTATTAGTCCAATTTTACTGAAAGGGGACATAAGAGAAGTGAAGTGATTTTTTTCCCCAAGGTCAAACTGCAGGCTATGGAACTGGGAATAGAACCAAGGACTCTGAAATCATAGAATCATAGAATATCATGGTTAAAAGGGACCTCAGGAGGTCATCTAGTCCAACCCCCTGCCCAAAGCAGGATCAATCCCCAACTAAATCATCCCAGCCAGGGCTTTCTCAAGCCTGATCTTAAAAACTTCTAAGGAAGGAGATTCCACCACCTCCCTAGGTAACCCATTCCAGTGCTTCACCACCCTCCTAGTGAAAGAGTTTTTCTTAATATCCAACCTAAAGCTCCCCCACTGCAACTTGAGACCAATACTCCTTGTTCTGTCATCTGGTACTACTGAGAACAGTCTAGATCCATCCTCTTCGGAACCCCCTTTCAGGTAGTTGAAAGTAGCTATCAAATCTCCCCTCATTCTTCTCTTCTGCAGACTAAACAATCCCAGTTCCCTCAGCCTCTCCTCATAAGTCATGTGCTCCAAACTGCTAATCATTTTTGTTGCCCTCTGCTGGACTCTTTCCAATTTTTTCACAACCTTCTTGTAGTGTAGGGCCCAAAACTGGACAGAGCACCCCAGATGAGGCCCCACCAATGTCAAATGGGGGGAATGATCACGTCCCTTGATCTGCTGGCAATGCCTCTACTTATACAGCCCAAAATGCCATTAGCCTTCTTGGCAACAAGGGCACACTATTGACTCATATCCAGCTTCTCGTCCACTGTAATCCATAAATCCTTTTCTGCAGAACTGCTGCCTAGTCATTCAGTCCCTAGTCTGTAGCAGTGCATGGGATTCTTGCATCCTAAGTGCAGGACTCTGCACTTTTCCTTGTTGAACCTCATCAGATTTCTTTTGGCCCAATCCTCTAATTTGTCTAGGTCCCTCTTTACGCTATCTCTACCCTCCAGCGTATCTACCACTCCTCCCAGTTTAGTATCATCAGCAAACTTGCTGAGGATGCAGTCTACGCCATCCTCCAGATCATTAATGAAGATATTGAACAAACTGGCCCCAGGACCAACCCTTGGAGCACTCTGCTTGATACTGGCTGCCAACTACATGGAGCCATTGATCACTACCCATTGAGCCCGACGATCTAACCATCTTTCTATCAATCTTATAGTCCATTCATCCAGCCCATACTTTTTTAACTTGCTGGCAAGAATACTGTGGGAGACTGTGTTAAAAGCTTTGCTAAAGTCAAGGAATAACATATCCACTGCTTTCCCCTCATCCACAGAGCCCGTTATCTCGTCATAGAAGGCAATTAGATTAGTTAGGCATGTGAAGGCAATTAGGTTAGCCAGTTAGATCAGCATCAGTGCCTTCACCACAGAACCACACTGCCTGCCCAGGTGATGTACAGTATATCATAGGATATACTATCTAATACCATATGATATTTCAGATCCTGTAACTTGGCCCCTTTGGTACTTAGATGCAAAGAGAGAAATTAAAGGGGGAAATGTCAGCCCAAAGGGTAGGCTCAATGGTAAATAAGCAGTTTTTTTTGTTAATATTAATGTAAGGTATTATTTTATAATTTCCTTTCTTTAAATACTAGAAATATGAAAACAAATCAGAAGGATCTCCCATAGAATCAGCAGGAGCTGAGAGACACACCTCAGCTTATAGTGGTGTACTGTCTTTAATTATTAAAATCGACACTACCTTGTTACTTGGTACCTTGTTACTTGGTACATCATGACAACACTGCTTCTGGTAAAAAGATACATAGACCAGTTTAAAAATATACTGTCCGTGGGGTACTCATAGGAATTTCCAGAATATTATTTATTTTTATATATAGTACCTTGGGTTCTTTGCAAGACAGAAGTCAGCCTGAAGTCTTTGTCCCCAAAAGCTTCTAATCTGGGGACTTGATCTAAAGCTCTCTTTGACTTCGGTGGGCTTTGGATCAGGCCCTAAATAGCCAACAAAGGCCATATTCTGCAACTTGATGTGTAAGGGTGGAACCCTGTGTCCTCGGGGGGCCCCACTGAAGTTATTGGGGCACCACACAGGTGTCAGGGGTCTCTCCATGTTCATCACATTGGAGGGTTGAGGCCAAAGGATGGAGGATGGGTTCAGTGAAAAGCAGTGCAGTTGAATAGTGAAGCTTTGCATGAGACTTATTGCTTCCTTATTTGTTCATGGATCTTTCTGTTTTTAAATGTGAAGGCTTTAGAAGTTGTTCTTTCTGTTTAAGGCATTCAGTCATTTGATTAATCAGCACTGCAGTGTGGGTTGATAGGCTTTGTCAAAGAGATGTGATTACCATTGGGGTGAAAAGGTAGAGGGAAAAGGTAGGTGTGTAACAAAGAGAATCTCAGGCACATGGGCAATGTAGATAAAGGCCTGGCCCTAAATTCCGTCTCCTGTGGTAACCCCATTGGAAGATAATTCTACAACAGAAATCTGAATGCATCCTTGACTGTGCCAACAGAGTAGGCCATGGGGACTTTCCTCCAAATGTGAGGGATCCATGAGAGGTCAGGACCATCCATGTGGAAGCCCTGTGTTTTCACATTGATTCTGGCCCTTCACTTTAGCCCTTTGGCTATGGCTGCCCAGAGGCTCCAGTTGGAGGGCTCCATGTAAAAGACAGAGTTAGGCCTTGGGCTTTGTTACAGGGGATGATATGGGTTTACCTCTCTGTTGGCCAACCTACTCTTCCTCAAAGTCTGTCCCTTCTCTGCCTCAAGCCCCTCGCTCCAATAGAGGAGGAGGGATGTCTGCAGCAAGAGGGGATTCTTTGTATATAGTTGAGTCGGTGAGATCACTGGCCCATCTCCTGACCTCCCTCATGCCCATTCTCACCTCCTGCTTTGCCTTTCTCCCTAACCTCCCTTCTCTGGTTCTTTCTCCTCACAATACAAGCATGCTTTCATCTTTCCCATCTTAAAAAACCTACCCAGGCCTCTCCAACTACCATCTCCTCTCACTCTTCCTCTTTAAGCTCATGGAAACTGTTTGTGATCATTGTTTGGAGCTGTTCTTCTCCACTTACTTCCTCAACCCTTTCCAGACCTGCTTCTGCCCCTGGCACTCAATGGAAACTATTCTCGCGAAAGTTTCTAATATCCTTTTCCTAGCTAAAGCTCAGAACAAGTATTCCAGCCTCATTCCTTGCTGTGTCAGCTGCTTTTGACACAGTCAGCCATGCTCTTCTTGAAATCTTGCCCTCCTTTGGCTTCCGTGACTGTCTTCTCTTGGTTCTCCTCGCTCTTTAATCGTTTCTTTGGCATATCCTTCGGAGGAGTCGCCTCATCCTCTCTCCACCTTTCTGTTGGGACTCCACAGGGCTCTGTCCTTGGTCGTCTTCTCTTCTCCCTCTGCATATTGGCTCTGAGTAATCTCATCCGCAAACACAAATTCACCTAATATCTTTATGCTGACAACTTACATCTCTACCCCAGATCTGTCTTGTGCTGTCTGAACTTCTATTGTAGCATGTCTCTTTTACGACATCTTGTGGATTTCTAGACATCATCTCAAGATAAATATGGCTAAAACAGAGCTCTTCTTCCCTTTCAAATCCTCCCATCACCTCCTTTCTCAATCAGTGCAGACAATGCCACTATCCTGTCTGTCATTCAAACCTGTAACCTCTGTATCATCTTTGCACTCTCTAAAGGTCCTCCCATTCAGACTATATCTAAATCTTGCAGATTCTTTCTTCACCGCATCTCTAAGATATGGCCTTTCTTACCCATCCAGGCTGCTAAAACTCTTATCTAAACTTTCATCATCTCATGTATCAATTACTGCAACATCCTTCTCTCTGGCCTTGACAAATGCAATCTTCCCCTGTTCACATCCATTTGGAATGCTCCTGCAAAGATTATTTTCCTAGCCTGTAGCTTTGACCATGGCACACCTCTCTTTGTATCCACCCACATCAGACATAAGCTGCTTGTCTTCACTTTCAAGACCCTTTGCAGCCTATTTCCCTTCTACGTATCTCACATTCACTCCAGCCTGTGATTGGCCTATGATGCCAGTATCCATTGCCCATTTTCAAACAAGCACTGTCATGCCTTTTCCATCGTGTTTGGGAAGTGTTCCCCGTTAACATCCACAAACTACCTCATTATCCCCTGTCAAAGCCCCCTTAAAACTCTCCTTTTTTATGATGCCTAAAAAACCCTTGACAAGCTGCTGAGTTTTCAGTGGTGTGTTGACTACTTTCTATTGTGCTGACCAACTTTGTTTCATTGTTTCTTTGTACACCCTTGTCTCTATTCATCTGTTGTCTCTTGCCTTGTACTTAGATTGTTAGCTCTTTGGAGCTGGGACCATCTTTTTGTTCTGTGTTTGTACAGCACCTAGCACAGTGGGGCCCTGGTCCATGACTGGGGCTCCTAAGCATTATGGTAATACAAATAAATAATCATAATTCTATACTAAGGGTGATCTTCTGAGGAAGGTGTATACTCATTCTGAGTATGTCATGGACAGAAATTTATTTCTGCCCTCAGCTGGTGATCAGCTTGCACCCTGAAGTAAGACTTAGAATGCAATGGCCCTTTCACACTTGGGGTGGTTTGTTGTGTAAACAAATAAAATATCATCTATTTAATGACCAGCCACTCATGTGGTATGACATGCACGGTTTTTGCATTGCAGTGCTGGCTGCAATATTTTCCTTCATGTGGTCATTCTTCTACCAGGCATGAGGATTCCTACATTGTTCCCTACTTTACACAACCCTCATCCTCAGGGCCCTGAATAATGGTCGCTGTGGGTATGTCTACACTGCAATGAAAGGCCCACAGCTGGCCTGGGTCAGAGGACTTGGGCTTGTGGGATCTTGGGCTCCAGGGCTAAAAACTTGGACTCAGTGCCACGATTATGGTTTGTTTTTTGCAGTGTAGATATACCCTAAGGGTCTGATTGAAAGCCCATTGAAGTCTCAGGGTTAAAGTTTCTACCTGGGGAATATTCCCTTTGTAGGCATTTATCTTTCCCTTTGTAAGGGTCATAGAAGTTTCCTCTCTCAAATAAAAGGCCAGATCCTGTGCTTATTTACATCAGTGTCAATCCAGATTAACGCCCGTGACTTCAATGGAGTTCTTCTGAATTTACACTGATATCAGTGAAAGCAAGATTTGGCCCTACATACACTGTTCTACCCTGATAAAATGGGTCAAGATCAAAATAGAATTTCAGCCTTTTTTGCTGAATTTCCTTCCCTTTGTGGTTTTGCCTGATCAATGCTTTACTGAAATAAAGTACTTGGCAATTTATAATATTTCAAGATCTTCTCTCCAGAGCAAGAAAGCTGGTGATTAGCACAGTTGATTACACTGTATTAAAAACCACATATTACATTAACACCTGTATGTTACAAAGAAATACACTGTTTGCAGTGTGGTAAAATGCCTTATTAAAACCACAAACATTAAAATTCTTCATCTATGCACCTTAGCTCTCCATCTTTCTTACTTCTATTAGTTTTTCCATTGCTATTTCAGACTGGCATATGATGAAGTAGACACATGCTGTAATTTATGTTACTCTGTGGGAAGTAGAGAAACTTTTTTGTTTATTTTAGAACAAGCTAATCAGTTTTTTAAAAAAAATATTGCTCTTTTTTAGAGGCTGTTAGAGCTAAATGATGGAAAAAATAAGTGTCTTGGGATTTGCATCAAGAGCAGCGTTCACCTTGAGTACATATTTGATGTCCGCAAACATGTCAGCTGCCTGACACATCACAATTTCTGACTTTACAGCAGCTTGAAATTGCAGCCAAATGACCTGCCACTGAGATCATCACACTCACAAAGAAGCGTTTTGATTGCAACCAGTAAGTAGGCTATGGCTTATATGCTACAAAACACTCTTTGAAAACTTTGCATGCGTGCCAGATGCATACAGAATTGTTACAGATGAATTTGGATCTTGGATAAAAACTTTGCAAATCTAGCCATTGTGAAGAACACATAGATGGATAAATATATTTCCACTGGTGATTTATTTAACGAGACATTAGAACAACAATTGATTATAGACCTCTCTTTATAAAGTTAATTGTTATGAAATCTATCTTGCAGTAGTCTCTAGAAGCCTCAACCAGGTCAGAGCCCCATTGTGCATGGAACTGAACAGATACATAGTGTACTAAATAATAATACTTCACTCTTATACAGCACTTTTCATCAGTAGATCTCAAAGTATTTCACAATTGTTAAGATATTTATCCTCACAACACCTCTGTCAGTTAGGGAGGTACTATTATCCCAGTTTTTACAGATGAGGAACTAAGATTCAGAGAGGCTAAGTGATTTGCTCAAGATCACACAGAAAATCTGACAGAAAAGAAAACTTAATCTGGCTGTCCCAAATCCTATGCTACTGCACTAAACACTGACCCATCCTTCATTTCTGCTCCAAAGAGATTAATGGGTAATTTTAAAAAAGAAAGTAATTCCTTTAGAGAAGTGATGCTCTTACCTTAGATCCATGTCCCCATCTATCCAATATGCTAGAATGTTGGAAGATGTTCCACCTGGACAGCATCCCATGATCAGCACAGCAACAGCTTGAGCAGGAAGCACATTAAAGATGAGTGACAGAACAAATCCTGTCAAAGGCATAATTCCAAACTGACAGAGGAAGCCCACAAATATGCCCCATGGCCTTTTTATGTGTCCCCAGAATTTGTGTATGTTCACATTGCAGCCCATGGAGAACATCACCAATGCCAACAAGATTGTTAGGACAGTACTTAAAACTACATTCAAAATTTGGTTAAAATTGTCATCAGGTGTAACACACGAATTGCCATTGCAAATGGTGGCATTTGCAGAACAGTATGAAATATTTGTGGTTGAGTTTGCTGTCGTCATCTTGAAGTTGCCAAAATTAAACTTCTCAAAGTCACTATTGCTATGTTTTAAAATAAAGAAATTCGCAGTTCATCCAGGTCAAACTTTTAAGCCCTCTGCAAATGCTCTTCTCTTGGTAGCTCTTTTTAAATGTCATGAGAGGCAATAAAGAGCAATAAATACTTGAACTCAGTTTCTACCAGTTTAGGGTCTAGTATTGTGCTGAGTCACAAAGGTATATATAATTGGTGCTATCTTATTGAAGTGGCAAACTTTTAATTAATCATTTATTCATGCCATAATGTTCAGTTCCACACCAGAAGAGCAATCGTGTTAATATTTAAAAGCGTGAGCTAGGTTTGTTAAATAGCTTTAACACAAAGTGAGATCCACAGGAGTGATCACGTCAGTCTTTCCATTTCTTGTGTGAGGTTGGGCTGCTCCCCCTGCACAGAACCCCTTTGAAGTCAATGGGGTTCGGGAATGATGAGCAATCCTCTTAAGTATGAGAAACTGCAGGTTTAAAGCCCATGGATTGAATTTACTACACAATATGCACAAAACTACATTTTAGGGGAGCTAGGGGTGTTGCTTTAACAATAACAGGTACTTTTTGTGTGTATGTGTACAGCTATCATCACTGGAAAATGGCATACAAAATACCATTGTTTCAATTGGTTCTGTAGCAGTTATCCAGAAATGAAATCAGAACAAACTAAGGCCCTTACCCGGCACTGAGAATGTTGTGGGAAGGGCTCTGCACTAAGTGCAAACAAAATCAGTGAGGCTGATTCTGGGCAGAATTAGGGACTAAACATTTTGCTCAAATAAAAATTAGAAATGAAGGCCCTGATGATGCAAATACTCATTGGTTCCTTGTACTCCCCCATCTGTCTTCATCTGTAGTCTCTTGTCTTATATTTAGATTGGGGCAGCGCAACTGGGGAGTTGGGGATGGGATAGCATTCCCACAATGGAAATATTGTGGGGGCTCTGACATGGTATACATTTGTGCACACCTGGGCAGTCAGTATGGAGGCAAAGTGACCGTGGGACCCAGAAAGGCTGGAGTGCCTCGGGGCCCAAGATTAAGCCAGGGAGTTGGACCTGTAGAGGCTGGAATGGACCAGGTAGGAAACCCTGACACCTTCCCAGCCTGGAGACTGCTCCCCTACACCTAGTCTCAGTACTGCCCTTCGCTTCCACTCCTGTCACTCCATCCTCTCATTTGCAGGGATCTTCCTCCAGCCCCCTTTTACTTAGATTATATGCTCTTTGGGGTAGAAACATCTTTTTACTCTGCACAATGCCCAGTGTAATGGAACCCTAGTCCATGACTAGGACTCCTCGGTGCTATAATACAGATAATAAATTTTAATAATAATTTCGTTCACATGAGTAGTTTAACTGAAGCCATTGGGGTGATTCTACCTAAGTGCTTTGCTGGAGGTAGGCAGTAAGCATTTATCACATTGTATGGCTCATTGTAATTGACTTGCATTGCACAATAGAAAAGTTTGCCTCATTAGTCACTGTGTTTCTCATGTGATGTCAAAGAGTGTGAGAGCCCACAGTAGGGCTTTTAATGACTAAAATCTATAAAAATAAATTCTAAGATAGATAAATGCTAGCTTTTAAGATCAAAATTTGCATGTCTTACTCATGTGAGTAGTTACTTTAGTTGGTTTGCTTGCATGAATAAGAAGGAGCTACAGGATTGAGCCCTGGTTTCTATCACTGCAGAGTGTGGCAAAAATATAGAACACTTTTTTAAAGAGTTTCACATGGTTCCTGGCTCCCTAGACACCTATGGCATGTCATCTCTCCTTATCCCCAGCCTCCCTGCCTGGAATCTGCTTCCCTCTCCTATCTTTACCTCTCTGTGGAGCTACTATTTTTAATTTTATTTATGGATAGATATTTGTATGATACTTAGCCTCACAAACTTTAATGTATTAAATGTCCCAATATCTCTTTGAAGTGGCTAGTGTTATCCTATGTTGTAGATGGGGAAACATGGAGCGGTTAAGTGACTTCCCCACGCAAGAAGTCAATAGAAAAGCTTGAAATAGCATGCTGGTCCCTGACAACCAGTACTATGTTCTAAGCTCATTTCTAATGCCCACAAGAAGAGCTGGGTGATTTTTTTGGACAAACAGCTCATGTGCTTCAAAATGCACTTGTGGTCAGCCAAAACTATTCATGAATTTGCTGAATTGTTTTGGCCAAAATAATTTTTTGGTGGACTTAGGTGCTATTGCAAAATAACCACAAGAAGCAGCATCCCTTATAATTTTTAGCCTAGTGGTTAATTGTGCTAACTAATCTGAATTGATATCCCAGTCCAAGAGCTGTTTTTTTATCTTAAAGTTTCTGTGTGAGTGTATATGTGTGTGTGTACGTACATTTGCTAGGGAGGTGGTACATTTGAAGTATAAGGAGTGGTTGAAGTCCAAAAAATATTTTATTATTCAGTATAGAAACACTTCATGCCAGAGGAAACCATGTCATAACTACCTCAAACACAGGCTTTTAAGATGCCTTCTCATCTTTCTAGTTGATGGATTGTTTAGCACTGAGGTCCAGTCTGTGCCTGCCCTCTGAAAAGTCTGGCCCAGTATGCTCTGCTGGTAGCAGATTCTTTAAATTTGGAGCAGATGAACAACTGCAGCTCTAAAGTGGCCAGTTTGCTACTGATTATTGCAGGCAGCACAGTCTTCCCAAGAAGCTGGGAAGTATATTTGCTGCTGTTTCCCTCTACTTTTTCTTCTTGAATGTCTAATGGGTGTATATGCTCATAAGTATACATCAAGTGCATAAAAGGTTGTTACAAGGAGGAGGGAGAAAAATTGTTGTTCTTAACCTTGGAGGCTAGGAGAAAACGCAATCAGCTTAAATTTCAGCTAAGTCAGCTTAGGTTGGACATTAGGAAAAGCTTCCTAACTGTCAAAGTGGTTAAGCACTGGAATAAATTGCCTAGAGAGGTTGTGGAATCTCCATCATTGGAGATTTTAAGAGCAGGTTGGACAAACACCTGTTAGGGATGGTCTAGATAATATTAAGTGTGGGCGACCGGACTAGATGATCTCTCGAGGTCCCTTCCAGTTCTATGATACACAAGTATAAAACCAAGGAAGTGCACACATAATGGTCAGGCTTTATTTGGATGAGTTCGGGATGGACATATTACTCACATAGGGCCAAGGTAAGAAACCAGCTGTGTATTGGATATGATGCGTAATCAAAATGAATAGGCAAAAACAGCATTTGGGAATAAGTGATGCTTTTCTTTGCATTTTTTCTTGCATTTTGGAGACACTAAGAACTAGATAACTTCCCTGTATTCCTGTGGGTGGAGGGGATTTTGATCTGGTAGGCCTCAATTAGGTTTCCACATAAAGGGGGTTTATCAGCTCTACAGTCCCAGCCAGTAGAGACTTCTTTGTGTGAGATTAAGCTCTGTGAAGTTTACAGACTAGGAACCTCTCTCTATGCTACTCTCTCATTTCTAGGCAATGGCTATCCATGTTGTTACCTGGGCTGTGACTGAAATGGAATTATCCGGATGCCTCCTAAAGGATCCTGCTGCTTTAAGAGTGACCAAAGATCTATCCTCCTCCACAGGATTCTGTATACCCTTCCCCATAATTGCTAGGGATCTTTGTGGGTGGCAGATTGTGCCTCTATTTCATTCATACACCTATTGAGGCAACAATTTGAACTACTGATTAGATCAGTTACATGGCTTTTTAATGAATTTTTTGTCATTGTCCCATTTAGACACAATAGTTTTACTTCTGGGGATAATGAGGTAAAAGGCTACGGTTTGTTAGTATCCGTTAATAAATATTAACCCTTTTAGTTCTTTCTCTTTGTATATTTTCATTCATTTATATAGCAACTAATCCTAAGAATCTTTATCTTCAGCAAAGAGTGTGTCTGAATTCTAAGGCCCAGAACACTGGTCCTTGAATGATAAGTAATTCTAGTCAGGAATTTTCTCCATTATGCTGTACTTTAACAATCTTCGGTGCCTTCGTGTCTATACAACTCCAAATATTCTTGGAAACCTGTCTGTCCGTAATGCTTACGTAAGTATATATAGACTTGGGAAACTAATAAGGGACGATTGTTACAGCAGATGTTTTCTGTTGTGGAATCAATAGGAAAGAATGATTGTGGGGTAAGAAGGACCCACTGAGAGATTATCTTGAGGAATTGTTAGTTCTCTCAGCTGTCAATCATGCCTTCACACATAAGTCAGGTAAAGTGAGAATATATAGAAATGACCTCAGAACATATGTTGCTGGGAGAATATTCTTGGCAAAGAGGGTTTATTTGTCTAAAACTCTATATAATGATATTGGTATGGGAACTTAGCTGGGGGAAATGAAAACTGCGGGTCCCTCCACAAACAGTCAAGGAGAAAGACAGAACCAACTCTTGGTCTGACAAAAAGGGTTGACAATGTCTTTCTTTCTTTCTTTCTTCTAGTGCTGCACTAATCTGATTGATAATCTTTGATTAAATCATTCCAGTTGAGCCAGTTATTTGACACTCTTGAGTCATTAACTCAGACATGCAACACATTTGTTCCAGTTCTACCTACTAGGCTGAATGTAGGTTATAGTAACAGCAGGACAGAATGAGAAATGAGAAGACCAAGAGTAATGGATGAAATCTGGGAATGACAACAGAACTTTTTCCATAGTGGTCAATACTGTAGCTCTTTTAGCATGCTAGTTTTTTTTTTAAATCCATTTCAGTAAAAATCACTAGTGGGCTTTTGCATTTTTTGCAAAATATCTAGGTATAACAGAAATGTGATTCTGTGGGGAAATAAATAGCACAGATCCCAATAACCTATGACACTGTCAATCTAATGGTAAGTAGTATTCCTGTTTTAGGAAATGTTATTTTACTGTATGTCACCTACTCAGTTGGGGATTTCTGGGAACTAAACTGAGCTCTCCTGATTCAGTCTGCTGGCCATTGAACTATGCTGCCTCCATTTTCTTACATAGCTCCCCCTCTACACAGGTTATGGTGAAGCTAGATACCAGTGGAGAACTGACTGGAGCATAATTCCTAAGGGAGCTTTTGTGGGATGTGTACTCTGTTATTTCTATTGCACACTGTAACCCTCCTGTGTTCAGAAAGTCATAATTGACTTTAGCTGCCACAAATTGTGAATTTGAATTTCAGTGGTGGATGATCCCTATGGCCTGGTCCTGCAAACTCTTCTGCACACGAAAGCTGTTATCCAACCTCCAGAACAGCTCTGGAAAGTCCTAACTATCAATACTTCATGGTATTAATGCTAGCATAACTACAGTGTCACATCAATATTTGCCATGTGGACTCTGCTTTTACAGATCCAGACTAACACGGCTACCCCTCTGATAAAAGAATCCTGTGGCACCTTATAGATTAACAGACGTTTTGGAGCATGAGCTTTCATGGGTGAATACCCACTTCGTCAGATGCATGTAATGGAAATTTCCAGGGGCAGGTATATATATGCAGGCAAGCTAGAGACAATGAGGTAGTTCAATTAGGGAGGATGAGGCCCTGTTCTAGCAGTTGAGGTGTGAAAACCAAGGGAGGAGAAACTGGTTCTGTAATTGGCAAGCCATTCACAGTCTTTGTTTAATCCTGAGCTGATGTTGTCAAATTTGCAGATGAACTGAAGCTCAGCAGTTTCTCTTTGAAGTCTGGTCCTGAAGTTTTTTTGCTGCAGGATGGCCACCTTAAGGTCTGCTGTAGTGTGGCCAGGGAGGTTGAAGTGTTCTCCTACAGGTTTTTGTATATTGCCATTCCTCATATCTGATTTGTGTCCGTTTATCCTTTTCCGTAGCGACTGTCCAGTTTGGCCAATGTACATAGCAGAGAGGCATTGCTGGCATATGATGGTGTATATTACATTGGTGGACGTGCAGGTGAATGAACCGGTGATGGTGTGGCTGATCTGGTTAGGTCCTGTGATGGTGTCACTGGTGTAGATATGTGGGCAGAGTTGGCATCGAGGTTTGTTGCATGGATTAGTTCCTGAGCTAGAGTTACTATGGTGCGGTGTGCAGTTACTGGTGAGAATATGTTTCAGGTTGGCGGGTTGCCTGTGGGCGAGGACTGACCTGCCACCCAAGGCCTGTGAAAGTGTGGGATCATTGTCCAGGATGGGTTGTAGGCCCCTGATGATGCATTGGAGAGCTTTTAGCTGGGGACTGTACGTGATGGCCAGTGGAGTCCTGTTGGTTTCTTTCTTGGGTTTGTCTTGCAGTAGAAGGCTTCTGGGTACATGTCTGGCTCTGTTGATCTGTTTCCCTATTTCCTCATGCGGGTACTGTAGTTTTGAGAATGCTTGGTGGAGATTTTGTAGGTGTTGGTCTCTATCTGAGGGGTTAGAGCAGATGCGGTTGTAAAACGTCTGTTAGTCTATAAGGTGCCACAGGACTCTTTGCTGCTTTTACAGGATTCTTTGTTGCTTTTTACAGATCCAGACTAACGCTGCTACCCATCTGATACTTGACATCAATATTTGTGACTTTAGATAATGAATACTGCTCTGTTGAATTTTCAGGAGCAATAGGATAGATTTTCTCTGGGGTGAATTGTGGTAGTTCCACTGAAGCAAATAAATCTAGTCTGATTAACACCAGAAGGGGATTTGGCCCTATGTATTTTTAAATACATGTGCTCAGTGTTAGCGTAGTTATTTATCCAGTAGTTCAAAAATACATGAACAGTAAGTGCACACTAAACCATAACCTGTTACTGTGTGTCTCCTCTCTCATATTTTGTTTAACTGTTAATAATTTCAACCCTAGATATTATTGACAAGGAGGATAATTGCTTAGTTTGGAGACAGCGGTACTGTATAACTGAGAGTAATGGAAGAAATTAAGAAAAGGAAAATCTATGCTAACAGTAGAAAAAATTTCTTGATGTTAAAATACGTTTAGCTACATAAATTTCTTCCAAAGGATGGTGGAAAATCCCTGTCACCTGGGACTGCTAAAACTAGCTTGGACAAAATACAGGAAAGAGGCTGTAGAGCACAATTTCGCATTTTCAGGGAGATGGTCTGCATGATCAAATGTCTTTTCAATCTCTAACTTCATCATTGCAGAATTAAATAACTCAGTTTATTTTTGTCAAGTGTAAATCCCTTTAAGTTTTTCAGTGTAATTTTTTAAATCAACAAGCTAACAGGCTAGTTCTGAGGTGTGTGCATACATGCATGGAATTCTATTCTACATTCTGCCTTTCTGCTCCATGCTTCTATGCAGACTAAAAAGACATCTCCAGGACACATGCTTTCTTGCTCAGGCAACTCTTCTTGCAGATAAACATGAAGCAGACAAGCCCAGCTAGGAAAAAGCATTAGGTGCTTGCATATGCTTGCATCATGTGTAGAGTCAATTTTCTGGGGCACTATCCTTGAGAAGTGGTTTTTCAATCTGTGGCTACGTCTGTGCAGTCAGTCAACTGGAGGAGTATTTTTCTGCTAAAGTGTTTTTTAAATCCTGTCTACACATTAAGAAATGCAGCAATACATTTGCTTTCTGTGATACATTTCATGCTAGCATACTGAAATCCTGATAGAAAATCTAATCCAATGTATCTGTCTGTTGTAGCCAAACTCCAGCATTTTGACTAGAACATAATATTGCATCTCAGAAGCATGTGATTACCTATCTAACACAGAGCAACAGAGTGCAAATGCCCTAGCTTCCAAAGGGCTCTTCCTTTTTTTACTACATTTATGAGAATGCCTGATGAGAGATACACTTTTATAAGATGCAATCCTTACTGCACAGTGTAAGACAAATACCAAAGATTTGCCAAGAATGTAATTTTTGGCCTTTTGGTCATTGAACTGTAAGGGTGATCTAAAATGTCATTGCCTAGACAGCTGAAAGGTAAATAATTCCATATTATTGAAGTCAGAGAAATGAGTCATCCCATAACTGTACACGTAAAAGTTTTCAAATGATTTTATTGGATTGGAATCTGTTAATACAAGCATGTATTTCATTTTCCTTAGCAAGTATCGACCTTGGACTTTGACAGACAATATAATGCAAATTAGCCCAATGTCTCTACTTTAGCTTTAGAAGTTACAGTTTTACTTTGTAGGAAACATTTAAGTTGGGCTTATTGGACCAAACTCTAGTGTGGTGGTTCCCTCCCCAGTTCAACAGCTTATTGAATCTTTTAATCTCTTTTCAGAATAAAAAATTAACTCCTCTAACTTTGCATATAATTGCCTAGTCCTGTAGTATCCAATTAGTCACTAGGTGAGAGGGGGTGTGATACATTATTATGCACAATTATAAGATAAGGAAACTTTTCACCTTAAAAACACATCCAGAGCACAGTTTATGATAAAATTATGAATGTAAATCATTAGAGAACCAATGAAGATGAGTAAATTTCAGTAAGCAACATAAAACCCTGCCAACAGAAAAGATTTGGATATTGGATCTGCTAGATGTTTCTTCTTGTTAGTTGTTTGTACGTGATTTGCATCTGCCTTTTGGGGAAGCTCAATGTAGCCATTGCAATTATTAGAAACCCCTTTGAAAACTGAAAAAAAGTAAACCTTCCAGGTCAAATTCTGCCCTCATTTCTCAATATGCAAATGAGTTGGGGCCCAACAAATGTTTAGCATAAGCAGACGAATTTGGAGGTGTGACTCCAAACACGCGTAGAGTAAATGAGAACCTCTTGAAATAAAATGGATCTGGATGTACTTATTCATAAACCCATGTAGTTTTGGATTTATTAAGGTACAGAGAGTTTATATTTAATTCTATAATTTTTATTTAAACATTACATAACCCAAGAGTGAGATCCTGCTGCAGTCCTTTGAGCTCTTGGCAGTCCGGAATGCCACCATCCAAAACGTAGGATGACCTTTTGCCTCTTTACACAAAGTTGTATTCTCTGTGTGGCAAATTGCCTGTACTGTTATGCTGGGTCTCGCGCTTTCTCTTCTTTGGGGAAAGTTCAGGGCATCGTTGCTTGCCTCTGAATCGGTATTTTAATTACACCACTATTGTCCTTGAGGAGGGGAGTGGAGAGGGAGGGACCTGGGCCCACCCTCTTCTCCAGGTCCCAACCCAGGGGCCCTGAGGTTTGTGGTGAACCACTTGAACTAGCGGTTCCTTCCCCTGCGCTGCTTCCCTCTCCTGCCCTTTAGCTTCTGAAGGGGCTTCTTGCTCTCCTTCTACATAAGCCAGGTGCCCCTTACCTAGGGTTTTTTTGGATTTCTCAGCCCACCTCAGCACTCCTCCAAACTTTCCTTTTGGTCTCTCTTCAAAACTGTTCTCTGCTCTAACTCCTTCAAACTGCTCTCTGCTCCAACCAAACCTTCCTGCTCCAACTCCCACACTATCTGACTGAAGCAGGGGTTTTTTATCACATGATTGACTACTGGTGCTCTAATTGGCTTCAGGTGCTCTAGTTAATCTATAGCAAACCTTCCTCCCCTTGCAGGGAATAATGCTCCCTGCTAGCACTCTCCTGCTGCCCTCTGGCCATGCTGTATCACATCTGTCAATATCATTAACAGTTTAACAAATAGATGATAGTTTACAGTATGCCACGTTATGCTGAGAAAACATTCTAATAGACAGGCTAAAAATAAAATTGTTCCAAATTGAGAAGTAAAGGGTAGAGGAAAGGTAACAAAATCATCAAGAAACAGTTTGCTTTTTTGAGTAACCACGTGATCCAGATGATATTCTTGTATATGTGTGTACAAAGTTAGAAATGTCATTTTTATCAGAAATTAACCTTAATCAAATCTGATGTAAAACTAATATAGATTTCAGCAACTTAGAATATCTTTGGAGAAACTTTCTTGTGGGATCTGGTTTGTATTGGAATTATGAACCAGATTAACACTTTCATCATTGTAGTATCTAGAGCTGACTCCCTGCTGAAATCAGTGCCCTCTTCCTTTGTGGTAGCCGCTGTACACATAAGTAATAAACAGTGGTTCCTGCCTGGAAAGGCTTACAATCTAAGGACTTGATTGTGGATTTACCCCAAGGGACTTACTCCCTTACTCCCGTGACTAGGCACAAAGAAGGAGCCACACTGATAGGACAGAGAAGAAGTGGGGAAAAAGGAAATGTCATTCTCCCCAGCTCACAGCTGAGGAACTAAAGGTACAGAGTAAGTGACTTATCCAAGTAAACAAGGACATAGTCTATGGTGGATCTCAGAATTAAACCCAGATCTCCTGAGTCCTTTAAACACGACCATTCTTCCTCATACCAGAAAGAGGATCACCAAGAAGTGATCACTATGAATAGTGTCAGCTTTGTATTTCCTCTCCCTCCCCTCCCCTCCTTTTTTTGGCCTATGGTTCTCCCTTATTGTGTCCCTTCATATTTGCGTACAATCTTTGGGGAAGGATTGTGTCTTCACTTGGTTTTGTGAGGCGCTTAGTTTTTGAGCATTTTGAGAACATGCTAACAGCATCAATATAAAAACAAACTACCACCCTAGAGTACAAAAGAATGAGGGTTATCAAAGAAGAGCCAAAAGGAAGAATTACTCTGCAGAGTTTAATGCCCATACAATTTCTCAGTTCAGAGTCTTCTAGAAATGGAATGCTTCCAATATGCACCCTTCCTTACAAAGAAATATCAAAATATTTTTGTAATGAGGAACTAATTTCCTTATAAATTACCAAGTGGTGGGGATTAATTAAGTGATAAAATGCTACTTATGCCTATTAAACAAATTAATCAACTTTACATCCTTCAAACATATCCAGCAATTTGTCTTATATTTTCCTGCACCTGGTTTCTAGTTAGCTACATATTTGCCAATTTAACGGATTTTGAGTAACATCTTTTTAATTTTTAATACATGCAGTACTTCATAAACCTGGTTTTACTAGGCCAATTACTTTCTTTCCAAATCCTCTTTTCTTTTAATTCTAGGTTCCTTTTCATAAATTTATTTTGTGCCAGTTTCCTCTTCTTGTGCCAATTTGTGGACCCTCTTCCCCTCTAATAATCCCCACTCCAGTCCTAGAACATCTAAATCATGCAACTGTGGCATCTGGTGGAAGGAAAATGTTTGGAACAACTGTAGTTTCACATACCATCTTGTCCAAGTCAATGTTTATTCCTGCTCATAGACAAGTATGAGATCAATAGTATCGATGCAACCTTAAATCCAGTGAATTTAGTTCACCCTTTTGCAAGGACAGAGCTTTTCCTTATAGCATATTTAACTATATTCAATGCAGTCTGTAAATTGTTTATTGTAGCTCCTGTTATGTGCTCTCCATACTGAGAACAAAACAGTCATTGTCCCTAGGAGCTTGCAAAGTAAGGATAGATAGACAAGTAGACCAAGATTAGGGGGGAATGGGAAATAACTTTTTTTTTCTAATTAAGATTTTTTGTCAGTGTGAGTCACGCTTCAAGCATGGAAGAAATCGATCTTCAAGAGGTTTTGAACTGGATTCAAATGTGAAAAAGGTGGGCAGATGATCTCAGGAAGGGTGCACCATGCATAGGACCCATTCTGGTTTTAAATGTCTTAAGTGCTGGGGTTGTTGAGCCATGTCTGTCCCAGGATATTAGAGAGACAAGCTGGGTGAAGTAATGTCATTTATTGGACCAACTTCTGTTGGTGAGAGACAAAGTTTTGAGCTTAGAGAGAACTATTAAGCTTGAAATCTTCTCTCTCTCACCAAGAGAAGTTGCTCCAATAAAAGACATTACCTCACCCACTTTATCTTTCAAGTGATGGGGACTAGTCTACAGTCCAGTAGAACTCAGTGCTAGGATTTTGTCCCTAGGATTCAGCTTGAATTACTTTAGTGTAATTTCACTGCAATAACTTAATTACACCCACAGAAAATCAATGCAATAAACCACTGTGGTGAAAACATTGGCAGCAAAAGGACAATATAATGCTTTGTCTATTTTTTTTTAAACAAGAAAACTGTAAGGAGTTTGAGAACGTTGAAAGTTTGCTTTGAGAGTTGGCATTGAAAGCAAATGACTATTGTAATTATTTTGTTTTAAACTTTAAACAAAAATATAGGCAGCCAGATTTGAAGGTGATCTGTGTCCTTTGACCTGGTAAATGAAACATCCCAGTCATGTTCACTTTCCCTCTCATCTTCATTCCAATGGAGTAAACCAGCAAATAGCCAGCCCCAAATATCATTGTCAACGCCTAGTTCAGTTTACAGGAAATAAAAGCCGTATTCATTGGCAGTTCACAGAAATGAACGTGCCAATGAGATCTTCATTAATCAAAGTCCATGGAAGGGTTTCCATTGTTTGACTAATTCAGTTCTTGGCCACCCTTTCCCTTAACATTGTATCAATCAGCCAAACAGAATAGCATCAAAATCTATAAACACAGAACTCTATCTATACAATAATTTTCTATATTTTGCAAACTACCTTCTACAACCCAGAGATCTCAATGTACTCCTGCATTTTTGGATTACCTTAAAAATAAATACAAAGTTCTCATTTTAAGGGCACATAAAATGGGAGCTTCACTGAGAACAGAATACACTGATTGCTAAAATCTAACTGCATTCTAATTTCTTTCTTCCATACTCTTTTATGGTTAAAGCACAATATTCTATCACAAGCAACAGGTGTGGCTCTTCATCTCTCACAATTCCATCTGACCATGACACTTTTGTCTGTTGTATTATCAACCTTAAAACCCCCTTCCCTTCCTCAAAGAAAAAAAAATCATGTTTCTATCCTAGTGTTTTCAAAATTTACAGTGTCACCTGTTGTTTTTCTTAAAAATGCACTGATTTCTGGGAATGGTTTCCATAAGCCAGTGGAATTTATACTTCTAAATCCTGTAGGAACCTCTGAAAATCTTATCCTTTCAAGCATCTCTCTTTATAATTCAATTATTTTGGGCCCAATTCTGCCTCTTGATCTAGAATAGTCATACTGACTTCAGAGGAACTACTTTGTGTAAGTAAATACTACTCCACATAAGTAATGTTTGCAGAATTGGGTCATACATTTGCAAAAATGTATTGTACCAAAAGCTCTATAAATAAGGTCAGAAAAATTGTTACTTTTTTATAGTTTAGCACATGAGTGCTCATAGGAATACATACATATACTTACAACTTGGTTTTGTCCAGGTGTTACATCTCTACTATAACATGTAATGCAAAACATATGCACATGCAAAGTTACTAAGGGTATGGCTACACTTACAGTTTTGCAGCGCTGGTAGTTACAGCTGTGTTCGTACAGCTGTGTAGGGCCAGCGCTGCAGTGTGGCCACACTGACAGCTACCAGCGCTGCAGTGTGGCCACATTTGCAGCACTTGCAGCGCTGTTGGGAGTGGTGCATTGTGGGCAGCTATCCCAGCATTCAAGTGGCTGCAACGTGCTTTTCAAAAGAGGGGGGTGGGGTGGAATGTGACAGGGAGCGTGGAGGAGAAAGAAAGAATGGATTTTTGGAGTTGACACTGTTCTCAGCTCCCTGCCTTGCAAGTTCTAAGGACTTGTGTCTACCTTCAATCATTTTAAAAGTTCTAACTCCCTTCCCCCACTCCTCTCTCATTCACTAATTGCAAATTATGCACAGCTAAATACCCGTCAGACCAGATCAGCAACTGCTGAACACGGACTTCCCCCTCCCCCTCTGCCGTGTGAGCGTGCTGTTTCTCTCTTCAAGCAAACAGCTGTGAACATTCCGAAGTAATTCCCCTGCCTGCCTCCGCTCGCTCAGCAAACAGGAGCTGTGTTTGTTTTTTAAATAAGCAGTTTGGCTGAACTCCGAGCTCTCCCTTTCTTCCGGTTTGTTGTGGACAGGAATTCGGAGATACCTCCTTATACCCCGGAGGTCAATAAAAGCGCTGGTGGGTGTCCACACTTGCTGACCAGTGCTGGATCACCAGCGCTGGAATCCCTACACCCGAGGCTCGACCGGGTGTACAGCCAGCGCTGCAACCAGGGAGTTGCAGTGCTGGCCGTGCTTTGCAAGTGTGGCCACATCCTAAGTTGCAGCATTGTAACCCCCTCACCAGCGCTGCAACTCTCTAGTGTGGCCAAGCCCTAATTGTTTAAATCTCCCTGATTAAAATCAGTCTATAGCTGCAGCTCCAAGGCAACATAGCCAATTAATCTGAATCAACAGCACCTATTATACCTCATTGATTGGCCATAATTTACCAGATAAATGAGTTTGTATTGTGGCTTTTCATGTACTCTGAACACAGTGTAATTTGTTGTTAAGACCTCAACTCTATTGCTTTGTAAGAAAGATTGAAAGTGTGTAATCTTTCACAATTCAATTAGAGTAACCCTCCTTCATTCTGATGCTTTACCACAATCACACCATTTCATTCCAAAGCAAACTTCTCCACCCTTTCAGCCCCTCCCAGACAAACAACATAAAAAAGGAATGGGAAAAAATGATATACAGAAAAAGGGAAGAAAGCAAGAACAATGAGATAAGCTCCATTTCTGTCAGTCATCCCCGTCTCTCTGTTCCTTGTCCTTGGGTGTTTATCCAGAAGTAGCTCTCACAGATGTTGACTGGGCTTAGTGAATCCAATTACCTTTTCGTATTCACAGATGCCTTTCTGAATCCAGGCAATTATGAACTATTGTAAAATTTTTAGCTCCTATATAATTTCCTGAACGTTGGCTCAAGTGAATTATGTAAATCCAATATGGACACTTGCAGCCAGATGACTAGGCCAGTAGTGCGGACATAGCACGTCCCTCTTCCCACATAGCTATCTCCTTTCCTTCATAAGGAAGGTTAGCACTATCCTCTCTCTGCTTGGGACCTGATGAAGTTCAACCCTTGGACTCTAGATCTATGACTCCGTAGGTGAAGCCTTGAGTAAGTGTCATAGCTCAGGTGGGTGGAGGTACACTTTGTTGCTTCAGGCCCTGTATGAAACCCAGCAGAGTTCCTGAAGCCTGAAGCTGCTTTACATCTTCTGCAATTCCCTATGTACCTTTTGTGTGTGTGTGTGTGTGTGTGTGTGTGTGTGTGTGTGTGTGTGTGTGTGTGTGTGTGTGTGTGTGTGCGCTCTTTTATGGTCACTGGAGCTTGCACAAATATCCACTTTGCATACACAACAGCAGCAATGGCATGTGCATCTTATTTTTTGGAAAATCAAGTTAAAAAATTCTTGCCTCTTGCCATTGTGGAGAATAGGCTTTTACCCCAAACCTGTCATCTTAGTTTAACTTTAACATGACTGCCATGTCTTCTTTCATTACAATGGGAAACTTCTGTCAGGACTGCGCAACAGTATCTAGATCCCTGCAGCCTTCAGTAGGGATCAATCCATCATTCCAGTGATGGATTGGTTGTTCAGATAATTTTATTGTGTCTGAAAGACTGTAGTCACGGCAGCTGTTAAGGAAGAATTCTTGAAATAAAAGTTTTAAAGTTGTGGTTTTGTGGCTATTAAAGCCATTGTTTCAAAAGTTTAAATGTATGCAAATCCCTGTGTGGGAGCTGCTAGGTTGTGATCATTTTGGAAAATTGGGCCATTTATGTAGGTGTCTAAATATGGATTTAGGAGCTTAACTTTAGTCACCTACATCTGAAAATGTTGCCAGGCAGCAATATGGTTGTAAGAGTTACAAGGAGGCAGGATCATGCCCTTGAGGGTAGACCAGTATTGGCCGTGATGCTACACATTTGGTTGGGGATAGGGGTAGTAAGGAAAAATTTAAGTAAGGTTTAGTCTTTGGGAGAGGCAAAGTATTTTTATTCTGTGTCTGACAATGGTGGTGGTCAAAAAGGGCCTTGTGCTCTCTCTTCTGTGAGAGTGGGGCTTGGTAGGCAATGAAGATTTGACAGCACCCATTGGCTGAAATCTCTTTTTTAACAAAGTATAATAAAAAGTTTCGAAGGCACCATTTGTGCCATTCTATGTACACCGCAAAATGTTGCTCACACAGTACTAAGAAAAATATTTCTTATAAAGATTTTACCTTCACATTGTATTGCTGGAAATATTTTAAAAGGTAATCCAGAGTTAGCCAAAAGGCCAGTTATAATACGCAAGGTAGGCCTGCAGAGACTATGAAAAGACCCTTAATGAATGCACGGAGTAGAAATCAGCTCTGGTTCAGAGACAGACTCTAGAGAAGTCATTTTACATTGTAAAATATGTCATCTTTTTCCTAAAATATGAGAAAGCTAGAACTCAAAGTCCAGAGAGCTATATTCTAGGCTTCCTTAGAATATCAGAGAGAGAAGCTTTTTTTCTCTAGCTCAGATTTAGTTCAAATTCAGGCACTGCTTCCTTCTACTGTTTTTCCCACTGCAAAAGAGCTGCTGTTTCAGCAGCATTTATGTGGAGCAACAGTTGTGTCAGGTGGCCAGTTTGTTAATCACATGTGTGTATTCCTTGGAGATCCCCCCGGCATATACCTTAGGCCACTCATTTGTGAAATATTTCATACATATTCCATGCTGCAGTGGAAATGGGAAGCAGGCTGCAGCACTTTACAGTGAAAAGGCACACTAATAAAGAGATCGCCAGGAGTGCGGCAATGGAAAGGCCTCACAGCTCCAAGCCTTCTAGAGTGTGAACTGAATTTCATCCTGCAAATAATCACACTAGGATTTGATACTGTCTTTGTAACACAGGTCCTCCTCTATGTAATCTCTAGTCTGGCATATTTTGTTGTGTAACATCTGCATTGCTGGGCTCCAGTAATGGGATAAAATAAGAAATGACCTCTTGTTTTAATAGGTATTCAGGGCCAAATTTTCAAAATTAGCATGTGGAAAAATCCATATCTGTATATGCAGATCCGGTATTAGTCATGCAAATACATGAGCTGAATAATGTAATATAAATCTGAATGCTCAAATATAGAGCTGTGAAAGCAACTCTGGGCTCACATCCTGCAGCGGGATGAGTGCAGTCCAACCTATGATCCCTTATGATCCTACTATCAAGAACCCATGAATTTAAAGACAATAAAATTGAGTGCTTTTGGTTAATTTTGCTGTTTATTTCTAAGCCCACACTACTAGTACTACATATAGCTGTAAAATGTGCTCCGATGCTGCACTTGACATTGGAAAGAGATTTTCTTCTATCTTAAAGGTTTCCTATAGCACCTTCCACTATAGTGGCTGAACACTGACTATAGCATCTGTTGACATGAAAACATTTGATATTTGTCCATCATTGTCAATGAAGACCTCAACAACTCATTCATTCGATGACCGGGCTCTGTGCATCCAAAGATGACTGATCAGTCCGATTCGCGCTTGGAACCTTCTGTCACACGTCAGGCAGACACGTGATGGCACTGTCGATGATGTGCAGGCAGCCTTGGACTTGCGCAGCTCACGCTTTCTTTCCGCCTCAGCAGTACGCCTCGCCTCAGAGATATTACTGCCTGTGTGAATGAGGCTGCGCCATGCTGGACGGTTCAGTGTGAGGGTTTCCCATGTGGTGGTGTAGATCTCGAGGGACTTCAGAGAGGTCTTCAGCATGTCCTTAAACCGCTTCTTTTGTCCTCCATGGGAGCGCTTTCCCTGGGTGAGTTCTCCGTAGAAGAACTGTTTAGGAATGCGCTCATCTGACATTCTCACGACATGTCCAGCCCATCTGATCTGGGCTCCCATCAGCAGTGTGTGAACTGACGGCAGACTGGCTCTGGTAAGGACTTCAGTATCGGGCACTTTGTCCTGCCATCTGATTTTTAGAAGTTTTCGCAGACAGGAAATGTGCAAGTGATTGAGCCTTCGTGCATGACTCCGATAGACAGTCCACGTCTCGCAAGCGTAAAGCAGAGTTGGAAGCACCGCTGCTCGGTAGACGTTCAGCTTCATTGGTAGGCTGATCCCTCGACGTTCCCAGACATTGGAGTGCAATTGGCCAAATGCAGAGCTGGCTTTAGCGATTCGGCAGTTTACTTCATCATCGATTGACACTGCTCGAGAAAGGGTACTGCCCAGGTACATGAAGTGGTCCACTGCCTGAAGTTTCTGTCCATTTACAGTGATGGACGGTTCTGAGTACGGAGAGTGGGGAGCTGGCTGGTGCATGACCTCGGTCTTCTTGATGTTAATGGTGAGACCGAAGTTGTTGCATGCAGATGAAAACTTGTCTACACTGGCTTGCATTTCTGGCTCTGCACTAGCATTCACAGCACAATCATCGGCAAAGGGAAAGTCTCGAAGTACAGTTTCCTTCACCTTGGTGATGGCACACAGTCGCCTCAGATTGAATAGTTTCCCGTCAGTTCTGTACTTCAGGCCTACTCCTTCAGTGCAGTGTTGAAAGGCATCAGTCAGAGTGGCAGAGAATATCATGCTGAACAAAGTGGGTGCTAAAACACACCCTTGCTTGACATCATTGGTGACTGGGAAGACCTCAGATGTTTCACCGTCATCAAGGACACGAGCCATCATACCGTGATGAAATTGACATACCGTTCGTATGAATCTGTCTAGACAGCCGAGTTTTGACATGATCCTCCACAGGCCCTGGCGACTGACAGAGTAAAATGCTTTCGTGAGGTCCACAAAAGTTATGTAAAGTTCACGATTCTGTTCTTGACATTTCTCCTGTAACTGACGCACAGAGAAGATCATGTCAATAGTCCCACATCCCTTGCGAAAGCCGCACCATGATTCTGGCAGTAAGCCCTGCTCCAGGTGAGTGATCAATGGATTCAACAGAACCCATGCAAGAACTTTCTCCGCTGTAGAGAGCAGCGAGATTCCACGGTGATTGTCGCATACTTGGCGATTGCCCTTCTTCTTATAGAGGTGCACTATGGACTCTTCTCCAAATTCCTGTGGAATGGATCCCTGCTTCCAGAAGGACTGAAACAGCTTAGTGAGTTTCTGTAGCAGCACGGGTCCACCGACTTTGTACACGTCTGCTGGTATGGCATCTGACCCTGGGGCTTTGCCACTTGACAGCGGGTTGATGGCTTTCTTCACTTCATCCTCTTCTGGTGAAGCAAACATGGAGTCATTGACTGCAACCTGAGGCATCTTGTCAATGGCCACATCACTGATGACTGAGGGGCAGTTGAGAACTGCTTCAGAATGTTCAGCCCATCTCTGGAGAATCTGCGTCTTCTCTGTAAGAAGCACAGTGCCATCAGAGTTCAGGAGGGGAAAGCTCCCAGAAGACTGTGGACCACAGAGTGTGTTGAGGGCTTCATAGAACTGCTTATAGTCCTTCCTGTCTGCATACGCCTGTATTTCATCTACTTTGGCGCTCAGCCACAAGTCCCTCATTTTGTGCAGTCGGTTCTGTACTGTTCTGCAAGCTTTGATAAAGGCGGTCTTCTTTGCCGCTGAGGATGGATCGTTTTGATATGCATGATGCAGGCAGTGCTTCTCAGCAAGTAAGGCCTGGATTTCTGCATCCTTTTTTTCAAACCAGTCTTGCCACCTGCGTGTGGAGGGTCCCAATACCTTCGATGCAGCTGTATGGACCGTGTTGCATAATCGCTCCCAGTCTTTCCCTGCGTCATCCTCAATACGAAGATCAGCAAGCTCATTCTCTAGGTCTTCCGCTAGATTTTCAGTCATGCAGCTGTTCTTCAGCTTCAACACGTTGTTCCTTTTGAGAGCCTTACAGCCTTGTGGTCGTCTCTTCGGCATGATACAGAGCTTCATTTTGGATACTATGAGCTTGTGATCCGTCCAACAGTCAGCGCCGCACGTAGGTTTCGTAACCCTGACATCTTGTCTGTCCCTTCTCCTGATGATGACATAGTCGATCAGATGCCAGTGCTTGGAACGGGGATGTATCCACGAAGTCCTGTTATGGGTAAGGAGGTGGAAGACCGTATTGATGATCAGAAGGTCATGTGCTGCACAAGTTTTCAGTAGTAACAGGCCATTGCTGTTACACTTTCCCACTCCATTTTCCCCAATGACTCCTTCCCAGACTGCAGCATCGCATCCGACTCTTGTGTTAAAATCGCCAAGCAGAATCAGCTTGTCTGTGCGGTGCACTGATGATAGCAGAGCATCTAGTTCTTCGTAGAATTTATCCTTCACATCCTCTGGGTTGGTCATTGTGGGAGCATATGCGCTGATCAAAGTAGCTTGTTTTCCTTTTTGAAGCGGAAGCTGCATTGTCATGAGTCGGTCATTCACACCCTTGGGGGGACTGGTAAGTTTCCGAACAAGATGATTCTTCATGGTGAAGCCAACTGCAGATTCGCGACGCTCATCACTGCTGCGGCCATTCCAGAAGAATGTATAGCCTCCACCTGACTCGGACAGCCGTCCTTCATTAGCAAGGCGAGTTTCGCTAACAGCTGCAATGTCAATGTTGTAGCGTGTGAGCTCTCTGGCGACAAGTGCTGTTCTTCTCTCCGGTCTGTCTGCCTTGATGTTGTCCAGTAGCTTGCGCACATTCCATGTGCTAATGGTGATCGTTGTCACTCTGTTTTGTTTTTGTTCGACCGCTTTTGTGGGATCCCAGCCAGTCACGGTATGCTGGCCAGGGTAAGCTGAAGCAGATAATGTTTAGGGCACGTTTTCTAGCCCCCTCCTCATTCTACAGAAGTGAACAGAGCAATCCTGAATAGGGCTGCTCAGTTGCTCAGGAAGATGCCGAGCTCTACTGCTGCTTCGGTCAGTGAGGAACGACCATTATACCTGAGCCACCTGTGTGCAGGTCCGTGGCTACAGCTCCCAAAGTATCCACACCTGCTGCTTCGTCGCTCATCCATTGCCACAGGACTTGACATGATGTGATATGATATGATGTCGAGACTTGCGCGTAACTTGGATTAAAGTGAAGGAGAGTTGTGCGACGTCAACCTCACTCTCTCTTCCTAGTTCCTATCTGTATCCAGTAGCAGGACAAGAGTCGAGACGGCTGGAGATAGGGCAGGGCGCAGTGGATGACCAGGACGCCTACGTGTCTTGTCGTGCTCTTGAGCGTTCCACAACGCTTGCAGTCAATGCATTCCTGACCGTTTGAGCACCATAAATTACACCAACCTAAGGTCAGTGTGGACAGTGCTATGCTGGAAGAAGAGCTTCTCCCACCGACATAGTTATCGGTGCTGGCGGGAGCTGAAATAATTAAGTTGATGAGAGAGCTTTCTCTCGTTGTCCTAGAATGTCTGCACTAGCAGTGCTACAGCAGCATCAGTGCCACTGACTGCACCCCTATAAGCTCTGTAGTGTAGTGTGGCCATAGCCTTAGTCAAGTTATAAGTAAGAATTCAGTCGAAGTATCACTTTTGTTTGTAGCTCAGGTGGTTAATGGCAACAACAGCTGTGGGGTTCAATACATCTAGGGTGCCTCTTCACAAAGAAGATCTGCTTGAACCCCTACCCAGAAATATGAGAAAACTGAACCTACCCTCTTCTGGTGGCCTTAACAGGCAGAACTGCCCCAGTTACAAGCATTCCAGGATTATATACAAACAAGAAAATCTTAGCAGAAAGAGAACACAGTCATAAAATTAGGAAAACATAGCAACTGATTATACATGCAAATAAACAATAAAATATATCTCCTTACAGTAACTTTGGTAGTAGTCCATCTAACTTGCTTTCCACCACAAAAAAATATATCCCATGCACCCTATCCCACTCATAGAATTGAAAGGGACCTGAGGAGGTTATCTAGTTCAAACCCCTGCTCAAAGGATGACTAATCCCCAGACAGATTTTTGCCTCAGATCCCTAAATGGCTGCCTCAAGAATTGGGGTCACAACTCTGTGTTTAGTAGGCCAATGCTCAAACCACTGAGTTATCCACTCATGGTTTGGATCAGCAAGGATTAGTAGTCTGAGTTCCTTTATAGGTCTATCCAGTTCCAGAGCATAGCTTGCCACCAAGAAGCTTGCCAACCCAGCATAGTGGTTCATCTTTATGGAAGTGCTAGGTTGGCAGAGTTCACTCAGCACTTGCGATGGGGTCCCTGGGGTGCAACCCGGAATGTGGGACTGCTGAGCCCACCAACCTGAGGTATTCCTTACAGTGTGATGCTATGTCAAGCCACAAATCTCTGACAGGCACTACACCAGGAGTTGGCAACCTCTGGCATGTGGCTCACCAGGGTAAGCACCCTGATGGGCTGGGCCAGTTTGTTTACCTGCTGCATCGGCAGGTTCGGTGGACCGTGGCTCCCACTCACCGCGGGTCACCCTCCTAGGTCAATGGGGGCAGCGGGAAGCGCAGCAAGCCGAGGGACATACTGGTTGCAGCTTCCCGCCACCCACATTAGCCTGGGATGGCAAACCGCGGCCAGTGGGAGCCGCAGTCGGCCAAACCTGCCAATGCGGCAGGTAAACAAACTTGCCCAGCCGCCAGGGGGCTTACCCTGGTGAGCCGCGTGCCAAAGGTTGCCAACCTCTGCACTACACTTATACAGACATCCACAGGTAGAGACACACTCAATTGAGCTGCACAAATGCCTTGCCACCCATTCATGAGCCAACAATAGACAGGATCCAGCCAATTCCCCCCAGCTCCCCAGCCTTGCATCCCAGAAGCCTGACCAGTATAAATTCATTACCCAGTCTGCCCCTCCCTTGATGTGGGGAGGACACACACTAGTCTTTGTAACCATGGCTGAGATTTCCTAAACACTTCAACCAAAACACACTGTTTTAGGTAAAATATAAAACAGATTTATTAACTACAGAAAGCTAGTTTTTTAAATGATTGTAAGTCATAAATGTAGAGATTAAAGTTGGTTACTTATGAAACAAAAATAAATTCGCAGTCTGAGTTTTACAAACTAAACAGGGTGTCTCACCCTGACATATGGGAAAGAAGGTTACAGATCCTCAGTACACAGGCTAGGACTCTTTTTCTAGCCTGGGACCACTCTCCCCAATTCAAAGTCTCTGTCTTCCATATGTTTCTTCCAGGTGTTGAGTTCAGGGGAGAGGTCAAATGATGATGTCACTTCTCCTCTTTTATAGTTTCTTCCAGCTTGCTGGAAAGATGGATGCTTGTGATGTGAGGGTTCACCCCGGTTGGTCAAGCAGTCTCCATTGTCTATGTGCTTGCTCTGATACATTTTCTGCTGGGAGAATGGATTCCCTTTAGTGGGCCAGCAGCACAGCTGTGCCATCAGCACTCCATTGTTGTACCTGAAAGGCTGATCGTGGGTGTTCTCAACCTCACAACATATTTCAGTAGCACACACACAGTAAAACTTTATAACTTCACATACAATGATAGTACATATAATCCAACAGGATAGTACTGCTCAACAGATCAAGACTTTAAAAATGATACTTCACAAGGCATACTTTGTACAAAACATCATAATTATGACAGTGGTGAATATGGGAGTTCCAGGGTGCTGCTTTGAGGTACAGAGGCAGCACCATTTCTGTCCTCTGCAGTGACTCACAGCAGAGCGTCAGATCCTGTCCTCACTTGCCATAAAGACTTCTAAGTCATTTCTCACTGTCAACTCTCACAGGAGAGAAACCAAGAACACTTGGGATGATTGAGGAAAGTCCTACCTGATTGGACATAAGCTCCTTGCTCCAAAGCTCTCTGGAAAACCACTACTCCCAAAAATACAGGTTTACACATAGTTATGGAATTGGGTGTAGGTAGCCTATCCAAATGAATGTTTTTATGGCCCTGTAGCAGGGTGGTCCTCTAGTCCTGCCCTTTGGGGCTTAAAACACCCTAGGAGAGGGCTGTGGCTGGGGCAAGAAGCCTGGGCTGACTGGGGAAAGTAGGCTCAGCTATGGCCATGCCCCAGTCAGGCCCAGCTGGCCCCTATAAGAGGCTGTGAGCCAGAAGCCCAGGAAGTCTCTCTCTAGCTGTAGAGGGAGATGGGCCTGGCTGCAGAGAGCTAGAGACAGGGTACCTGAGTGGAGCAGGGCTGGGAAAAGGTAGAGGAGCCAGGGAGCTCCAGCCTGGAAAGCCCCAGACTGCGGCCTACCACAAGGCAATCAGGTACTGGGGGTTGCAGAGGGCAGCCCAGGGGTAGACCAGGGCAGCAGGTCCAAACCCTTTTACCTCTGATGAGTGGCTGATACTGCAGTCTGCCCCAGTGAATGGGGGCTAGATGGAGACTGGGAAGTAGCCAAAACTGAGGCAAAGTGGAGATAGTGGGCTGGGGGTTCCACAGGGAGGGGAGACCCTAAGAGAAAGGAGCTACTGCCAGGGGGCAGCACCCCAGTTAAAGAGGCACTGGGTCCAGAGAGGGACACAGGGACCAGAGGACAGGCAGCTCACCAGCCCGCAGAGGGTGTTCTGGAGCTGGAAGGAGCTAATTCCCAGGAGTCACCAGAGGAGGCGCTGCAGGAGTGAATCCGCACTTCTGCAGGCCCCATGTACACTTTGACTGTACATGGTTACATGGGAATTGTGCAATAACTGCCCTACTGTCGATAACTGAACCCAGGAAGCATGTTCCTGAAGGAGAGTGAAGTGTGCCAAAGTTAGCATGGAGCATCGGTGCTGGAACTAGGGATGTTGCAGGGGGCTGCTGCAGCACCCACTGGCTTGAAGTGGTTTCCATTACAGACAGAGTTTACAGTTTGGTTCAATGGCCCTCAGCACCCTACTATACAAATTGTTCCAGCACCCCTGGTATGCAGGAAGGGGTGGATCTATACACACCAGTGTTGTAGCATGGCTCTGTACCCATTGTACAATGCAGTGTGGATGGGGGCAGTGGCCTGGTCACAGGTATCTTTAATCCTCCCAGGCCATTCCCACATTACTCCCTTTGGGTGTCTGACACCAAAAAAAGATATAAAGGTCCCGAACCCCCTGTTGGTGGTGGTAGTAGTGACCTGCACTGAGCATTTTTCAGTTCTCTCGCCTTGAGTGCTATTCATTAGCACAACCTGGAGGGTATTGACCCTAGTTCAGCTGGAGGTGAAATGGTTCTGGGAACTGCCTATCACTCTATCTGATGTTTCTGTCTGAGAACAAGAAGCACCTCCTCCATCTTCTCCTCCCCCTCAATCTCCTCCAGCTACCTCCTAGGCTGCTGTAGAGCCAGTGAATCCCATCCCCCAACCTGACAAGGATGAGCAAGCTGGAAACTTGGCAGTGCATTCAGAGGGACAACAAAGAACCCAATCCTGACCCTGTAACAAAGCCTGTTTGGCACTCTCCCTATGCAGGAGACTTCCTGGATTGTCCACCTGCACAGTGTTCCTCAGGGCATTCCCTCCTTGTCAAGGACAGTGGGAAGGGAAGGGCTTGTAGTTGTGCCTAAAGACAGTAAAGCTTGCGTACCGTCAGGGAATTTGCCTGAGTTTTTTGTTTGTTTGTTTTTTGTTTTGTATGATTGGTTCCTGTTACAAAGCATTTTTGCAGTTAGTTAGATGTACATTTGTAAAGAAAAGTTTGTTCACTTCACATGTATGTGCATGCACCTTGTTTTCCAAAGATGATCAAGTGATTAGTACATAGAGGTTTGGGATGGGATAGCAGGAACCACAGCATGTAACTGTGTTATCTGTATAAGCCTGGAGCCACTGAAATGCAAATAATGATATCCTTCACACTAACCCTTACCACCCCTCCAGCCCTTGACCATGGGCTCATTTGTGTTTAAAACAAACAAATAAAAAGGGTTATTGGCAATGAAGTAAGCTGTAAAACAACTGCTGCTTGTAAAAGGAGCAACATGAGCAACAGAGAAGTTAAATCACTAACAAACTTATAAAGACTTTTCAATTAACTCACAATACAAAGAAAACAAAAGTAAAGTGATATGGAAGACAGGTCACACTGTGCTTGTATAGCCCCTCTTCGCCCAAGCAGTCGTAATGGTCAACTATGGGAATAGTCATGCAGAGTAATCGTGTATAGCCCCTAATAAGAACTATGAGCACAGTATCTTACAACATTGTGAGGAAGGAATGTGTGAGTCCCATCCAAAACAAAAACATATTTTTTTTCCAATTTTTTTTTAACAGTGCTTAAGTGCTTCTCATAAACCAAATCAAATCAAAGCATTTAACGTGTAACAGAAACACTGATGAATGGTGGCATTGCAGTGCATTAACAGTGTCCTCAGGCCAAAAGTTGTGTTAACTTGGCCGGTCCTTGCCATAATTGTGTGCTTTCAGTTAGTAGTTAGTGTCATGCAACACAAATGTGGATGCTTTATTGAGGTTTTGTAGCAATAAAATCACACATCTACCTCAGCACAGTTCTAAGTCACCTTCTGGCTCCCTGGTGGTCCATGGCGGAGGAGCACTCTGCATCCTGAATTTCCCTGGCCTGCTGTACACCCAGGAACAGTGTGTACATGTGTTGAGTTAGGCTACCTGTACAGGCTTTGGAAAGCAGTTCTTACTGCTGTGCCCACTCGCTGTGGAAGTATTCCTCTTTGCATTCATAGACATAGAGTAAAAGTAGAGCATGCTGCTATAATTCAAACTGTGTTGGTCACATTGTCGTTCAGTATTCAGCCAAGGCATCGCCAACAGGCTTTCGGATGCCCAAGGTCCACATCACCACCATTCTGCAGCTACTCAGTCTGTAGTTGAATTCCCTTTTCCTTGGGTCAGGGATGTTGGGCTATGGCTTCATTGGCTACAGTAGGAGTTGGTGTATTGAGCTGCCCAAAATAAATGTCAGCACAGAAGTACCACACTTAATGAGAATGTTCCTGGAGAACAAAATCCCTTCTTGCCATCTGCAGTACAGTCTCAACCTTTAAGCACCTTGGTGTCGTGAACCTTTCCCAAGTATTCCTGGGATATTCCTGAACTGACCCCTGTGGTCCACTAAGCCTTGGAGAACCAGTGAATTGTAACATTTTGGATCACATAGTCATTGGCCCCTTTTGGTGGGCAAAGGATAGGAATGTGTGGTCCATTGATGGTCCTTGCACTTTGGAAAACCCACCCTCTGAAATTCTGCTATAATTTCTCAGACAGTGGTGAAGGCAACCAACCACTGGTAATCACAGCAGTGATAGCCTTGCACACTTATACATCCATCACCCCAAGAGTTAACTTCCCAACCCCAAATTGTTTTGCAACTGACCTGTAAGTATCAGGTGGTGCCAGCTTACAAAGCCATGTACATTTGCTTCTCTACTAGTATGAATTTCCAAAATCGAGTGATCTGGCACTGGAGGGTTGGTGCAAGCTCCTTGCACAACTTGAGGAAGGTCTGCTCTTTCATCCTGAAATCTGCAGCTACTGGTCATCATTCTGTTTTTCCAAGGTGACGTGGTCCCATCACACTACACTGATTCCCCAGGACCAGAAGCAGTGGTCCAACCATGAGCATACTGTTTCCTGGCACTTAACCTCAATTTTGTGGGTTATCAGTGGACTTTCATTCTCCCTCCCCCCGGTCAACTGCCTTAAGCATCTGAAAATTCTCTAGAGCTTCCAGTGTCGGGTACTGGACCTCATGAACACTTGTCCAATGAGTAGAAGCAGAAACAAATCCTTTTGAAGGTGCTCCATGTCTCCAAAGTAGTTTGGAAGATGAGTAGGAGCTGTCATTGCCAACATGTGTGCAGGTGGTTCACAGCACCAGCAATACACAACAAGATGGTTCCCAGAGTGCCTTCTGTGACACAAAGGACTCTGGGAGTTTGGCCCTGAATTCATAATACTACTGTTGTGTGCATGAAGGGCCAATGTGGATGTGGGTATACACTTGTGCACAGCATATACCCATGCCCAGAATGGCAAGTGTGGACCCACTGTATGAGTATGGAGTGTCCACACTAGCAGTGTGTGCACATGTACCTGTGTCCACTCTCAAGGGTAGCCATACCCTATGGCCACACTTCTCCCTTTGCACTAATAGAGGGAGTAGAGAGCTGGACCTTCTGGCCATAGAGCTTATCAAAAACTATGAAAAGGAGGAATTTAAATCTTCCCTTTTCTGCTGGCTTTCTCTCACAGAAAAGACAAAACTGTTCTGCTCTTTTCTATTCTATCCTTACTGGTTAAGGCAGAAGATGGTGGCAGCAGACCAGTAACATGTTGCAGTTTGTAGTGGAAGATCTTTACCCAAAACAGATCCCAGATTGCTGAGAGCTGTGATTCAGAAAATACTGGAAAAATGTTTCAGGTAAGAATATCCAGGAGAGGGGAGTTTTGAAAGACTAGGAAACCTCCCCGCTGAGGTAAAAGGAATAATCCATAGAACTCTTCTTGCAAAATACATTCTGAAGCTAACATAAGTCACAATGACCTGGATCATCTTTTGTCATTACTGTTGATGTAAATATAGATACAAACACGGTGACTCAGATGTTTTTCCTGACAAACAGAAGTTGCCTCAGTTATCCCAACTTTTTTGGGTGCCTGCATTTACAAGCTCATGCTTTTGTGGTTTTAAAAAAGAAAAGAAAAAGACCAAGAGTCTTGTCAGTCTGAAGAGCTAGTTTGTACAGTGTGTGCTGCTGCTTTAGAACTGATTTGAATTGGGCATATTATATTAAATGAGATGGAATATGGGGGTCCAGAAAGTCAAAGGTGTTAACATGACCAACATTAAACAGTGTTAAAAAAGGTTGGGAGACCTCAGCCTGCTTGGTACCCTGGCAAACACACCATAAAAATCCTTTTAATTTCTGATTAAAGATACAGAAAAGAAGGGAGAAAGGTTAAAGCATTTGAAATATAAAGTATTTAGTAAGGCTTTCGTTTTAGCAACATTCCCTGTTCTCTTTCCTTCTTGCTGGAGAGAGTTTTTTAAAAGGAAAATGCCTCTATTTGACAGTCTCATAGATGGTAACTGTTTTGGGGGGGCAAAAAGAGAAGAAAGCTAGTTGAGATAGGTTGGAGCTGTTGCTGTTGTTAAAGTCTGACGTGCTGGCTGCCACTTCCCACAGCTCCCATTGGCTGGGAATGGTGAACTGTGGCCACTAGGAGCTGCAGGGGGCCATGCCTGTGGATGGTTAACGTAAACAAAATGCCTCGTGGCCTGCCAGTGGATTACCCTGATGGGCTGCCTGCCGAAGGTTACCGACCCCTGTCCTAGAACACAAAACAAGACAAATACACAAAAGAGCAAAGATAGAAAATGCAACTTCTGTCTTTAGTATTGACTTTAGTATTGTGCAGTCTCACTGCTGGAAAAACACAGACACAGCTCGTGGTCTAATCAGCCATCTTGAGACTTGGCAAACTAGTACCAGCATTGATCTATATCTATCTATCTATATAAGGCACTTTGCTCACAGGCTTAAAGCAGTGTTGCAAAATGTAATCCTGGCCAGCTAAGTCAGACTCTTATTAGACAAAAGGCAAAAGGACAAGGACAGGAAAAAGAGAAAATAAGGTGGGGAAGAGAGAGGACACACGTGGAGGAAGGGAGTGGGGAAGGAATTGACAAAGTCTCACATCCCAGTTGGTGGTCAGGATTTAGCCGGAGTCAGTGGAGGTGGCAATGCCATTTAGATTCCTCTGTCCAGACTGGTCACAACATCTCTCAAGCCCAGCACTGTCCGAGTCGATACTTGAGTACCAGGAGACTGTGCAGCTGACTACCACGTTGGTGAAGCTAATTCCTTCCTGTTTTCCCATCTTTCAGCTAGCTAGCATCTGCATCTGTCCTCTAATTTTTATCTGCAAAGCCTTTTCTTTGAAGGACTCCAAAAAGAGGAGTGATGGGTGGAATAGCCAATCCCCTCATTATTTTGTCTAACAATTAGGCCTAATTTCTGACAATTTGGGTCTATTAATTTCCAGCCCACTTCTTTTGTTTACCAGGCATGATCTTAATAAAGTCCTTGAATTAAAGCAGTAGGCTTTCTTGTTTGTACTATTTCAGCCATTCTGTCTCCCTTTTGAACCTTTTCTCATCAACATTTGTTGTTATAGGCTATTGTGACACTTTATGCACTTTTATCGACTTTCCCCAAGTTGAGTTTACAATTAGGGTAAATTTGTAGGCACAATTATTGCGGTAGGCCTCTCTCTTCATGATGTCATTATTCAGTAATAGGTCACCACTGGGAGTCATTTATACGTCTATTAAAGGAATTTGACAGACTGCAAATCTGCCCATTAAACTCAAATCATCCGTATCTTTTTGACATTCAATGCTCAACTGTAGTCTTTGCTCTGATCTGTGAATTACAGGTGTTCGTTTCTGGTGTAAACTCAGTTTTTTAAAAGTTCTAACCTGTTGTTTTTACCATATGGTAAGCCTAAAAATATAATATCAGTAAGACAGTCTCAATGCCAGGACATGAATGGAGGACACAGTCAGGCATCGAGTGTAGTCCTTCAGCTACATACAGTTCACTAAGCAACATTTAACACAAACCCAGCCAAACACACACAAAAGGGAAGAGAAAAAAACAGCAAAGATAGACAATGCAGTTTCTGTCTCCAGTGTTGACTTTCACATGCATGGGAGTGCAGGACTGGACTGGATGATCTATTGAAGTCCCTTCCAGTCCTACACGTCTGTGATTCCATGATTTGATATAAACTGTAGCGACAGCATGCCGTACTGTCAAAACTAAAAGGGTAGTTGGCTCCTACCACTGTTTAGCTTTTGGTTTTCAAGTTGGGCTAGACTGGGAAAAAAAGGGTGAATGAAAAGCAAATTGTGATGAGCTGCTGGTGCTCAGGTATTATAATGATGAGAGCCCTATAAGGGCCCAATCCAATGCCCATTGAAGTCAATGTAAAGATTCTTTGACATCAGTGGGCATTGGATCATACCCTGAATCCCTAGATAGTTATCTCTCTGAAAGTGCGTACAGTAAGTTTTTCTACTTCCAGAAGCTAGTCAGGGTAGCTTCAGTAAAAGAGTGGGAGGGTAAATCCATAGACATAATTTACTTCACTCTTTGAAAGGGGACTCGTTATGACTGACAAAATCCTAACACGCTCGTCGTAAAGTAATATTGCTACTTAGTAATTTCATTCAAGGACCTCAAACTGCTTCATGTATATTGAGACTTGATTCATCTCCCACTTGTGCAGGTGGTGTAATTTGACCCTGAGGTCAGTTCTGGTCTGATTCCCCTATGCGGTGGTCCGAGGTCCTTAAAATGCAGTTGGCCTGTGCAGAAGGCTCATCTGCTGGTGAGGACAGAGAGACCTTCTCTGATGGGCCTTTTGATTCAGGCGGTATCATGTAAGCTTGGTAGATGCCAACACTGCCCTCCCCCCCGCAAGCTCCAAAACAAAAAAACAGCTCTGGCCTTTCTGAGGCTCTTATTGTAGACTGATTGGAAGGATGAACTCAAGAAATAATGGGAGTGCGGTGGAGTGAGCGTGCGTAGGAGTTATTGATTATATAACTTCTATTAGCTTGTTTGAGAAATAAGCCCAGATATAAATAGGGCTTTTATCCCCACTGAGCCAACAGTTTCCTCCACCTGTGGATGAGAGGCTGCCTGCCATCACTAATTTGGATTTAATCTAAGAACCCATTACATGACAAAACTACTAAGAAACAGCAATGAGAAATGCTTGGGGAAAAAATGACTCCTGTACTTTAAGATTATTATTTGTTGCAGAGACTAAGTTTGTAGGGGTAGTAAATGAAATTAAAAATTGGCTGGACTTTTTAAATGGCTTTGTACATGCCAGGTAGAATTCAGAGATTATGTTATAGGCCTCGGTGAGTTATACAGATAGCGGAGGAAAGGATTAAGGGGACTGTATCTCAGGCATGCTGCTACATCTCACGTTGCCTGTTGACAGAACTGAGTCAGTAGCATTGCCTTGCTGAGATCTATACAGGCGTGTTCTGTGATCACAAGGAATTTAGATTTTTTTGCTTTTCTGTTAGAATAATTATATAATAATAATACGATGATCCACATGGGCAGACTGGTGAACCCACGTGGAGCCTACTAGATGGGAAAGTTAAACACACATCAGGTTTAGGTACTTTGCCATCCTGGGAGGTTCAGGGCGTGTCAGCAGCCTAGACTCTGAGGATGTTCAGGTCTATCGTACCTAAATCTTTCCACAGGAAGTGGAATAGGAAAGTGAATGTTGACGATAACTGCCACAATTAGACAATTTTAAAGAGTCTTTACAGGGCTGCACTGTAGCAGCAGTAAAGTGGTGCTTTCCAGGGTCAGCAGGGACCTTTGGCAAACATAAATGACTTTCCTATAATGAAATAAAAGCACCTGGTCAATTGCGCACTGCAAATATCCCGTCTGTACAGTGTATTAAACTGTCATCGCAGTTTCTTTTGGAGGAGATGGTGCTGAATAAATTAACTCCTGCACAGTCTCCTCTGTGGCTGCTATTTCACCTCCCATGCGAGGGGGGATGTAGGCTGTGAATTCTTTGCCAATAGCAGTAGGATTTGTAGTGGAGCTGTGCTATCAGACTTGTGGGCCTGCAGAACAGCCATCCATGTGACTGCCTCCTGCCAAGGCCTTGCTTGCAGAACCCTAGGATTTCTGGGACTTGGAGGCTGCAGCCCTTGCCCACTCTGAACTGGGAGAATCTCTCTTACCAGAGAGGACAATTTCCTGGAAAGTCAGTGAGATCAATATTTTGGAATTTCTTGCCCCACCCCCCTCAACACTTCCAGCATATTGCAAACCTCTCAACAGTCCTGGGTTTCATGTGACTACCCTGCTTCAACCTACAATCCCCCTGTTCTGGTGGAAGCGGCTCCCTTCCTGTGGGGCTGGCTGGGCATGGCTTCCCACTTGAGGCATTGCAACTTGGCACATGAAGTTGCAGCGCCTTTCAGGTATGGGTCATCCCCCTCCCGAGTTAATGTGGTGCAAGCTTGCTCTGCAATTCCCCCGCCGCTCCAATCTTTCTATCCCCCCCACCTCCGGGGCAGCATCCAAACCTCCCTGGTCCTTCCACTCCAGGAGGAGTAAACAGATTTTCTCAAACTTGGCACATGCCACACATGTTCATGGCCTGTGGTCGTAGTTCATGTAATGTAATTTAAAATAGTGAGGAATTACAGAAGGTTACTTTCCTCTAATCCTGAACAAGGAACTTTATTAGACAAAGAAAAACAACACTACTGTAATCCAAGCAATAAAAATATTACCCCTAAAGCTACTCTACCACACTCTCTGCTTCTTTGTATTGCATCTACGTATTACCTCATCTTTCTTCGTAGCTTCCTGTGACAGCTTTAGAGCATTGGATATCAAGACAAAATTTTGACCCTTAAGGAATAAAAGTCACGGTTTAATTTCCAGCAAACACGCACACACATTTTAAAGCAGACAGAAAATAAGCTTTTTCAGTTTTGATGACGCCTGACACTTTTTTATTCCTCATAGCTCCTGTCAGGGCCGGCTCCAGGCCACAGCGCGCCAAGCGCGTGCTTGGGGCGGGATGCTGCGGGGGGGCAGAGCGCCCCCTGCGGCATGCTGCTGTGCTTGGGACGGTGAAATTGCTAGAGCTGGCCCTGGCTCCTGTATTAAATATCTTACTGGAAATGTATTAGTAAAACATGTCTGAGTTTGCTAACTAACTGATGGATTTTATTAATCTTGAATTTTGAATATGCTAATTGTTTTATAATTGTAGCGAGATCTGTAAAGTAATTAGACACAGCTATCTTAATTTTTGTTACACTGTAAATTGCACTATAGGATTCTTAGCAGTTATTTAGTTTTCTATATGGATGAAACTGGATACCTGGCTCTTACAATAGACCCATTAACAGGTTTATAGGATCAGATCTTAAGATTCTGCTATAGTTACATTTTCTTCCCTTGATATATTTTTCTAATTACTTATTTCATAGTGCAACACACCTCATTTAATAGTCCCTTCTTATGGTAATTTTTTTTTCTTTTTGGAGACTATTATTGAAAATAGAGGAAAGGAGCTACTTGATATTATGGAACCTAAAAGGAAATACTGTTTTCCCCTGCTGTTTCTATTTTTCTTTAATATGCCTATTAATCTATATAAAATGATACATTAAATAATTAAGAATACTAAACAAATAATTTCTCATTAAAGATTAGGAAGCTTGCATTTGTGTATAGGTGTTTATAATAGAATATATATACAATAGAGAAATAGAATGCAATGTTTTGCAAATTAAATGTAAAATAAGCTTATCTGGTATCCAAAGTTTTTGGCATATAAGCAATTCTATAGGGGTTTCCTAAAATACCAAAAGATGACAAAAATAAAAACAAATTCTGAGTTTATGGCAAATGCTCCCTGGAATTGCTAAATCACCTTTCCAGTCTCAATAATATAAGTCCAAGACCTCAACTCCATATGAAATTTTGAAACAATCAGTCACTGTAGCAGCAACTGATTGCAGAAAACATGATTTCAAAATCAATTTGTCATGCTCCAATATGGATTTAATGGTTTATTTGTTTTGACATTTCTCATTTGCTAAGTGCAAGTGTGCTGCAGTAATCTCTCCATCCTGCATTTACAAACCAAGATGCTGGAAGGCAGAATGGTTTTGAATTTGTACTGGATATGGAATTACCTGATAATGTTTTAATCTGATCATTTTCCCAGCACCACAAAAGAAATATATATGCTATCCTATTTCTATGACAAGACCTTTTGGATGTCCAGTTCACGTCACACGAAATCTTAGGAGATGGCTTTGACAACATGAATGCCTTGTATGACCTGCCTGCAGAAAAGAAACATGAAGATGAGCTTTAAAATGTTAAATTACATAAAGGAAAGGGTTGGATTTTGTTGCAATTCTATTTATGCAATGGGGGCACACACAGGCTGGCTCAAACATTTCCTTATTGAAAGTCCTTATTTGTGGAAGAACAGTTTTTTATTTTAGTGGGAAGAATTTCTTTATACTTCTTTGACATCATAAATCAAGGAGAAGACAGCCAGTTTGGTGGCACTGGCAGCTGTTTGGAGTGAAGTGGCCAGTGATTATGGTGAAGTTGTAGAAGATTCAGGGAGTACAGTTAGTGACCATCCTCCTTCCAGGAAAACTCATCTTTGGGTTTCTCATCACAGAGTTAAGTTTAAGTAATCCAGGCTGAGTGATGAGAAAGTGGAGGACCTGTGCGCCTTCAAGCAGTATGTGGAAGTACAGCTAATAACTTGGCTGTCTCTGAAGGTTTACACCAGTGGTTCTCAAAGCCGGTCTGCCACTTGTTCAGAGAAAGCCCCTGGTGGGCTGGGCCGATTTGTTTACCTGCTGCAACAGCAAGTTCAGCTGATCATGGCTCCCACTGGCCATGGTTTGCCGCTTCAGGCCAGTGGGAGCTATGGGAAGTAGCGGCCAGCATATCCCTCAGCCCGCGACGCTTCCCACAGCCCCAATTGGCCTGGAGCAGCGAACTGCAGCTAGTGGAAGCCACAGTTGCCCGAACTTGTGAATACGGCAGGTAAACAAACTGGCCTGGCCCGCCAGAGGCTTTCCCTGCACAAGCGGCAGACCGGCTTTGAAAACCACTGGTATACACTTTTAAAAGCCATGCCTAAAATGTTTGAATGTGGGTGCTTAAAATTAGTTACTTGGTTAAGTGTCCTGATTTTCAAGAGTGCTGAGCATCCCAAGCCCTGCTTTAATGATAATCAAGGGTGCTCAGTGCAGTTTGTAGGGCCTGCATCTGTTTTCAGAAGTTCATTTATGAAGAATAAAACCTAAATTGTATTGCATTATTTAAAAACCAACATCTATCTTGCACTATTTCACATGATTTGTTCCTGGCTGTACTGCTGGTTTCTTTATGATGGCCCCAGGCCATTCTCGGTGACATGAGGGTACTTCACAGGATGTTCACTTGATGGCTATCAGACAATATCAGAAAAGGAGGAAAGAACAGCAGCCAAATGATTGGTGCTGAACACAATATGCTTTTGAAATGCTGTTTGAGAATTTGTCCCCAGCCAACACCTAATCCTTCCTTTTGTACAAACATGCACTGCAGATTCTCCAGAAATCATTTTGTCTATTTATTATTTAGTTCAGTTTATAAATAACTATAATGAATAAGTGCCTATCCCACACTCCAGGTGTCTTTTAGGAAATTGTACATGAAATACCATATACTGAAATTTAGCAGTGTATTCCCACACCATATCATGACATATCCAACAATAACAAAAAATAATCTATGAATACCTTGGTCTCCCCAGTCTTCAGTCATTTCCCACTTCCCTGATGCCTAAAAAAATATACAAACCTTATAGGTTTCCCTCAAAGTCAAGAAATTCCAGCTTTCTTGTATCATGGAGGGGAGTGAAATCCTGATCTGAGGGGCTCACATGAAGACCATTCTACCAGGAAGTTAAGCATGTACTAAAGTACTTAACTAAAGTATATAGGTATGGGCTTAAGAACGTGCTTAACTGTTTTGCTAAATCAAGACCTTATTACGATAAACCAGGAGTCAGCAACCTCTGGCATGCGGTTCGCCAGAGTAAACACCCTGGAGGGTCGGGCCAGTTTGTATACCTGCCGTGTCCGCAGGTTTGGCGGACTGCGGCTCCCACTGGCTGTGGTTTGTTGCTCCAGGCCAATGGGGCTGCGGGAAGCTGTGGCCAGCACATCCCTCCTTCTGCGCTGCTTCCCGCAGCCCCTATTGGCCTCGAGTGGTGAATTGGGGCCAGTGGGAGCCACGATTGGCTGAATCTGTGGACATGGCAGGTAAACAAACTGGCCCAGCCCGCCAGGGTGCTTACCCTGGTGAGCCACATGCCAGAGGTTGCCAACCTCTGCTATAAATTCTGCTTTAAGTGAGGCAGGTGGTGAGGAGTTGCAGTCCCAGAAAAAAATATTTAAAGATTGAGCTGAGCCTTTGAAGGGGGCAGTCTTAGTAAAGCTGCTCCTGCCTCATACTCCTGTGCTGCACATTAACACAGGCTTTGACTCCACACAGCACCACGCTGCTCCAGTTACTGCATCCCCATTGGCTGATTGTTTGGGAGCTGTGAGCCAATCAGGTTCTGACTAGGCACCCACCTGCAGTGGGCTGGTGCAGGGTGCACCACCTCTGCAATGGTTGTGGGCAGGAAATAACCAGAGCTGGGTGGTGTGAGATGGAGCTGGAGCCTGTGACGCTGGGGAATGGAGCAGAGCCCATGTGCAGGAACCAAGGAATGGTAGCAGGAACCTAGGCACTGGGTCACAACACACTCTGTTTGACCTGGCCACCCTGCTGTCATGCCAGCAGGAAAGGGGCTCTGCCTGGCAAAGATAGATTTGAGGGGGCTGAGAACCTTCTAACCCATGGCACCTGCAGCCTATGTGGATAGCTATTCAAGTAGTTTTTAACTAATGGTGGCCATTATGGTTCTTATGCTTGAATCTCATGACAAAGAACACCAGAGAGAGTCCCCTCGTGTTGTGAGGAAACAAAATGCTGAAACATTAGTATGTGACTGGCAATCATAGCAAAGAAGATTATATTGAAGCAAACCAAAGGCCTGGCCCTACATTCCTCAGGCATCCAAATATCCCACTGACACAATAATGTTTTGGGGTTTTGTAATTTTATTACAAAAATTATTTTTCTGACCTAAACAATTTCCATTTTTCTATGGCTCAGTCTGCACATGAATACCAAAGAAATCATCCTACCTGAATGAATTCCATTTTACTTTAATTTTCTACCTCAAATCACAATTAATCAATATTGTTCACATCCTTTTATTTCTTTGGTTAAATTTTATTAAACTAAGCCTGATGTTTTGCATAGATGAGCTAAAACACTGATATAGACTAATATTGTTCATGTTTCATTCATCTGGGGCTGTGGGTAATAATTTTCCAGCAGAACAGAGTAGCAGTTCATTTGATAAATAATTGAAAGCAAAATATGTTGCATTTGGAGGCATGCTTATGTGAGAAATTGTGTGTGTGTGTGTGTGTGTGTGTGTGTGTGTGTGTGTGTGTGTGTGTGTGTGTGTGTGAAATTGGTAAATGAATGCAGAAGTGTCAAATTGGGATGCTGATCATACACAGCAGCAGAAAATTGTGGCTTCAGATTGTAAGAGCTTTGGGGCAGGGATGTCGTCGTCTTATGTTTGTACAGTGACTTATAATGGGGCCCTGATCTATGACTGGGGTTTGGGTATGGTATTAGCATACAATACATTTTTTTATGAGAGACATAATAGGCCACAAGTTTAAAACAAATACAAGGAAGTTCTTCTTCACGCAGCACACAGTCAACTTGTGGAACTCCTTACCTGAGGAGGTTGTGAAGGCTAGGACTATAAGAAGGTTTAAAAGAGAGCTAGATAAATTCATGGAGGTTAGGTCCATTAATGACTATTAGCCAAGATGGGTAAGGAATGGTGTCCCTAGCCTCTGTTTGTCAGAGGGTGGAGCTGGATGGCAGGAGAGAGATCACTTGATCATTGCCTGTTAGGTTCACTCCCTCTGGGACACCTAGCATTGGCCACTGTTGGTAGACAGGATACTGGGCTGGATGAACCTTTGGTCTGACCCGGTATGGCCATTCTTATGTTCTTATGTACACATTCTCTATTTATTGGGTATATTTGGGTAAAAGTCTTTGGCTATAAAAGTCCTTGAAAAGGTTCTGGAAAGTTCTCTTATTACCTGTACTTGGCTTACTTCTTGGAATTTAGTACGTCTTTTATGATTATGTGGTAAACTTGTAAATCACTGTAGCCCATTGGCATATGCCTTGTATTATTTGGAAAGAAGAATCCTCATTTTTCTCCACAAAACACTACCTAATTCAGAAGGTTAATAAATATCATATCCCATATCCAGAGTGTGTGTTAGGGCTTTTTTAATTATGTAAATGGACTTACATAATTTACTTGCATAACTTCTTATTATTCGTGATATGGCTTGTCAAGGTTTTAGCTCCAGATTGAATTAGCTCCTATAAAATGTATAGATCTCAGTTCTTCATTCTGATTGGCTAGGGATGCCAAGAATACTGGTGCAAAATGAAGTTGAGACTTATTTAAAACAGGTTATAGTAATTATTTCTTTCATAGGCACATTATTAGACCAGTGCTGTGATAAACTATAGCTAATTATTCCTAGCAGACATATTAGTTTAATAATGCTAAAGAAAGAGGAGAAGCCATCAACAGGAACTTATAGCAATACTGAAAATATCAAATGGAAGTAAAAAAACTGCTTAACTGAGTCACATGAGAATAAATCACATGCAACCTGGTATTGTACGAAACCTTTTCAGTCTTACATCAAACTTCTAGAAACATAACATTTCAAAAAGGAAAGAACAACACATGAAAACTACCAATTTTGCATTTTAATGGAACCTTAAATATCCAAACTTCAATTGCCTAAAATTTCTGATTAGCCAAATCAGAGTCATCTTATCTGGCAGCTATAAATTACATGGAAAATTATTATCAGAAATCTTGAGTTTCAAAACATATTTATTGTCTACGATAATCAGATAATTAAGGTCACAATGATTTCCAAAAAGATAATAGGCCATTTTTATCCCTTGATGTAACACAGTTGTCTTCAGTGCACGTAAATGGAGATGAATTATCTCAAAAGTTTTCTTGTCTAGAAAGAGATAAATCTAGGATTTCACATATACAAATGTTCCAGTGACAGGAGGATATGCAGCCATATGATGCTGTTCTGTGTCCCTATGTTCAAACTCTGGACTTGGGGTAACCGGAGCTTCTCCAACATATCCGTCTTCTTGTTTTGTTATAGTTTATACAGGTTCTTGTGCTGCCTTTATCACTGTAGAATCTGAGTACCTTCTATTAGTCTTTTATGTGACATAACTAACATCTTGTTGAGCAGAGTTCATGAAGAAGTGTTAACAAATGTTGCTAATAATTCAATGCCGTTTCCTTTTAGGAAAAACATCTCTAAGAAAAAGGCAAGAATAGTACTGTCCAGGCTATCTACATGGAAGTTAAAGACTCTACATCTCTTTCTGAATAAAGTAGGGAAACAACTTGGGTGTTCCATCTCCATGAATCAATAAAACTAACTCTAGTATCCAAAGGTACATCTGATCTCTGGAGCACACCAATGTATGGTCAGAGTACACCATCCTCCCTGACTTCGCCTGTACTGGCAGGAACATACACCTGTACCAGAAGATTTCACAGAGACTAGAGGAGGTGGGAATTCACTGGACTCTGTCCCAGTGCTGAGAGGTTACGAAGCACCTCAGACACCTGTACTGGAGTGTGAAGGACTCTTAACAGTTTATCTGGGAGGAGACCTAGCAATTGCCCCTGCTATGATGAACTGGATTGGGTGCACTGCAGGCTGTCACTACTGAAACTGAGTTCATAACCCCCTCCTTGACCCTGCTGGCCTCATTGCACAGCAGGATCCTGATGAGGGGCAGGGCAAGGAAGCAGGAGGATCCTGGGAGGAAGTCCCGGAGGAAGCACCTGGAGACCTGAAAGAACCAAATTGAGGTTGCCCTCTCTGAGGACCCTGAGGAGAAGCCCGAGCTGCAGCGAGAACCAGAATCTGAGGCTGGTAAGTTACAATTTATCCCCATACTCCCCAGAAATATCCCCTCTGACTCTGGAATTACATGCCTGAAGCCAGCCAGTATTAATGAGCAGCCCCTGTGCCCCTGGGTCTGTTCATTTGTTGGTCAGCACTCTGAACAGAGATAGTCCCTGAGTCAGGCCAACCAGGTGGAAAGGAAGAAAGGGAGAGGTAGGCTGTGAAAGGGCCTAGGTGGGGAAAGAATAGTTTTATGACGTATAGTTGTACAAAGACCCCATATCACTCTCTTCCCCCACTTTTCTTCCCTTTGCAAATGGGAGCAGAGTGGGAAAGCGGCGGGAATGGTTGGGGGCTTGGATGTGGGTCTGGGAAGGGAAAGGGAACTGTTTGTTTGTCTGAGGAAAGTCAGGGCTGTCTGTTCTCCCTGTGACAATTGGAAATATTTATTACCATTCCCAGTCCCTGGTGTGTGGCTTCTCCTCTTGCAATGGAATGTTAAACTGCATTGTACTGTCCAGCCACTAGGTGGTACTGTGTGTAAAATACCTTATTTAAACAAACCTCAGCCATATCTGGCAGAGCAGTAAAGGAACTTATGGTTAGCGCCCTACCAAATTCACGGTCCTTTCTGTTCAATGTTACAGCCATAGGATTTGAAAATTAGTCAATTTCACATTTTCAGATGTTTACATCTGAAATTTCTGGGTGCTGTAACTGTGGGGTCCCAACCCAAAAAGAGGTTGGTGAGGGCTTCACAAAGCTGTTGTAGAGGGGTCATGGGATTGCCACCCTAACTTCTGTGCTGCTTTCATAGCTGGGCTTTAAAGGCAGCAGCCACGAAGCTTCCTGCAGCTGCAGGAGGTTCCTGCATCTGGTCCCCTCCTGTGCTGCCAAGAGCACCCCAGCTGGGGGCTCCAGCTGCTAGTCCCGGCTAGGCTGGGGAGGGAAAGGACTTGCTCTTCCTATAAGCAGCACCTGATCTCAGGTGGGAGATCAGACCCACCACCGAATACCCCCCCTGCTGCAGAAAGCTCTGCAGGTCGGCAGCAGCCTTGGAGCTTCCTGCAGTAGGGGGAGGTACCTGGAGGTGGATCTGATCTTCCCCCAAGACCAGCCATGTAGTGCAGGGGAAGAGCAAGTCCTGTCCCTCCCCAGCTCAGGTACTAGCAGCTGGAGCCCAGGGAATGTTAGGAGTTCCTGACTGGGGCACCCTCAGCCCTGCCTCTTCCCACCCCTTCAATAGCTAGATTTCATGGGGGAGGGCTTATTTCACAGTCTGTGAAAATGTTTTTCATGTTCTTGAATTTGGTAGGGCCCTACTTATGATGAACACATCTGGTGTATATAAGCAAATCTGTGACCAATCCATGTCTGGTACAGGAGCATGAAATAGCGTCAGGAGTAAACTAAGAACAGAAAGAGAGGGAACAACAACAAAGATTGATGACAGAAGGAACATAGCAAAAAAAGGTTGCAGAATCTTTTCAACATGCCACTCTTCAGTGCTCCAGAGAACTTCAGCTTTTCCAAACCTTCGGAATAGATAGGCTGAAAACAACATTTTGCATTGCTACCAAGCTGCACAAAGAAACTGGAGATATACAGGTGTCATTTTTAATTTATGCTATGGGGAAGCAAGCAGACCATATCTTTAAATCCCTTGACTTTACTGAAGACAAAGATGACTATGAAAGTGGTCTGGCTGTGTTTGATGAATACTTTACATCTCAGGGAAATGTCGTTTATGAAAGAACATGTTTCCACCAGGCAGTTCAAAAACCAGGGGGAAATGTTGAATGTTTTATAAGAACTCTGCGTATGTTGGCTGAAAACTGTGATCTGAGAATGCAAAACATGAAAATATCAGACAAGTTGATTATTGTGTTAACAGATAAAAACATTTCACAGCAGCTACAACTGAGGAGAAATTTAACCCTAGTCACGGCTATATAGACAGCAAAACAGTCAACATTAGTCAAACAACAGAACAAGAGGCAAAAGCAACTTGAAAAACCTGAAACTATCTTATAAACGATCTTATAAAAGTCATTACCATAAACCCCCGAGGCAAGGAGAGACACCTCCCAGGCTATGAGGGACAAATTCCAGCCTACATACAGGATGTGGAAAGAATCATATGATGATGCATGTCCAGGGTGTAAAACATGCATGAAATAGATTTTTGCAGCTGTTTGCTGCACTAAATCAGTCAGAGAATTGACTTATTACAAACAATCAAGAACCATTGTTTCTGGGATCTATCACTTGTGATGTATAGAGCTTGCCTGGAATATTCATGGCAAGACTATTGATTTTAAAATTGACTCAAGAGCTGACATCACAGTCATCTTAGAATGGATTTACAATCCCCTTTGACCCCTCCTAGGGCTGAGTCACTTTACACAGCTTTGACTAGCCCTGAAGGTATTCTGAATTGCAAGGGCCAGTTCATCACAGAAACAACTTACCAAAATTAAAGCTATGCATTCAGCGTGTGTGTGATCAAAGACCAATAATCTTCTCAGTTACAGCATGGCAGCCATGATGAGCCTAGTGAGAAAGGAGGATGAACTGGATTGACGATTTGATGATATTGGACTTTTGAAAGGAGATCCAGTACAAATCAATTTAAGAGAATGCTAGATCATGCAGTGTGCAAACATCCCTACCAGAGAGACCTTGGAACAGGCTAGCTGCAATTTAAGTGAATTCAAAGGACATCATTACCTAGTCATTAGGGACTATTTTTCCAGGTATATAGAAATAATGTACTTGAAAGACATAACATGTTGCTGAGACCTGAGCTGAGCACTTTCAGTTCTCCCATGAACAGTATTGATCAGCACTGAAGAAACTGAAGTGTATTTTTCTTCACTTTGGCATTCCAGAACAATTAGTGACAGACAATGGACCAAAATTTGTTTGGAATGACTTAAATTCTGCTGAAGTGAAATATGATTTTGATCATATTACTAACAGCCCACATTACCCACAAGTGAATGGAGAGGCTGAGAGAGCTGTATACACAGCCAAGAAGATCCCACAGCAAGAAGATCCATTCCTTGCTCTTCTGAGTTTAGGACTAACACCAATAGCAGTTACTGGATATAGTCTAGAACAGGGGTAGGCAACCTATGGCACACATGCCAAAGGCAGCATGTGAGCTGATTTTCAGTGGCACTCACACTTCCCGGGTCCTGGCCACCAGTCCAGGGGATTCTGAATTGTAATTTAATTTTAAATGAAGCTTCTTAAACATTTTAAAAACCTTATTTACTTTACATACAACAATAGAGCCGCAGGACTCTTTCTCGCTTTTTACAGATCCAGACTAACACGGCTACCCCTCTGATACTTAACAATAGTTTAGTTATATATTATAGACTTATAGAAAAAGACCTTCTAAAAACGTTCAAATGTATGACTGGCATGCAAAACCTTAAATTAGGGTGAATAAATGAAGACTCAGCACACCACTTCTGAAAGGTTGCCGACCCCTGGCTAGCACAACTCCTGATGGAAAGACAACTCAGAACTACTGTTCCCACTATGGAAAAGAATCTATCTCTAAAGTGGCCAGACATGAATAGAGTGGCCAAATCAGATCATCAGGCAAAAAAAAGCCTATAAATACTTTTGCAACAGATGTTATTCAGAGAACTGCCGGGTCTAAAACCTGGTGACTGTATTTGTGTCAAACTGGATGGAGAAAAAGGATGGACAACTCCAGCTATCATAAAGAAAAAGAATGCAGTGCCCCAATCATATGTAACTGAGACCAACAGGGGAGAGTTCACCAGAAACTGTTGACCTCTACAGTTTGTTCCTCAGAAAGAACAATCAACAGAACAAACTCTGTTCATGGCAGATGCAGAATAAGAAGATAACGACTCAAGGATTCCAAACCAACCACAGCTGGTTGTTGCAACTAATGGATGGCCAGATGATAAAGTTGTTATGCGTTTGGGTCAGGTAATGAGAAAATCTGTAGTTTTTAGACACTTAACAGCCTGATACATACTGAGTCTCAAAGACAGTGTGATGGTATTAAGGCTAAGACTTTGTCATGGTTATTTTTAGTAAAAGTCACGGGCAGGTCACGGACAATAAATAAAAATTAATGGAAGCCCATGACCTATCCCTGACTTTTACGAAAAATAACTGTGATAAAATGGGGAGGGAGGAGGGTCGAGCACTCACTGCTGCTGGGACTGGTCCCCTGCCCAGCTGCCCACAGTGGCTGAGAGAACTGGAGTCCTTCCACCCCCAATGCCTGCAGTGGTTCGGAGCTGCAGGACCCATGGCTGGGAGCTCTGGGGTCTGCTCACAGTGCTCAGAGCTGTGGGGGTCCTCCACTGCCCATGGCAGGTAGGATGGTAAAGGATCCACTCTTATGGTTCAAGAAACACAGCACTGTGTCCCTTGGCAGTGTAGAGGTGACTGGGATGCAGTGTTAATCCAGAAATTCAGGGAAGAAAATACACTTTCAATGCTACTCTGTTTCCCTCACCCTTTCAATGCTGTTTGCTGGACACGGGGGCTGGACTTTCTGGCAATGCAGAGTAGGGTGTTAGGATGTGAGTGGATTTTTCTGTGGTTCTTTGTTCCTCTTCTTTGGGAATTCCATCTGCTAGTGTAGAATACAGTAAATTTCTTCTCAAATTGCCGTCTAGCCCTATAAATATAATTCAGTACATTTCTGGTGTAGCAGAAATTCAAGTTGGTTCTTCAGATTTAATGGCAGGGCAAATGTGCTCGGTCCACCTTCATAGCTCACCAAATCCCTCCACTCAGCAATATGTAGAAACATCAGAAACATTATCAGAAACATCTCTGTGGCATAGGTGGCCGGGTCTCCTGCAGAGTACTAGAAAGTAACTTCTTTTTTCCATTCTGGTACCTTCAAAACTGCTATGTTCTCCAAGAGAACATTACCCCTGAAGGAACCGAACCCCACCCCGTGAACCATCCATGCACTATAAACATTGCGATATTATAAGTAATGCAGGTATCTTACCATTTTGAGCCTCAGCTCCTTGCTCATGGGCTGCAAAAATAGTTTGATGGAAGGAAACTGTAACAGCTACATTCCTAGGATTTGAAAAAGTGCCACTATTGTGGCCTTTGGCAGCACAATTGCATTATGTGAGGGGATTTAGGTACTTTCCAAGGGAAATGAAATATAATGCTACCCTTGTGTTTGACTTGCCAGAACATTCTGATACCAAGAGGGAATCTTTTCCACTGGGAGAGCAAGAGCAGCACCAAAGAGATAGCAAAGGAAGACCCTGGAGGACTCTGGAGGACCTGTTTGTTGGCAAAGACAGAAGAAATCAGCAGCAGATGGACTTACAGCAAGGGAGGAGCAGTCTCTTAGGCAGGATAAGGAGTTTCTGGAAATGGAGAGACAGCAGAAGCAATGAGAGCGTGCACAGAGGGAACAGTATCGTGCACTCATGCAATCCCTAGTCCAATTCATGATACAACACTTTCAGGGTCTGCCTGCTGCTGTGGCCATTTCTCTATGGGAACAGGCAACACTTCCTCCTTCTCCAGGTGCCTTTCCAGACTGCTGCTGAAGTGGTGGATCCCACATTCCCCCTTACTGGGGAGAAGATGTTGGGCACCACGTTCTCCAAAGTCACCTGAAACCCCTCTCAGGGAACCCCCCAGAGCATTCAGGAGGGCAATGATGAGCCTGATCTAGTCCCTATAACCTGGTCTGTATTCAGTCCCCAAACCCCACACATGACAAGTTAACGTTTTTCCCCTGCACAGTATTCCACAGCCATTCCCTCTCCATCAGGGCGCAAGGGAGGGGAAGGACATGGAAACTTGTCCACAGAAAGTAATGTTTGCCTACTTCTGAGAGAATTTGGCCTTTTTATTTATTTATTTATTTATTTTTAGTTCATTCATTCCTTTTACAAAAAAGTCTGCTTCTATATTCCATATATGTACTGTTCACTTCACTTGTGTATGCACCTTGTTTTCCAAGTATGATCAGTGTGATACTTCCCAGAAGTTGGAATGAGGTAGCAGGACTTAGAGCCTATGAATGTGATTTCTTTAAAAATCTGGTGCTGTGGAAATGTGAACAATTCCATCCATCCCTAAAACCTTTCCCAAACCTCTCCCCTGGCCATGAATTTGCTTATTTTTGTTAAAAAGGGTTCATGGTTCATGACAATAAAGTAAGCTGCGCACTAACTGTTGCTGTCCAAATCACCACAATGAAAAACAGAATTTAGTGAAAAGTTGTTGTCTGTGTTAATAATTAAATGACAACACAAAGAAAACAAAACTAAACTAACACTGAAGATATCTGCCACTGAGTGGTACTTTAATGACTCCTGTCTCCACCAAACGGTTACCACTGGCACAACCATCATGGGAGTACTCATGCCTTGGGAGTAACCATGCATAGCACCTGACAAGTGCGGTGAGCTGTGCTGTCAGAAATAAGTGTGAAGAAGATATGTGTGAAGTCCCTCCCAAAACCATATAGAACTGTTTAATTACATTAACATTCCTTAAGTGCACCCCATAAACCAATGTGAAACAGAACAGTTAAACATGTAACAAAAACACTGCTCAATGATGGCATTAAAGTGTGTTAACAGTCAACACAGCACAAAACCATGGCCAAGGTTGTTAATCTTGAGGGTCCTCCTGCCAATTGTCTCCTTTCAGTTAGTACATTAATGTCAGCTGCAGGGGATCAAAACCCACCAAGGTATCTTGCAATAGAAGTATGTGGTAATGCTTCTTTTCAAGCAGCACCAGAGCATCACAGTAGTGTCCCTCAGCACAGTCCTAATTCAATTCAGCTTCTGGCTTCCGGTTGTTCCATGATGTATGAGCACGCAACATCAAGAATTTACCTGGTCCACTAGGAACCAGGACCTGTGTGCATGTGTGTGGGATCTAACTGTCTGAATAGGCTCTGAAAAACAGACCTATTCTGTGCCCACTTGCTGTGGAAGTATGCCTTTTTGCCTCCCATACCTTAGGCAAAGCACAGCATGCCATGATAATCCAAATTGAGTTGGCCATATTGGCATCTGGACAGGTCCAGAGACATCACCAAAGGGCTATCAGTTGCCCAAAGGTGCACTTCTCCAACAGTCTGCAAATTCTCAGTCTCTAGTTGAATTCCCTTTTCCCTGGGTCAGCAATGTCAGGATAAGGCTTCCTGAGCCACGGTAGAAGAGGGTATGTGAGGTTCCCCAGAATAAACGTCATCACAGAAACACCGTACACAGTCATGTCATTTCAGGGGAATAAAGTCCCTTCTTGCCACCTGCAGTACATCCCTGATCTCCTGGCATCATGGACTTTTCCTCTGTGTCCGGCTGACCCCGTGGTCCACTAAGCCTTGGAGAACCAGTGAATAGTAACCTTTGCGGTCACATATTCACTGATCCCTTTTGGTAGGCAAATATAGGCATGTGTATTTTGTCGATGGTCCTCACAGTTTGGAAACCCATCCTCTATAATTTCAGGGACTTGGGTTTTAGCAACCACATATGGACAGATCACAGCCTTGATAGCCTGGCAAACCTGTATAACCATTGCCCGAAGAGTTGACTTGGCTGGCAACTGACAGTAGCTGTCAGGTTTTGTCACCTTCCACAGGGCGATAGCCACCTGCATGTGCACTGGTATGAGTTTTCAAAATCAAGTGGTCTGGTGAGGAGGGTTGGCACAAGATGCCAAATGTGAAGGTCTGCTTCCTCGTTCTGAAATTCTGCAAGCATATTTCCCTAGTGATGTGGTCCTACCACACCATGCTGATTGTCCAGGATCAGAAGTGGTGGTCCACCCATGGGCATACCTTTGCAATCATGTCATTCATCGCCTCTATTCCATGGGACTCAAGTGGATTTCCATTCCCCCGCATTGGGTCAGTCATCAGTGAAATCTCTCTGGAGCAGTTCTGTCCAGCATCAGGTACTGCACTGCATAAACATTAGCAGGAGCAGAACTACATCTTCATGGATTTGCTCCATGTCTCCAACGCTGTTTGGCAGAAAAGAGAGATGACAGGGAGCTGCCATCATCAAATGTGTGAAGGTAGAGTACAGGTCCAGCAAAATTCAGTAAAGTAGTTCCTAGAGTGTCTCCTGTTTTGCACAGGACTCTGGGATACTTCCCCATACATGGTAGTGCTAATGTTGCATATTGAAAAGGAGCAGTGTTGACGAGGATATATGCCTGTGTACAGTGTATATCCATGCCCAGCACAGCATATGTACATGCTCAGCGCAAGTACAGGGTAAATACTCTAGCAGTACATGAAAAAGTAACTGTGTACACTTGCAAGTGTAGACATACCCCAAAATGTTGTCTGAGCTTTTGAGTATACAATTCATCTGCGCTCTGAAAAAAATCATTGCACTACCAGCCTTCACCTCATAACTTAGTCAAACATTTTGTTTTCTCAAATATTTCCATATGCTAGATAACACCAACTTCTAGTTCATTCTGCAAAAGGTAGAATTACAATTATGTAGTCTATTAGGACCTAACTGCTGAAGACAACAGGCACTGGAGGGCAACAAAACACACCATACAGATGTCAGCACTGCAGCTTGTGTAAGAGAATTTAGCCACCAGGGAGTGATGTGACCTCACAAGTGAGCTGGTTTAACATTTCGTCGAGAAGAGGGCACTACAGCAGGATAGAAATGAATGTGCTGTGTCACTTTTATAAAAGGTTCAATTTCTTTGTTTAGCTAATTATTCCATTAACTAGGTTTGCCAACACTGTATTTCAAAAATATGGGACAGAGCTCAGCTATCCTCAGTCTTGGTGTCCGGAGGGGTCAGTCTCTCATGTGTGAGGAGCAGCAGATAGTGCATGAGGTCGGAGGTTGGCCTGGTGAGTGGCAGGTGTTGATGCCCAGAGATTGGAGGATATTGGTCTTCCCCACTGAGGAGCAGGTGCCAATGCCCAGTTTGACTGGGAGGGGAGTATCAGTCTCTTCCGGCAAGGAACAGGGATTGGTGACTGGGAGGTATCGGTGCTGGGGGAGGTGACCGGAAGGTGGAATGTTGAATTCTCCTGGTGAAGGACAGGACCCAGGGATGTGTGTTGGTCTCTCATGTTGGGGGTGGGGTTCCTCTGCAGGGCTGAGTGAGCTAGGCAGGGTCTCTCTGTGGCAGAGTGTGGGGTCAGTTCCTAGGATGGCACTCACTGTCTTGTCCAGGCTCCTCCCCATTGGCGGGGGTCCTGATATCTCCCACTCCTGCAGCCAGAGCCCCAGCTCCCACTCCTGGGTGCAGGGAGTCTGCACAGTGCTGTGGAGAGAGTGTGTGGCAGTCTGCAAAGTGTGACCAGTTTGGGACTGAAGAAAAGAGTTGCCCCTGCTAGGAAGAGCGCAGCATGAGCTGAGGAAAATCTGCCCTCTCTGGACACTGGCTGAGTCAGCAAGACACTGAGACAACTCTCTAGACACTGACACCCTCCCACTGCCAGGAATTGGGCACCAACACCCTCCTTGCCACCCCCAAGGACTGGGCATACCTCTAGTTGAAATACAGGATAAAAGGCATCCTGTACTGATTTAGTATGGGACAGGCAATATTTTATTTAAGAGGTGTCCCTTATAATACAGAAGTGTTGGCAACCCTACTCTTAACAATGTTGTTAATTTATTACAGCCACTTTAGGAAGCAAAGTTTAAAACACACATGTAGATTGTATTTGTTTAACTTCATGTTTAATTTGTTAACCAGTCAACAATAGGGCTGTTAGCTGGTGTTATCGCATAACATCACTATTACTTGGACCGCAAGTTCTTTGGGGGCAAGGGCTGTCTCTTTGTTCTGTATTTGTACAGTGCCTAGCACAATGCGATCCTGGTCCATGGCAACTACTCTTGGCACTATTGTAATGGAAATAATAAGTAATAATAATATGATAGTGACAGGTGCTTTAGAAGTGCAGACAGATATTTTTTGTACTGCATGTAAACTGACTTTGCCACTGTTTTCATCATTGATAGGAAAATTTTCTAGTGGTGCTTATATGGAAACCCCATTAATCTCTATCTATCTAGGTGTTTATATGATGCTCACTGCCATGGTATCCGAGTGCTTCAATAAGAGTAGCGTGCACAATGAGAGGAGAATATACTCATTAGTGTCTACTACCTCTCAAGGTTATACATAGAGTATAGGAGTTTAATGAGAACTTAATGAGACTTCTAGTACTTACTGATTAAGTGTATCTATCATTTTGAGGATATGGATAAAACTGCTCAATGCTATTAAAGTTAGAGAAAAGTGAAGGCCCAGTATGTCATCCTCTTATGTCATTAATCATATTTATAAAGGGCCTTCTGATGATAACAACCTGATCCATAACTTCCGAACTACTGGGAGCATTACTGGTAGTTATCTGCTGAACTAATAGTAATTAATCACATTAACTACCATGACTGTTTTTGTTCTCTCTGTTGTATATTGATTGTCGATTAAGCCAATTGTAACAGAATTCAGAGTATGCTACTATATCGTGTACATAGATTTCATAGCACTTTGTAGAATTCCTACTTTCCCGGACAGGGGAAGACAGTGCCAGTCAGGCCCAAACCAGGATAAGAGGCATTGTGCAGTTGGAATGCTCCACAGAGAGAGAGAGAGAGTACAAAACATATTTAGCCTAAGGGAGAATGTTAGGGAGAATGTTTCCCTTAACTCTGCAGTGCACAGGGGTGCTCATGCCAGCTGCTACCTCCCTTTTGTAATGTGCAGCCTGCTTTTTATTTGCACACAGTTCTGCTCCAGTGGCTGAAGCAACATAGAGGTACGTCACAGCCTTGTCTCCTGCCTCTTTTGGCATGCAAGTTGCCCATGGTATAAAGCCAGAGCAGTCCCTTTGCAGGAGCTTCAGTTCTTCTTGGATTTTGTCTGGGTTACATAGGTGTGGGAAGGATCCTTTTGATCTCCCTCTGTGCTGTGCACACTCATAAGGGCTGAGCATAAACTGTCATGGTGTTTTACAGACATTTTTTTAAAACAGAGCTCGGTTTTACAATGGGATTACTTATGAACAGGAGCTGCTAACAGGGAGTTTTGCAAGGGAGTTCTCCAGGTGAAGGAGGAGCACATACAGCATCTGTGGGCAGAGCAGAGAGGACAGGGAGCTGCAGACGGGAATTTGAGAGAGTTTGACAGAGGGAGGCTTACAATGGTGAGGAGGACCCGCAACACCTGTGCCAGCACTGCTTCTGTCTCCTCCACCTGCGCCTGTAGCCAGACAGAGCACCAAAGCATGGATGCTTTTACCCAGATTCTGGTGTGGGCTTGCAAAGACTGTAATTTTCAATTTCCACTTCCTGATATCCAGGCTAGGGTTGGCATCCAATGTGAAAGGTGCCTATTGGTGGAATCCCTCAGGCAGCAGGTGGGAGAGCTACAGGAGGAGGTGGCTAGGCTGAGGAACATCCATATCCATCAGCAATTCTTGGACAGTATCCATGTGGAGACAGCTGACGTAGCTGTCCCAGTTGACAGGACTACTGACACACCAGTGGAGGAGGAGATGCCTCAGGGTGTATCTGACACACCAGTGGAGGAGGAGGCTCAGGGTGGACACAGCCAGCTGGTTACTTCAGGCAGCAGGCAGTGCTCCACCCCTGCTGCGAACCCTCCTGCTGTGGTAATAGATAACCGTTATGCTCTTCTTGATACAGGAGAGAAGGAATCACTTCCAACAGTTAAGGAGGGGAAGCCTCGTACCCCTAAGGCTGGGAGGTCTGCTGCCACCACTGATAAGAAACGTAGGGTAGTGGTGGTTGGAGACTCTCTGCTGAGGGGGACGGAGACACCCATCTGTCGCCCTGACCGTTCATCCCGGGAGGTATGCTGCCTGCCAGGGGCCAATATCCGAGATGTTACAGAGGCTTTGTTGAGGATTATCCGGCCTTCTGACTACTACCCCATGCTACTCATCCATGTGGGCACAAATGATACTGCGAGGTGTGACACTGAGCAGATCAAGAGTGACTACAGGGCTCTGGGAGTATGGGTTAAGGAGTTTGGAGCGCAGGTGGTATTCTCTTCGATTCTTCCTGTTGAAGGTAGGGGCCCGGGCAGAGACAGATGCATTGTGGAGGTGAATGCCTGGCTGCGAAGATGCTGTCGCCAGGAGGGCTTTGGCTTCCTTGACCACGGGATGCTATTCGAGGAAGGACTGCTAGGCACAGATGGAGTTCACCTTTCGAAGAGGGGAAAGGCCTTATTTGCGCACAGACTGGCTAACCTAGTAAGGAGGGCTTTAAACTAGGTCCGACGGGGACAGGTGAGCAAACCCCACAGGTAAGTGGGGAACAAGACCTGGGAGATGGGTTGGAAACAGGAGGGAGCACGGGCTATAATGGCAGTGAGGAAGGAGGGTCAGGGCAAACCTGGGAGGCAAGATCAAACCAGTATCTTAGATGCCTATATACAAATGCAAGAAGTATGGGTAATAAGCAGGAAGAACTGGAAGTGCTAATAAATAAATACAACTACGACATTGTTGGCATTACTGAAACTTGGTGGGATAATACACATGACTGGAATGTTGGTGTGGATGGGTATAGTTTGCTCAGGAAGGATAGACAGGGGAAAAAGGGAGGAGGTGTTGCCTTATATATTAAAAATGTACACACTTGGACTGAGGTGGAGATGGACATAGGAGACGGAAGTGTTGAGAGTCTCTGGGTTAGGCTAAAAGGGGTAAAAAACATGGGTGATGTCGTGCTGGGAGTCTACTACAGGCCACCTAATCAGGTGGAAGAGGTGGATGAGGCTTTTTTCAAACAACTAACAAAATCATCCAAAGCCCAAGATTTGGTGGTGATGGGGGACTTCAACTATCCAGATATATGTTGGGAAAATAACACTGCGGGGCACAGACTCTCCAATAAGTTCCTGGACTGCATTGCAGACAACTTTTTATTTCAGAAAGTTGAAAAAGCTACTGGGGGGAAGCTGTTCTAGACTTGATTTTAACAAATAGGGAGGAACTTGTTGAGAATTTGAAAGTAGAAGGAAGCTTGGGTGAAAGTGATCATGAAATCATAGAGTCTGCAATTCTAAGGAAGGGTAGAAGGGAGTACAGCAGAATAGAGACAATGGATTTCAGGAAGGCAGATTTTGGTAAGCTCAGAGAGCTGATAGGTAAGGTCCCATGGGAATCAAGACTGAGGGGAAAAACAACTGAGGAGAGTTGGCAGTTTTTCAAAGGGACACTATTAAGGGCCCAAAAGCAAGCTATTCCGATGGTTAGGAAAGATAGAAAATGTGGCAAAAGACCACCTTGGCTTAAGCACGAGATCTTGCGTGACCTACAAAATAAAAAGGCGTCATATAAAAAACGGAAACTAGGTCAGATTACAAAGGATGAATATAGGCAAATAACACAGGAATGCAGAGGCAAGATTAGAAAGGCAAAGGCACAAAATGAACTCAAACTAGCTATGGGAATAAAGGGAAACAAGAAGACTTTTTATCAATACATTAGAAGCAAGAGGAAGACCAAGGACAGGGTAGGCCCACTGCTCAGTGAGGAGGGGGAAACAGTAACGGGAGACTTGGAAATGGCAGAGATGCTTAATGACTTCTTTGTTTCGGTCTTCACTGAGAAGTCTGAAGGAATGTCTAATATAGTGAATGCTTACGGGAAGAGGGTAGGTTTAGAAGATAAAATAAAAAAAACAAGTAAAAAATCACTTAGAAAAGTTAGATGCCTGCAAGTCACCAGGGCCGGATGAAATGCATCCTAGAATACTCAAGGAGTTAATAGAAGAGGTATCTGAGCCTCTGGCTATTATCTTTGGGAAATCATGGGAGATGGGGGATATTCCAGAAGACTGGAAGGGGGCAAATATAGTGCCCATCTATAAAAAGGGAAATAAAAACAACCCAGGAAACTACAGACCAGTTAGTTTAACTTCTGTGCCAGGGAAGATAATGGAGCAGGTAATTAAAGAAATCATCTGCAAACACTTGGAAGGTGGTAAGGTGATAGGGAATAGCCAGCATGGATTTGTAAAGAACAAATCATGTCAAACTAATCTGATAGCGTTCTTTGATAGGATAACGAGCCTTGTGGATAAGGGAGAAGCAGTGGATGTGATATACCTAGACTTTAGTAAGGCATTTGATACGGTCTTGCATGATATTCTTATAGATAAACTAGGAAAGTACAATTTAGATGGGGCTACTATAAGGTGGGTGCATAACTGGCTGGATAACCGTACTCAGAGAGTAGTTGTTAATGGCTCCCAATCCTGCTGGAAAGGTATAACAAGTGGGGTTCCGCAGGGGTCTGTTTTGGGACCGGTTCTGTTCAATATCTTCATCAACGATTTAGATGTTGGCATAAAAAGTATGCTTATTAAGTTTGCAGACGATACCAAACTGGGAGGGATTGCAACTGCTTTGGAGGACAGGGTCAAAATTCAAAATGATCTGGACAAATTGGAGAAATGGTCTGAGGTAAACAGGATGAAGTTCAATAAAGATAAATGCAAAGTGCTCCACTTAGGAAGGAACAATCAGTTTCACACATACAGAATGGGAAGAGACTGTCTAGGAAGGAGTATGGCAGAAAGAGATCTAGGGGTCATAGTAGACCACAAGCTTACTATGAGTCAACAGGGTGATACTGTTGCAAAAAAAGCAAACGTGATTCTGGGATGCATTAACAGGTTTATTGTAAACAAGACACAAGAAGTCATTCTTCCGCTTTACTCTGCGCTGGTCAGGCCTCAGCTGGAGTATTGTGTCCAGTTCTGGGCACCGCATTTCAAGAAAGATGTGGAGAAATTGGAGAGGGTCCAGAGAAGAGCAACAAGAATGATTAAAGATCTTGAGAACATGACCTATGAAGGAAGGCTGAAGGAATTGGGTTTGTTTAGTTTGGAAAAGAGAAGACTGAGAGGGGACATGATAGCAGTTTTCAGGTATCTAAAAGGGTGTCATCAGGAGGAGGGAGAAAACTTGTTCACCTTAGCCTCCAATGATAGAACAAGAAGCAATGGGCTTAAACTGCAGCAAGGGAGATTTAGGTTGGACATTAGGAAAAAGTTCCTAACTGTCAGGGTAGTTAAACACTGGAACAGATTGCCTAGGAAAGTTGTGGAATCTCCATCTCTGGAGATATTTAAGAGTAGATTAGATAAATGTCTATTAGGGATGGTCTAGACAGTATTTGGTCCTGCTATGAGGGCAGGGGACTGGACTCGATGACCTCTCGAGGTGCCTTCCAGTCCTAGAGTCTATGAATCTATGAAAGTAAGGTACTACTCATTGTGAGTTGGGATGGAAGAACTTGAACCCATAATAAATGATGTTCCAAACACTGAAATAGCTATTGCTTCTGTATCTGATAATAAAAAGAGCAATGGTTAGCATTTGCCATTGAAAGTCAGTATACACTATATGTTTTTTCACTGTGGGTAATGAGATATAATAGTACATCTCTACCCTGATATAACGCAGTCCTCGGGAGACAAAAAAATCTCACCATGTTATAGGTGAGACTGCTGTTATATCAAACTTGCTTTGCCCCTCTCTGTTCCTTGTTCCCTGACCACCCTCTCCAGAGACCCCCATCCCTAATCACCCCCAGGACTCCACCCCTTACCCAACCCCCCTGTCCCTTGATTGTTCCGATCCCTCTCCACCCCCCTCTGCCCCCTGACAGGCACTCACCGGCAGCGGTGGGAAGCGGAGCAGCCCGACCCCAGTCTGCTCTACCCTGCCAGCTCCCAGCCACGGTGTTCCGCTTCCCACCGTCGGTGAGTGCGGAGAGGTTGGGCAAAGGATAACCCCCCGCACTCACCTGCAGCGGGAAGTGGAGTGATGGGGTCACAGCCCGCTCCACTTTCCTTGCCCTGGCCCTGGCCATGTTGCTGGGGGGCGGCTGGGGAAAGGCCCTGCGCTCACCTGCAGCAGGAAGCAGAGTGCCATACCTGGGAGCTGGCGGAGTGGAGCTGGCTGGGGCCAGGCTGCTCCACTTCCCACTGCTGGTAGGTGCGGGGAGGTTGGGGAAAAGCTCCCAGCTGCGGCGCTCCGCTTCCTGCCGCCGGTGGGTGCGGGCAAGTTAGGGAAAGGACGCCCCCTGCACTCACCTGTGGCGGGAAGCAGAGCGACGAGGCTGGGAGCTGGCGGAGCGGAGCGGGCTGGGGCCAGGCTGCTCCGCTGCTGGTGAGTGCGGGGGGGATCGCTTCCCCCAAACCTCTTCCCTCAGCTGCTTCCGGTCCCCCGGTAATTCCCCGGGCCACTCTGGTTCTGCAGGGTCCCCAAAAGTGCCTTCCCACAGCTCCTACCCCCCCAGACCCTGGTGGGGGGAAGCCCCTGACCGCCCCCGAGACCTTCACTCCCGGCCTGGCCCGACACCCGTAACACGCTGCTCAGAGCAGCGTGTCAGAGCTTTACCCTGTTGTATGAGGACCCGAATTCTATCGGATTGCATTATTTCGGGGTAGAGGTGTATTTCCTTATGGTTAGAATAGGAACACTGACAGAGATTATGTGCTCTTCCTCTACTAGTATGTCTATACTGCAATTAAACACCCATGGCTGGCCTGTGTCAGCTGATGCAGACTTGCAGGGTTTGGGCTACTGGGCTGTTCAAGTGTAGTGTAGACATTTGGGCTCAGGCTGAAGTCCAGGCCCTGGCATCTTCCCCGCTCATAGGGTCTTGAGTGCCTGCGATCCTTCCACAGGAGGAACTGGGGCTTTGCTCTGTCCCATTTACCCAGCGCGAAAGGGCAGGGGTGGGGTGAAAATCTCACCATACCTGTTTATAATTATGAGGCTGTATGATTAAAGATACCCATTTTTATCATTGATATTCCCGCTATTATATCATTACCCTACATCTCATACAGAGTATTTCTTGAATGATATCAACAGAAAAGTTACGATTTGCTAAATAGGATTATACTATTTATATGCATGTATCATCTTTATGAATACAGGCTATGTGCTTGTATTTTAAATCTGTATTGTATTCCTGGGCGACACCCTCCAGACAGAATTTATATCAAGGCTAGACACAGTGCTTAATTTGTAATGAAAGAGGTACCCGGGCTCAAGAAATTAGCTGCTGGAGCTCAAGTAAATGTTTTACTTTCATAACTGACATGGCAAGCCCAGAGGTGCCGGGACTATGAACTGCCAAGCTTAGAGGTGATGGGACACAGCCCTGGCAATCCCTGGCACAAATTAAGCACTGGCTAGATATCTATGTGTTGATGGCCCATTGAAGATTATCCAGTCTCACAATGGGCCATAGAAGAAACTCATCCTGCCCAGATAGCTCTGCCTGAGGCTGCCTCAGATAGCGAGGAGCCAGTCACCACCCCCTGTGAGCCAGCAAATCATGTAAGGACATGTGATATGCTCATGCCCCTGGACTCCATCTTGGGCCAGTAACTTTCCACAAACAGGGGCTTTGTCTAGGATAGTAAAATTCCATGCACATGGCAGGAGATATAGAAAGACATCTTCATTTTGTCTTCTTTTCCTGCTTCATTTCTCTGGACTGGATTTCTAACAAGGAAGCTTTGAACAAGGACTGATGACTCCCAAACTGTTTGGATAACTCCAGAGAGGCTTTTGCAAGTTGGCAGTTTATTCCATCACTGCTATAAACCTGATACAAGGACTTTGCAATTATATGTATGTATATGATCTATTAACCATTTCTAACTCTCTCCTTTTCTTATTAAATCTTTAGTTAATTTACTAACGAATGGTTGACAGCATGATATTTGGGTAAGATCTGAGATTCATATTGACCTGGTGGATATATGTCTGATCCATTGGGGTAGAAAGAACCTCATATATGGTGAAATGGGTTTTCAACAACATCTCACTATATCAGACCTGTTGATCTGGATGGGATCCAAGGGCTGGAATGCCTAAGGGGGACTAAACTGGTTTACTGCAGAAGCTATTTTGTTTCTGGCTTGGTGAATCTAAACATAGAATAAGCCACTAGTTTGGGGGATTATCTGCCGTATTTCTTGCACTCTGCCCTGAGTGTGGCATTCTCAGTGAGGCCCATTCCTGGCAGCTAGTCACAGTAATGTCTTTCAAATGGCTTCTAGTGTTGTTAAATACATTTGTAAGTGTAATATATTTCAAGATCTGTCTGACACAGAACAGATGGATAAAAACTAAAATTCACATGCATTTTATAACAATGTGAATGGTCTAGAGCAGCTTCTTTTGACTTAAGCTATTTAAAGATAGATTTTTATTCTAAAGCACAAGCGTGGTGACATTTTCAGACAGCTGTTTTTTATAGAGAAAAAATAGAACTAAGCTATTGAAGATGCATTTAGCAGGTTGATTGCTGGTGTGACCAATGATTTCTTGGTTAATTGTACAAAACTGAGCCAGGTGATTTTTCCTTACAAAAGAAAATAACACTCTGAAGTATTAAATCTGAGCCCCCAGCAAGTCAAATAATTCTGCCTAACTGTTTTTTGTGTGTCAAATTAAAATAGTGAAATGAATGTTTAATTAGACATTGAAAATCCTAAAAGAGAGGGCCCTATGAATCTGCTGTGATTGATATTTTTCAGCAGTGAATAAAAAGGAATGAATGATTAGGCCATTATTTTAGCGTATTAATGTTTGTTTTGTTGTTAAAGACTTGCTGGTTTGATTTAATTCTACTATTTGGTTTGGGCCAGAGGCAACCCTGATATAGTAGGAGTCCTTCAAGTGATTTCTTACAGATATTTTTCCTTTTGTTGCTGCAATAGCATCATGGAACAATTAGCCTTTTAGAAGCAATGTTGAAGTTGTTTGTCCTAAAAGCTGACCTTCCTTTTAAATTGTTCTAGGCTGTTAATCATCCTCCAAGCATTTAAGTGAAGTTATTATATGTGGAGTGTGCAGAGATACATGTAAGTTAGGGCTGCACAAGTGTTTCCATTCTAAAAAGGTTTTCCAATTGCTAATAATCTTTTCACACTGTAACTATTTGGAGTGACATTTTCATTTAGTCTTGCCCAAGAGAGACTTTTTAAAGTTTTAAGCAAAACACTTCAGGCATTTTCAGGAATGAACTGAGTGAAAAAGCATTTATGTCATTTTCAGCATGTGTATGTACTTGTGACTGTCCCTGGATGATTGGTCCTTTAAGGGGAAATGGGTCCATCCTCACCTGTGACACACTTAGCTTGCCTCCCCAGGTGGAGAAAATAAGCATTGTCTGTCACATGGCTAAATTGGTGGTGGAGAGGGTGAAGCCTGTGAAGAGCTAGGAGGGAAACTAAACTCCATTTAGAAAACCCTGTGAGTTGCTACTTTATAGAGAGCAGGGAGGAACTGAAAGGAGTCCAGGAGGTGACTGAGAACAGAAGTCAGAGCCTCAGGAAGAAAGGGTTGTGAGCAACTTGAAGTTGCACACTACAGTATTGTATTGTGCTTATTTTGGACTTCTCTTTTCTGACTTAGCCAGATGGCCTAGTCACAGCAGAAGGTTACTGCAGCAACTGAACCATGCTAGGAAGCTGGGAGATCCAGACTGAGGAGAAGAGAAAGTGAGGCAGTGGCTAGCCTGAAACCATATTGGAAAGGCAGTATTGCTACAATGACTTCTTTGGGAAACATTCCAGCACCTCGTAAGAAGGAAGATAGAAACTTGACATTTGGAAGGGAGAGATTCCGAAGACTAAGAATATATCTTTTGGTGTTGGGTAAAAATCTGACTAGATTTGGCTTAGTTATAAGGTTTCAAAATATTTACTTAATTTTATGTTTTTAATTTATATATATTTTTCCTTTCTAATGATTTTCTAACATTGATAGGGCACCACAAATGTATGTGCATATGTGAAACAATTGGAACTAAGTACAGTCACTTTGTTCACTTGGGATTCTTGATGCCTGTGGTATGGACCAGTGACAAACATAATATAAGATTTATTTGTAATAGGTATTTCATATTCGTAGTAGGCATTTCATGTATTGGAGCTTATAAGTGTTGGACTATATACAATTTTGTGCACATATAATTGAATATGTGGGTGCTTAGCCCATTAGAAATGTATTTTAATAAATTTGTCTCTAACCAGGCCTATTATGGAGAGGATCTCTGCTTATTTTTTTGTATTGCTGAGGGTTTTTTTTGACTGTTTGGAAATGCAATTTATGGTTTCAATAAAAAGTGCATAAATGGAAGCATTATGCTGCAGTTGACAGACATACATGTATTCAGAAGAATTAATTGTATGTGTAACCCATGTGCCTAGGGAGGGAAAGGGAGAGATCCATTGGAGGGAGGTAGGAGTGAGTTGTGACTGGGTCATTGTTGCTAGGCAGATTTAGCACTCCACATCCAGAAGCTTCTGGAATTAGGTGTGGTAGTTTTGGGTATGCTCCAATAGGTTCCCTGTTGCTGGGGTCAGACTCCATGAGGGCAGCTGCTTTACTAAGGGCTATGGGCTTGTCTACATCACAAAGTTGCAGCGCTGGTGAGGGGGTTACAGCGCTGCAACTTAGGAGGTGTACACATCTGCAGGGCATCACCAGCGCTGCAACTCCCTGTTTGCAGTGCTGGCCGTACTCCCGTTTTGTCTCGAGTGTAGAGGATCCAGCGCTGGTGATCCAGCGCTGGTAATCAAGTGTAGACACTTACCAGCGCTTTTCTTGACCTCCGTGGAATAAGCAGGTATCCCAGCATACCTGAGGAAGCGTCTGGTAATCAAGCAGGTCTCCTTCCCCGGTTTGCAGGGGGGTTCGGGGAACGCGAGAGCAAACCGCGGCGAAGCTGGTCTCCTTTCCCGGTTTGCTCTCGCGTTCCCCGAACCCCCGTGCAAGCAGGTCTCCTTCCCTGCGGTTTGCAGGGGGGTTCGGGGAACGCGAGAGCAAACCGCGGCGAAGCTGGTCTCCTTCCCCGGTTTGCTCTCGCGTTCCCCGAACCCCCCTTGAAGCCGCCCAACAGCGCTGCAGTGTGGCCACATCTAACACCACTTGCAGCGCTGGTTGCTGTAAGTGTGGCCACTCTGCAGCGCTGGCCCTATACAGCTGTACTAATACAGCTGTAACAACCAGCGCTGCAAAATTGTAGATGTAGACATACCCTCAGTGTCCTGTGTGAGTTGGGAGAAGCTGAGCCCAGGAGCAGAAAGCAGGCCATGTCCCTAACTCTGAAGCATTTTGCAGCAGGGTTTTCCTTTAAATCAGTGCACTTGTGACTTAACTGAGTGGTTAGTCAATCAGTTAGCTGACTGGCCAGCAGTGATTTCAGCAGAGGAAGAATCTGCATGGATTCCAACTGAAGATTCCTACAAGCAAGTGGAGGGAAGATGTTTTAGACTCAGCAAACTATAGATTTGGTGATCAAAGACTCTAACTGAGATTTAGGTGAACTAAACCTAAGCTTTTGGGAACTCTGTTTCTTTTCACTGTGTTTCTGTTCAGATTTTATTTATGTTTCTGTATTACTGTGAAGATAATATGCGTGGATTATAAAATAGTCATGTTATGCCGTGAAAATTAGATTATTTGTTTCTTTAGCATAAGAGTTTATAGAGTTATTTAATTTATTTCTTTAGTTCCTTTTGGGACTTCAGTGTGGGGAGGTTGACCCTGTGCAATCCTTGCTGAAAATCCTTAGAGACTGAACTCTGGGTCTCCAGCTACTTTTTTGGGGGGGGGGGCGGGGGTTAGGCACTGGAGAAGGGCAATGGAGGGAACTCTAGTCCACACAAAGGTTACACATGGGCAGAACTCAAATGTAGTATGTAGTAGCACTGTTTGCATGTATTTAACAGGAAATCAGGTGACAGTCTCTCCCACCACTGTGATTTACTGCAGTTTGTTATAACTGGGGATTCCGGTTTTCAGTTTTAAAGGGAAAGTGCCTCCAAGTTTAATTTTGAAAAATCACTGTTTAAAAAAAATACCGAAAGTCCCTATAAATGACTTGCAATAGTGTTCACGCTGTTGGTTGTTAGCCATGCTTGGTGCTGCACCCCATGGTTCATTTCTTAGTCATGCATAGCAGCTGCACTGTAACTGGGCTGTTAGGGGTTTTTTTGTGCATGGGTATATACAGTAAGGGAAGAGATGTAAACAACAAATGAATCTGTTTGTTTAAAAGGCTTTTATGTTTGTTTCGTTGTTAATATAACACATTTCAACTCAAATGAACACAGCCACAAATTAAACAAACAGATAGGACTTGTGTTACAGGAAATTACAAGACCAAGAAATACACTTGAGCCCCAATCTGTAGATACAGCACAGGTTAGCAACCTCTGGCACGCGGTTCACCAGGGTAAGCACCCTCACGGGCCGGGCTAGTTTGTTTACCTGCTGCAGTGGGAAGCCACGACCAGCACATCCCTTGCCCGCACCGCTTCCCACCTCCCTCATTGGCCTGGGATGGCGAACTGCAGCCAGTAGAAGCCACGATCGGCTGAACCTGCGGATGCGGCAGGTAAACAAACTGGCCTGGCCTGCCAGGGTGCTTATCCTGGCGAGCCGTGTGCCAGAGGTTGCCGACCCCTGAGATACAGAGATCTGCCCTTTATCTACCACTGCCTCTTGCATCCTGCACCTAGGAGAAGCACCCACATAAACCCTCCTTGACCCCATAGCAAGCGATTTTGTTACATTTCCATGATGAACTCTTGTTGAGTTTTGAGTTACTTCTCATGGCTTTCATCAAATTCTGTGCTGGTTTCCAGTGACTCTGGTTCCTGCAAGAGTTCAGAATCATGTTTGAACTAGATCTAATATAGCGAGACAAAATACAATATGTGTCAGATTTCCCTTTATTCAGTAGTGAATAAATAATGGAAGTACACTTGGTTTATTTCATGTGATTGCAGCATTCATCTTAATTTCTTTTTGGTAAAGATGACAACTCTTGTATACATTAATTACAGGACATCAGTTACAGATGTGAAGCCTGCATATGGGTCTTGTGTTAGCAACCTGTTCAGCAAATTGAGTAGTGAGGATCCAAGAGGCTCCAGATGTTACCAAGGCTTGTCAGTGGTCACTGCAGCATGAAATCTCATGTAAGTTTCTGTTCTTGGAAGAACTGAATAAATTATTATTATCCAGACAGGTGTAATGAGTGAATAGAAGGAAAACTCAAGAATTAATTATTTTGAAATATTATTGTAGAGCAACAAGCATTCAAAGTCTGTATTGTGCAAGAGTTAAGGCAGGGGTCTCCAACATGCAGCCTATGGAGTTATTTGCTGCGGCCCTCCAAGCTTCCTGAACCCACTGCCTCCCCAGTGCACTGTGTCCCCGCTCTTCTGCCTACCTCCAGGCACTTCCCGCCACCAAACAGCTGTTTGGCGGGGCTTAGCCCTTTCCAGTAGGGAGGGGGGAAGAGTGGGGAGCCATGTGCTCAGGGGAGGAGGCGGGGCGGGGATATGGGGAAGGGGTTGGAATAGGGGCAGAGAGGGGGCGGAGTTGGGGTGAGGACTTTGAGGAAGGGGCTGGAATGGGGACGGGGAAGGGGCGGAGCAGGGGTGGAGCCTCATGGAAAGGGTGGAGTGAGGCTGGGGGCAGAGGGTGGAGGGCTTTTGTTTCTTTATATTAAAAGGTGTCAGTGATGCAGCCTTGGGCCAATATACTAGTCCTCATGTGGCCCTTGTGGTGATTTGAGTTTGAGATCCCTGAGATAAGGTCTTTGACTGCTTGAATGTAGACCTACTTTTTGAGTGATCAAGTGTGGTCCCAAGTTCATGAAAGTGGTGACAATGGTTGGTTGTTAAGGAAAAATTACAATATCTTAATATTTTACATTATACATTAAACTAAAACAGTTTATTCGTAAGTCTTCAGTTGTGGCTCCCATGTTCATTTCCAATGGGAGCTGTAGGAACTGATGACAAGTCCAAATAGACTGTGGAAGTAGAGAAAGAACTGACAGGGATTTGAAGGAGATTTTAGATTCAAATAGTCCCCTTATGTGAGCAAGAGTCAAGGTAGCTGTAACCCAATAATGCAAGATTTGTAGATGCGAGGATTCTGTGAGGCAAGTGGGAAAGAACTATATGAGAAGTTGTTGTGACCTTGTGTTAGATAAGTATGGAATGTAGACTATAGTCTAAATTGTGGAGGAAAATAAAGATATCAGGATGACATGTGTAGACAAAATCCAGCTGTCGCCCATTATTGTATGTAACAAAAGGTATAAATGCTTGCTGTAATTGTTTACCTGGAGAGAGACCTGTTTTGCTCTCTCCCTCCATGGAATTGCTAGAGATAATAAAGTATCTGACTTGCTGCACCCAACCTGAGAGTGAGAACTCTGTTTTTCTCTGACAAGACCAGCTAAGGTTCAGATTTATAAATACAGTGAGAATTCTGAGTACACTGAGCACCAGATTGTGCAGCCCTTGCTCACAATGTTTAGCACTTGTATGAGTAGTCAGTGTTCTTGTTAAGCATTTGAATATTATGGACTTTAAAAAAAAAAAAAGTTGGATGCATGCATTTCCTCAGTTGAGTATAATTTTCATTTGGTGTGATATGATGGGTGAAAAGCAATAATTTAGAATGGGTTATCAGTGCTTAGCACAGCTGGGTACATTATTGTTATTGTAAATAGTATCTGTGGAATCAAAGACCCAACAATAAAGTGGATGAATGGAAATATAAAATACTATGACAAACCAATAAAAGCATAGAAATTGTGACTGAAGATTGATGCAGTATCTTTAATACTGCTTGTTATGGTGTTACTGTAGTCAGGTTGATACAGGCAGAATAACTTGGTAGGTGGAAGAGTCAGTAGTTGATATTACACATCATAAGCTGTATATCGATGGTAAAATATCAGAATATCATGATTGACTGACTGCCCCTTTATGCATGCATAATACTCCTATTTGCACCAATGGGAGTTGGAGAACAGAATGAAGACTGTGTGGCTCCCTGATTGCTTCCTTGTTAGAGCAAATGGATGCCAGATATGCAAAAGTTCAGTTGTCAGACTAGGTATTACAAGGCTAAAATTGTCATGATAACTGCAGCAGGATGCTTCCTAATTTTTAACATCTAGAATTTCTTATTTTCAAAATCCACTATAAACATTTAGCTCTGACAATATCCCTGTGAGCTATCAGTGCTGTTTATTTACAACAATATCCCATTTTACGGCTGGGGAAGTTGAGATACTAAGAGGTTAATGACTTTCCTCAGGTCACAAAATCAGTGGCAAGGCTTTGTTAGAACCTAGGAGTTCTGATTCAGTCTCATGTTTAATTCACTAGCCCATGCTGCTTACATAAATTCAACATCTGCCCCTTGGCACTTAACTTTGAAAATAATGTTGATGGTTAACAGCAAGTACTTACCTTGCAAATACACTAAGTGCTCTTAGACCCCAATCCAGCCAAGACTTATGTACAGGCTTAACTTGATTTTGTAGGACTATGTATGTTCATGAAGCTAAGTACGTGCATAAATCTTTGCTTGTTCAGGGCCTAAGTGAGCAATAACACTTGATCATCCTTCTTTAAACATTCTCCTTCTCCTTCTCCTTCTCCTTCTCCTTTTCCTCCTCGCCAGAGCCTGCTGCCTGTACTCACATTGAATAGTACGTTAGTCTTTGAGTGGTAACATTGCAATAAAAACCAATAGCTAAAATGAATGTTACTATTATATTTATAGGAAACACCACTAAAATATGTTTTCTGATAAATTACTCAAGATTACTGAATTCAAAAAACAATAAAAGAAAACAGATGTCTGACAACTGTTAGGAAACTGCATTACAGATCTGTATGTGTTGGCAGTAAATTAATTTTGTATTTTTACAGCTTTTTTTTCTATCATCTTTCCTCCTTTTACAGTTTGATTATAGTTAGATTTTGAAGTAATGAAAGAAGAAATTGAGCATGTTGCTTCTTAGGAATTCATTGTTGCAGGTAACGATAGTCCAATACAGATATAATGTATTGTAGCTTTTACCTCTTGCGACTGATCGGTTTTGACAATGCCAGATATATGGAAAACTGCTGCATGATCAAAGTTTTCTTGCATGTGAAATTTTTCAGTAAATTAGTCTGTCCATTACTTGTATATCAGCATGATCTTTGATTTGTTAGCTGCTGGAAATGTGGAAGATTTAAGTGTAGCTGATGCAATCATTTTACAGGAGAGGAAGCTGAGACAACTTTTGGATAACTTTACATTTCTGATGTGGGAAGTTTGTTGTACTACCCCAGAAATGTGATGAAAATATATACTACATTGCAGAATTTTGACATCTTACAAAGAAATCATTATAATCTGAAGTGCTTCTATTACAATCATATTACATTACCATCAGTTTTATGTAGATAATCTGTCTACTTTGTTACTATCTAGGAAGTATGCAAAGTCATACTTCCTAAAGTCAAATAAGAATGACTAAATGCTATGCCTAAAATTGCATTTACTCCAATCTTGGGAAGATCTTCCCAAATCTTTAGCAATCAGATGTGTAAGCATTTTCTACACTAAATCTAGAAGTTGACATTGTAAGTGGAGTTCATAGAAAAATGGAACTTCTGACCTTTTGAACATTCTGATATTTTGACATATGTTTTCAGCCCAAATCAGTATGAAGAGTATTGAAACTTTTTCACAGAATGTTCCAAAAAGTTCTGATTCTAAAATGTTGAGTCAATTTTAATCTTTCCATGTGCCACAGTGTTTCAAGGGAGTTGTAGTCCAGCTAGTGACTACCCATACAGGAGAATAGGGGCATAAGTGGCCCAGAATTACAACTCCCATGAGGCATCATGGCAGCTCAGGAAAATGCAGAGATAATGTCTATTCAAATTGAGCTGAAACGTTCTGTTTAGATTTTCTTGATGGAAAATTCCTCTGAAACCGGTCTTTTCCATCTGGAGATTTAAATTTTGACATTACCCAATTTTCTGATGAGAAAATATTTTCCTTCAAAATTATTTAGCCTGTCCTACTTTTAATCGTGTATGTTGATATGAGAGCATATAATTCTGTGTGGCATTCTTTCAAAGTTAGTTATCAAAAACTGAGAGCTTGAAATTGAACAAATTTAAATTAAGCAAAGCAGAATGTTGATTACGTTTGGTGACATCGCTGAATAGATTGCTCTCTGTACTTTAATCTGTCAGCAAACTTCTTGTCTACCTCTTGCCATATACTGAAGATTCTATGATTTAAGATATTGGGAAGCTGGTGATTTGGTATTTCTCCAACCTCTGAGGACAATCACATATAAATTCTTTTGGTTGGTTCTGTGACTGTATGAAGAGGGCCAAGTGCATGTGAAATGCAGAAATATAGGGCCACATTCTGTCCCCATAAGTCATGCTGAAAAAAATGCTATGTATACACACAACAAGGTATTTACTCAGTGAGTATAAGGATGGTAGAATCCATCCTATTGTCACTAGTTACCATGTAATTGTCTTTTGGTATGAAAAGCCACATACTTCTGTTAATCACAGGTACAGCATTTATTTCTTATTTCTGCTAAATGAAATGAGCAACCGTTTCACAGATTAACTCCTGTGTTGTTAAACATATAATACATGAATGTATATTTTAAGGTGAAATCAACTTGCTTGCTTATTAATTCCCAGCCCTTGTTCAAGCTTTGTTAGAACACCAGCACCATGCATCTGCAAAGTTCTCAATGAGGATCCAACTTATTGATGTTGGTAGGCTTTTGCTTTTATAACATTTAGATGGTGGAAGGATAGCTTGGTTCCCCTTATATTGAGCTGTTACGATATTTCATATGGGTCACAATTTTGCCCTAACAGCACAAGTATTTATTCTTTGAATGTTGGTATTTTCCAAACTGCCTGTCAGTAAATATTTGGGAGGATACAGTCTATTATACATTTTTGGAGGCTATGAGAATACTGCAGGATCCATTTTGTGAAAGCATTTGGAAGAGAATAAAGCCCAGCAGACCTGACTGGATGTTTGAATTCAACAAAATGAACTGCATCACACCAACTGCCTCTCCAGAGTTATGACTACCAACAAGCAGCCCCAGTATTTGCCCTTCTTACCTCAGATATTTTCAGGGTCCCGAGGCTTGTCTGGAACATCGGGGGTTGGATGGGTGGCTGGTCTGTTTCCCAGATGAGTGCATTATCTTATTCCATATTTACCAAACATTCATGAGAATGGGGTTGTGTTCTCAAAGGACTCTAGGCTCAGTTTCAATAGGTTTGTGAGTCAATGCAGATATTTTGTATGGCTCTAGTGTGTGTGTCTATATGTGTGTACATGTGTATATATGTATGCTTGTTTTCTGATCTTATAATCATCATCATGGGGAATCCCTCGAAGTAGAGGATGATTGACAATCCATGAAACACAATTTCAAATTATCGGTGGGTCATCTGATGGCTGATAAGGCCTATTTTGGAGGTGCAGACTGCCACGTTGCAGACATGTATTTCCACACAAAGCAGGTGAACCTAGGATATTGGCTTAGGCCATGGTGAGTGCCTTCTGTTGCTTCTGTTTTTCCATTACACCATGAATTCCCGCTGAAGACCCGTACATGCCACCCCAATAGCGGACGGAGTGCCACCCCTTTGTATTGCCCCCCCCCCTCCCCAAGCACCTGCTTCCTTAGCTGGTGTCTGGAGCCAGCCCTGCCTGGTGCACTGCAGTGTCAGTGGGTGCATGGTGCAGGCTGTGGCCCTTTAAAACTGAGCTGCTCCTCCAGAACCCAGTGTGCAGGCAAGAGCTTGGGCTCTGACTCCAGCAGGTTATACTCCAGGCCAGGTTTCAGTAGCAGCTCAGGAAGTTTCTTTCCCAGGCTCTGAGCTTGCAAGCTTGTCCCCCTCTCAGCCAAGGGGGATGGGAGAGGGGGGAACAGCGTTCACCACCTCCTACTGTAAATGTCTGCCCCATGCTGTGGTGAGTAGGGGGTGGAGGTGGGGATAGGCAGCCCAGATGTGCCTACCTTTAAGATGCAATACAGACACAGTACAGTATTGTATTTGCTGGTTTGTTTGGTGTTTTTGTGTGTGTGTCTCTGCTGCTGCCTGATAGTTTACTTCTGGTCCCCCAGGGTGTCTGGTGTTCATATCTTTGCAGTTCTACTGTACTGAAATGCTTGCTCATAAAAGCAAGCAGTCTGGGCAATAAAATGGAAGAACTGGAACTACTGACGCAGGAGGTCAAACCAGATATTATTGGGATTACAGAAACAAGGTGTAATAGCACTCATGACTGGAAGACATGTATTGAAGGTGTGTGGTGTTTGGGAGAGAGATGATGGGGTAACATTGTACATCAACAAAGCAGTGAATTATAAAGAAATACAAAGCACTAGTAAGGACAAAATTGAATCTGTTTGGGTTAAAATCACTTTGGGGAAGGATTGTAAAAGATGTTCTGTTGAGATAGTAGTATGAGGGACTTGCTATAGACCCCAGGGTCAGACTTGGATATGGGTAGTGGTCTAATGTTATTAAAGAGAGAAATACTTTTGGGAACTGTCATAATGGAAACCTTTAATTTCCTGGATACAGAATGGAAAATAAATGCTACTAATACTGGTGGGGCCCAGCTATTCCTGGATGTGATAGTTGATAGTTTTGCTGCTTCAAATTATTTCTGAATCAACAAGAGGTGATGCAATTTTAGACTTTGATTTAGTAAGTATTGAGGCCATCACAAACGAGCTTTGGTGGGGGGCGGAGGGAAGGGGCTATAACGGTCTGATTAGTTTGAGGTGGAAATCCAGACCTGTGAGAGATTGTCACCACTTGCCCTGCAACTTCTGGTGCCTTATAATGTTTTGATGCTGTCTTTGCAGCGTGGGATGCTCTCAATCAGCAAGAAGCATTCAGGTCACACCTGGAGTCTATGTGCTTAGACAACTCTGGTTCAGCAGCTCTGACTCCAGCAGTCTGTCAACAGCCCCACTCTGGCTTCCACCAGCCTGGATTACAACCAGCAAGATCACCCCAAATTTGCCCCAACCATGTCCCCTGAAGTGTCCAACCTTCTCCTCGACAGTTCGGAGAAATACTAAGGTTCATTGCACCTATAAAGAGACAAAACCATATCACAGCTTAGTAACTTAACTGAGGTGAATACATGCTTCCCCTTTAAACACAGCACTGAGTTAGTTAATAGTAAAATTGAACAAATGTATTAACAATAGGACATAGGTTAAGTGATGCAAAATAAAAAGAATAAAGTCAGAAATGATTATAAGCAAATAAAAGTGAAAACAAGCATCTAAATGTCTAAAACTTAATTTAGCAAGGTACGGGCTTTGTTCAAGATGGTTTCTCTCACCAGTCATTCTTTCCAGCCATGGCTGACTTTCCCTCAGGCTGGACCTTCCACAGTAGTATAAAATGCTGGCTTCCCTTGTCTTCCTAGGTGAAATCTTTGCCTATATTTAGCTTCCAGCGACTTCAACCCTCCTTTAGTTGAAGGACCCATCTTTCTCAGCTTGCAAGGGCTCTGTTCCATTATGTCTGTCTAGTGATGGATACCTAAAATGGCTCTCTGCTTCTCCTTGTATCTCCCATAGTTCCTTGTTATAAGAAGCAAAATTACCTCATGCTGTTCTTCCCCTCCTGTGGGCCTTCCATCCCCCTGCTGATATCTGAACAAATGGGGCTTCTATTGTTTTTGCCAAACCTTAATTTCATAGGAGACAGGTAGATAGGTGTGATGTTTCCTCCTGTCTGGGTAGGAACTTTTCCTCGCTTTGTTCAGCCACACACTTTAGGCATAATATCAGTGAGTATCCATAATTCCTCCTGTAGTGTTAATACAGATATTTTACAATGATATTAATCACCGTGTGCTACAGGCATTCATAGAAGACCTTACATGATATGTTAATACAGTAGTTTGTTTCAATTTTAATTTGAAGCCAGGTAAGCAAAGCTATCATTGTGCCTTCATTGTGTTTGCCTGATGACTAAGGTGATCCCCCAACCTCCTTGTGAGCATTGATGATTCTGGTTACTGCACATGTAAGTTGCAATTCCATCTTCTCTGGTTCAGCCCTGCTTCACTTGTATTTAAGACCTGGGGAGAGCTGATGACTAGCTCCCCTCTCACCTGCCTGGTTTAAACACATTCCAGTTGTAATTCCAGCATACATCCATAACTCTTAACACACGTGTACATACATCACACAAGAATATTAATAATCAGTGAGTTATTGATACTCTACAAGGCATATTTTGTACAAAGATTATTATAATAGTGTGTAAGGTGTGAATACAGGCATTCTGTGTGTCACAGGGATGTAACTGGGAAAATGAGACACAAGCCCACCTAATTTAGGCTTGATCAGTTAGAATTATTATCACTTATAGTTTCTGAACATATTAGTAACAGAAAAGATTGACTAGGTAAATGGACCCAAGTTACTGCATTCCAGGGCACTGGGAAGTCCTTTCACTATCCATGATGGTTGTCATCTTTTCTGATCTGGTCCTTCAGTCCTATTCTTCATTTTCTGGTCTGTGTTTCTTTACTTTGGCCTTGTTCTCTTAGATCTCTTATACATTTCTAGATTACAAATTACCTAATCACTATGCAATTGGCTTTTAGGGTTTTATATAACTGGTACATTGCTCATGGGCAAACTTCAGTTTGTACAATTTCTGTTCCTGTTTAGGTAATCTCTATGTCACCCTGCCCTGGGTTTTCCCAGTGAAAGGCTTCTTCGTTGCAGGTCTGTGCATTTTTAACTCCAAAACTTCCAGCACAACATGTTACCTTTCTTCTGTCAACAATAACATCACTTTAAGCTGATCACAAGTTCTGTGTATAAAAAAAAAACCTGGCAAAACCACATTTATAGCAGTAAGGCCTCGTCCTTAGTTGTACCTTGTTTAAACTCATTTAGTATCCAAATTATAAATGATTAAAGTATAGCTATCAATTTTTAATCTTGCCATTTAGAAAATTTGTAATTCAGTAATTCATTTGTATTTCAGGATTATATTTGATATGTGTATATCATTCTCATCCTTAATTAAAAAAGGGGCAAGGGCTTATGGAAAACACTATAACCCTTTTCCGTCAATGTTATCTTCTTTCAACGTGTGTTTTCAAAAGCCTTTTTTGTTTGGGAATCATTACTGCCCCCCCAAAAACAAACACAAAACCAAAAAACCTTTTAAAATTTTCCTGGGTTGTATTAATTTTAGGGCTTTACTATTTAGTTGCTTTTAATGGTACGCCAATAAGATGGTCATAGTAAATAACCTTGGATCGAGTGATCATGAGTTAACTGAATTTAAATTAAATGAAGGGATAATCAAAACCAGGAAATCAACTCTGTTTTTTTATTTTAAAAAGGGCAGACTTTGTGAAATTAAGGGAATTGGTTAAAGAAGTGAGCTGGACTGAAGAGCTCAAGGACTTAAATGTGGAGGAGGCTTGAAATTTATTCAGATCAATTATACAAAAATTGTCTAAAATTTGCATCCCAAGAACGGTGAAATAACTTGTAGGGAAAGTCTCCAGGCCTAGGTGGATGAATAACACTTCAAAAAGATTATTAGGTGTAAGCAGCAAGCTGGTAGGGATTGGAAAAAGGGACTGATTGGGAAAGAAAGCTATATTGTGAAGGTTAGAATATGTAGGAATCAAGTGAAAATTTCTAAAAGTCAAGCCGAATTAGCTCTTGCCAAGGAAATTAAAATGCATAAGAGGATGTTTAGATATATAACGAGAAAGAGAATAAGGAAGGAGGCAGTTGTGCTACTATGCAGTATGAATAGGAAAGAGATTAAAGATAATCTAGGCATGACCCTTACGCTAAATGCATGCTTTGCCTCAGTTTTTAGTATGCATGATAATATGGCACATATGCACAAAGGCAGTATGACTTATGAAAATGAATGTCTAGAAGTAGAAATTACCACGTGTGAGCAGCAAGGAAAACTTAACATCTTAATACACTCACATTGGGGACACCAGATAATTTCCATTCCAGAATATTGAAAACACTATCACATGAGATTGCTAGTCCAGTAGCAAGGCTTTTTAATAAGTCTAACTATTCGGAGGTGGTACCGTATGACTGGAGAATAGCTAACATCATACCTATATTTAAGAAAGAAGGGAAAAATGATTTGGGCAATAACAGACCTGTTAATCTTATCTCAGTAGTATGCAAAAGTTTTTTAGAGCAAATTATGAAGGAAAGAGTAATGATATTCCGAGAGGTAAATGGGATATAATACAACATGGGTTTACCAAACGTAGATCATGCCTGACTCACCTGATTTTCTTCTTTGAGGGAAAAAAATCACAGAGTTAAGATGAGGGGAGTGCAATTGATCTAATATACATGCCTTTGAATAAATCATTTGACACTGTACTGTATGGGAAATTATCAGTTAAATTAGAGAAGGTGGGGATTAGCACACACATTGTAAGATGGATAAGGAATTGGCTAATGGGGAGAAGGCAGGCAATGGGTTGTGTTGAAAGATGAACCATAGGACTGGAGGGAGATTATTAGTGGTGTTCCTCAAGAATTGGTCTTGGGAACCATCTTATTCAATCTTTTTAATGACCTTGGCAAAAAAGTTAGTTTGCTAATGAAATTTGCTGATGACACAAAGTGGGGAGGCATTGTCAATACAGAGGAGGATTGGAATATTCTAGAGATATATCTGGATAACCTTGAAGACTGGAGTTACAGAAATGGAATGAACTTCAGTAGTACAAAGTATGAAGTGTTGCACTTAGGGTTTAATAATAATAATAATTTCTGCAGCAAATAGGGGACTCATCAGTTGTAAATAACAGAGCAAGAGAGAGGCCTCAGTAGTGGGTTGATCACAGGATGACTATAAGCCACCAGTGTGATGTGGCTGTAGAATTGCATGTGTCTTTTTTAGTATGTATTAGGTGAAGCATTTCCATTAGAGATAGAAGTATTAATATCTTTGTACAAGGCTTTGGTAAGACCTCATTGGAATACCATATTCAGTTCTGCTCATCCATGTTCAAGAAAGAGTAATTTAAACTGGAGCAGGTTCAGAGAAGAGCTACTAGGATGATCAAGGGAATGGAGGTCCTATTTTATGTGAGGAGACTGGAAGAGCTTGGCAGAAAAGAAGATTGAGAGGTGATATTATTTCTCTCCATAAATAGAATAGGGGGTTGTCATGGTATATTTCCCCACTCTGAACCTTAGCATCCAAAAGATGGGGTACCAGCATGAATTCCTCTAAGCTCAATTACCAGCTTAGAACCTGTAGCGCTGCCACCAACTAGGAATTTCAGTGCCTAGTACACTCTGGTCCCCCCAAAACCTTGCCCGGGGACCCCCAAGATCCAGACCCTCTGGATCTTAACACAAGGAAAGTAAACCCTTTCCTTCACCGTTGCCTCTCCCAGACTTCCCCTCCCTGGGTTACCCTGGAAGATCACTGTGATTCAAACTCCTTGAATCTTAAAACAGAGAGGAAAATGCCCCTTCCCCCCTCCTTCTCAATCCCCCTCCCAGACTATCCCTGAGAGAGACAGTAATCCTAACACAGAGAGAAATCAGCCTCTCTCTCTCCCCCTTCCCTCCTTTCTCCCCACCAATTCCCTGGTGAATCCAGACCCAGTCCCCTGGGGTCTCACCAGAATAAAAAAACAATCAGGTTCTTAAACAAGAAAAGCTTTTAATTAAAGAAAGAAAAAACAGTGCAAATTATCTTTGTAAATTTAAGATGGAATATGTTACAGGGTCTTTCAGCTATAGACACTGGGAATACCCTCCCAGTCTAAGTATACAAGAACAAAGTAAAATCCTTTCAGCAAATACAAATTTGAACTCCTTCCAGCCAAATACACATTTGCAAATAAAGAAAACAAACATAAGCCTAACTCGCCTTATCTACCTAGTACTCACTATTCTGGACATATAAGAGACTGTATCAGAGAGATTGGAGAGAAACCTGGTTGCACGTCTGGTCACTCTCAGAACCCAGAGTGAACAACAACCAAAAACTAACAGCACACAAACAAACTTCCTTCCCTCAAGTTTTGAAAGTATCCTGTCCCCTGATTGGTCCTCTAGTCAGGTGACAGCCAGGCTCACTGAACTTGTTAACCCTTTACAGGCAAAAGAGACATGGAGTACTTCTGTCCTATTAACCCTTAACTATCTGTTTATGACAGGGGTAAATACTAGAGAGAGCGAAGAGCTATTTCACCTAAAGGACAATATTGGCACAAGATCAAATGAATATAAACTGGCCATGAGCAATTGGGCTGGAAATTGAAAGAAGGTTTCTAACTATCAGAGGGATGAGATTCTGGAACAGCCTTCCAAAGGAGTTGTGGAGGCAAACAATTTAATTTAAAAAGAGAGCTATGCAAATTTATGACTGTAATTGTCTGAGGAGGTTGCTTATGATGGTGGGGACAGGGCTCAAAAGCCCTGGGGCTCACTTCTGGCTTATGTCTCATGTTCCTAAAAGCTCATATTTCAGGATTTCAACCAATCATTGGAAGGGGTCAGGAAAGCATTCGCCCCCCACCCCCACCATGCCCCCATGTGTTCTAGGAGAGTTTTAGCTTCTTCCTCTGAAGCATCAGGGATGGCCATGGCTAGAGATCGTGCTCTGAGATGGCAATGAGCATTCTTTCTCTCTCAGGTGCATGGCTGGCTAGTTCTTGCTCACATGCCCAGGGTCTAACTAATCACCATATGCAGGGTTGGGAAGGAATTTTCCCCCAGATCAGTTGGACAGAGACCTTTTTTTTCTTTTTCCCCCCTTCCCGCTCCTTCTGTGGTTTGTGGGTGCAGGACATTTGCCAGAATTATCTGGGTGTATCTCATTTAATCCCTTTCCTACCATTGTGGGGGCTTCAATCATAGGTGCACCGCATTCCCTTCTGTTTGCAGTCTGTGGCACACAATAGACCAGTCCCCTTTGAGTTTCATTTATTCTAGTCTCATTTCCATCATTGGGTTTACTGTGCAGATACTGGGTGGTAGTGTTTGCCTGTATTGGCAGGAGGCCAGAGTAGATGATCTAGTGGTCCCTTTTGGCCTTACATTCTATGAGTATGACTCATAGGGAGAAGAATTCACTCAGACTAATCATCCATGATAGAGTAAAACAATACCAGGCGAATAAGCACTTTTTCTGAACATCTAGGCAAAGCACTCAGATGGTAGTAGGTCTCTCTCAATTTGGTCTTGGGAGGCATGAGATGGTGATGCAGTGGAATCTTTATAAGCCTTTCACTCACCAGCTCCTAGCTTGGCTCAGGGCAGTATTTGTATATCACAAATCGAAATTAGTGTTTATCTGTTTTAAATTGTTTCTTGGTCTTAAGCAAGTTTTTTCATTATCCCATTTCGGGTAGAATAACAAAGCTAAAATATTCAGTCTCCCTGTGCAGGTCTGGTCACAGACTAATTACCTCCTTTTAATATATATACATAAAAAAGCAGCAAAGAGTCCTGTGGCACCTTATAGACTAACAGACGTGTTGGAGCATGAGCTTTCATGGGTGAATACCCACTTCGTCGGATGCAACACCCACGAAAGCTCATGCTCCAATACGTCTCTTAGTGTATAAGGTGCCACAGGACTCTTTGCTGCTTTTACAGATCCAGACTAACACGGCTACCCCTCTGATACTTAATATATATGGTGGCCTGCAAATAGAGAAATAAAGCCAAACTCTGAGTATCTTTGTGGAGTTTTTTTTTTTTTTTTTTTTTTTTTTTTTTTTGCAAAACCTAGGAACTTTTTCTTGCTTGTTCCTTATAACTACCAGTCTTGGTGCCTTTTCCCACACTGGGCTATGGGCCTTGCTGCTTATTCACTCATGTCTCTCCATGTCTTTATGAGCCTTGCTATAATACCTTTTTTGATAAACAGTATACAAAGACTTCAGATTTCCTGTGTGACTTTGGCCAAGTCACTTAATTTCTCTGTATTTCAGATTCCCATTTGTAAAATTGGGATAATAATACTTTCCTACTGTAGGGGGAAAGGAAAATTAATATGTTGGGGGCAAGATATTACAGCGATGAAGATCACCTAAATACCTAGATTGAATTTATTTTTTGCAGTTTTATTATGGTATTTTAAGGAAATATTTATCTACTTTTATTGTTACCTTTTTTTATTATAAAGTAACAAAGTAATGGTAGCAAGTAACCGTATTTACAACTGTAGGATCTTCTTTAGGGATGGTTTGGAAAGCAGCTTGTTATGCTCTGAACTTCTCTTTCAACTCCCCTGGTATCTCCATGTCTTCACTCCAGTCCAAGCACCATCTGTTACTGCTTACATGGTTCATCACAGAAATGTAAACTGAAATCCCTCCTCATTGGCACAGAAAGAATGCAGCAAAGAAACAACATGTTATTTCTCTAGTGGTGGAGACACTTCAGTTACCAAGGTATCACTGAAGAAGCACATTGCAAAGTGACAGCAGTGACCTGAAAAGATCTAGCATAGACTCAGTGCTTTTCTAATCTTAGCTCTGGTTGTTTAGTAGTAGATATAGCACTATGTTGCTTACCCTAACCCACTGATATCACCTCATTTCTGAAAACTGGGGAGAATACTTCTTAAAGGCTAATAACAGTGTAATGTCCACAAAGACATGTTTTGCTAAAGTTCAGGCCTGATCTGCTCCCACCATTCTAATCAAGACCTCTCCGTCTTCCACCATTAGACTGGGGTTGTTCTCTTCATACCAGTGAGGTTTCTGCTACTCTTGCACTTTCATTTTTTAAAAAGAGTTTGAAAAAAAATCCCATTGCTTTTTTACTGCCCAAGAATGTATGCTATTCAGGAGACACCATGGGCAAGATGTGGAGAAACTGGAGAGGGTCCAGAGAAGAGCAACGAGAATGATTAAAGGTCTTGAGAACATGACCTATGGAGGAAGGCTGAAGGAATTGGGTTTGTTTAGTTTGGAAAAGAGAAGACTGAGAGGGGACATGATAGCAGTTTTCAGGTATCTAAAAGGGTGTCATCAGGAAGAGGGAGAAAACTTGTTCACCTTAGCCTCCAATCATAGAACAAGAAGCAATGGGCTTAAACTGCAGCAAGGAGATTTAGGTTGGACATTAGGAAAAAGTTCCTAACTGTCAGGGTAGTTAAACACTGGAATAAATTGCCTAGGGAAGTTGTGGAATCTCCATCTCTGGAGATATTTAAGAGTAGGTTAGATAAATGTCTATTAGGGATGGTCTAGACAGTATTTGGTCCTGCCATGAGGGCAGGGGACTGGACTCGATCACCTCTCGAGATCCCTTCCAGTCCTAGAGTCTATGAGACTTCATATGACTTTAAGAGAGTTTCTTTCAGTATTTCTGGCCCATGGAAAGGTAACACAAATAGGAATATCTCTGTTATAACATCTAAGTAAGTAAGTAAGGATAGAGATGTTGTTCATCTTACAAATACATTTTTCAGTTTATTAGCTGAAACTGTTAATAACTTGCCTTTATACTCCTCATGGAGCTCAACTGTAGCAGGGACTAGAGAAAGATCAACATGGTATGAATGTAAAAACACTGTGATTACAACCAGGTAAGTATCCACCTTTGTAAAACTGTCCCTTCTGAATTGCACCAGGGACAGAATAATAATAATGGATGTATGTGAAGGTGGCTTGTTGAAAGGGGCAACTTAGGGAAGCTTAAAGGGTGCTCTAAATTACTTGGGCTAGTAAAAGAGCTGGTCAGGAAGTTTCTGTTGGAATGATTTTTCCATGTGAAAATGTTGATTTTGCTGAAAATTTTCACTTTTTTCCAGTGGGAAGATTGAAGTGAAATGCCACCAGCTGTTTTGTGCAGTTGGAGTGCTACAAATGGGTGGAATGATGGGTTAGAATGAGGAACAGTGATCCAGAATGTGGTTCACAGAGCAAATACTGATATGTGTCTCTCTCTCAAATGTTGGACATAATGTCTTTGTAGCATATCTTATGACAAAGCAGATCTTTAATGAACTGAAAGATCTGAACATTTAAAGAAGATTTATATATGCTACATATTTACACAAGAATACCAGTTTTGACACTATAAGCATTCAAAAATCCTGAGTCAGGCCCCCCAGACCATGAGATTTTAAAAAAATGCTACGTTAGTTTCTGTGTTTTTTTTTTTTTTTTCTTTCTTATTTTTGAGCCCTTCGGGTTTGTATTTTTCAAGCTCAGTCATGAGGGCTAGATACTAACTTTTATTTTTAAATGAAAGCTGAGATTCTCAATAAACATATGACTCCAAGAGGTGGGACTTTAAGAAAAACACCAAATATTGAGAGTTGGCAACAGTAGAATGCTTGGAGTGCGGGCCAGTCTTCATGGGGATTCTCCCATTTATTGGCCTGATCTCTACAGGCTACAGTCAAGGAACTACATTGTCTACTGCAACTACTGAAGGCAGCCACCTTTTTCAGCCTCAAGGGTGCAAGACACAAGCCTCAGGATAAATAATCTCCATTATGGAGGATTATCTAGAGGTGCCAAAAAAGCCTCCCATTTTTTTTTTTCATACTCTAAAACTGTTTAGGTTTTATTTGAATGAAAGATTTGAAACCACTGGAATTTGATGTGAACTAAGAATTTAATTATCTCAATTAATGCACTTTTTAAAAAAAAAATTTGCCTTTTTCCAGTGGAAATGCTTAAAGACATCACCACTGCAGACTTCCAGTGGTAGTTTTGGTTGGTTGAGCTTTTGGACTAACTTCTGTCTTACATGAGGAATTTTACACTGATAAACAGGGCCAACTCTTCCTATTTTATTTATATCTTAATATGAAATCAGCAGCATAACTAGATAATTTGAAATTTAATACAACTTTCCTTCTGAATTAACTCAGATCATAATGACAGCTCTGACCCAGGAAATGAACTAGAGAAAGAAAAGGTGTAAACTGTATGAAGCCAGCATATGTAGCAATTTTCTTGTCATGGGTACTCTCAAAAATTGCATATTGCTTAAGGAAAATTCATCAGCCTCGTGTAACGGATAATAAAGAGCTTTATCATGATAAGTACATAAATTAAGTTAGGATCTCAATAAGTACAGAAGTTAAGTAATTCGTCTGGAAAACTCAATCTGCATTAGTAAGTTTACCAGAATGAGGGCATGTATTACATTCCAAAATAATCAAATTGTCTTTAATAAATAATTGAAGCTTGACTGTAGAGAGAGATGATGGACTTTGTTTGGGCTGTAATAAAGATAAATGCAGGACCTTATGTATTTAAAATAAACATTTTTACTCTTTAAAGCAACGCACATTATGTACAATGTATGCAGTGTCAGACTGATAAATTGCAAGAGAGATAGAACCAGTGTCAGTTTGCATTAACTCAGTAGCATTACTCAAAACTGTCATTACCAGTGTAAATGTGGTAAGAATCCTGGCCCTCTGCCTACTTCTTTTAGATACACGAATACAATTCACATTAAAGTCAGTGGGCCAAATTCTTCTCTTAAACACACTTGCTCAATCCCTTTCATCTCAATAGAGTTGCATGAATGTGAGTGATGGCAAAATTTGGTCTTCTGATTTGTTTGATACAGTGACTTCCTTATGTTTTACAGACCAGATCAGACAGGCTAACACACTGATTAGATCTGTGATCATTAGATATAATGATCATCTTAAATTTTTAATCAATTAAGAAAGAAAAATGATTTAACTTATTTCTCAATTTTTTTTTAATGCAAAAACATTTATCCTCAGTATTGCAATTATCTCCGGAACAGGCACTAAATAAAGCTACCAATTTAAAATATAGAACAAAATATAGATTTGTGGGCACATTGTAGATTATGAAAAGAAATGTTTGTGTCTCCGTCAGTATTCCATCAAAATTCTGACTGTCCTTTTGGGTTTCATTATAATAAATAAAAACATTACCATTAAATATGTTGTTTACTAGACTAGTAAACTACAAAGTAATGATAGTTAGAACCACATTAAGGATGGAAATAAGAGCACATGCATATCCAGAAATACTACTAATATTAATTAGAACAGTGGTCTCCAAAGTGGGGTGCGCACTTTTTACTTTGGCAGTTTGGGCGGCCTTTTTTTTTTTTTGCTTCGGTGCGGTAGAGAGTGCGTGCTCAACAAATTTTTACTGACAAGGGTACATGATCAAAAAAGTTTGGAGACCACTGGATTAGAATATGGAAAAGAGTGGACTTCAGAACATTGATTATTATGTTATAAGATTATAAAACTCCATAGTTGACATTTCTTCTGTCAGATTATACCGATAACATGTTAGGTCCTTTGTTTAATATATTCCCATATATACTGTTTAATTTTATTCCCAATGTATAGTATTTCTTAACTAGCATGTTTTTAATCTGTAGAATGAAGTTGAGGTGACCAGATAGCAAGTGTGAAAAATCGAGGTGGGGTGGGAGGTAATAAGCGCCCATATAAGAAAAAGCCCCAACTATTGGGACTGTCTCTATAAAATCGGGTCATCTGATCACCCTAAATGAAGTGAACAAATAAGGGGAGGAAGAATGATTTTGTGGTTGTTATGTCACAAACTTTTGAGCTAGGATTCTGTTTCTGGCTCTGCCACAGACTTCCGGTGTGACCTTACAGAAGTCACTAAGGATAAAATTTTCACAAGCATCTAAAAATGCATATAGGGGTCTAGTGTGATTATTATTTATTTATTTTTAGTCCTTAGGTGCCTAACTCCCAAGTGGGTATCTGCATTTTTAGGTGCTTAAATATCTTTAAAGATCTGGCCATGGGAGCCCTAAATTCCATTAACTTTCACTGAGACTTTGGTTGTTAGAGCCAAGATCCTGAAAGGTATTTAGATACCTAACACATTGATTTTAATGGGAGTTAGGTAGCTGAGTATCTTGGAGGATCTGAGCCCTAAGTCACTTTTGAAAATGGCACATAGGCTCCTAAATTATTTAGGTGATTTTTACAATGTTACCTTTAATCTCTAAGGGGTATAATGAAATTGAAGCAATTAGTAACCAGGGGTCAAGAGGGGTGGTGGTGGGTGGGCCGGGGATAGTATCCCAAATACCATCATAGATGTATGTTTCTCCAAAGTGTATCAGCTGTGAAACTCTTAACTTTAACATTGCGATATTAACGCTTAACATTGCAATGTATTTTCCAGTCTATTGCTGCATAGTTTCCAGAACATCATCATCTTAACACATCTTTTACTGTGATCTTACATTTTACTAGTACAGGATTATCTCTTGGTAATCATGCCAATCTGTTTCAGGCCTGTGATCGTCTGTGGCCAAGCTATATATCTTAGGCCATATCTACATCTAAAATTTTGCAGCGCTGGTTGTTACAGCTGTATTAGTACAGCTGTATAGGGCCAGCGCTGCAGAGTGGCCACACTTACAGCAACCAGCGCTGCAAGTGGTGTTAGATGTGGCCACACTGCAGCGCTGTTGGGCGGCTTCAAGGGGGGTTCCGGGAACGAGAGCAAACCGGGGAAGGAGACCAGCTTCGCCGCGGTTTGCTCTCGCGTTCCCGGAGCCACCCTGCAAACCGCAGGGAAGGAGACCTGCTTGCTCGGGGTTCCGGGAACGAGAGAGCAAACCGGGAAAGGAGACCAGCTTCGCCGCGGTTTGCTCTCGCGTTCCCGGAGCCACCCTGCAAACCGCAGGGAAGGAGACCTGCTTGCTCGGGGTTCCGGGAACGCGAGAGCAAACCGCGGCGAAGCTGGTCTCCTTCCCCGGCTTGCTCTCTCGTTCCCGGAACCCCGAGCAAGCAGGTCTCCTTCCCTGCGGTTTGCTGGGTGGCTCCGGGAACGCGAGAGCAAACCGCGGCGAAGCTGGTCTCCTTCCCCGGTTTGCTCTCTCGTTCCCGGAACCCCGAGCAAGCAGGTAAGGAGAACCGCTTGCTCGGCGGTTCGGGGAACGAGAGAGCAAACCGGGAAAGGAGACCAGCTTTGCCGCGGTTTGCTCTCTCGTTCCCGGAGCCACCCTGCAAACCGCAGGGAAGGAGAACCGCTTGCTCGGCGGTTCGGGGAACGAGAGAGCAAACCGGGAAAGGAGACCAGCTTCGCCGCGGTTTGCTCTCGCGTTCCCGGAGCCACCCTGCAAACCGCAGGGAAGGAGACCTGCTTGCTCGGGGTTCCGGGAACGAGAGAGCAAACCGGGAAAGGAGATCAGCTTGATTACCAGAGGCTTCCTCCTTCCACGGAGGTCAAGAAAAGCGCTGGTAAGTGTTTACATTGGATTACCAGCGCTGGATCACCAGCGCTGGATCCTCTACACCCGAGACAAAACGGGAGTACGGCCAGCGCTGCAAACAGGGAGTTGCAGCGCTGGTGATGCCCTGCAGATGTGTACACCTTCAAAGTTGCAGCGCTGTAACTCCCTCACCAGCGCTGCAACTTTCTGATGTAGACAAGCCCTTACAGACCTAGAAGCCTGTAGGCCTTGAATTACAGCCTTATCTTACTTATATATTTATATAAAATACTCATCACTGTTACATACTCATTAGTCCCATACCCCTGCAGTTTGAGCTACCTATATTTTCCCACTTAACCCTACAACTCAAATCTAATCTAATACCTATACATTCATTACATGATTATAAATATTTAGCTACAGATTGTGTTGTATCTTTCTTTGCTAGATTGAAGAGCTCATTGTCAAATCTTTGTTCCTCATGTCGGTACTTACAGACTGAAATCAAGTCACCCCCTTAACCTTCTCTTTGTTAAGCTAAATAGACTTAAGGAGCTCAGTCTATCACTATAAGGCAGTTCCATCCTTTAACCATTCTTGTGGCTTTTCTCTGAACCCACTTCAATTCATCAAATTCTGTACTCCTGGTGGAATTCTGCACCAAAAAATTAAAAGTTCTGTGCACAGTATTTCAAAATTCTGCAAATTTTATTTGTCAAAATAACAATACATAATGATGCCAGTTTTAATTATTTTGGTAATTTATTTCAAAATATCCATCAACAAGTATGTTTGTAAAAATACAGACAAACAAAATCCTCTCCTTCCCCAGTTCCTGCTTCTCTGCCCCCTCTCCCTCCACCAAGCCCAGCTGTGGGGCATCACACACTCACACACCCTTTCTTTCAGAGCCTAGCCACAGCCGTGCCCCCCCAACCAATACACCCTACTCCTGGGAGAATTCTATGCCACTGCGCAGGCATAGAATTTATGTCCCCCATAGATTTCTTTGCCTGCAGAAAAATGACTTTCTGATGAGGAAGCAAAGGGAAGCCACAAGACTGGTTATACGACTCTCAACCTGTGTCCCGTGGACTGTTTGTGGCCCATTTAGCACCCAGCTGCAGTCCCATGTGACATCCTCAGGGCCATACAGGCAGTATATAGTCTGGATGTAGCCCACAAAGTGTTGGTTGGGCTGCAGGTTGAGAACCACAATACCCTCCAGAACCCCCTATGCTCAGCATCCTCCGCCCAGTGATGCCTCCACAGAGACATGGCCAGCAGCGGAGAGCTGGGCCTGGGGCAGGGACTCAGGAGCTTGTTTGTGGGGACTCTGCCCCCTGCTGTGCAGGGCCGTGTGGCAGCCGGCTGCCCAGATCCCACCGCAAGGGGACCCTGTACCCTGCTGCAGGGGGATAGGGGGAAGCCACAACCCTGACCTCAGACCCCGCCTTGGGACTGGGATCCTGTTGTGTGGGGCCGGGGCGGCAGCCAACTGGCTAGACTCCGAGTCCTGCTGCGTGGGGCCGGGCATCTGCCTGGAGCCCGTCCTGTGGCAGGGCAGTTGGGAGCCTGGAGCCCCATGGCCTTTAGCGCACAGCTGAGCTGAGCTGCAGTTGTTTGCTAATTGGGCCACATGCAGCTTGCAGGCCATGGATTGAGAACCACTATTCTAAGGAGTGACAAGGGATTAATGCCTCGACTATTAAGGACGAGGTAATGGGGTTGCGGGAGTGTTATCAAGTGCACTCGACCTAGATAATTGCTAATAACAAACTTATTTGAAAAAAATATTGGGTCCTCCTAAACGACTGAAACACAATCTTTTCTCCTTCCTGCTTTCTATAGTGGCCCTCATCCTCTGATAAAGTACTCTGATAAAGTGGGAGAACACTTTATTTTCATTAGAAATCTTTAAATCACTTTGGGAGCCTAGCACCTCTGTGACTATCTGCTGCATGCCAGTTCCTTATCTAAGCCCCTGTTGAGGGCCGTAAGGTCACCTTGACATTAAGCTGTTCCTGTGCTCAGCTGCTGCCCCTGCCTAGCATCTGCTGCTATTCCCAGACTGTCCTTCACCTCTCTTCTGCAAACTTCACCCCAGAGGCTTGTGCATGCGATATGCACAGGCTTCTGAGCTAAGCCTTACACTACAGCGATGCAGACACCTGAAGACCACCTGAGATTTACATCTGTTCAGAATGCTGCCAGCGCTTTTCATCAGTCTTCAACCTTGAATGAGACCCGTTAATTATATCTGTGCATTTCAGCTGAAGGCACACTTGCTGTGCAATTCCTATATTCTTCAAATGATCAGAGAACTACACACACTACAGCCAATTTATGGTAGTTTCACTTTTCTATTGTTCTGTTGTTGAGTCACAAGTAAGTAACATAAAGGCAATTACTGAAAACCCTACATGTTGCTGCACAGCACTAGATTTGCTTTAATGAGCCTTCATTTTATGATTTGGTAGAAACTTGTTTTGCTCTAATGGCTTATCAGTGGTTTGGTGTCTGTTAATTGTTTTGTTTGTATTCCATAAGGGAGGTATTTCTTTGTTTATCTAATACGTTAATTAAGCTACTCTACAGTGTTATTCAAGCATGTCGCTGTTGGCTTTGAACAATAGAACCAAATCACCAGCTGCAGGACAAAAATCAAAAACATGTTTTGGAGGAAACTGTGAACAAAGCTGATGCAAATGTAATACAGTGTACATTCATGGTGAATATACAGCTCTGTACTTATACCAGAAAAAGAATGGCATCCTGGACTGAAGATTGTCTGGAGGAATGAGCACACGTTTGAAAACAGGAGTGTCATGGTTGTAAGGGATAGCAGCACCTCTGTTCCCTTTCTCTGAGTGTACCTCCCTCAGATGTTAGGCCTCGTGCCTTTACCTATCCCTGAGTAGAATCACATGATCCTCCCACTCCTCAGATGGAGTATTGTAGCCCAGGGTCCGACTATCAACCATGCTTACCCAGCAGGTCTGACTGGGTTGGCACCTCAGTTCTTCCAGAATAGAATGACCTGACAGCCTTCTTAAAACCAAATTATTGTTTAATCTGGGCAGTAGAACAGAGCATAACGTGAGAGAGAGAATTATAAAACAATCAACAGTCTAGATCCTTGTCCATTTTACTTAATGTCCTCTTGCCATTCTAGGATGGCGACCCAGGAAGGTTTAGCTTCTTCAGATAACCCGAGCAGGTGCCTGTTGCAGTGTAACTGGCTCCTATATAACTTGTATCCCCTCCACCCTTAGGGTATGTCTACATCTACAATTTTGCAGCGCTGGTTGTTACAGCTGTATTAGTACAGCTGTATAGGGCCAGCGCTGCAGAGTGGTCACACTTACAGCAACCAGCGCTGCAAGTGGTGTTAGATGTGGCCACACTGCAGCGCTGTTGGGTGGCTTCAAGGGGGGTTAGGGGAACACGAGGGCAAACCGCGGGGAAGCAGGTCTCCTTCCTCGCGGTTTGCTCCAGTGTTCCCCGAACACCCCCCCCCAAGCAGGTCTCCTTCCCCGCGGTTTGTTCTCGCGTTCCCCGAACCCCCGTGCAAGCAGGTCTCCTTCCCAGCGGTTTGCTCCGGTGTTCCCCAAACCCCCCTGCAAGCAGGTCTCCTTCCCAGCGGTTTGCTCCGGTGTTTTTTGAACCCCCGTGCAAGCAGATCTCCTTCCCCGCAGTGTGCTGTCGCGTTCCCCGAACCCCCGTGCAAGCAGGTCTCCTTCCCAGCGGTTTGCTCCGGTGTTCCCCGAACCCCCTGCAAGCAGGTCTCCTTCCCAGCGGTTTGCTCCGGTGTTCCCCGAACCCCCCTGCAAGCAGGTCTCCTTCCCAGCGGTTTGCTCTGGTGTTTTTTGAACCCCCGTGCAAGCAGGTCTCCTTCCCAGCAGTTTGCTCCGGTGTTCCCCGAACCCCCCTGCAAGCAGGTCTCCTTCCCAGCGGTGTGCTGTCGCGTTCCCCGAACCCCCCTGCAAACCGCGGGGAAGGAGACCTGCTTGATTACCAGAGAGGCTTCCTCTGGTATGCTGGGATACCTGTTTATTCCACGGAGGTCAAGAAAAACGCTGGTGAGTGTTTACACCTGATGACCAGCGCTGGATCCTCTACACCCGAGTTTCAACGGGTGTACGGCCAGCGCTGCAAACGGAGTTGCAGCGCTGGTGATGCCCTGCAGATGTGTACACCTCCTAAGTTGCAGCGCTATAACTCCCTCACCAGCGCTGCAACTTTGTGGTGTAGACAAGGCCTTAGAAAGATTATCTTCCACTTTTTATCCAGCTAGAATTCTTTGCTCTTTCTGTTCCTGGGATTTTTGACCTTGCTAGTCAAAAAACAGTTTGATAAGCTCAACAGGAGAGTAGCCAGTCTCCTTAGGGCCAATGGCTCTTCCATTGTCCTGTAATGACCCTCCAGCCTTTACTGGCGGGTATCTTATCCAGAATCATTGTTACATCTTCCTGTTTGTTTACTGGATTAAACCAACAGAGCTGTTGGCATAGTCATAAAGTAAACATCCCAATAACCAAGTCAACACACTGTATTCATGAATTATTACAGAGCAACTCTGTGTTTATCACAAGGAGATTGAGTAATAATCTTAGTTCTGCCACTGACTCACTGTGTAGCCTCAGACAATTCACTTTGGACCAGATTTACAAGCAGAGCGGATGTGGAATTTTCAATGCAATTTTTTTTGTCAGAAATGTCTATTTGTTGAAACCAAAACTTTTTAGAGAAAGGCATTGGTTTTGATTAAACTTGCATTGGAAAGGTTTCTCAGGATGCAGATGAATTTTTTTGAGATGAGAAATGGGGGAGAGCCACCCTAGAATACCCAATAATTCAGTGGGTAAGGTACCCAAGGAGGAGCGCTGCCAGCTTTTTTTCTGCCCTAGGTGGTGGAAGGTCCCGACCCCAAAATACCACCCCCAACAGAGGCAGCAGAAGGTCCTGCCCCCAAAATACCGACGACGACCGGGACAGCTGGTGATCTGGCCGCCGCAGTTGCCGCCCCCCAAATGTTAGTGCCCTAAGCGATGGCCTAGGTCATCTAATGGGTTGCGCCGGCCCTGCACCCAAGAAGAAGAGAGGAGACCTAGATTGAAGTCTCTTCTCCAAATCAGGCAGAGAAGAGACTTGAATCTGGGTCTCTAATATCTTTTGTGGGTTACATAACCACTAAGCTATTGGCTATTCTAGGGTGGGGGTCACTTGCCTATCTTTTGTGACAATTTTGAAAAGCCTTGTTTTCTCTCTGTTACAGACAGAACCCAAGTGTTGAACCCTTGATATTTTTTACAAAATGGATTTTTTTTCTGGACAGCCCTAGTATTTAGGCACCTAAAGAAAAACAGTGGGGTTTTTCAGAAGTGCCTAGGTAGGTTAGGCATCTAACTCCAATTGACTTCAATTGAAATTGGGCACCTAATTTACAGGTACTTATGAGAATCCTTCTACTTCCTTATCTGTGTCTTTAGGCACCACAGTACCTTTGAAAATCTGGCCCGTTTCCTCAGCTGTGAAATAGGCCAATTAGTGCCATAAATAAGATTTACTCACTCACCTCAGAGGGCTGTTGTGGAGCTTAACTGGGTAATGTCTGTACCATGCTTGGAATGAATACAGTGCTGTACAAATATGAAGAATCACCAGGGCCGTAGCAACAAAGAACATGGCCCCCTCAGAACATATGTCCGGGGCCCCTTACAATGCAGAAACGATAAAAAACTAAACAACTAAATTAATAACATTTATCCGCCTACCGCCATTATGAACGCAAATACACATTCTTTGAATGGGTCCAACTAAAATTCGAAACTGACCGACAGACAACTGATGTAGCCAATAGCATTATGATGTATCATAATGACTTCACGGTTTTGTCAGTAAAACTGACATGGATTGTGCAATAGCGTCAATAAATGTCACTTACCTAGTTATACCCTACATTTTGTTTTGCTACTTTTAGCGGCCCCCTTCCTTGCGGGGCCCCCTCCGGTCAGAGGGTACGGAGGGCGCTCTCTACGCCTCTGAGAATCACTACAATTATCTTAATTGGAAACTCCTCATCACATTTTTTCTGCATCAGTTTCTTGTTCTTCCATTTTTCTGCAGTTTTTTTTTTTTAAATAATGGACCCGTGTCTGGAGTTGGGCAGTCAATTTACCTTTGTGTGACTCTGTATGCAAAGGTGAAAACTGGAATTATATGAATGATGTATACTGTATCTCTGACTTGACTTAATCATCAAGAATGTTTGTGGTTCATTATGTGTTTTTACAGATAAGGATTTTTCTGAACTAGACAGGATTATTTTTTTTAAAAAAAGGCTTATCAGACCTACACCATCTTTCAGCATATGGTATTCTTTCCTTGCATGACTCAACCCCATCTCAGATAACAGCAGTGCAGGTGAATGATGTACTGGCTGTGGCTTCCCGCCTCCCACATTGGCCTAGGACGGCGAACTGTGGCCAGTGGGAGCTGTGATCGGCCAAACCTGCCAACACGGCAGATAAACAAACTGGCCCAACCCGCCAGGGTGCTTATTCTGGCGAGCCGCGTGCCAGAGGTTGCGGACCCCTGACATAGAGGCAGCTTCCTCTACACCAGAACCAAGTGACACATGGATGTTAATTCTTAGTAACCCATTGAAAGGTTTTGCAATTTTAAAACATAAGCTCCTGTTTGTGAGGAAAAAATAAAATTTTGTGCATCCAGAAAATGAAAAGGAAGACAACCAAAATCAAGGCAGTTTCTGCACATTTAATATCAGTTAGAAACATTATCTTTCCCTTTATTCTGTTTACACACAGTCGATTAAATAATGAAAAGATAAGATTCTACTCTGTTATCTATAGCAGTGCAGTGACTGTATGTGGCATATCCTAGGCTGTTATATTCTGGTGCTACTTGTAGCTGCATCTGTGAACTAGAGTTGTCAAGCAATTAAAAAAATTAATCATTATGAATCGTGCTGTTAATAGGATACCATTTATTTATTTGAATGCAAAGACTAAGACAGTGCAGAAACTCCTTCTTGAGGCACTCTTTGCTAACGGCTGTGTCCTCATGGCTTACACTGAAAATGATTTTCAGCACATTGTCAACAAGTTTGCTGAGGCCTCGCAACTTTTCGGACTAACTATCAGCCTCGAAAAGACAGAACTTCTCCATCAACCTGCACCTGAATCAAATGCTTCTGTCCTGAATATCTCCATTGACGGCACTCAGCTGAAAGTAGGGGAGAACTTTAAATACCTGGGGGTAGTTCATATGCAGTGATGGATCACTGGATAATGAGATCAACACACAAATATCCAAAGCAAGCCAGGCACTTGGCTGTCTGCATATCAAAGATTTAAATCACCACAACATCTGGATGTCAACAAAACTGCTTGTGTACAGAGCTGTTGTTCTTTCATCTCTTTTGTAAGGGTGCGAAACATGGACACTATATAGGCATCACATCAAGCAGCTTGAAGCATTCCACATACGCTGCCTCCGCAACATCATGAAGATCCACTAGCAAGACAAAGTGCCCAATCTCGAGGTCTTAGAGAGCCCAGATGACAAGCATCGAAATGATGATCATGAAGTCACAGCTACGTTGGACCAGTCATGTCAGCCGCATGAATGCCAACAGAATCCCCCATCAGCTTCTGTATGGTGAGCTCTCCCAGGGCATCCAGCATATCGGTCATCCATGGAAACATTACAAGGACACCATCAATGCCAATCTGCAGTACAGCAGTATCAAACCCAGGGACCTTGAGGATGCTGCCAGCGACAGAACACAATGGCATGCAACAGTCAGAAATACCGGAATCACCTTTGAGGAAGACCGCTGCCGGTGTCTACAAGAGGCAGGCGAACGACGTCACAGAGCATCGGCAGCGCACAATCCACTGACCGCAAACTTCCCATGCGCCATCTGCAGCAATATGTGCACCTCTAGAATTGTACAGTCATCAGAGGGCACACCATGAGACCAACAATAGATGATCTGCACAGATTTGTCATCATCAGATCGATGGACTACCAAAACCATTTATTTAAACACTTTTGGATATTTAATACATTTTCAAATATATCTATTTCAGTTACAACACAGAATACAAAGTGTACAGTGCTCACTTTATATTATTTTGTATTAAATATTTGCACTGCAAAAATGATGAAAAAAAATTGCATTTTTCAATTCACCTCAATTCAATTCACTGTAGTGCTTTATAGTGAAAGTGCAACTTACAAATGTAGATTGTTTTTGAGTGAAGTTATGTTAAAAAAAGAAAAATTTTAGATCCTACAAGCCCACTCAGTCCTACTTCTTGTTCAGCCAATCGCTAAGAAAAATAAGTTTGTTTAAATTTACGGGTGATAATGCTACCCACTTCTTATTTACAGTGTCACCTGAAAGTGAGAACAGGAGTTCGCATGGCACGTTTGTAGCTGGCATTGCAAGATATTTATGTGCCAGATATGCTAAACATTCTTATGCCCCTTCATGCTTCGGTCACCATTCAAGAGGTTATGCTTCCATGCAGATGATGTTTGTGATGGGTTTGGTCACAGAGACCCCCCCCATGGGACCGTCACCTGATGTGCCAATATTACCTCTGAGCCCATTTTCCCTGCCAGCTTGAGTCTTTCAGCACCTTGTCTTATTGAGCGGGACACGCTAGCCTGCTGCAACAGAGACCCAGGGTCTGGGCCATGCCCCCAAAGCTGCAGACTCTAACCAAAAACAGCTCAGAAGGCAACCTGCCTCCAGCACCCAGACATCCATCTTCCAGTGAGATCCAAACCCCAAATAAATCAGTTTTACTCTGTATAAAGCTTATACAGGATAAATTCTATCACTGTTATAGAGGGCAGATCATTTATGAGAGATATGCACTGCTGTTTGCTCCCCCAGGTATTAATCACTTATTCCGGGTTAATAAAATCACTTGTTTTATAAAGTATAAAAAGTAGGATTTAAGTGGTTTCAAGTTATAACAGAAAGAACAAAGTAAGTCACCAAGCAAAATAAAACTAAACGTAGAAGACTAAGCCTAATAATTTAAGAAACTGATTACAAGTAATATCTCACCTTCAAAGATGTTCCAGTAAGCTTCTTTCACAGACTAGACTCCTTCCTAGTCTGGGCCCAATCCTTTCCCCTAGTACAGTCTTTGTTAGATCCAGCAGACCTCTCAGGTGCTCTCCACCTCCCAACTGTGGTCTGGGGGGTTCTGCATTTTAATTTAATTTTAAATGAAGCTTCTTAAACATTTTTATAAACCTTCTTTACTTTACATACACCAATAGCTTAGTTATATATTATAGACTTATAGAAAGAGACCTTCTAAAAACATTAAAATACATTACTGGCACGTGAAACATTAAATCATAGTGAATAAATGAAGACTCGGCACACCACTCCTGAAAGGTTGCTGACCCCTGCACTAGGGGGACCTCTACAAGTATATATCTCTCCTTGCCCCAGCCGGTTCCCAACAACCACCTCTACACCATTGCACCAGATGTGTGTTCAGCAATAGCGTTGAACCTAGGACTTACAGATTTTTAAAGCATGAGCTACTCCTGCCTGCACTAAGAGATGCTGCTCTGTTTACTGAGATTGTAGGAGGTCCAGCCACCACTATAGAGGAACAGAGCACCACACTGAGTGGGTTACATAATCCCCCTCATCCCAAACTTCACAGATTATTCTCTGTTCATATCTGCGTATGTTTCACTCCTTGTAATGTGACAACCCTGGGTGGGCTGTCATCTACAAGGATTGAATTGTGGTTCTTAAAGAATAAGCCTTTAAACCTCCTTTGTGGCATGACTGATTCCCTATGGAGTTACACCCCTTATACTCATATCACCAGGTTTAAATGTTGTGCAGTTTTGTACAGACCCTCTGCACCTGGGTGAATTACATCCTTTAACCATTAATTTGACTTACATGGGAAATTTCTAGCCAAGATGAAGACTTGACTGGCAGATTGATGAATTGTCTCAGTTCTGCCAGCGCTGGTGCTTGTTTGCTTTTGTTTGGAAGAGGGTGGGGGAAATCTATGATCCCAAACAAACCTTTTGAATCAGATAAAGTTAAACACCAAGCATTTCCCAATTAAGGTATTTGGAGGAGAATTTTAAAAATTTCTTTTTACATTTTAAAATTTGGATTTTCTAATTGCTGAGCATTATAGTTAAATTACATTTTCTGCAATCCCAAACCGCTAAATGAGATAAAGCAGCAAGAAAATAATAACAACACATTGAATTGACACTGTAACTGGCCTAGATTGCAGGGATGAAAAAGAACAAAATTATTGTTTCTCAATGTTTCTCTTAATCTTTTGTGAAGTTTGTTTATATGAACTTTAGCCACTTTTACCTGATGATATATAGTGTAGTTTTCTTGGGCAGAGACCAGGCCAGTTAATCTTGCTGTCAGAGGGGTATTGTAGCAGATCATGGGGAGCTGGATATAGAAACCAGTGAATCTACAGATGAGACATCATGCTCTGCAACAAGCAGGCTTATTAATTTTGCCCATGCTGCTACTTCAGAATTTGCCATCTGGCTTTGTAAAGAGTGAAATTAATTTACATGTTGACCAACAATACTTATCAGCAATTTCCATTACAATAAACACCTGTTATCATTTAAAGTCATTTTACTGGAGAACTAGGCAGGGAACAGAGCTGTATGTTGTTGCCGCTAAGGATGCATGCAAAATATATTAGCCACTTACATGGTTCAGATATTGTTTAAGTGATCTATTGAATTTCCCGACAAGCTTATGTATGAAATAATAGTATTTAGGAGGAGAACTATTGAGCATCTTAATTATCTTAAATGTTTCTGAGGACTGTATTGAAAATTACACTGTCCTGTAAATTCTTATGTCAAGGGGTGTGTGTGTGTGTGTGTGTGTGTGTATGTATGCATGCACATGCGCTCACAAACACACGCGAGCACATGTTCCAGGGTCTTTTCCTGTTGCATATCTCTTACAGGCCTTTTGCTCATTACACCTGTAAGATTCTGCATAGGTGGCTATATCCTTACTACTGCCAGCTGGAAGAGGGGAAGGAAAAAGTTGGAATGTATTGTTATGACAAGAATCACCATGTGGCACTGTTACTGTCTCAGAGAGTTCTTTTATTTAGCATGTGAGCAAGGTGTTATTCTTTGAAGAAATGCTGTATTGTTATTAGTATTGTAGTGTATTATTCCTTGGAGAGAATGCAGTATTCTTTGCAGACAGCAGAGAGTCTGTTCTCTGCTTTATTATCTATACGTGGAAGTAATTCTGAGGACAGCATAGCTTCCTAGGACCTGGATGTTGGTGTGCAGCCTGAGATTTCTGGAAGAGGGGCTTGCCTGTGTTCTCTTCATCACTACTTCTGTTCTAGGGCTGGAATATGTGTGTAAAAAAGCAAGTTACACTTAGAATATACTAAGATTCTGCATCACTGATTTCTCCTCAATTGGGAAGCTGATATGCATGACCTCAGGCATCTGCTACTTCTCAGCCAGGGAGTGGTACTAATGTCAAAAATGTGACGTTTCGGTCAAAAGAAGGGGTGAGACAAAGTGGGTGAGGTAATATCTTTCATTGGGCCAACTTCTGTTGGTGAAATAGACAAGCCTGCAAGCTCCACAGAGCACAGGTCCTGTAGAAGAGCTCAGCCAAGAACAAAAGCTTGTTTCTTTCACCAACAGACATTGGTCCAACAAAAGATATTACATCATTATTGTCTCTCTCATATCCTGGGACAAACATGACTACAACAACATGGCAAAAAACAAATGAAGGGGGTAGCAATTTTTGGAAGGACAGGTATGCCATCATTTATTTTCCAGTTAGAGAACTGCTTCTGTTGCCTTATTGTATTTCTCATTGACTTTTTGTATTTACTTTTACCTCTTATGTAGTCCCTGTTTCTTTACGTATCTTTCATTTTCATATTTTTCATCCCAGAGATTCCCTGAATCTGAGGGAGTCTATGAGCAATTTCTTATGAATATTCGTTAGTCCACAAGTTCAGTTTTGATTGGGTTATGTAGGTCACATGGTATATTTCTGTTTGCTGACTGGATAAGCATAATAATTACAATCGAGTGGAATATGAATACTCACTTTTATTAAATTCAAAATTTCCATTTTACAAATATTCTCTGGTCGTTATGTAATACTTGTGTGAACATTCCTGCTGTTAAGCTCAGTCACTAAAATATTTGCAGAAAGTGAACACAAAAGGGTCCTGGGCAGAGTTAAAGTGTGTTTCCCATTTTTATTCAAGTACATATTTTCAGAATCTTTTTTTTTAAAGTATCCATCCAGCCCCACTAATAGAAAAGTTATTCTGAAATATTCAGCTACCTTTCCATTCCTATGAACATCTCTGACTCAAGTGGGGAGATTTCCCAAGGCATGAATGTCACTTAGGCTCCCAACTGCCATTTGTGCCTTTGGAAGTCTCCTCTTAGGTCTCTAGATTTTTGATCTGCTCTTATTAATGCTAATAGATGGGATGCTATTTGTAGTGAATGCTGCTCTTAGAAATGGATATTAAAGATTCTAAAATGTCTTATATCAGTGTAAAATGAATTGACATATTGTCTAGTTCAATTTTGTGGGAAAGCTTCTTCTGAGACTTCAGTGCAGGAAAAATAATTAAGGTGACTTGGTCAAACGACAACATGCTGTTCATCAAGAAAGTGTGGTTCTTTTGAGTGATAGCCCGTATGGATTTCCCTTCTTGGTGTGCATGCACCCCATGTGCACAAGGCTCTTTTGACACTTTGTCTGTTGGGGCTGCCTTGAATATCCTTGTGTCTCTCCCCACCACCACCACCTGAGGACATAAAAGGCAGAGTGAGCCCAGCCATCCCTCAGCTCCTTTTTACTGCTTATGACAGTTAGACTAAAGTTTTACAGCATTCACCTGGTTCTTTGCACACTGTGCTAGTGCCAGTGTTAGTTAGTAGTAGTGTCGTTAATTAGTTCATTAGTTAGTTGTGTTAGTCTTTTGCTTATTGGGAAAATGACAATTTTTTTAGTCAGATATTTAGTTTATAGGCTAGACCTGCCCACCACAACCATAGGAATGCTGGCAATATGCGGTTAAAACCTGCTTCTTGTGAAAATCTTCAGTGTTCTTTAACCAATGGCACTCCTGGTGCCTCTTTTTTGTCTAGGTGAGGCATGTATTCTTGAGTGATTTTTCCATATGTCATTCCTCTGCAAGCGGATTCAAAAAGGTAGAGAGGCTTGGTCTTCCAAGGGCTTGAAGGGCTAGCAATAGCCAATTAAAGCCCAGCAGGCTCAGATGAAAGGAGCTTGAAGGCATTACCAGGCATAGGTGATGACTTTTGGTTTTGCTGGCGGGTGCCCCACCCCGGCTTTGCCCCCTTCCCTAATTCCCCAACTCTACTCTGCCCCCAAGGCCACACTCCCACTCCACCTCTCTCTGCTCCCCTCCCTATCTAGTGCCCACCTCCACCCACTCAATCAAAGCAGCATGGGAGGTTCCCTTTCCTCCCGGGGCTGCTAGTGCTGCTTTTGGCTGCAGGAGCTCGCAGGGGGGTTTCTAAGGCACACAGGCACTCTGCTGCCCAGCCTGAGGGAGCGTTTGGGAACCACATTAAAGACTACCTCTGTGTGCAAAGGGGAGGGAGCAGACAGAATGATACAGAAAGCTCTTCAGCTCCCAACTGTGGAGGAGCAGCAGCAGCCTGCACAATGGGGAATTTATATTTCTCACAGCCCAGAGGGAGGGAGGAGCTGCTGATCCAGCTCCTCCAGGACAGCCCTATCAGCCAAAGCAACTTCTTGTTCAGCTCACAGCTAAGGGCTTCGAGTTCCTCCGGTGACAGCACAGAGCAGCAGTTCATTTTCGTGTTTGCACTCCACTGTGATAGGAAACTCAGGGAGGAGCAGAAGCTCCCTCTGCCCTCCCTAAATGACGCCCTGCTCCTTCTGCCCTGGAAAGGGACCATTTTTACCTGCAGTGAGAGTTAGGCTGGGAACTGCAGCCACATGATGAGAGAGAGCTTATATTGGCTCCCTGCCAAACAGCTGATAGGTAGCTGTGCTACAGCTGATTGGCTGGAAATAGCTAATCCAGTGGCTGCCAAAGAGTTGGTGGGGCCCCGCCTGCCCAAGATCTGATTTGCAGCTGCCACAGCTGATTATCCCAGTGGGTGCTGAGCACTCACTATTTTTTTTCCAGGGGTGCTCCCACAGAGTCAGCACCTATGTTAGCCAGAGGTCTGAGGCCTGAGCTAAAGTAGTAGTCAGAGCTTTACTGATATAAAGCAAAGACAAGCTGTGAGCAAGAGGCAGCACCTGCTCACAGAATCTAGCAAGAACAGGACTGATATTGCAGAAATATACATTCCTAAGAAGTGCTAGGCACAGAGTACTCATGCAAACACATCCTGATATCAAGGATGATACAAAAACAATCTCCAAGGATAACAGGAACACACTGACCCCTCCTAAAGGATAAGGTCAGGATGACAGTATGTAATAAAGATGTTTCGATCAAACCAATATGTACAAGGGATGGGTGTTAACTAGCCATGTCAGGGGGCAGTAACTTACTATGTTAGAGGGCCAATACTAACTTGTTTGTATCGGGGTATAAAGGTGTATCTCAGATGGAGTGTCTTTGTCTGGCCTAGAGAGGAGCAGAAAGTCCCACCATTCACTGAGCTGGTCCATTGTTATGGGCATACATGTATTAGTGACCAGTAGAGTCTGCGGGATTCTAGTACCATGCTTCATCAACAGTAAACCTGGACTGGTGCCTTCATTCCTTAATGGATCATGTGGTCATTGGGTGGTTCACTTGAGGTCTGCTGTACTGGCTGTCTGCGCAGGACGGGGGCAGCACACAGGGAGAACACAGAGACAACACACACACACACAAACATCTAACCACACCAGATCAGTTGCTGACTGGGACCAGAAGAGTGAAGAAGGGGGCTCCTCTCTGACCTGGAGACAGAGAAGGACCTGAAGTTGCTGGACCTGACATAGGGCTGGAGATAAAAGGTAGGAAGAGGCCCAGGGAAATAGCAGCCTGGGATTGAAGTGAGCAGTAGGTGGCTGCTGTGTATAGGGTCCCTGAGCTGGAACACGCAGTATTGGGCAGGCCTGGATTCCCTTACTGGTCACAGATAAAGCAGTGCAAACCACAAAAGGGAACAGGGCTTATTTGGGAGGTCTGAATTTCAAGGGCCCAGAGCTGGGGTTGAAGATCCTAGCAAAGGGAAAAGACTCTAACTGGTTGCTGAACTCTTTCATTCCCTGGAAGGGGTTCATTTTGATTTTGTGTCTGGGCTGGAGGGCCAAGCCACTGAAGACCCAGTAAGGTCTGGCGGTAACTTTCATGGGGTGGCAGGAGGGAGAAAATGACTGGGATATCCCCCCTCACTCAGAGGTGCTCCAGAGGCGAGGGCCCAGTTACAAACATAAAAGGATCAGAAGTGCAGCAGAAGATCATTAGTTCACATTTTTTGTGTGCAGATTTTGCCTGGTTCCAAGACTCTACAAGATATAATGACCCTAGGCCAGTGGTCCCCAACGCGGTGCCCAAGGGCACCATGGCGCCCATGGGGGCATCTTAATATGTCCACATCCTGGCACCCGAGAGAGCACCCACCGAAATGCCGCCGAATTTCAGCAGCATTTCAGTGGGGACGCCTCTCAATGACGACGCTTGTTGCCGACAAGTCATGTCATCGAGAGGCGTCGCCCCTGAATTTCAGCGGGGACGTCTCTCAACAATCTCCAAGGATAACAGGAACACACTGACCCCTCCTAAAGGATAAGGTCAGGATGACAGTATGTAATAAAGATGTTTTGCTCAAACCAATATGTACAAGGGATGGATGATAACTAGCCATGTCAGGGGGCAGTAACTTACTATGTTAGAGGGCCAATACTAACTTGTTTGTATCAGGGTATAAAGGTGTATCTCAGATGGAGTGTCTTGTCGACGGCAAGCAGCGTCATCGAGGGGAGTCACCGCCGAAATGCCATAGCGGCATTTGCTCCACCGCCGCAGTGGTCCTTTGGCTGGCGCCCGCCAGCCAAAAAGGTTGGGGACCACTGCCCTAGGCACACAGTGGAGAGCACAGTAAATATTATGTCTTGCTACATATATAGGAAAACAGACCATTCCCTTTATCAGTGCTTTGTCATATGCAGGGGGTCCCGCTGTGAACCTCTGGGCCAGTCACAGCTGTTGAATTATGGTTGCCTGTCACTGGGGTGCACTGTGGCATAATGGCTTCCTTCCTTTTCCTTCCTATTGCACTCTTACAAGGGGAGCTATAATTTTACTCTTTGATTGGGTCATTCAGTGTCCTAAAGTTTTAAACGCAAGTTATGCAGCAAAAATTTCCTACTTGTTTGGGCAGTAATAAATAGCTATATTTCATGTCTTGCTTCATTTTTTTTTGCTTGTCCAGGACTAGATATTGCTGGACAATATCTTTCCTAGATAGCTTGTGTTTGTATTTTAGGGTGGGATTTTTAAAGGCAGCCAAGTGACTTAGGTGCAAAAGTTCCAGTCATTTTTTTTCAATGGGTCATGTGTCTCTAAGTGACTTAGGACTTTTTAAAATTCCACCTGTAATCTTTATGGGAATCATACATGTTAAAACCTAATTTAAAATTGTATTTCTCCAAATGTCATTGAGTCTATGAAGCTCAGATCTGGAGCTAAGCTTCCTCCAAAATGGAAGAGTTCAGAACCTGACCTTTGATTTGACCTGCTATGGAGGAGTGACTTGTAAGTTTGTTCTCCAAGATTCTGGAGGTTTCAGACCCAGGGTTTTGCTTTAGGCATGGACATCTTTTGTTATTTCTAAGCATTTGTTAATTACCTTTTTGGTGTTAGTTTGGTGGACATTTTGTCAATGATTGTGGTGGTTTTATTTACAGCAACCTAACCAATGGAGAAAAGCTACCATTGGAATTTAGAAACTCCTTCTCAATACCCTGGGAAATTTTTGCTGTGTAACTTAGCCAAACCAGCCACAAAGTGCTACAGAAATTCTGCAAGTCACTGGGGCATAGCAGTAACTCTAGAAAATACATTTAACTGACAATGTGCAAAAATGTTTAGTAGAAAATTTCCTGAACTTCAGCTTTGTAAGTGCACTAGTTCATAGGTATGGTAATAAATATTAATTTTACTTTGACATTTGAAGGAAGACATTTGAATGCTAGGTATGTGCAGTGTGGAAAGATTAAAAATTATTGTGGTTGCATGAAATTTGTAGCTAGCATGATTAGATCCCTCCTAAAAATGTGCCAGGCAGTAATCTTTTAAAATGGTTTGTGCAGCAGAAAGAATTAAAATTCACTTGAGTGCTTCATGTTTTTTTAAAACAATCACGTTAATTTAGAAATGACTCATACAACAGTCACTCTGTTTTAAACATGTAGCTGATAATGATCTGAGTTAAAACTTTTGCTTAAAAAGGAATTTGTCCAGCAACCATAGAGAAATTCTTGTATACGAAGATGAGAATTTATTTGTGGGGTGGGAGGGAAGGATTGTAATGGAACAGAATTTTTCATCACTAGATTACCATTTTGAATCCAGTACACATCAATAGGACTGAAAGTTGGTTTTAGCTGGTGGTTGTTCACTGGATCAAGTGAAATTTGCTGGAGGTCTCTTTAATGATCTTGGGGTTTATTAAACAAAAAACCAGTCAGAGCTTCTGTGTTGAATTGCTGCGCACAGCTATGCTGTTGTTAGGCCTGAATAAAGATATAGCAGACAAAACCAGGTATGCTAACCTGACCAAAGTCAGGCTAACAGAGGTTTGTGGGTAATCCCTGAGTGGAAAACATTGAGAAGCAGCAGCATGTCTCACAAGCGCTGGGAAAAAGTGAGATAAAAGAGAAGCTGCATTCCTGGCATAGTACCAGATGTGCTGTGTTCAGGCAGCTCCTTCGAAGAACTGATAAGAGCCCTAGTTTCCCAGCCTCCTTGTTTTCACTCCCTGGTTTTGTTCTTTGTTTGTTTTTAACTCCCCTACATTTCTAACTTTAGGCATGCATGTATACTAAAGGCGTCTAGTTTCTAGGTGTTAGAAGAAGGGGGTGGGTTGCTCCAGTGAATAATTTATGACGCGACGGAACTGTCTATGTAGGCTTATACTAAGATGTAAAGAAGGGGCTGGTTCTCTCGGGAGATGAGCTGCTCTCTATTGATGTGTGCACTTGTCAATAAAGAGCTTTTGATCGGACCTTGCTGGTGTTGCCTGTCTTTCTCGCGGTCAGACAACGAACTTTGCCATCTGGTGTAGAGTCCCTGACACTGTGATCTCAACCCCAGCTTTCAGGGCATATCTCTAAATTTCTATATTCACAATACTGTCCCTTTTGAGGGAGCATCTCTAAATTATAATCTTCTAGAAACATATCTCTACATCTTCTGTCTTTAAAAAAATGGCTGTAATATACATATAGAAAAACAGTTAGCTATCTGATAACACATGCATTACATTCTCAACCCATCTAGTAGATTTCCATAAACCCCATGTGTCAACTACCTAAGGAGGAGAGATTACCACCACATCACTGTGAGCTGAGACTCTACCACTCACTTCCTTCAAATACCCCTTACCAAGTCTTGAGTCTTTCAGGATGTTTAATCCCCCCTCTCTGATCTTCTCAGTATCAGCCTTTCATTAGAGTCTAAGTTGTTTTCTTGTTCCTTGAGAGTTTCTCCTTTCTCTGTTGATGATAAATGATCAGTTTGGAAATGCCAGAGTCCACCTTTACTGTCAATGTTTTGGAACTTTCTGGGATTACTCTTAGATCCCTTTCATTACAGTGAAATGTGTCCCCCTGGTCTGTCTGGACTACATAAGACCTTGGATATAGCTGTTCTTTAATGGTACCCCTTTGACACCAAGTATTAGAGGTGTGAGTGCTCAGGCACACTCTATCACTTGGGTTAAGAAATGGGTGATCACGATATGCAAATAGCACCTTTCTAGATGGATGGACAGCTGGAGGGACCTGCTTGTTTATCTGGATTGTATTCACTCTGCAAGCAACCTAATCCTTGAAACAGATCAAGATATTCCCTCCAAAAGTGCCCCATAGCCAGGTTCGGTATAATCTTGTAGTGAGAGCACCCATTTTTCACAGGCTGCCAGGCCTAAAATTGGTGTCACCTCCTTTGGCACTGCAATGATGAGGAGCCTGTAAATGGTACTTTTACGATTGTTGCTAGTAATGGACCTCCTCGTCACTGGTATATTTGTTCCAGAATAATCAGTTACTTTTATTTTTGTTGGTTCCAGTTTTCGTCTTATTTTCAGAGTCTCATAATCTTGTTCAGACAGAATATTAACCTGAGCTTCTGTGTTCAATTTCAGTGGAATAATTGTTCCATTCGCTGTCATAGGCAGTATCCAGTCCCTCTCATCAGGCTCGTTGATCCCAGTGCATCTATGAAAAACTCCTCAAAAAGGTTGACTTCAGCTGAATGCACTTGACTCTTCTACATTTTGGATTTGCAGCATTTTGCAAAATGATTATTTTCCCCGCAGTTATGACAGAATTTCCCAAAAGCAACACACTCTTTGGGGCCGTGCTGTGATCCACACCTTCCACATGGCTGTCTGTACCCAGTCTCCCTCCTAGCAGTGGTTTTCATAGCAAGTGGTTCCACTCTTTGATTTGACCTATTCTGGCTGTATTCTTTTATACTTAGTACATGGATAAGCCCTTCTGGTGAATTTAGCTCTTTGGCTTGTGCTTTCACAGTTTCTGCTGCCCTGCATATCTGGAGAGCTTTTTCTAAAGTGAAGTCTCATTCACCGAGCAGTCTCTCTCTGAACACATTGTCTTTAATGACACAAATGATTCTATTTCTGACCAGAGACTCTGTCAGCTCACCAAAGTCACAGGTTTTACCGAGTTTCCTTAATTCTGTGACATATTGCTCAATGGTGTCATCAGTTTTTTGCATGGATGTAAAAAAATTCTCTCTCAAGGTTTCATTCCTTTTTGGCATGCAGTCTTCCTCAAATTTCATCAGCATTTTACTTATCTTCATGCTTTCATCTTTTTCAAACGTAAAGTTGTAACAAATATCCAGTGCTTCCTCCCCATTAATATGCAAAAAGATTGATTTCACTTTATTATTTTTCTCCTCTGCCTCTGTGACTGCTAAACACAATTCAAATCTGTCTGAATTCTTTCTAGTTCTCTGCAACATTGCTTGACAATTGCAGAGTGGATGATGAGTGCAATCCATCCATTTTTGACTCCTCCCCCCACCTCCTTAGCATCTGCTGCTCCATGTCCTTCCCTTGCCCCAGCTTTCAGTTTCAAACACAGGAGGTAACTTCGAAAAGACTGTATTCTCCTTCTCATTCAGCACTTCTGAACCAAGTAATGATCTTGGGGTTCATTAACAACAAACCAGGGAATGACACAGGAATAAAATGTTTAATAACACAAACTAGAGAAAACTTCTGTGGTGAACTGCTGCACACAGCTACACTGTGTTCTCATCCCCAACTTCCAGGACACATCTCTTAATTCCTATATTCATAAAACTGTCCCTATGAGGGAGTGTCTCTAAATTACAATCTCCCACAAACGTATCTCTACAGCCTCCATTACATTGTTAATGAAAGGGTGTCCACATAATGAAAGTCACCACTAAAAATGACAGTAATTGGCATTCTTGAAGGTAATGTTGCAGAAAGGCCATTTGTGGAATGAGAGTGGAGACTAAATTGCCCTTTCATTTTGGAACATGGGAGAAATTTGGTTCCTGGTTAACCAGTGTTCAGCTCAGTCAAAATTCCGTACAATTGCCCTAACATAAATCACACCAGAATTGGCCTACTTTCTCCACATTAAGGTTCAGACAGATTGGCTGGGAAATGGTGGAAGTTTGAACTGGCACTGCTCATGCTGCATCCGTTCTAAGACATCACTTCATTCTCCGGGGCAGTGCAGTCTGGCATATTTGAGCAGCACCAAGTTCAAAACTGATTAACAACTAAAAATGACAACATGCTTTTTAGTGGACAAAGAAACTAGAATAAGATCCAAATATTCTCTATATCTTCTACAACTTGCTATCGGTTAGCTCAGCACACGCTGTGTCCCCATCCTCTATGATCTCCTCCATCATCTGTTCCAGGTGCCCTTCACTGCAGTTCATGAGGTGTCCACTGTCACTCTTGGGAAGGGGAGTGGTGTGGTAATCCTGGTTCAGTATGTCGTAGAGCTAGTCACAACAGGGGCAGGGCTTAGGGGCAACACCAGATTTCAGACTGTGCTCCATTGTCTTCTGATAAAGCTTTTGCAGCTCCTTCCACTTTACTTGGCATTGGCCTACCTCCCTTCTGAACCCCATTTTCTCTAGGCCTTTGCAATGTTAGTGTACACATCTTTATTCCTGCAGCAATGCTGCAGTTGGGCCTGTACACATTACAGCCCCTCTCTCCCACAGGTTGAGGAAATTTAGGACTTCCCTCCTGGACTATGCAGCAGCACAAGGGTAAGCTGGAGCCATTTTTACATTGGTGTGCTTAAATAGATGGAAGGGAAAGATGCATTTGTGAAACATGCTGGGGATTTTAAATGGGCGCTTCTGGTCACTATGATGATTGGTCAGTGGATTCAAAAATTCAACCAGAGTGGTCACTGCTGCAGTGAAAGTTACATCATGAGATTGCTGCAGGAGGACTGCATATACTGGTACAGGTACTTCTATGTGCATAAAGGCACTGTGCTGGTAGAACTATATGATAGAGGCTTCTGTCACTCAGGCAGCCGGTATAACTTTGCCAGCTAAAGCTGAGGATTTGTCTGCAGGACTCAGAATTGACTGTGGACTCATGCAAAGCTATGTTGGCAGAGCAAAAGTTTTCTTGCTAAAACTTTGTGGTGTAGACAAGGCCTTTGCTTAGGGGCTGTTATGGCAAAAGATGCTAATGGCTTGCTCATTAGATGTAATTGATGTATAAGCACTCAGCGTGATACTCCCCACAGAACTATAGATGCCATGTAGTCACTATACTCAGTATTGTTAAGGGTACTATGTGGGTTAAAGAACTCTCCTTGGTGTGGCAGCGGAAGCTCTGAGGTTCCTTTTGTATTACAGAACGGCTGCTGGAAAGGAAGTAGGTGCATTTCCAGGTCATTCTAGTTTTTGGTAAGAATCCATAGATCCTTGGTTTTCCCAGTGTAAACCTCAATCCTCAGAGACAGGAAAAAGGGTGAATGTGTGTTAAGCAGAATATGTGAGGCTTGGAGAGAGACAGGCACATGGCAGCTGCTTCTGGGGATAGAGGTACCTGAGTCAAGGTGGTCTCCAGGGAGAGGAAGATGAGGGTGTTTTTTTCTGCTTCTGTCTGAAAGAACAAAAGTCATGTGTATTTTCATGAAGAAAATACCTGACTCTCTAACCACTGATTTCTGCTCCAGATGGAAAACTAACCTGAAGGACCCCAAAAACTCAGCAAAGGAGCAGCTTGGGTTAAAAAACAAATTTATACACTTTTAGGAATAGATTGTGATACATAAGCATACAAAGAGAGATGGAGAAGGGCACAGGAAGCGTATCCTCACTCTTTTCTAAACAGCAGTCAAAACATAGTCTGAAAATGTGCCAGAGCCAGAAAAATATAGCTTGACTTTCAGATACCAGGCTGAGTCTGAAGGTCTGTGAGTATGAAAGGAACGAATTTCATCTTTTTGCATGTAAACTGATCAATTGTACTCATAGGTGTGTGCAGCACATTTCATTAGGATGTGCACCCAGGGAATTTTTTTTTTAAAGGCAAACATTTATTGAATACTCAATCATAAAGGACATTATTTTTATTCATCAAACAAACTAAAGAAACTAAAACTTAACGAAACAGTTTTTTTATATTAACAACTAAACTTTACCTAAAAAATACAAACTTAAAAAATGAGACACAAAATATCAAATTTTGGCTGTAGTGATAATCAGGCATATAGAAAGCTAGTCAATTTTCATGATTTTTATCTTTAACCAGATAATGAGCTAACCCAAATAGATTAGGGTTTCTTCATCTTCCTGTTTTAGAGAATGAGACGTCGCTCACCAGGTGTTATGGACTTAAATTCCTTAATCACGTCATTGTAATTAACTGATGAAGCCAATTCTTGTTCAATGTACAAAATCATGAGTGAGTCGTGGCTTTGTTGGGACATTGTACTTCTTAGTTTGTTTTTTACATGTGCTAGTTTTGAAAAGGCTCTTTCACATGAACAGCTTGTAACAGATAAGACTGCAAAGCATTTAATAGATTTGTAAAAGGCTTGCAACATGGAAGACCGATCTGATTCCTTTAGCCAATCAAGCCACTCTCTGGTGGTGTTCATAGTGCTACCTTTAGGACCAGATCCATCATAACCCTGAAGCAATCCAACTTCAGCTTCCAAGTCATCCAAGGACACTTTAAATTTGTTGGCAATGATTCTCATATCGTCCCTGCTAATGTCTAAGCTCAGCAGTTTTCCCATTGCAGTCACAATTTTAAAAGTCTCCTGTTCAAATCGCTGGTCAATGCTGGTAATCATTGAGTCTAGGAATGGGTAAAATGAAGTTATACTCTCCGACTTATTTCTCTTCTTAACTGGGGGAATTGATACATCATTTTCTACACACATTTTCACACTGTCATTGAAAATAGATTGAAAATATTCTGGGCCACTTCTCATCGCAGCCAAAGAGTTATGCAATCTTTTCACCCCTGTCATTGCAGTGAGTTAGTTGAGATCTGGAGCTTGAAGAGCCTTACTCACTTTTACCATCAGCTGGAGAATAGGGTGCATCATGTGAAGGGCAAATATGAACTTGAATGAATTTAATTCATGGATAAGGCCCCTGGCTTTTATTTTAACGTCAGCAAGGTGAGTTGTTTCGATAATCTCTTGTAAAGCTTGTAAAATGATGGAGTAGTTTTGTTTTACAGCAGCCACTGCTTCTGCTCTGCATGCCCATCTTGTGTTTGATAGTGACTTCAAAGTCTTCAACTGTGATCCTACTTCCTCTCCATTACTGCATGTTACACAGGACTCCTCTCCATGAAGGCATAAAGCATCTGAATCTCTCTCTCTCACACACACACACACACACAATCAGTTCTGTTTTGTTTTGTTTACTTGAAGTGCATGCATCTACCAGGATGAGGTTCAAACAATGCGCATAGCAGTGTACATAGAGTATTTCACTGCTTCTTTCTTTTCATTTCATGTGAACTCCCGCAATACATCCAGACATAGTAGATGTACCATCAAAACAGACAGACATCACTGATGACCAGTCAATTTTAAGAATGCCAAGAACGTCATTTAACTGGTCAAAAATAGACTGAGCATCAACTGTTAATAATCTTTGAACAGACACAAAATGTTCAACTGGACTATGTTTTTCATTGTCAAAATACCACACCACAATGGACATCTGTCCATGGTGTCCACAGTCAGCAGTGTCATCAGCAATTATTGAGACCATTTGTCCATTTAGTGAAGACACAATCTTTCATTACACAACATTGTGCAAGGCCACAATTAAATCATTTTGGATGCGATTACTCAGATAGGTAGCGTTTCGAGGAGATTGTTGCACATGCTTTGCTATTACAGGGTCATATTTTTGGAGCATATTGACAAGATTTCTCAAAACTGTCAGCTTTTTCATTGTGACTCCTGAATGGTCTCCCACCTTTTGCCAAACACAAAATAATGTCAATCAGGCGCTCCATTACACTTTGTTTATAGCACCGTTCTTCTTGTTTAGACAGAGAACCCTGCTTGCCCTCATCCAGCAATACATCAATAGGTTTCCCTTCATTAAAACTTGACCATGAAGAACAGCTCGACACATGAGATTTTGACAGTTGGTGGTTTTAAAAACATTCGTGAGCCCTATGACAGTTTCTGAATTCCTTATCAATAAATGCTGGATCAGTGTGACCTTTGTTTGCTGCATCATTAGAGGAGAAAAAATGGCATTAAAAGCAAAATTCTGCATCCTTCGATGGGCTATATTCTAACCACCTATACTTTTCATGCCAATCGGACTGAAAACGCCTTTGTTTATTCCCTATTTTACTTCTAGGAAACATGCTCAATCTAGGCTGATAAATACCTCTAGATAAGATCGGCATTCTAATCTATTTTTTGGAATATCACAGACCGAGTCATCAGATGGAATGTTTGATGGCTTTGAATAGGAACTACACTGACCTGAACTAGGCTAGGTCTACACTGGAGGGGATCAACCTAAGATACACAACTTCAGCTACGCGAATAGTGTAGCTGAAGTCAGCATATCTGAGGTCGATTTACCTGTCCGTGAGGACAGCGGCAAGTTCACCGCTGCCACTTCCCTGTTGACTCTGCTTCCGCCTCTCGCCACGGTGGAGTTCCAGAGTAGACAGCAGAGAGATCGAGGATCGATTTTTATCGTGTCTACAGTAGACACGATAAATTGATCTCCGATAGATTGATAACTGTAGACGTACCCTAAGAGACAAAGTCTGTTTGTGTTGGTCATTACTCAGTTTATTGCACACACTGGAACTGGTGGCAGCATTATCTTCATGGAAGTTCTTAACCGAGGAGTCTGAGGTATTTGCGCTACTATCAGCACATTCATTATAATTCAGTTTGTCTGCTCCTTTTCTTATCTTAACAACCAAACCAATCCATATTCTAAAATTAAAAGGAGGTTGTCATGGTATAATTCCCCACTCTGAACCTTAGCGTCCAAAAGATGGGGTACCAGCATGAATTCCTCTAAGCTCAATTACCAGCTTAGAACCTGTAGCGCTGCCACCAACCAGGAATTCCAGTGCCTGGTACACTCTGGTCCCCACAAAACCTTGCCCGGGGACCCCGCAAGACCCAGACCCTCTGGATCTTAACACAAGGAAAGTAAACCCTTTCCCTCACCGTTGCCTCTCCCAGGCTTCCCCTCCCTGGGTTACCCTGGAAAATCACTGTGATTCAAACTCTTTGAATTTTAAAACAGAGAGGAAAATTCATCTTCCCCCCTCCTTCTCTTTCCCCCTCCCAGACTCTTCCTGAGAGAAAGTAATCCTGGCACAGAGAGAAAACAGCCTCTCTCTCCCTCTTCCCTCCTTTCTCCCCACCAGTTCCCTGGTGAATCCAGACCCAGTCCCCTGGGGTCTCACCAGAATAAAAAAACAATTAGGTTCTTAAACAAGAAAAGCTTTTAATTAAAAAAAGAAAAAACAGTAAAAATTATCTTTGTAAATTTAAAATGGAATAGGTACAGGGTCTTTCAGCTATAGACACTGGGAATACCCTCCCAGCCTAAGTATACAAGTACAAATTAGAATCTTTTCAGCAAAATACCAATTTGAACTCCTTTCAGCCAAATACACATTTGCAAATAAAGAAAACCACCATAAGCCTAACTCGCTTTATCTACCTAGTACTCACTAGTCTGAACTTATAAGAGCCTGTATTGGAGAGATTGGAGAGAAACCTGGTTGCACGTCTGAGCCCCCAGAGTGAACAACAACCAAAACTAACAGCACAGCACAAAAACTTCCCTCCCTCAAGATTTGAAAGAATCCTGTCCTCTGATTGGTCCTTGGGTCAAGTGACAGCCAGGCTCACTGTTCTTGTTAACCCTTTCCAGGCAAAAGAGATATGAAGCAGTTTTGTTCTATTAACTCTTACTTATCTGTTTATGACAGGGGTATAATATGATTGAATTAAAACGTAAAACCATGGGTGGCTTGTTATGCTATTTCAGTAGAGTACACGCGACAAAGATGACAAACTCTGTAGACACTGCTCTCGGCACGCCTGACGCGGCCATTTATATAGGTCAAAGAATTTTCTAGAATAGTAGTTGGAGGGGGAGGGGAAGACCAATGGTAATGCAGCTCCGAAGTAGTGGGGACACGTGCTGTGAGCAAATATGGGCTTTCTCTATAGAGTATATCATGCGATTAAATTAAAACGCAAAGCCACTTTTTTTTTTTTTGAGACATTAGGGCAGGAGTGGGCAAACTTTTTGGCCTGAGGGCCACATCGGGGTTGCAAAATTATAGGGGGTGGGGCCTTCCCTACGCAGCCCTCCATATCTACTGCCCCCTGACAGACCCCTGGGACTCCCACGCCTATCCATCACCCCTGCTCCCTGACCTCCCCCTCCAGAGACCCCCATCCCTAACCACCACCCTGGAATCCCACCCTATATCCTACCAGGGGTGGCAGATTTGTTTAATTTTTGGTGGTGCCCAAGCAGAGGTGTCCCATCCATAGGATGGATCCAACTGCCCTGGACCCCATGCTTTGGGGGGCCTTGTGCTTCAGGGGGACACAGGGACCAGGGCATTAGCAGGGGATTAGCGGGGGGCCTGGCACCAGCGAACAACCCAGCTCCAGCATGCCCCACTCCATCCCTTCCCCCAAACCCCTGTGCAATGCTGGGAGCTGGTGGGGTGGAGCAGAGTGGGCTAGGGCCAGGTCACTTGCTGCTGCTAGCACCAGGCCCCCCACTAACCCCCTAGGCTGCCCTGGACTCCCTGTCCCTCTGAAGAATGGGACAGGGTTAGGCACCACCATGTTGCGTGACAGACACTTGACAAAGTTATCGGACTTAGTGATGGACATTGGGGGAGGTAGGGGGTATTATGTCATTCAGTCATTCAACCTGTAAAATAGCACACAATTTTCCACACTGAAAAAAACCTGTAACCTAGTTAATAATAATAATAATGAAATCAACTCACAGAATTATTGAAAAATGTGTAAAAAGAACAGGAGTACTTGTGGCACCTTAGAGACTAACAAATTTGTTTGAGCATAAGCTTTGTGAGCTACAGCCCACTTCATCGGATGCATGCAGTGGAAAATACAGTAGGAAGATATATATGTACACAGAGAACATGAAAAAATGGGTGTTACAATACACACTTTAAGGAGAGTGATCAGTTAAGGTGAGCTATTACCAGCAGGAGAGAAAAAACCTTTTTATAGTGGTAATCAATACGGTCCATTTGCAACAGTTGACAAGAAGTTGTGAGGAGCATTGGGGAGGCAGGGGGAAATAACTGTGGGGAAATTAGTTTTACTTTGTGTAATGACCCATCCACTCCCAGTCTTTATTCAAACCTAATTTAATGGTGTCCATTTTTCAAATTAATTCCAATTCAGCAGTCTCTCATTGGAATCTAGTTTTGAAGTTTTTTTGTTGTAATATTGCTACTTTCAGGTCTTTGTGTAATTGAATTGAATCTCCCTGGTCACTCGATTACAGACCTAAAAGTCACAACTGGGAGAGGAGTTTATCATCTAGGGCCAAAGATGGGAGGGACAGAGGGGAGCTTGGCTGCCGGTGAGTGCTATGCACCCGCTAATTTTTTTCCATGGGCACTCCAGCCCTAGAGCATGCACAAAGTCAATGCTTATGAGTAGACCAATCTTATTCCCAGTTAATCCTTGGCATTTCTGCTGAAGCCACGGACAAGGTTGGCAGCCGTGCTGTTAGTTTTTGTGATGTGAACACATTTCCCATAGGAATTGGGCTTGGAACACAAACTCATTTCAAACAGGTCACTTAGATCTAACTGATCTAACAAGAGCCACTTGGATCGTTACTGGTTTGGAGTGGATTTGAACTCATATCCTAGAGGTGAAAGCCTCTGCATGACATTACCAACTCCCTGAACCATACAGTCCTTCTAATAGTTCATCTTTGATTTCTTTTCCTCTTGGGAAAGAACTTAAGGCAGAGAGAAATGTTGATATGTTTGAGCAGGTGTTTACAAATGATTGTGTCATGAATGTTGTCGCTACATAGATTTATTTATATATCTATATATATCTATTTATACACACACACACAATTTAGATCAATTGCTCACTCTGAACACTGTGAACCACACTGCGGAGAGTTTGCTGGTTGAATTATGCTGGTTGTCTTTTGTGTTTCCTGGGGTTACATTGCATTAAAGAGCTAAAAGGACAGGACTTAGCTATGCATAAGCAATTGCTGTGATAAGCAGGGTGATAAGCAGCCACTAGTGAGAGCTGAAGATACCCTGAATACTTGCAAAAGATAGAAGAGATAATACACAGCCCAAGCTCTCTAGTATCTGGTCCACACTATGAAAAAGGCTGAGAATGCCTGATCTGGATTGTTGACTAATAACAGTAAGATAAATGTCAGGGATCACTGAGGCCTTTCAGATGAACAATCTAGACATGAATCCCTCTGCAACTGAAAAATGCAAAAGGGCACATGATTTTGTTCTGCTCACATCTACATTCCATCTGTTTTATCACATCAGAGATGACCACTTGTCTCCATATCAAGCTAAGACCTGGTCTTTGAAAGTATTCATTGAAAAAGAATGGTTGAATGAAAATATCCATTTTTCTAAATATGATACGCTTATTCATGTGAATCATTCCACACTGGATGGAGTGTAAAAGGAAAAATTTTCCACGCCACAGAGGTATCCTGTCATTTTGAAGATTAAGGTCACTAAACAGAAATCAGAAGGTTACTTATGACAGAAAAGCATTCTACAAAGGTTCATGACTCACAGGAGGGAACTGCTGCTTGTCTGAAAAGCCTAAAGAGGCATAAAAAGTCAGAGAGACTCTTCCCAGCAGCATACTTAACAAAGAACTACCCTTCCTTCTTTGTGACACAGTTATACTTATTTAATCCACCATAACTGGACTTTGATGGAAAAGAGAATGCTGATGATAGGGCTAATAGACCTCACTGCATTTCTAAAGGGTGAGTGCTATTCACAGGGAGCTGTATTTGTTTAAAGAACTTTGGAGGCATGGGACTGTGAAGATAACTCAACATGCAGAGAAAATACTTTCTCAAAGATCTTCAAAAGCTACAAAATATGTTCCCATAATGATACATGATGCACAAGTGATAGAGCCACTGTTATCAAGAAAGTTACTATGTGGATAACTAGAAAAGTATATATACTCTTTACTGACAATGGACTACTTACCACCTACTTATTCACTGGTAATATCATAATACCAAGCATGGTATATCATAAGGAGGAAAATAACACTGCCCCATGCATCCCTTCCAAACCGAATGCTTCCAAGCAAACTGAATATAGATTCACTGCAGAAAAATATTAGGCATAATATTACTTGTCCATTTGCCCTAATGATTTTTTTCTCATTTCGTTTTCATAGAAAGTTATAGGGTTTTTTTTGTAGGCATGAGACTACTTGCAGTGAGTGAGCCTGATTCTGAAGTCTTTTATACTGGTGTAAATCAAGATTAACTGTTTTGAACTCAGTGGAGTTGCACTGCTTTTAGTGTTAGAGCAAGGGAAAAACTAGGTCCTTTAAATCTAAGCTACAAGGGAAAAAATAGCTTTTGCCACTGAAGTCCCATCTGTTTTCATTGAATTTTGCTAAATAATTTCTCGTCTTCTCTTGGTTAGAAATGAAATTCACTAGCATGTTTGAGGGTTTTTTTTTTATTTTTTAGAACGAATTATTTTGATGTTCTCTGTGGAAAATATATATTTTTTTAAAGTTCAGTTCTGCACATTCAGTTGATAGATTTTTCCAGCAGGGGGCAAGAAAGTATAACTGATAAAAATGGTTCTGTTTTCTCTCTTAGCTCTTTCCTTAGCAGCCACATCTAAACGGTTAAGCAGGATAGCCTGAGGAGGGAACATGAAAGCTAAAAGCCATCCCTCCTTTAGATCATAATGTCTTTTAAATGCAGCCGTTAACTATTCAAGGATTTCCATAGGAAAGACAAAGTAATAAAGGAGGATGAGAGACGACCAAGGCTGCCACCTGGCCCAGTGTGCCTTATCAGCACTATGAAAAATATATTCTTATAGCTCAAGTTTGATCTTAGAGATATGGGTGTGAAAGCTGTATACAGTATCTTTCAAACCAACTGGCACACCAGATATATACTAGACAAGCTGCACCAGAGGGCTACATACACCTGCATATTTGATACAAGGATTGTACCTTTAGGGTATGTCTAGACTGCAGTTAAAAACCCATGTGCCAGCTGACTCAAGCTAAGGGACTGTTTAACTGTTTAGCCAGTGCAGGCATCCTGGTTCGGACTGAAGCCCAAGCTCTAGGACCCTGCAAAGTGGGAGGCTCTTGGAGCCTGGGCTTCAGACCCAGCCAGAATGTCTACAGTGCAGTTAAACAGGCCCTTATCTCAAGCCCAATGAGCCTGAATCAGCTAGCATGGGACAGCCATGGCAGTCTAATTGCAGTGTAGAAACACCCTTAGTTCATCCTATGGATTTTGAATTCTCCCACAAGTTTTGGTTGTTAAGCTTCCAGTTGAAGTTAATAGCTAAACTCCCATTGACGTCAATTGATACAGGATTCAACTGTTGTTTAGTCACCGAGGCTTAAGTACTGCAGCCCTTAATGGAGCAAAATTCCAATAAAATCAGTGGGAGACTTGCTCCATTCAGGATTACAGAACTCGTCCCTCAAGCAGCCGTGTGCTTTTAGAATATGTCATTGGTTTTTAACCTTTTCCATATCATGGTACAACCCCAGAGTTATGGGACCCTCGTCCCATCTAGTCAGAAAGAGAGAGGGTGGTTGTGATCTCCTCTGAACTTGTTTATGAGCCCTTAGTTGGGCTGGCTAGAAAATAATTATTCTGTTTTACAAATTGTTTTTGAAGTTTCAAAATTTGTGACCTTTTTCATAACAAATGAGAGAGAGACTGAGACAGACAGATGCCAGAAAAGCCAGTGGCACAAGGGTCAAGACACTTAGCTGGGATGTAGGAGACTCAGGGCTTGTCTACATCACAAAGTTGCAGCGCTGGTGAGGGGGTTACAGCGCTGCAACTTAGGAGGTGTACACATCTGCAGGGCATCACCAGCGCTGCAACTCCCTGTTTGCAGCGCTGGCCGTACTTCCATTTTGTCTCAGGTGTAGAGGATCCAGCGCTGGTGATCCAGCGCTGGTAATCAAGTGTAGACACTTACCAGCACTTTTCTTGACCTCCGTGGAATAAGCAGGTATCCCAGCATACCTGAGGAAGCCTCTCTGGTAATCAAGCAGGTCTCCTTCCCCGGTTTGCTCTCGCGTTCCCCGAACCCCTGAGCAAGCAGGTCTCCTTCCCCGCGGTTTGCAGGGGGGTTCGGGGAATGCGAGAGCAAACCGCGGGGAAGCAGGTCTCCTTCCCTGCGGTTTGCTCTTGCGTTCCCCGAACCCCCGTGCAAGCAGGTCTCCTTCCCTGCGGTTTGCTCTCGCGTTCCCCGAAGCCCCGTGCAAGCAGGTATCCTTCCCTGCGGTTTGCTCTCACGTTCCCTGAACCCCCGTGCAAGCAGGGCTCCTTCCCTGCGGTTTGCAGGGGGGTTCGGGGAATGCGAGAGCAAACAGGTCTCCTTCCCTGCGGTTTGCTCTCGCGTTCCCCGAACCCCTGTGCAAGCAGGTCTCCTTCCCTGCGGTTTGCAGGGGGGTTCGGGGAACGCGAGAGCAAACCGCGGGGAAGCAGGTCTCCTTCCCCGGTTTGCTCTCGCGTTCCCCGAACCCCCCTTGAAGCCGCCCAACAGCGCTGCAGTGTGGCCATATCTAACACCACTTGCAGCGCTGGTTGCTGTAAGTGTGGCCACTCTGCAGCGCTGGCCCTATACAGCTGTACTAATACAGCTGTAACAACCAGCGCTGCAAAATTGTAGATGTAGACATACCCTTAGACTTAACTCCCTGCTCTGATTTAAGAAGACCCCAGGATGATTGGTATTCTGAGGGTTACTCTCTCTATCTCTCCTCCTTTCCCACTTTTAATGTGAGAAGCCTTTGAACTGGCATTTTCTGATTGAAAAAAACATTTTGTCCAAAAAAAAATAAAAATAATCCCAGCTAGTGTTAGCCCTTAGCAGGATTCTGGCTTGCAGGATCAGAACTTGTGGCCAATATATTTTGCATATGTCTCAGGAATTCTGATATGCAAACCCAATATGAAAATTCAACCAGAGGTTCCTTTATCTATTTGTGGTACATTTGCTTGCTGTTAATAGTTTATTTTGAATAAAACTCATCTGAGCAGGTGAGTAGAAGAATTAATTTTTTTTCCCCATGGTTTCCTAATTTTGCTAGCTGGAATGGATTTTTATGCATGAGAGATCTGAGGCCCTATCTTGTTCTCACTGAAATTATTGAGAATTTTCTTACTGACTCCAGCAGAAGTAAAATCCTGGAGAACTAATGAAAACAATATTATTCTCAGGTATTGCAGTGATGGGTGTAGCCTAAGAACTCGAATAGACCAGAAGAGATTCAAACCATGCTGAAACTTTTATATTTAATAAAAGTCAAGTTTCATATAATTATATTGGTATAACAGAGGGTTAGTAGAAAATACGCCATTCTGGAAAACAGTTAGCTGTATTTTGTTTAAAGTATTTCCAGTCACACTGAAGCAATACAATATATATTTAGGAGGAAGCAGTATGTCATCTGTCATAAACTCAGCATTGTTCCTCAGTGAGGTTATTTATGATTATGCTGCACAAGTCAATAGCTTCCACATGTACTGTTTAGTTTTGGTTTCAGCCTCTAAAAACAGAGGCCAGTTATATAGATGGAAAAAAAATCTATTTAACTTTTAAAGTAAAACTGACATTAAAAATACTGTTAACTTTGTAGTTATGATCCAGAGAAGAGCTTATGTAAAGCTGACATCTTGATTTTCGGGTATTTATTCTCTTTCCACAATGTTCATATCATATATGTCCAATTTACAAGCGCAAACTGTTATCTCATGATCAATGTGTTTTTTCTGCTTCATATATTGTCTCATCCCTTTTTGGTTTGTTTACACTAGAAATATAGATCAATATTTGGATAAAGATGTGTTAGGTTTGAGCTCTGCTCAGTTTTTCCAACATTTTTTAAAGTGTGGTTTTGGTCAGGAAAAATATCCTTTTAAAAATGGTACTCCATTACTTAGTTTAGATTAAGTTTTTCCTTATGTCATACTACACTTTTAACCAAGATTTTATAGTTTCTCTTCCAAGACAGATTTCTTTGTATAGGAATTGCCTAGGGAAGTTGTGGAATCTCCATCTCTGGAGATATTTAAGAGTAGGTTAGATAAATGTCTATTAGGGATGGTCTAGACAGTATTTGGTCCTGCCATGAGGGCAGGGGACTGGACTCGATGACCTGTCGAGGTCCCTTCCAGTCCTAGAGTCTATGAGTCTATGAGAATTCATCTGAACCACAATACTCCGCTGACTTTCAGTACATTAGATTTTTCACAACAGTCATAATATTAGGGCCATGATTCTCCATAATGGACGATGAATGCAGGGAGCCATTTGGGCTCCCTTACCCTCTGTCATGCAGCTCTGCTAGTTGGAGCAGGAGGAGGGCCTACTCTAACTTCTGCCACTGGCAGAAGTTTCTGCCATGCTCCCTCCTGCCCCAATGTATCCTTCTTTCTCCTTATTGTGTGGTGTGGGGGGAAACTGACATATAAAGCAGCATGCTGACAGAGATTCCTGACAGGAGAAATGGCATGCCATGATATTTTTAGTAAAGTGTGCAATTCTATACTTGTATGCAAGGAATGACCTCACATGATCAGTGCTTGCGAGACATCACTATGTGGAGGACACCACCATGTAGAACACAATGGCATCCTCCATGTGCATTTGCGGCCCGGACGGAATTATCCGGCAGTCATGGATGGTCAGTAAATCATATTTGGGAATTTCAGATCATGTATGTGAATTCTTCTACACAGATCTCTGGCTGGTTTAGTGCAATGGGGAAACCAGCCCATAATTTATAATGTTGAGGAATCACTGCTGTAAATTATTTTTAATAACTATTTATTTATCCCTTGGCAGATTATTATGTACAGAACCATGAACTGTCTGGTATGAAAATCACTGTTTCTCCTATTGTAAGGAATATGTTGGCGCACAAGACAGTGTTACAACTCTCCCTCCAGTTCAACATCCAGCCAGTAGAAAGCTCCATAATCCCTCCAATACAGGAAGGGAAGTACAAATTGAGGTTGGCGGTGATAAGGGGCTAGAGAGTGGTGGTTCTGCATGAGAACAAGAGCAGTAGGTTGGAAGCAGCTGCCTGGGAGCTGGGCTGCAAAGGCTGAGATCTAGGCAGAGGCAGACCCTGTTGTCAGGGGGCCAGCAGTAGCTTTGGCAAGTGAACACAGGACTGGCAGGAAGATTGTACATATGGTCCCAAAGGAGATTCTGGGAGACAGATAATAAAGCTGAACTCTGCCTGGAGAATCAAGGGGTGTCTGGTCACACGTGGTCAGCAGGGTGTTTATGGCCCAGCTGTTTGAGTCTCTCTGGTGGTCTAGCCCACAAAACAGGAGACTGCGACCTAGTGATCAGAGTTCTTTGGGTCTGAGGCCCACACAGTCTGGATTGCTCCGGCCCTCGGGCAGGGCAGGGCTGCAAACAGTCTCAATAGGTTAGTGTTCTAACTCTGGTGAACAGTAGGCAACTCCAAGCTTCTAGGCCTAAAGCTGAGATCTAGGCAAAGACAGTTGTCACCTAGGTTTGGGGTTGGCAGAAGGGGATAGCGGGACCCAGGCCCACCCGCTCCACCGGGTCTTAGCCCAAGGCCCTAAGAATGACTGGGGACTGTCCCTCCGCTGGGTCAGTGGGGAATCCCACTGAAACACGCTGATGGGTCTTCCAATCCTATGACTGGACTAGTGTCAGTCTCCCAGTACAGCAGTCCATGGATTCTCTGGGTCTCTGGAGTTGTCTGCTGGTGAGGTCTGCGGTGACTCAGTCCTTTCCATGGAGGTGACTCTCAGTACATGTCTTTCCTCATCAGAGGTCCCACCCAACTGAGGTGGGCTGCTTCCCTTTATTCACTGTCTTGAGGTTGAACATGCCCAGCAAGGATGGAGGGGCATGGCTTCCTTAGCCTGCAATGCACAGTTAACACTTGTAGGTCCAATGTGGGGGAGATACATCCTATCACAGAAATCCTAGCTAGCCGAAGTGTGTGAGTATTTCTAGGAACCCACTAAAGGGTCGGTCTTGAAAAGGCTTGTGCTTGGAGCACCTACAACTGGAGATAGTTGGGAAATATATTTTATTCCATGAAAAATTGTGGCAAATCAAAATGTTCTCATTATAAAAAGATTTCCAAAATTTTCAAGTTTGTCAAATTAGTAAGAAAGTTTGGCCCCAAAAGCAAACTATTTTGTCTGAAAACCATAAGGTTTTGGTTGGAAATCCTGGCTTTCAAGTTGTCATTCTTCATCAAAAACTCAAAAAAAAAAAATTTGAAAATGGGCATTTCAATATTCATGACAAAGCCATTTTTCAATGACAGAGATTTTGAAAGAAAAATTTAAACCAGCTCTCGTCCTACAATACTTATTTGACATTATCTGATTAAAATATGACTATATAGATAATTGTTGCAACCACTGGTATATATTTGCAGTAAATCTTGTACAAAGGTTATCAAGTGAGGTGTCTATGAAAAGGTTATGATTTGCTGTTTATGGTTGTGCTATCTGAATGCATGTTTCTGTATTTGAAGTTATTAGTATTGGCTATATACCTGGATTTTAAATGTTTGCTCCTGGGGTAACGCCCACGAAGTAGTTAGCCAGCATATCTTGGAGGGACTATTCAAATTGAGTGGCCCATCAAAAGGACACTTAACTGACAATGGACCATGGGAGACCCCCATCTACACTGAATGGACTGTCCTATATGCTGTCTGGAATATAGGTAATGGCTTCCTGCAATGACTGAGCGAAATTGGGCATGAACATGTGACCTGCTCATGTGATTCCAAACATTATCTGTTCCCTTGTGATTCTCCACTACTCATGCTGGGGTTTTTGTTTGAAACAACGGGTTTCCCTCCATATAGCAGAGGGTATAAATGGCCCTGGAAACCCCTCCATTTTGCCTCTATCCTGCTCCACCCTCTTTCTTGTCCAAGCATCTGGACTATAGATTTATACTAATGGGAGCATTCTAACCAAGGACTTGAGGACCTTCCAATTATTTGGAAGCAGCCAGAGACTTATCAAGCCAGCAGATGGGGCTGCTATAAGGTGGGTGCATAACTGGCTGGATAGCCGTACTCAGAGAGTAGTTGTTAATGGCTCCCAATCCTGCTGGAAAGGTATAACAAGTGGGGTTCCGCAGGGGTCTGTTTTGGGACCGGTTCTGTTCAATATCTGCATCAACGATTTAGATGTTGGCATAGAAAGTACGCTTATTAAGTTTGCGGACGATACCAAACTGGGAGGGATTGCAACTGCTTTGGAGGACAGGGTCAAAATTCAAAATGATCTGGACAAATTGGAGAAATGGTCTGAGGTAAACAGGATGAAGTTCAATAAAAATAAATGCAAAGTGCTCCACCTAGGAAGGAACAATCAGTTTCACACATACAGAATGGGAAGTGACTGTCTAGGAAGGAGTATGGCAGAAAGAGATCTAGGGGTCATAGTAGACCACAAGCTTAATATGAGTCAACAGTGTGATACTGTTGCAAAAAAAGCAAACATGATTCTGGGATGCATTAACAGGTGTGTTGTAAACAAGACACGAGAAGTCATTCTTCTGCTTTACTCTGCGCTGGTTAGGCCTCAACTGGAGTATTGTGTCCAGTTCTGGGCACCGCATTTCAAGAAAGATGTGGAGAAATTGGAGAGGGTCCAGAGAAGAGCAACAAGAATGATTAAAGGTCTTGAGAACATGACCTATGAAGGAAGGCTGAAGGAATTGGGTTTGTTTAGTTTGGAAAAGAGAAGACTGAGAGGGGACCTGATAGCAGTTTTCAGGTATCTAAAAGGGTGTCATCAGGAGGAGGGAGAAAACTTGTTCACCTTAGCCTCCAATGATAGAACAAGAAGCAATGGGCTTAAACTGCAGCAAGGGAGATTTAGGTTGGACATAAGGAAAAAGTTCCTAACTGTCAGGGTAGTTAAACACTGGAATAAATTGCCTAGGGAGGTTGTGGAATCTCCATCTCTGGAGATATTTAAGAGTAGGTTAGATAAATGTCTATTAGGGATGGTCTAGACAGTATTTGGTCCTGCCATGAGGGCAGGGGACTGGACTCGATGACCTCTCGAGGTCCCTTCCAGTCCTAGAGTCTATGAGTCTATGAGTTTATTCGATCACTGCTACAAGCCTGAACCAAGAACTTTACAGTTATTGTATGTATTTGATTCCTTTAATCAATTTTAACTCTCACCTTTCTTTCTTTCTTTCTTTTTATGAATAAACCTTTAGATTTTAGACACTAAAGGATTGGCATCAATGTGATTTTTTTGGGTAAGATCTAAGTTCTATATTGACCTGGGTGTGTGGCTAGTCCTTTGGGATCAGAAGAACCTATTATTTGATGAGACTGGTTGTAAAGAACCACTTATCTCTGAATCCAGTGGTTTTGGTGGTGATATAAGAACTGGAATGCCTGTGGAAACTGCCTATATGTCGTCTTGTTAGCCAGTGTGGTGAAACAGAAATTTACTTTTGTTGCTGGTTTGGTATATGCTATGAGGGTTAGTCACTAGCCTTGCGGTCACTGCCCTATTTCTCAGCAGTTCATCCTGAATTTGGCATCCTCAGTTGTGGATGCATGGTTGCAACTTGTCTCTGAGCTTGTGGTACACCCAGCACACTACTAAACATCCAAGGGATTAGTGTATAACAACACTTACAGAGACACCCTGTAATGGAGTTTTACACTGTCTTATAAACACCTGTACTCTTGCAGAAGTTAGTCATGCCTACAAGCAATAAACCAAATTCTGCTCTTACTGAACATGGATCACGTAAATCCAGAGAAGTTGCACTGATTGAATGCTGATTTACTTCACTGGAACTGGTAGACTTGCCAAAATAAGTAAGACAAATAAGTAATGGTTAAACCTAGTCTTCAGTACAATGCTGAAGTGGGTGAGATATTTTTGTAACAAGTTGTAGTTCTTACATAAGGTATTGATCAGCTCTTGGGTGTTTTGTGGATACATACAGTAGTTTGCTCTTATATTATCCACTTTGTGTTCCATAACCGCAGCATAAAAAAATCTCTGAAAACCATCTGTTGAGCAATAGTTATCCTGCCATTTTCCAGGCCATTATTATATGTTGTCTCCCTGAATGCAATTTCTGGCTCACCATTTTGGAGGCTGCTTTATCCAAGCAGCTCATTTTTTGTTTTTTGTTTAAGTTCCAACAGATGCACAGAATGGGTTACATAGTATTTTTTTCTGTAGCAATCCCAACAGTGTGTACCATATGTTCTTCCAATTTTTTTTTAAATACTTGCACCTTGAGAACATAAGCATGTTATTCCCTAGCTGTTTGTTACAATGCCAGCATATGTCTGAGAGGATGGTAAGATGGTGGCACTACAAATGCCTTTGCATCCAATTAAAATTAATCTGAATGTTTTGGGATGGGTTTTTTTTTTTTGGATCTTCCCATATTATTTTCCACTGATTCTCAGTAGCTTCTCTCCCTGTGTCTCTGGGCCATTTGTGTATGAAATAATGTTCAGTAGAAGTTTGTGCCTGGCATGGCTGCTTACAGATCAGAGAACGCATCACATGGTTTCTGGTAGAGATGGCCTGAATTCTGAATTCCAAGATGTGGGACTTTGAAATCAGAGCTGAAGTTGGATCTCAAAATTGTGAGTAAAGACTACCTGTGTAGTGGGCTGAATTGGCACCCAGTGTGTGAACACTTTTCTCTGAGCTTATAATTTTACATCTGACTCCTAGAGACTCTTATGTTAAGACATTGTTATTTGGCTGGGATTTTCAAAGGAGCCTAAGGGAGTTAGGCACATGACACATTACAATTTCTTTCAATGAATGTTGGGCATTTAACTCCTTTGAAAATCCCTTGTTTTTAAATGGAATGAATTTGTACATATTTGAAAAATATTGACCTGGGCATATCAAGTATGTGTTGGTAGTCAACTACAGACCTAAACCTAAACTGTTTTAAATTGAATATTGTAGACAAATCCAAAAAGATCCCCTCAGTCCCCAAAAGAAGCATGATTGTGAAATTAGTAAGATCACACTTCAAAATTAGTTGGTAGATAACCATGTGCACTGAAGAAAGAAACTCTGTTTGGTCCATTAATTTTGTTACTTGGTGTATGTGGACTTGCAAAATCTAATAATATTTTGGATGTCTTTGAGTGCTTAGATGTTGATCTGTCCCATACACTAGAGTGATTTTACCTTATCAAGTTGTTGCATGTTGTTTTTAAAACTTGAATCAGAGATTTTCATCTGAGGTAATCTGGTTTATGACCAAATCCCATCATTTTAACAAGTACATGTAAACAGGCATTCTGCACCATGTCATATAATGCTGAAAATATTTCAGTGAGTACAGTGAATTTCAGAGTATAGAAATTAACTGTACTGTGTGTCTGAAAGACAGGACTGTACCGTTCAGTACATTTACAAGTGCTAGTTGAGAATAGTGACTAATAGGTTTACTTGAATAGCCTATTGTAAAACCTGTTTGTGAAGGAAATTCTAATTGTTGGCATTTGATGCTCTTTTCTATCAGTTTGCTTTTGTGGTGTTTGTACTTACAAGGGTAATTCAGTGTTTATGGTGTGCACAATTCATTAACATTTAGTCACTGTACTGAGTTTTTTAATCATTAGCAACATGTTTTACAGGGTACAAATTTGCATTTCTCACGCCTATCATATTGCAATGGTTTACTAAATGTTTTTTAATGAGTTAAAGTGACATCAGTTAGAAACCAGGAAATCTGATTTTAATTGATTCTATACTACACCCTTAGATGCTTCCCCTAGAAACAAACATAACCCCATTGGCAGTGATTTCAGACCTCTTCTGTCTAGTTCACATTTGGCTAATATTTATCCATTAGGGCTGTCAAGTGATTAAAAAAATTAACCACGCTGTTAATAACAATAGAAAACCATTTATTTTAAACATTTTGGATGTTTTCTACATTTTCAAATATATTAATTTCAGTTACAATACAGAATACAAAGTCTACAGTGTTCACTTTATATTTATTTTTATTACAAGTATTTGCACTGTCAAAAACAAAAAAATGTATTTTTCAATTCACCTCATACAAGTACTGTAGTGCAATCTCTTTATCATGAAAGTTGAACTTACAAGTGTAGAATTATTTACAAAAAAACTGCATTAAAAATAAAACAATGTAAAACTTTAGAGCCTACTATCATAACTTTAGTCCCAGATTTGGACCTTAGTGTCCAAAATATGGGGGTTAGCATGAAAACCTCCAAGCTTAGCTACCAGCTTGGACCTGGTACTTGCTGCCACCACCCAAAAAATTACAGTGTTTTGGGGCACTCTGGTCCCCCTGAAAAACCTTCCCTGGGGACCCCAAGACCCAAATCCCTTGAGTCTCACAACAAAGGGAAATAATCCTTTTTCCCTTCCCCCCTCCAGGTGCTCCTGGAGAGATACACAGACACAAGCTCTGTGAATCCAAACAGAGTGACTCCCCCTCTCCGTTCCCAGTCCTGGAAACAAAAGCACTTTCCTCTTCACCCAGAGGGAATGTAAAATCAGGCTAGCAAATCCAACACACACAGATCTCCCCCTGATTTCTTCCTCCCACCAATTCCCTGGTGAGTGCAGACTCAATTTCCCTGAAGTAAAGAAAAACTCCACCAGGTCTTAAAAGAAAGCTTTATATAAAAAAGAAAGAAAAATACATACAAATGGTCTCTCTGTATTAAGGTGACAAAATACAGGGTTAATTGCTTAAAAGAAATATGAATAAACAGCCTTATTCAAAAAGAATACAAATCAAAGCACTCCAGCACTTATATTCATGCAAATACCAAAGAAAAGAAACCATATAACTTACTATCTGATCTCTTTGTCCTTACACTTAGAAGATTAGAAAGCAGAAACTACTTCTCCAAAGCTCAGAGAAAGCAGGCAGACAGAAAACAAAGACCTCAGACACAAAATTCCCTCCACCCAAAGTTGAAAAAATCCGGTTTCCTGATTGGTCCTCTGGTCAGGTGCTTCAGGTGAAAGAGACATTAACCCTTAGCTATCTGTTTATGACACCTACAAGTTCACTCAGTCCTACTTCTTGGTCAGTCAATCACTCAGACAAATAAGGTTGATTACAAAGTGCAGGAGATAATGCTGCCTGCTTCTTGTTTACAATGTCACCTGAAAGTGAGAATGGGCATTTGCATGGCACTGTTGTAGCTGGCATCTCAAGGTATTTACGTGCCAGATGCACTAAAGATTCATATGTCGCATCATGCTTCAACCACCATTCCAGAGGACATGCTTCCATGCTGATGATGGGTTCTACTTGATAACAATACAAAGCAGTGTGGACTGATGCATGTTCATTTTCATCATCTGAGTCAGATGCCACCAGAAGAAGATTGGTTTTCTTTTTTGGTGGTTTGGTTCTGTAATTTCTGCATCAGAATATTCCTCTTTTAAAACTTAGCATATTTGGCACATAAATACCTTGCCATGCTGGCTACAAAGGTGCCATGCCAATGCCTGTTCTCACTTTCAGGTGACATTGTAAATAATAAGTGGACAGCCTTATCTCCCAAGCAAACTTGTTTGTCTTAGCCATTGGCAGAATAAGAAGTACGAAATTAGGTCGAATTTATAGAAGTCAGTTTTTCAGAAATCGTTTTTATCCAGTTGATTGTGTGTGTCCCCACAAAAAATGGACTGCGTCCACAGTGCTGAGGCTAGTGTTGACTTCCGTAGCGTTGCACTGTGAGTAGCTGTGGCTAGCTATCCCACAGTTCCTGCAGTGCCCGCCACCTATTGGAATTCTGAGTTGAGATCCCAATGCCTGATGGGGCAAAAACAGTGTTGCGGGTGATTCTGGGTATATTAACTCTCTATTTCTTGGCTTTCCAAAGTTTAAATTTTGCCCCCCCCCTTGTTTTGTGTCTTTTTTCCTGGGTTACCTGTGCAGACGCCATACCACGGCAAGAATGGAGCCCCCGCAGCTGACCATCACTGTAAGTCTCCTGGGTGCTGGCAGATGTGGGACTGCATTGCTACACAGCAGCAGCTCAGTGCCTTTTGGCAGCAGACAGTGCGCTACGACTGGTAGCCATTGTTGTCATACTCCTGGGTGCTCTTTTAGCTGACCTCAGTGAGGTCAGTCAGGGGCACCTGGGCAGACATGGGAGTGACTCAGCCAGGTCATTCCCATCTTCTGCAGAGAACCCAGGAGATGATGATGGCTAGCAGTTGAACTGCACCGTTTGCTGCCAGCCTAAAGATGTAAAAGATAAATGGAGTGGATCAAAACAAGAAATAGATCCAATTTGTTTTGTATTCATTTGCTTCCCTCCCTCCCTCTGTGAAATCAATGGCCTGCTAAACCCAGGGTTTTGAGTTCAATCTTTGAGGGGGCCATTCTGTGTGACAGTTGTTTGTGTTTCTCCTTGATGCAAAGCCACCCCCTTTGTGGACTTTAATTCCCTGTAAGCCATGTCATCAGTCCCCCCTTCTTCTGTCAGAGCAGACAATCATTTCAAGCCTTTTTTTTTCAGCCCAGAAGCCACAGCACTGGGATCATGGAGCCCACTCAGATCACCGTGGCAATTATGAGCAATTTAAACACCACGCCCATTATCCTGGAGTATATACAGAACCAGAACCTGCTAAAGCAAAACCAGATGAAGAGGTGATGGCAGTGCGGTGACAAGAGTGATGAGGGCATAGACATGGACATAGACTTTTCAAAAAGTACGAGCCCCAGCAATATTCCCATTGTTATTACTTCTTGCTGTGCGCTCCACAATCTCTGTGAGAGTAAGGGGGAGACGTTTATGGCAGGGTGGGAGGTTGAGGCAAATCGCCTGGCCGCTGATTACGTGCAGGCAGACACCAGGGCGGTTAGAGTATAGGAGGGCACGGGGCGCATCAGAGAAGCTTTGAAAACCAGTTTCATGACTGGCCAGGCTACGGTGTGAAAGTTTTGTTTGTTTCTGCTTAATGAACCACCCTCATGCCCTGGTTCACTCTACTTCCCTGTAAGCTAGGCACCCTCCCCTCCCCCCTTCGATCACTGCTTGCAGAGGCAATAAAATCATTGTTGCTTCACATTCATGCATTCTTAATTAATTCATCACACAAATAGGGGGATAACTGACAAAGTAGCCTGGGAGAGGTGGGGGAGGAGGGAAGGACAAGGCCACACTGCACTTTAAAACTTTAAAGCTTATTGAAGGCCAGCCTTTTGTTGCTTGGGCAATCCTCTAGGGTGGAGTGGCTGGGTGGCCGGAGGCCCTCCCCACCTCTGCGTTCTTGGGCATCTGGGTGAGGAGGCTATGGAACTTGGGGAGGAGGGCTTTTGGTTACACAGGGGCTGTAGCGGTGGTCTGTGCTCCTGCTGCTTTTCCTGCAGCTCAACCATACGCTGGAGCATATGAGTTTGATCTTCCAGCATCCTGAGCATCGACTTTTGCCTTCTGTCAGCAAGCTGACACCACCTATCATCTTTAGCCCACCACTTACTCTCTTCAGCCTGCCACCTCTCCTCGCGTGCATATTGTGCTTTCCTGCACTCTGACATTGTCTGCCTTCACACATTCTGCTGGGCTCTGTCAGTGTGGGAGGACAGCAGGAGCTCAGAGAACATTTCATCCTGAGTGCGTTTTTTTCACTTTCTAATCTTCGCTAGCCTCTGCAAAGGAGAAACATTTGTAGCTGGTGGAGGAAAAGGGAGAGTGATAGTTAAAAAGACACATTTTAGAGAACAATGGATACACTCTTTCACGTTACACCTTGCTGTTCACATTACACAGCACATGTGCTTTCGTTACAAGGTCGCATTTTCCCTCTTGTATTGAGGGCCTGCCGGTTTGGTGTGAGAGATCACTCATGCTTCACCCCCCCCCACTGCGTGGCTAACAGCGGGGAACATTTCTGTTCAGCCGCAGCCAAACAGCTAAGCAGGAACCTCTGAATATCTCCTTAATAAAAGCACCCTGTTTCAACCAGGTGACCATGAATGATATCACTCTCCTGAGGATAACACAGTGAGATAAAGAACGGATGTTGTTTGAATGCCAGCAAACACTGGGACCATACGCTGCCGTGCTTTATTATGCAATGATTCCCGACTACGTGCTGCTGGCCTGGCGTGGTAAAGTGTCCTACCATGGCGGACAGAATAAGGCCGCCCTCCCTAGAAACCTTTTGCAAAGGCTTTGGGAATACATCCAGGAGAGCTTTATGGAGATGTCCCTGGAGAATTTCCGCTCCATTCCACATCCGTTAACAGACTTTTCCAGTAGCTGTGCTGGCCGCGAATGCCAGGGCAAATTAATCATTAAACATGCTTGCTTTTAAACCATGTGTAATATTTACAAAGGTACACTCCCAGAGGTCCCTTCTCCACCTTCAGGGTCTGGGAGCACACCTTGGGTGGGTTTGAGGGTTACTGGCTCCAGGTCGGGGTGAGAAACATATCTTGGCTGTTGGGGAAATCAGTTTCTCTGCTTCCTTGCTGTGAGCTATCTTCAGTATCTTCATCATCATCATCATCTTTCTTGTCCCTCAAACCTGCTTCTGTGTTGCGTGATTCTCCATTGACGGAGTCAAAGCACAGGGTTGGGGTAGGGTGGTTGCACCCCCTAGCATGGCATTAAGCTCATCATAGAAGCGGCATGTTCAGGGCTCTGATCCAGAGTGGCCGTTTGCCTCTCTGTTTTTTTGGTAGGCTTGCCTTAGCTCCTTAATTTCCACGCGGCACTGCTGTGCGTCCCTGTTATGGCCTCTGTCCTTCATGCCCTTTGAGACTTTTTCTAATGTTTTGGCATTTTGTTAACTGGAACGGAGTTCAGCTAGCACGGATTGTTTCCCCATATGGGGAGCAGATCCCGTACCACCCGTTTGGTCCATGCTGGAGCTCTTTTGCGATCCTGGGACTCCATCATGGTCACCTCTGCTGATGAGATCTGCACTCACCTGCACCTTGCCACTCTGGCCAAACAGGAAATGAGATTCAAAAGTTCACGGGCCTTTCATGTCTACCTGGCCAGTGCATCTGAACTGAGAGTGCTGTCCAGAGCGGTCACAATGGAGCACTCAGGGATAGCTTCTAGAGGCTAATATCGTCGAATTGCGCCCTCACTACCACAAATTCGACCCGGCAAGGCCAATTTCAGCGCTAATCCCCTCGTTGGAGGTGGAGTAAAGAAATCAATTTAAAGAGCCCTTTAAGTCGGAAAAAAAGGCTTCATCGTGTGGACAGGTCCGGGCTCAAATTGAGGTAACACTGCTAAATTTGACCTAAAATCGTAGTGTAGACCAGGCCTGATTCTTATGTACGCTAATGCCTTATTGCACTGCTTTGGCATTCTGAGGTTCTTCTATCACTAGCATCCTGCATTTCTTACTGTGTTTTATTGCTTATGTTTGCAAAAGTTTTGATTTTATGACAGACTGACAATATCTTGAACAAACCTTATTGTTTAAACCTTATTGAATTAAGTTTAACCTTATTCAGATCTTACTGTGTTAAGTTAAACCTTATTGAATTAGGGTTAACACCTTTGGGGTACATTGTATTCAAAATGCAATTGTGTATGTTGTATTGTAGCATTGTATTTACCTTCTCTAGTAAGGATGGGGTACTAATGAACTTCCTATGTTATCAGCCTTTGAAGCTAACCAAATGGAGAGATAAGCGTAACTAGTTCAGACTGGATTCTCTGGAGACCACCAGACCAAAAAAACCTCAAAGATTTTTGGATAAAAATCTGGGTTTTAAACTGACTCAAGGCCTTCTTCCTTATTGGGATATGACCACTGGTCCACGGAGGGCCCCAGTCCTTTGGGGAGGATTGGCAGGACTTGGTCTAATGAGGCCCCATAACACTGTATACATACTTGTTCTGAGATGAAGCTATGATGAACTTGTAACCATAAAGAAACCCCTTGGATGGGGGGATGCCTGGTAAACTGATTAGCAGTAGGTTCTTTTATTGCATTTAATACGTTTTCTCGGTAATGCTTTTTACCTTAAGAATAAAGTAGGCTTACTTAGAAAGAACACTATGTGGTAACTTATAACTGGAGCAATTGCACTGTTAGCAGTCTCTGAAGAGAAAGCAAGCAGGTTTGTTCAAGCAGACTGTCTTTGCTCAAAAATACACAGCAAAGGTAGGGGGAACTGTGCAGCCTGGACATACCCTGGTCAGAAGGTAGTGAGACACGGATCTCCACCCAAGAGAAGCAACAGCTGGAGAGCTGAAAGCCTAAGGGACCACTAGGGGAGGGGATGTGGGGGGAATGCATGTGCAGTTGCCCTGAACTGTGACAATATGTATAATTTTATATGAAATGGGAAACTACATATGAATATACAGGGAATCAACCATTTAAGCGCCATAATCCTTTCATCTCTATGTCAAAGGTCTGAATTTTGACAATGTCAGTAGTCACCAAATATTAGTAGCATCTGATGATTGTCTAGTGATTTCACTCCAATTCCTAGTAAACCCTTGGAAATATGATGAAAAATGGTGCTAATTAACATTCTTGGTGGTCATTTTAGGAGAGGGCTCAGCACTGAAGCAGCATCAAGACTAAACTATCTTTTCCCCACCTACAGGGAGTTTATTCTTAATACAGATCAGTGAGGAAGAGGAAGCTTGTACTATGGTGGTCCTTTCTGTAACAGTTCTGTGCATAAACAGACATTTCCCATCCATCTCCAGGGCTGATAACACTGAAGGAATAATATAAACAAAATAAACTTTCCTTAAACAAATTACAAATCAGAAACTCCAAATCTATGTTTTAAATAATTGTGTATATCAGAAATTCTTCTGAGTGCAAAAGACTAGCAAAGTGGGAAAATATTAATATTGAATAAAAATAAATAGTTTGAGCTTATACCAAATGCATCTTTAGAACTGTAAAGAGGATATAGATTACAACTTAAAATCAACATTTTTTTTTCTGGCAGACCTGGAATGTCTAATAAAAGTGAACTTGAATATTATATTTATTATCCTACATTTATTGGAATATTTCACCCAACTTTTGTTGGATTTCAGGGCAATACTGTTATGTTTTCCATTAAACATTTTAACTAAATCTAAGCTTGGAAATTTGACAAATAAAATAAAACATGTAAAAAAAAAACTGGTTTCAAATGAAGCTTTGATTGTATTTGGACAAAAAAGCATGTACTGTAAAACGGCATGAAGTATCAAAAACACTTTCTATAATCCAAAATATACAGTAGAAAAGGTGTTTTAAATGAGTATTTAATGAGTAATAAGTTGTTGAAGCACCAGTTATTGCTGGCATTAGCTGGAAGGAAATGAAAACGAAGTGCTAAAAGCAGGAAGGTATCTCTTTTTATTAACTACAACTTAAAAAAAAATAAAATATTAAATTCTGATTGCAAGGCAACGTATCAAAACAGGAGGCTTTTGATGTTGCTGTTTCAGGTACAGGTTGTCTGTGTTAGTGTAGTGGTACATCACTCTCAAGTGGTGAGGGAAGCCACTCCGCCTCACTGCCTCAGGCAATGGTAGTTGGGCTTGGGATCTGCTGGCTGGGGCTGAACAACAAGCAATCTATAGCTTGCAGCCTCCTGGTTAGTATTGACAGCACTCAAAGTCTAGGGCTCTGGCCCCCTAGGCGGCGCAGAGTAATTAGCAGTTTTTAGCTGAGAGCCTCCTGGCCAAAACAGACAGCAATAAACAATCTAGGGCTCTAGCCTTTTGGGTGGGGCAGAGCAATAAGCAGTCTTTAGCCTAGAGCAGTGGTTCTCAGCCTATGGCCCCGTGGGCCGCTTGTGGCCCAATCAGAACACCGCTGCTGCCCATGTGATATCCTCAGGGCCATACAGATAGTATATATATTGCGTGGATTTGGCCCACATAACACATAAAGAGCTGCGTATGCAGCCCACAATGGTAAATAGGTTGAGAACCACTGGCCTAGAGCCTCCTGGCTGAGGCAGTCAACAGTCTAGAGCAGTGGTTCTCAAACTTACTTGATCGCACCTCCCTTTGTGTCTGTAGTAGTTATACGCCTACCTTCCCACCACACAAGTACGTATACTGATTTAAAAAAAATCAACATGCAACTTTCACTAAATATTAAATACAGTAAGGCATTGATTCAAGCAGAACCAATGATCCATTGTAATGAGAACAAAAGCAAAACTGTGATTGTGGTCAATGCTTACAATCAAGTGAGCACCACCACGTTGTAGCAAATGGATTAATGCACAGATGGCAATGACACTGTATAATACTATGCAAACTTAACAGAAATCTGTTAAAATGCACAGCTCCATCTGAGGATCTGATATGTTTGGAGGAATAAGCTTTGCTAGTTATTCATTGCTGTGGATAAAATGTGTGCAGTAAGTTTCTTTTCTTCTCCTAAAGCTTCTTGTGACCCCCCAGAATACAATCTGTCGCCCCCCACCAGGGGAAACCACCCCCTAGTTTGAGAATGTCTGGTCTAGAGCCCACAGCCTCCTGGCTGGGGCAACCATTAATCAAGGCACAGGCTTTCAGGTCTAGGCTGAGTGAGCTGTTAATCCTCAGGTGTGAGTTAGCGGCAAAGGGCAGAGAGGGACTTGGGACCGCTCTACTCCACTGAGTCCCAACCCATGGTCCTATTAATGGCAGATAGTCCCTTCACTAGGTCAGCAGTGAAACTGAAATACATTGCCTTGCTTCCCAGTAGCACAACTGGATCAATGTCTGGTTCACCTGGGCTATTTCCTACCCCACTTAGTTGATGCTTCTCCATTGAGCTGGGGCTCTGTTTCACTGCCTAGCAGCCAGGTGGCGGCCACTTCAGTGACTCCTTGGGTTCTCTTTCTCTTTAGGCAATAGGGTGCTGGTTTGCTTGGCTGCTTGTCCAGTGGCTCAGAGAAGGCTCAGCTCCCTAGAAGTGACATCTGGCTTCTTCTCTAGTGCACTGGCAACTAAGCTGCAGAGTCCCCTCTTTATACTCCCTGCCTTGCCTCAGTACTTAGGCCAATGGGGGCAGGATGGGTAGTGGTCTCTCACTTTCGATTCCAGAGGGAGGCCACTCTGCCTCACTACAGTTAGAAAATAAAAAAATGAGGCAAACAATGGCACCATTTAGTGGTCACACTGTATAGTAAGAGTTTCAGACTCAATCCACTGAAAGTACTCTGCTTCCTTTGCTGTTTAGAGGCATGTCATTCCTCTGAGTATAGACAAAGCTTTGATGCCCTTTCATTTTAGAGCCTTCCAACTTTCCTCTTCTATTCCCTCACCTTGAGGTCCCTATCTTGCTCTTTGTAATCCCAGGACTTTCCCTCAAATGATGATAACAGGAAATGTTGCCGTCTGTGACTTATGAAAATGGCATAACATTCTATACCTATGCTATATGTTCTTTTACTGGGTTTATCATATGACCTAAGCACCATCCAGTAGCTCATTAAGAAATGTGAGTATACATCTCTCACGTTTGTTCTCTCATCCTCTCTCTAGAGGGAGAAGTGTGTGCAGTGGAGTGTCTTGGTTTGGTAGGGTGGTTGAGGTTTTTTTTTTGGTTGTTTTTTTTTTGGTGAGGTGTTTTTTTTTTTAAATATACTTGTTCTTATGTGTTTGTTAGAGAAGACAAGCTCAAAAAAATGAACCTGGGAAGCTGGCGAGGTTTGTGATGGTACTTTGTTCCTGAGGGAGTTGTATGGTATGAGATTCTGCCACCCTTACTCAATCAGAGTAGTCCCAATCAGTGGTAAGATGTACTACTCAATGTCAGTAAAGATGACAATCTGGATCACTGGGAAGAAACAATGATTCCTTTTCACAAAGAAATACATGTGTGGGAAGCTGAGCATAAGCATTTCAATATGGGACATCAAACTAAGTAAATATACAGACCTTTTCAAACACTGGATTTATTTGAGTCCATGGTCTGGTGCCAGATACATGGTCAGAGATTTGGTCAAAAGTTCAGAACTTATCTCTTTTCATTTATATATTAGTTGCTGAATGCAGAGCACACTCAGTGAACTTACTCAGAGGAATCTGAAAAGGCTATTGAAGGTTGTGGCTCTAAGTAAAGACAGCATCTCTAAGTCTGATTACAGATGTGGTTAAACATAAGAGTACATGAAGATCACTCGTTTTCTCTGCAGATATTGGAGTTGTTGCAGAGAGGTACCATAAAAAGTGGATGCCAGAAAATTAATTTAAATTGAATGTCATTCTCTCTCCTTTGTTTCCCTTCTCTGTCACATCTCATTGATTCCATTTATCTGTCTTTTTGTATGACTGTCCCTAACATGGATTGCAAACACTTCAGGGCAGAGATCTGTTTAATTGCTTGTAAAGTGACTAGCATGCTCTGTGTTATATGAATGGTGAATAATAATTTTCGTTCTCCTAGAACCAGTGTTCACCGAGGAGATATTTGGTGTTTCCCTACCTTCCTTTAAATCCACCTTCAATGACCCCTCTACATGTACTTGAGAATAGACTCTGGGTGGCTCAGTGTTTAAAGTACCTATAGTAAATGTATTTAAATAAGCAAACAAACAAGCCCAAACCTCTGAATAGTTTTGGTCATCTTACAGTTCCTATTCCCATCCCCAAAATATCACAGACCAAAGAAACTCACTAAGATACGAGGTTTCCTATCATAGAACCCATGGGGCACACCCTTGATATAACTGTTGATTTCGGTGTGGCTACATTAGGGATACTTTTGGTCCCAACACGTAACACTTCTGCCTGATATTGACAGCAGCAAAAAAGTTCAATTTTCTAGGGGGTTTCTTAAAAAACTTCACTGAGCACTTTACTCACACAAGCAGCCTCATTGCATGAAAGGGGCCTGGGCCTGTTCTCAAGAACTCTCTGACAACCTGGCCAACCACACACAATGTTTTTAATTTTTTTAAATGGTTAAGTTCCATTTTTAAAGGTCACTTAAGTGAAAGTCAATTGACTTTCTATGGGACTTAGTGTCCTGAATGCCTAAATAACTTAAAAATGACACCTAACTCCCTAAGTCATTTAGTCACTTTTACTTACACATTTTAGCTTTGACCATTCCTCAAAATGGTTGGGGAACAGAACTTGGCCATAAATAGATGTTGAATATTATATCACAAGTGGTCTCATATTTTCTCTTCCTGCATTTAAATTAGTGAAGCTAAATATATTCTACCAGTAAGTCATTAATGTGGTAGTCAAAATGCATGGGGCACATCATCACAGTTTGAGAGGAGATTAACATATCTGTAGGAAAATAGTAACATTTCACATAGTTGACAGATCATACATGTGAGAACTCTAGAACATAATGAACCTTCTTTCTCCTGCTATGAGTTTATAATATGTCAGTGACAGTTTGTACAGTGCCTTACAAAGCCTTTAGTCTCTAATCCCAGATGATAACAAGGAAGTATTTAATGGAATGGTTGTGAATGCTGCTGAAATTGTCCACACTTTCTCTATAAATGTCTCTCTCTCTCTATAAATGAAATTGCTTTTCTTGTTTATTTTCCTGGTTAAAAAAAGGGCCATTTATTATTAGAAATCTGTTCCCATGCAGGTACTTGTAGACTGTGATTAAGTCATTTAGACTCAGCTTTTTTAGTTTCTCACTATAAGGCATATTTAAAAATTGCTCTCACTTTTTCACTATTTCCAGGCTGCATAAATACATGCTGTCCACCTAAAATTCCCACTGTAGTTTTCAACTGAATAAGTTATTCTTCACGTGCTCTCTTGAGATGTTTTCAGCATTGCTGCTCACTGTTGAACATTTGCAGAACAATAGTGAACTAAGTAACATTGTGCTTGTCAGAATAAATATGTTGTTTAGAAGCATACTGCAATAGTCTTGCTTTCTCATGGCAGCTAATATCAGAGGGTTGCTGTGTTAGTCTGTATCCACAAAAACAATGAGGAGTCCGGTGGCACCTTAAAGATTAACAGATTTATTTGGGCATAAGCTATCATGGGTAAAAAACCCACTTCTTCAGATGCAGTAGTTTTTTTACCCACGAAAGCTTATGCCCAAATACATCCGTTAGTCTACATCTGTTTAAGGTGCCATGCTACCACCAGACTCCTTGTTGTTTTCATGGCAGCTAGAGTCCTTCAAAGAGGAGATGAAAACTAGGACTACTGGCTTTTTATTTGAAATTTATCTTTAGCTCATGTGTCTCTTGGATTTGGGGATCTTTGAGTCACATCTAAGGGGAAGATGAATTTCTAAAATAAAGAAATTTCTTTAATAGTGCTTTGTGCTTTTTAAATGCTGTTTTAACAAATAAACAAAGCTACCAAATTAAATCAATCCTTGGACCGAAACCAGATGATGCAGTTTGTTCTCCCTTCCAAAGATTTTTTTTTTTGTCATCTGTTTTACGCTGTCGTATCACTTTGGATGAAGAGGAGCTATATGCACTAAAACACTATAGCAAACAGAAGTGATTTTCTTAATCAGCTTCAATAACACTTTCTGCTCTGTTCCACTGATGCAGAGGTAATTTTGAATACATTCATTCTTCTGGCTGTGCAGCAGAAGCACTGAATGCAAATAAAATATGTGATAACTAAAGAGAAAACTCTACAGGGATTAGGGCTAGAGGAGGTGAAGGGCAGAAGCTCAGTTGCATGGGAGGATTTTCCTGAAGAATTTCCACAGCGGCCTAAAAAAGTGGAAACTAGGGAGGCCTGCACTGGTTAATGCTGTGGATAGTCAGACTACAGCAGGAGGGGTATGAAATGGTTCCTTAGCTTGCTGCATGGTCAGGATTTACTGAACCCCTAAGGTCGTACAGATAAACTCCTTGCCTTCTCCAGAGATACTGACAGCCTCCACACAAAGCAGGTGGGACTGGAGAAGTTTTAGGGTCCCGTCTTATGACCCCATTGTGAGCCTGTCCTTATACAAGTTAGTAGGTGGGTTTCAGTCTGAGAACTTGCAGGGCCTCTGCTGCCCCTTCCTTGCCCCCAATTGCTAGGAGTGGGAGAGAGATAACTCTAGCTGTGGTACATACTCCATCCAATCTAATTCAGGTTCTTGAACTCTCAGCTCAGAAATGAAATAGTTACTTGCCCAAGGAGTCCCACTGTCCTAATGATAGAAAGGGGTTCACCAGTCTGGCCTACAGGTAGCTAGATTTTGAATGTGAAGAAAGACTGTAGGACAGAGATTTTTTTTTCCTACAAAGACAATGTGGCCATTTTCTCTCTCTTTTTTTTCTCCCCGTTTTTGTACACTGAACTGGTGGAGGTGAGTGAGAATGAGGGTCCAAGGCTCCATTTCTTGGTGGCAGTCGAACTAGAGAAAAATAATTTGGGTCTATGTTATCCATGAAAACACATCAGAACTTTGAAACAACTGCAGTAGAAACATTCTCTGAGGAATCCATCCCAGGTTTTACACAAGAAGCAATGCATGTTAGGGTAGGATGTTATGGAAGTATTCAATAATACTGTGTAGAAAAGACATCCAGGTACACTGGAAGCAAATAAACTTCAGTCTAATTAATATATAATTGCATTTAGAGTGAGTCTAAGTGTATTAATTAAATGTTTCCAGTAATGTAGGACATGAATTTCACTTTTGTTTTTCTGCTGGGTTATGATTACATGTGCTAGGACATTTCAGGATCAAATCTCTGTGTATGACAGCATGCACAAAATAGAATTGCATATTTGTACATGCACATAATATATGAGGTATCTAGGCCTGAATCCAGTGCAGCACTTACGCATGTGCTCAATTTTAAGCTTAAATACTCCCACTGTCATCAATAGAACTATTTAAGCTCATTTTTAGTTTAGGTGTGTAAGTGCTTTGCTGGATCAAAGTTCATGTGCATATGCAAGTACTCAATCTTTGCTATGTTGCAGTTAAACTATTTGTGTCCTCCTTGCAAATCTTTACTCTTGAGGGAGAACAACCCTTTTGAAATTGCATTAATAGAGGTTCTTCAAAAATCTACATGAAGAAAACCAAACAAACCTCATCGATGCATGAATGCTGACAGCTATTAATATTGTAAGCAGCCAGTGTAAATCCCACCAGTACAAACTCAGTAGAGTGTTTGATCAAAGTCTACAAAAGATGAAGCTAAGAAAGACAGGTGAACACGCAAGCCATATTACATAGGCTATAATGTTCTTTCAGCTGTAATATTTTGGGAGAAAAATGTTAAATAATAGTTTAATATGCCTTTGATTTGGAAACATTTTTCCTTAAATCATGCAGAAGGTTAAAATGCATGACAAAACCCCAGTATTTATCCCTGTTGAAATCTAAAAATGTTAGGCTTTCATGTGAATTTCATTCTTAATCTGTGCATTTTCTTAGCAAGTGTTTCGTGGGAAGGGGATGGTAGTGAAGTAGTAACTGAAGGAAAATATGGTTTGTGTTTTTGTGAAGTGTCTCTTTTACACTTACTCCTAGAATTCAGTCAACATTTTTTTTGAAAGGCTAGAAAGGGTCACTGAATGAGGGAAAAACATATTTTGGAATTCCTTCTTGTATTGTCAGCTGTTTGTACATTTAATGAGCATTCTGAACTACCATCACAGTAAATACACAGCACTGCTGCCAAATCAGATGGGATTTAAACCTGCTGTAATGTTTTTATAATTACAGAGGAATGTGGGGTGGCCTGTGGTAAAGAAAACTGAAACTGGACACATTAAATGGCTTGTCTATACATAACTGCTAAGTTACCACTTGAAATTATCTTTGCTTTAATAGTATCTTCTGTATCCAGTATTTGCTGCTTCATTCAATTAGCTGTACTTAGACCTGGCGCCAATAGGACCCACTGTTAAGCATGGAACTTTGGCTCCAGAAGCATTAAAGCATACATATTAGATAGCTTAAACTACACAAGTAGGCATATGAATAGACAGACAATGCTAGATCTAAAAGAAGAGAAAAAGATTGGTTTGTTTCATGAGACATAAGCATTTGTTACATAACATTCAAGATAATAAAAATTTAACTTTGTGGATTTTACTGGCTCAAACGATTTCCTTCTGCTGTTTTTGTTATGGCTTTGTTTCCTTGTGGTTGTGAGTTTCAGAAGAGATGTCATTGCTCAGGTACATCTCCCACCTAATTAAAATAAAACCAGAAGAAGTGAGCTTATTATCCACAAATTGGATTGGAAACTGTGTTCTTTAATATGAGTGTTCCAAATAACAAATGTGCGAGATGGAAGAGAAGAAAAACAACAACAAACAAACACAAAAAACCAACCAACCCACCAGCAGCATTCGTTGCATGTATATACCCTTGAAAATATTAGTACTTAGCTGAAAGTATTTGCTGAATTTCACTTTCAATATTCTTGGCATGGTTGCAGTAGGAACTGGTTGCCAGTTTTCTAGGTTCTTTTTAATTCTTGTAGATGATTATTGTTTCAAAACTAGTAAATAGCAAGGATAAAGTAATGCTTATACAATGCATTTTATGTACGTTCAACTGCAGAGTCCTTCTTTTGTCCTATATTGGATCGCAGGCATATTCCTGAGATGAAAGCCTCACAATTCTTTGAACTTTTAAAATCTCATTATGTAAAGAGTTAATTAGCAAAACAGTGTTTTCAAATGTACAGTACACGTTCTATCCTGTGAACGCTGTGAACATTTTAGACAATAGGACACATCAGCCTTTCAGGCTTCAGAGCTGCACAACAGTTATTCTTCAAATAAACAAACTGTAGTATTTTTCTTTAATATTTTGCCTTTATTCAAAGGTGAAGCAACAGGCCTTAGTGAAAAACTTTTGTTGGGTGCTGTTCCATGCTGTTCCCTTATCCATTTTCTTTTCAACTAGCTCAAAATGAAAAACGGCCATGTTTTGAAGTCCTGAGAAAGGAATCACCATGGAACAAAAAGTTGCACACAATGCCCCAGGATATCTTCTAAATCTTAACACAGGTGCCTGAGGTAATAGGGAAGCATTCTTACAGACAGACAATCCTCTGACCCTGTTACTATATACTGAAACAAACCAGAACTGGAAAGAGCTATTTTATATGCAGCCTTACAGCCAATAACTCAATTATCTGTTGGAGCAGGGAACCTTTTTGGTTGCTGCCGCCATCCCTGTATCCCCGAATACCTCGAAGTAACTGCAATATATTCTTAATATAAATTGCATTAGAATGATGGAAACTTGCAGAACAATTGGCAAGTTTTAATTTTAGGCATAGCTGGACACATCCACTGAAACTGGAGCATCCACTCTTTGCCCAACTGGAGGGTGTATTGGCGGCTTTCCAGAAGACTGTGTCACCCTTTATTTGCATAAAACTGAGCATATTGCAGCTGCCTTCAGCTTTATACAGAGATATGATCTGTGAAAGTCCCAGCTTCCATTTTTAATTGAAGGTTTGGGATGAGAGATAGCTCAGTGGTTTGTGCATTGACCTTCTAAACCCAGGGTTGTGAGTTCAATCTTGAGGGAGCTAGGGCAAAAATCTGTCAGGGGGTTGGAATACATGATCTCTTCCAACCCTGATATTCTATGAACAGATCTAGCTTAATATAAGAGGGACCAGACATGCTGGGGCCTACATTTTCCACAGGATGCTGATGAGGGCAGCCTCCAAACAACTTGCAGAACTCTGGTGTAATACACTGAGCTGCATTTTGAACACCCACAGATACTTTCTTGTGGTTTTTTTTTTTAATTTCAACTGTTTAATTTATTTTTGTAAACAATGAATTTTTGTTGGCATAACAGTGATGTATTTATAACACTGGCAAGACCAAAGAATGGTGCAGGCAGAAGCTGTAGAAGTTTCTTCCATGGTTCTGTCAGTGTACCTCAGTTAGACTAACAGGGCAGGCATATTGGGGTTTGACTTATATTTCTTGCCTCAGAGGAATGAATTCTCTGTACTTTTTGCTGGGGCAGGGTTTCAGACTGCAAATCTAGGGATGGGGAGGCTTGAAATCTGACACAGAGCACTCTCAGTGTAGAGGAGACGCCTCTGCAGCTGCAAAGCCTATCATGCTTATGGAGCAATATAGATGCAAAAGTAATAACAGACATTAGGGACCTTAGAGTATGTCTACACATAAACTTCTACAGTGGCACAGTTGCATTACTGTAGTACTTCAGTAAAGACACTATCTATGCCGACGGAAGGAGTTCTTGCATTGGTACTCCACCTCCCAGAAAGGCAGTAGCTAGGTCAACGGGAGAATTCTCCCATCAACCTAGTTCTGTCTGCACGGGGGTTAGGTCAGTTTAGCTGTGTCACTCAGGGGTGTGAATTTTTCACACCCCTGAGTGATGTAGTTATACTGTAGTGGTGTAGTTTATACTGACCTAGTTTTCTAGGGTAGACCAGGCCTTAGAAAAGATGCTAAAATATCTGTTTGTTTAATGCGGTAAAGGGTATTATCCACAAGGAAAAAAATGGCGGTTGCTGAGCAACCACCAGCAGGCCCCCTATCAGTACATCTCCCTCCCCCCCAGCGCCTTCTGCCTGCTGGTGGACCCTGCCAATCAGTGCCTCTCCCTCCCCCTCCATGCCTGGTGCCAGTGGCGATCAGCTGTTTCATGGCGTGAAGGAGGCTTGGGGGGGGAGGAGTGAGTACGCGGCACGCTGCGGGGGGGAGAGGGCGGAATGGGGCAAGAAGAGGTGGGGTGGGGGTATAGCCTTAGGGGAAAGGGTGGAGTAGGAGTGGGACCTGGGGCAGAGTGAGGGGAACAAGCACCCCCTGGCACATTGGAAAGTCAGTGTGCATCATTGACTAACTGGGCACCTCAGACCTACACTATCTCTAGACAATGGTTACCTTTCTGTCTTTCAAAATAATGAAAAGAGCAATAACGTGGATGAAAACAGGTTCACGCACACATGGCTGGCCAATGGAAATAAGGAAACACTTCTTTATGCTCTAAAACCTTTTGATTAAATAAAGTACAAAACTGCCCCAAGATTTCAAGAGATTATTTGCTGCCTCATTTTGCTTAGGGGAAAAAAAGCTGCTTTTGGGATGGAGGGAGGGAAAGGGGGAGATCACAAAAAACAAGAACAGACAGTTATAAGCTTTTTTTCCCCCTTTGATAAATAAGTAACACTACATAGCCTCATTACCTTATGGGGTTCTATCATGTGGCAGACAAAGGCATAACAATATGGATGGCAGGTATCAAATGCCAGGGCAGGCTAAGTCTTGCGGCCCCACCTCTTTTCCCCTCTCCCCTGAACCCGATGGGAGCTCAGCTCCAGCTGGCGGCCTGGAGATTGGGCCAGCTGAGGTGAGTGTTGCCCTGTGCAGCTTGGGCTGGGGCTTGTTTGGCTGCGTGGGGGATGGGGCATGGCTTGGGGCTCCTCCGGCCGCAGGCAAAAGGAGCAGGGCCAGCAGGTTAGCTTCCCCAAAGAGGGAGTTCACCTGCCACCCCTCGGTCCTCTCTGGCAGGAGTTAAGTTAAAAAAAAAATTCACACTGGAAATAAACACAACTTTTTAACAGTGAGGGTAATTAAGCATTAGACCAGATTACCAGGGGAAGGAATTAAGTCATCCTCATGTGGAGTTGTTTGATTAAAGATTGGATGTCTTTTTTTTTTTTTTAAAGTAGTATTGCCAATGCTTGTGATATAATTGTGTGTGGTGATATTTGGTGGTTTTCTTAGAGCCCCAGCTCCTGGATTCCTGTGATTATGTGAGATTCTTTTAACATTTATTTAACAACAACAATAGCTTCCAAGCCTCATGGCTGTGGGGAAAAACTTGAAAATGTGACCTATGATGTTTAGTTGTTTGACTCATGCTTTTTGAACACTTGCAATTGGCAATACTCTGAAAGATATGCTTTGGCTCAGCCATAAGTTATTGGGCTCACTAGTGCCCACCTAATACAATAGGGAACAATCAATTATTCTCTGTACTGTAGTAATTACTGTGTGAAATTCTATGGCTTTTGTTACGCGGGGAGTCAGACAATTATTTTAGTGCTTCCTTCTGGAATTAACTTATGAATCAAAGCATTGTTTGTTATACTACCAAATTAAACTTTGGTTATATTTTGCTTGGAACTCATTGTAATGTATCATTAACACCAAGTACATCATTTCACCATTGCCAAGGCATTCTTGGAATATATCATGTCTATTTACATTATGCCACACATAAAACTGACATTTTAATGTATCTCAAGGTATGTCCTCAGAGTTCTAGCATTGGTATCCCAGTGTGGCTGTGTGTGAAATAAAATGTAAACTAAGTGAAATGATCCTTGGTCTGATATGTAGTGATAAATTTTCAGAAGGAAAGCAGCTCTGTTTGCAAGTGCATGTTGCAACCATGGATTGTTACCATCATTCCACTACAAGTAGCTGTGCTTCTTTCTGTTTTCTTGACTGCAGGTGGAGGTTGGAGAGATGGGAATGCAATTATTCAGATTTACACCTGCAATTAATTTTATAGGAACAAAAACTGAGGTGCAAATTGAGCCTGCAAACAACTGTCAGACTATAACCCAGCTAAAAATAGGTTCCTCAATGTGTCTGTCTCATTGCTGCTGTTTTACAATAAACCTTATGTTCTTTTGAACAATGACTTTATGAATGTTTTGTGATCACTGTTGCTGGCAGAAACCCTAAAGAAAATATCAGTTTGGGAATCATCATTTTAAATTATCCTGATATGCAGGCAACACTTTATATTTAATGGAACCACAGACAACTGCAAATAAGTTCTGTACTGCAGCGCCAAGCTGTTCAAGAATCCTGCATTCTAAAACAATTTGGAATATCTCTGAGATAACTATAACTCTGAATATCCCTTAACTAGATCTCTTTTAAAACCCTGTTTTGCTCAATTCCATCTCCTTGGTCTCATATGATCATAAAGTACTTAGGAATGCATTTAGTAGACTACTGTAGAGAAAACTCTCTTGCATAACACTTAAAAGAGTTTAAAAAATCTAAAAGGAGTAGGTACACTTTGAAAATGATGCAGTCCCTCAGTTTCATTTCTTATTTTTCTGTTTCTTAATTTTGATAGACACTAAAAATATTTTACATAGGTGCCAGTTAAACTGGGTATCTGATCTTGGAAGACATTGTGGAGCTCCCTAAATTAATTGGGCCCTAAAGACCTTACAGGAGGCACTGAGTAACACACAGGATTGGGACCTAAATCTTAATGTCCTTACTCCATGTTTTCCATCTTCTTGCAGTTTAACATGAAGGAACTTCAGTGAAAGCTAGCATTTTCTATCTAGGTTTTCATAGTGCCCTCAGTCACCATAGTACCTGAGCATCTCATAAACAAAATAAATTATACTAGCAACACCCCTGCGAGGTACGGAAATGTTATAACCATTTTATCTGTGAGGAGCTGAGGTACAGAGAGAGTTAATGACTCGCTCAAGATCAAATATGCAGTGGTGATTTAGCTGTGTTGGTCCCAGGATATTAGAGAGAGAAGGTGGTTGAGGTAATATCTTTTATTGGACCAACTTCTGTTGGTTACAGATACAAGCTTTTGAGGTTACACAGAGCTGAAGAAGAGCTAGGCTGTTGAGTTAAACATGCCAGCTGATTTCTACCACCAATAAATAAAGGCTGTTTTCAGCTGAAGCAAACTTGATACAAATGAACTATAAAATAATGAGCTATTTCAGAGATTTTCATTCTCTAGGCCAGTGATGCATAAACTTCTCCAGTTGTGCCCCTCTTGCCTTTTACAGAATTTGTCAAGCTTCCCCATCCCCCCATTCCTTGTAATCTGAAGTAATCTCCTACTTCTGAGCTGGGCAGCCAGAGAGCAGCGGCTGCTGGCCGGGGCGTTGCCAACCTTACTCTGCACTGCTGCTGCTGCTGTCTTCAGAGCTGGACAGCTGGAGAGTGGCAGCTACTGGCCAAGGCATTCATGTTGTTTGCGGTGCAGGAGGAGTATTTTTTCAATCCCATTTCTGCTCTGCCCTGCAATAACCACTCAGTTTTTATCCTGCTACCGCTATTATGGCAGCAGGTCCTGCAGGACCCATGGGATCCCAGTTTCTTTGCTCCCCCTGCAGAGAAAGACGGGGAGCGTGCCCTCCAGTTTGTGCACCTCTGCTCTAGGCAATGTAAGGGAAATATGTTTGTGTGAGATGTCTCATGAAGAAAACATTTTAATATTTTAAATACAGAACATGAGTAAACAATATTAAAAGTGAGTGATCCTTTATCCCACAAGAAACTTCTATTTTTTCAGGTAACTGATGCCATCAAATGCCAAGGAATTGTGTGAGCAGTAATAGGCAAACTCGAAAACCTTGGACATTCAGCATCGATAAGCACCCAAAAACATGCTTACTTAACTGAAGTTTACTAAACTATCTGAAGTCTCTCATTTTTCTTATTTATTTAGCATGGTATCTAGGAGCCCCAGTTGTAGACCAGCACCCCATTGTGCTATTGGCTGTACAAAACACAAAACAAAAGGACAGTCCTTGTCCTAAGCCAGGTACCAGACAAGAGTCAACAGATGGGTATAGACTGATGGAGGAGTACAAGCAAACAATGAGATAATACTGATCAGCATGATAGGCTGCGGTTTCTGTACACCAAGAGCATAACTGTTGTCAAGTATTTTGTAGGTGTCACAGAAAAGGGAATGACATTTTGGCACTTCTGACTCCAGGAACAGAAGTGTGGAAGAATGTGAAAATAATTGAAAACAAAAGAGTTAACTGAAGTTTTTGAACCTCAGAAAATGTACTCTGAGTTTAGTTTGAATTTAGGCCAAATTGCTTCTGTGGATCTTATTTTATTCTTGTTTACCCATCCCTCATAGTGACTGGGTCATCTTGACAGTCATTCTGTGTTTAGTATCTGGCTATTTAAACTCTGAAATTAGGAACAGAATAAGCCACCATGTAGGTAGGTGACACTGTGTGAGGGTCGAATCTGATCCTTAAATTTATACCTGGGAGAGGTCAAACTCTGCAATGTTAGATTAATGCTATGCATCCTGTTGGATTGATTATTGAACATCCTATCTTTGCTAGCCTGCTTTTGAATAATTTGTCTACTGGGATCATTATCATCCTGTACTGAAGTGATTAGGAGATGATTTCATGGAAGGCTATGACCTTATTTTATAACAATTTAAAATGATAAAGTTTCAATGATTATTTTTATTCTAAAATAGAAAGTAACTAACTTATGTGAAAAGAACGTGGATCATCATGACTTCAGCTCTTGTAGAAAATCTATAGTCTACAGATGCTGCTATAGCCTTTGTTATACAGTACAATGACTTTGTGCTGGTGGCCTTATCTAAGGTAAACTGTATTTTGTTTGGTAAGTAAAAAGAAAAAAAAATGAATACCAGCTTTCATTTTGAATTGAATAGAGTAGATTGAGATCAATCTGCCGCTTAAACCATTTTTGAGTGACTCAACAGGGAATGATTTTATGAAAAAAGAAAAAAGAGAGAGAGAGAAATAGCACTGAAAAATACGCCAATCTGTACTTCATTCATAGAATGCACGACAAAAGAATTGTGTTGGGATTCTTGCCCGATGCTGCTGTCCTATTGGGCCAGATTGTGAAACCCTTACTCACACTGACCTCAGCCACAAGTAGTCTCATTAATACTTAAAGGGTTACTAGTGGTGTAAAGTATTATACCTTTTGAGCCAGGGTGGCAAAAGCTAGCTCTTCATAAATATCGGGTGAAATGCTTGCTCTAATGACGTCTACGGGAGCTTTGCTAGGGGGCCAGGATTTCAACCATTATTTCTGCTTCTGAGCTGTGGGGCTTAACTCTGAAAGGAATTTCTCATGTAACGTGGGACCTTCCTCTAACCCTTTGTCTGTGTAACATTCTGTCATTTATTTATTTATTTATTTATTTTTGCTGATCATTAGTAATAACGATTGTGAAAACAATTAATCTTGTATCTGAAGCCATTTTAGTTATGGAAATTTAATTCTAAAATAAAAAGCCAATTTAAATTTTAAACCCAAGAGTAGAAATACCTGTAAATAAGTACATCTGGCCAAGCATTTTTAGATGACTATCCTATGTATAATTTCTGTACAAAACATTAATTACAAACATAGTGGGACATTGTCACTTTATATTCTACCCTGGCAAGGAGCTGTGCTTTGTTGCACTGCTCTAGGACCAGCCCAGGGAAGCAGACTGGGATTCAAAGAGCCATATTTTTGGCCCCTGGCTTTCTTAATGGTCTAGGGAGGAAGTAAATGGTTCTGGGTGCATATCTGGTACAGCATATGTCACTCAGTGTACTGGCAGAGATGTATTGGCTGGTGTGTTGGTTGGGAGACAGCTTCACACAGTCCCCGTCCTCCCACCTTCACAGTGTGAGGAGGGAGAAGCTTCACTTCTGTTCTCATCATGCAATCTGTGGTACAGGTAGCTCACACAGGAGAGTAGGGAGGTGCCTTATTCCCCCTTACTCCCTTCCGCCTAGTGTTATTAGCAATCTGGCTGTTAGCTGAAATTGCTAATGAGCAAGAACTTTGTATATTTCTCTTTACACATTTGTAACAAACAATTATACACTGAAGGCCAGATTGTTGCCTGAGTTGCCTGTCCATGAAGGGACAAAAAGAAGGAATAAGAGTGTTGGTCCTAGTGAGTAAAGGGGTGCGGTGCACCTTCTACTTCACCATCCTCTAAGCATATGGACAAGGATGGGGAACTCTTGGCTTTTCTCCATCATCTCTCCCTCATCATATTCCAGTTGACACAAAACATATTGGTAAAAGCCAGGGGCAGATTACTGTTCCCATACCCTTCATGACCATGCAGCTCAGACCACAATCTGACCTTTAGTGTATAGCTGTTTGTCATTGTAACAGGTTGTGCTCACCTCCTTGGCGCCTCCTGCTGGTTGCTCCAGGAATTAGCTCTGTCCATCAGCAGGGTATCCTCCTCTTGGGGTGTCTCATTCTCCGTCGCTGCTTCTCCACCATCTCTGCTGTCTGTTGGGACCGTGTCACTCCCAGAGCATGGAGTCCTCTTCAGGGCACTGCCCTCCAGCTGTGCCCCAACTCCGTTGTCTCCCCCATTCCGGGGGAACCGGCAGTTCTTTGCCTGGCGAAGTGGTGAATTGCAGCCCCTAGTCCAGCCCCTTGCTCAGAGACAAACTGCAGTCCTTTGGCTGACCACTTCCTTCGGCAGCCAGTGGGGCAAATGGAGGGAGCCCAGGCCCACCCGCTACTCTGGGCCCTGACCCAGGGACCCTATAGCTCACTGCCTCTCGTTCCCATCTGCTGCTATCTGTTTTCCCTAGGCCACTTCCCTATAGCCCCAGCATCTACTTGGCCCCTGTATCAAGACCTCAGTCTGGGAGCCAGCCAGGCTGGAGTGCCGCTTACTCCCCTGACCTCGCCCAGCACTGCTGTGTCCTAGGTCCTTCTCCCTCAAACTCTAGGGAGAGTTACCTCCTGTCTGCCCTGCAGCCCATCTTATAGGACCCAGCCTGGCCCTGACTGGCTGCTTCTAAGCCTTCCTCTGATTGGCTGGGTTCTGCTCAGCTATTCCAAAGGGTGCTATTAACCCTTTGCCAGTCAGTGAGGGGCAGCTGCCCCATCACAGTCATATACTTATTTTTGCAGGTTTATAACTATCTTATTCATAATCAATTTCAATTATCTGACAGATTGCTAATGATCCTAGGTGCAAGGGAGTAAAGGCCCTACTCATTTCAGTTTAGGCAGCCGGTTTAGTTTTTAGCCAACTTTAGTGTTCCTGTCAGTTGAGTGATAGTTACTGGAGCTTGGCAATAACTTGGTACTTGACTTTTCCAAAAATCCATGTGCTGTGTTTTATTCATGAATCTCTGTTCATTTAGGACTATTAGCTTTCCATAAGTGAACACTTATACCTAAAAGAATATAAAAAAGGGAAAAGTTAACAAGTGACCATTAAATAGCACAATAAAGGGTAATGAGGTATGCTCACCTGTGATAAAAACACAGTGGGAGGTATATAAAAGGAAAATAGTTTAAATTACCTGATACATTAGTAGGAAGCAGTAAAATACCCACAGGATGAAAGTTCAGAGGTATCTGAACTTGTTGCAACTTGGAATCCATTCTTTCCACTTTAAGTTATCGCATAATGTTATGTGAGTGAATATGATCTAATTTCAACAGACACATAACACATTTAAAATTTTTTGCCCCCTAATATCTAGTAATGAACCAAGTAGAATAGCATCTAACTGCAGATATAACTGTAAATAGCTTATAATTAGAGTGGAGAGAATAATTGGCAAGAAATGATTGATTTGATGCACTTAGCCCCTTTTTCTGCTGTCAGCTCACCATTGCCTTAGATTTATGTGGTGTTCAAAATAATTCATAACTTTTAAACTTTTTTTCAGTTTCTATTGTTTGCTATAACACAAACAGAAGCTCACTTCTATTCCTGATGGGCCTGATTCTGCCAAGATACTCAAAGTGATTAGTATCTTAATTTCCCTTAAAATTAATTCCATTACTCTTAGTTATGCACTCATGTTCTATATTAAGCAATTACTCTCCACCTTGGTAACTTGCCAGCAAGTTAAAGAAGTATGGGCTGGATGAATAGACTATAAGATGGATAAAAAGCTGGCTAGATTGTTGGGCTCAACGGGTAGTGATCAATGGCTCCATGTCTAGTTGGCAACCAGTATCAAGCGGAGTGCCCCAAGGGTCGATGCTGGGGCTGGTTTTGTTCAATATCTTCATTAATGATCTGGAGGATGGCGTGGACTGCACTCTCAGCAAATTTGCAGATGACACAAAACTGGGAGCAGTGGTAGATATGCTGGAGGGTAGGGATAGGATACAGAGGGACCTAGACAAATTAGAGGATTGGGCCAAAAGAAATCTGATGAGGTTCAACAAGGACAAGTGCAGAATCCTGCATTTAGGATGGAAGAATCCTATGCACTGCTACAGACTTGGGACCAAATAGCTAGGCAGCAGTTCTGCAGAAAAGGACCTACAGGTTACAGTGGACGAGAAGCTGGATATGAGTCAACAGTGTGCCCTTGTTGCCAAGAAGGCTAACGGCATTTTGGGCTGTATAAGATGGGACGTTGCCAGCAGACTGAGGGACGTGATCATTCCCCTCTATTCAGCATTGGTGAGGCTTCATTTGGAGTGCTGTGTCCAGTTTTGGGCCCCACACTACAAGAAGGATGTGGAAAAATTGAAAAGAGTCTAGCGGAGGGCAACAAAAATGATTAGGGGGCTGGAGCACATGACTTATGAGGAGAGGCTAAGGGAATTGGGATTGTTTGGTCTGCAGAAGAGAAGAATGAGGGGGGATTTGATAGCAGCTTTCAACTACCTGAAAGGGGGTTCCAAAAAGGATGGAGCGAGACTGTGGTAGCAGATGACAGATCAAGGAGCAGTGGTCTCAAGTTGCAGTAGGGGAGGTTTAGGTTGGATATTAGGAAAAAGTTTTTCACTAGGAGAGTGGTGAAGCACTGGAATGGGTTACCTAGGGAGGTGGTGGAATCTCCTTCCTTAGAGGTTTTTAAGGTCAGGCTTGAGAAAGCCCTGGCTGGGATGATTTAGTTGGGGATTGGTCCTGCTTTGGGCAAGGGGTTGGACTAGATGACCTCCTGAGGTCCCTTCCAACCCTGATATTCTATGATTCTATGATATTTAAACCTTTGATGGAGACTGTAATGTTTCCTTTCTTCCCTAGTTGTAACTTAATGAAGCTATGTATATTTATCTTTTATCATCTTTTTTCACAAATCCTTCTTGTCAAGGTCCTGATCATTTTTGTCCCTCTTCCCAGAACTCCTTCTCTTTTTAATACTTGTTTGTACTAGGTGCCTAAAACTAAATACAATTGTCCACATACAGTCAAATCACATGTATAGTGGGTTGTAATCTTCCATTTCATGAGGCCTTGCACATGCAACTTAGCTGGTTGGGAATTTTGCTGATGAAATGTTTTTCATTGGAGAATGGGTATTTGTCAAAACTAAAACTTTTCATAGTAAAGAGTTGGTTTTGATTATTTTTTTTACTTGGAAAACTTCTGGGGAAGAATGCTTTGAAATTGTCAAAATGTTGTGGTTTTGACATTTTCTAAAAGAAAAATATCTGTTTTTTCAGTTCTAAAAAACTTCTTGTTTAGAAATATAAGCTAATCGTTGTAATAAAATTAAAACGAAAAATTATCTAAACCAATATTTTGCTTCACCTGACTTGAACCCTTTTTTTTTTTTGTTCATGAACAATTGAGATTTTGACTTTTTGTCCTTCTTTAAGATGGAAATCTTTTTTTAGGTCTCATAAATTTATTTCCCATCCAGTACTAGTATGCAAATCAAATGCTTTGGCCTTATATGTGGCAACGTCACATGGTACTCTCATGTCTAGTTTGTGCTCTGTCACCTGTCGTTCTCTTTCAATGTTACTTCTTTCTGAATACTTATGTTCTCTCTCCCATAGAGTATTTGTATTTCAAATGATTTCTACCGACATATTAGACTGTCCATATTACTAATTTCTCCAGGCAGCACTCCACCTCTCCCCAGTTGTGGATATATTTCCCTTCACCATTAACCTTTTTTTATGGTCTGTTAGCCAGTTTTGAATCCACATGCCTGTCCAAACTAATTTGAATTAATTTTTAAATTAATATTTCTTGAGACAATTTCAGATTCAACAGGCAGAACAGTGCTGGGGATACGAGTCCTGTGGAATAATACTCAGCCAGGGCTGCCACCTCTCTGCCCCTTCTGGTATGTCCCAATTATCTCCAGTAGTCCCCAAACAGCCCATCCTGCACCAGCCAGTGGGATTACATAAGGAAGGAATTCCAGGAAACATCTAGCTTGGGAAAAGACTTCAGTTGGCAGGAGCAGCTATACAAGCTATCGCAGCAAGCACTGTTGGACACTGATGATGTAATGAGATTATCCTTTCTACAGTTATTTCTCCGAACACAATTTCCTCTTTGCTGATTCACTTCTGGCTCCAGTTCCTTCCTGCCCTCTCCCTCAGTCTCTTCACATTAGCCTCATTTTAACTGCCTTCTTTGCTCTCTCCAACTTTCCTATCTATTTTCTTCCCTCACCTCCTGTTTCTGAGGGCAGGTCTACACTGCATCGGTGCTGCTGTAGCATTTCAGCGAAGATGCTAATACACCAGTGGTGGGCAACCTGCGGTCCGCAGGCTGCATGCAGCCTGTCAGGGTAATCCGCTGGTGGGCTGCCAGACTGTTTACGTTTGCATGGCCATCTACAGCTCCCAGTGACTGTGGTGGTGGGGTGGATGTAAGGTTTATTGCATATACAGACAGAGCTTGCAACAATCTGGCTAAAGGTATCAAATATTTGCTAAAATTCAAATAGCTATTTACTGCGTTCCTTTTAGCAGCTAATTTTGTAAATCTATGCAAAAAGCAATCAAGTTTGTTAGGAGCAGTACTAAACCATGATGATTTTATACAGCTCTATATATCCACTATTCCCTTTTTTTGGGCAGGGAGAGAGGGGGTATTTATGCAGTTGCTGTATTCCTAAGATGACTCAATTGATTATTTTAAAAATAGCTTTTTAAAATTCTGAACTCATGCTTTTAGTTAGCATTCAGCTCTTTTATGCAGAGTGTGAATTACAGAAGATAAGAATCCATAAACATTTAATTAAAAACACTAAGATAAACCTATTTCCCAGAGCACAGGGAGGATAAGCCAATAAAAACTTGAGTAAAACCAAAATATTGTTCCATCTTATAACCAACCAGAATATTCTGCTGACTAACCCACAGGGTCAAGGCTGTCAAACTCTTCCCAAACACTTTCAGTCCTGCCATTTTCTGAATGGCTGCTGAGTAAGTCACAAACAATAAGCAAGAACAGTAAACCACCACAGCTATTCCTGCTAACTGTAGTAAATAGACAAAAGACAAGCTTGTAGGATGTCACTTTATATCCACTGTTTGGACAACAGTCAATTAGATTTTGCAGTGCAAAGCAATACAGAGGCTTTACTGCTCTGGATACCAAGCCAAGCAGGTGATTATTTTTACTGGTAGGCAATAAAAGCAAAATACTATTATTACAGAATTTTTGTCCTGTTTCTTTCAAATCTTGGCTACAGTATTATTTCACAGCAGCTGCAGAGATAACATGTATCAACACTGTAGGAAGAGGCACACATTACTTGCAAGGCAGCTGTTGATTGGGTCTTTTCATTATAAATGCCACAACGCTCAGGGTTCTTAAATCTTGGCTGTTTCAGAATTGTTGTCAGTTGGTGTGACATTTTATTTATTTGATCACATTTAGATTTTTTTTTTAGAAATAGTTTTAAAAAATATAATCTTTTTTTGTACATGTCAATGGGAAAGTAATTTTAACGTAGGTATATTTTTCAGTAATGAAATAGCTCAGATGTTTACATTTGTCTGACAGATGCAGTGTTTTTATAATGTGAAATCCTGGGCTCCTTGAACAGAGTGCAGCCTCATCTGACAATATCATAATGCCAGTGGCAAAATTTATTACAAGACAATTCTGACTTACATCAGGAAAGGGACAGCGGTGATGTGGGGGGAAGGGGGTCACATAATCTCTGTAATGGAAAGGCATTGAAACTGAAAAGAAAACCCCCGTCTTGGAAAACTAAGGAGGGAGAGACTTTTCCCCACTCTGTGGCCATGTCTATATTTACCAGGGATTGAGGCTGTTGTGATTGATGCAGTGGGTGTCGATTTAGCAGATCTAGTGAAGACCGCGGAGTGCTTTCGGGTCGACTTCAGTACTCCATCGGAATGAGAGGATTAATGTAAATCAATGAAAAATGCTCTCCCGTTGATGCAGTATGATATAGACACTGAAATAAGTCGACCTAAGCTACGTCGACCCCAGCTATGTTATTCATGTAGACTGAGTAGTGTAACTTAGGTCGACTTATCTCAGTATTGTAGACAAGGCCTCTTTGACCATGAATTACTATAGTCTGACAAAGACAAAAATCCTGCAAACCCTGGTAAAAGGGAAGAGGTTTGAAGTAAAGGCTACCCAGGAACCAAAGGCCAGCATCTAAGTAGGGTGCTGTCTGCAAAATACTGGATCCCCAGTATGACAGAGGGCATGCTGGGAAACTGTTCAAAGGCAATAGGTAACTTGTATTAGAAAAGGGAATTTAGTTCATATAGAATTGCAAAGTCTAAGGTTGTGTCTTGGTTTATTTTCTTGACTTATTCAACTTTATTAACTTGAATGTTATAGAATCTTAGAATCATAGAATATTATGGTTGGAAGGGACCTCAGGAGGTCATCTAGTCCAACCCCTTGCCCAAAGCAGGACCAATACCCAACTAAATCATCCCAGCCAGGGCTTTCTCAAGCCTGACCTTAAAAACCTCTAAGGAAGGAGATTCCACCACCTTCCTAGGTAACCCATTCCAATGCTTCACCATCCTCCTAGTGAAAAACTTTTTCCTAATATCCAACCTAAACCTCCCCCGCTCTAACTTGAGACCAGTGCTTCTTGTTCTGTCATCTGCTACCACTGAGAACTGTCTAGATCCATCCTCTTTGGAACCCCTTTCAGGTACTTGAAAGCAGCTATCAAATCCCCCTTCATTCTTCTCTTCTGCAGACTAAACAATTCCAGTTCCCGCAGCCTCTCCTCATAAGTCATGTACTCCAGCCCCCTAATCATTTTTGTTGCCCTCCGCTAGACTCTTTCCAATGTTTCCACATCCTTCTTGTAGTGCGTAGCCAAAAACTGGACACAGTACTCCAGATGAGGCCTCACCAATGTCGAATACAGGGGAATGACCACGTCCCTCAATCTGCTGGCAATGCCCCTACTTATACAGCCCAAAATGCCGTTAGCCTTCTTGGCAACAAGGGCACACTATTGACTTATATCCAGCTTCTCGTCCACTGTAACCTGTAGGTCCTTTTCAGCAGAACTGCTGCCTAGCCATTCGGTCCCGAGTCTGTAGTAGTGAATGGGATTCTTCCATCCTAAGTGCAGGACTCTGCACTTGTCCTTGCTGAACCTCATCAGAGAGTCCCAATCTGCTGGATTTTATACCACACTTTTGGAGAGGTCAACCAGAGCTTCTCTGCTCTGCTTAAAAACATGTAGAATCCTTGAATGAAAATTCAGTCATATGGTACAAAGAGAAGGCAGTCTCCATTTACCTAGGTTTCAAAGAATTTCAGCCCACTTTGGCGATCAAGAGAGAAACACAGATATTCCTTCAACATTTTTGTTGAAATTCTGACCTTCTCTGATACTATTTTTGTGGTATCTGAGAACAAGATTGCAGAACATGAATGCAACAATGAACAAAAAGTGCTCAGGGGAACTTTTCATGAACTTGTTGCTGAAGCCCACTTACATTACCTGCCACTACTTATATGTCTGGGATAACAACTTGCCACCAAATTTAAACTTCTGGCGCACCATTTTAATAGGATGGCAATGGCCAACTATAGTTTGGAAATTTCCATTACATGCATCTGACGAAGTGGGTATTCACCCATGAAAGCTTATGCTCCAATACATCTGTTAGTCTTTAAGATGCCACAGGACTCGTTGCTTTTTGTAGGTTGATTGTTACTAACATCAGTAAAACCAGCAAAGCATTTTGCAGCATCATCATTCTTAAGTCATATAACTCAGTGCAGTCCAAAACATAGACTTAATGGCAAAATCTGAGGTTTCGTCAAGCAAAATAGCGCTTCGATGAGGTCATTCTGAATTCTGTTTGATGTTCCAGAAAAAACTGCAGGGGTTTCCAAATTCTGCTTGAGCAAATGATCAAACTCACTGACTGATTCTCAGGTTGCTACATAATTGCCCCAATTCAGGGAGTCCCACACAATGCTAGTCCTTGTTCTCATAAATGACATACAAAATGAATTAGTCTTTGTAAAATAGCCTGATTCTGATTAACTTTTTCGTTGTATTGTGTCTCAGCAATTTTCCATTGCTCATCTAACTGAAGCTAAATGTGAGCTTGTCCAAATGTTTGTAACTGTAATCAGGCTGCTCAGTTTTACTGGCTAGTTTCATGATGCCTGCAGGCATTGTGTAGGTTGTTTAGTTCATTGTATCCTGCCTTATTCCACAAATTCTTTTGGTTGTCAAACAGTAGGCAGGACCAGCAGTATAGTTTTTGTTTCCTCTCCCCTGCCAATCCACTCATATTTGTACAAAGCTTCACTGAAATACCATTTCAGTCTCCCTGTTTTTTACGTAAGTACGCACAAGTTGCAATTTCTGTTTCTTATCACTTCTGTTTTTGTTGCATTGTCTCTTGCACTAAATATATTGATGAACAATTTTTGCTGTAAACTTTCCATCCTGATGAAGAGTTTGTATCATTAGCTATAATAGATAATGAATTACTTAATTCTATCCACCTTTAACACCTTTCCAGTGTCAAAAAGCACATCTCCTTGGATGCACCAGATGCTTTTGATATATCCTCTCAGCAAATGGACAAGCAACATCAGAAAATCTCTGAGACTTTTGGGCCAGATGCTGATAACCGTCCTCAAATGAAACAGTCAAATGAAAAAAAAGTCCCATTTCATTACATCACATAAGGCAGATAGCTAAAGGTGATACAATTTTATAATACAAATGTTAGAAGTCTAAATACTAAGTTGGGTGAACTCGAGTCCCTGGTATTAAGTGAGTATCTTGTTATAATAGGAATCACAAAAACTTGGTGGGAACAATGATAATCAATGGGACATGGTAACACCTGGGTACAAAATATATAGGAATGACAAAGTAGGTTGTGCTGGTTGGGGAGTGGCACTATATGTGAAAGAAAGCAGAGAGTCAAACATCAAACTGTACCATAGAATCTCTATGGATATAAATTCCATGCTCGAATGATCAGAATATAGCAGTAGGAATATACTACCAACCACCTGACCAGAATGGTGATTGTGAAATGCTCAGGGAGATCAGAGAGGCTATAAAAATAGAAAACTTAGTTGAAATTACCCATTATTATTATCTCCATATTGACTGGGTACGTGTCACCTCAGGAAAAGATGCAGAAACACCATAAATTACTGCTTCTTAGAGCAGCTCATCCTGGAACCCACAAGGGGAGAAGCAATTCTTGATTTAGTCCAAAGCAGAGTACAGGATCTGGTCAAAGAGGCGACTAGAGCTGAACAGTTTGGCAATCGAGACCATAACATAATTAAACTTAAACTTAACATCGTAGTTGGGGGGAAAGGGGGCAGAGGTGAGAAGGGAAACACTAAAGAAGCCCACCGCCATAGCATTTAATTTCAGAAAGGGAAACTACACAAAAATGAGGAAGCTAGTTAAACAGACATTAAAAGGTACAATTACAAAAACTAAATACCTCCAAGCTTCCTGGAAACTTTTAAAAAATACCATAATAGAGGCTCAAATTAAATGTATACCCCAAGTTAAAAAAAAATGATAGTAAGAGTACCAAAAAAAGTGTCACCATGGCTAAACAACAATGTAAGAAGTGATTAGAGGCAAAAAGTATCTTTAAAAATTGAGAGTTAAATCCTACTGAGGAAAATAGAAAGCAGCATAAACTCTGACAAGTCAAGTGTAATAATTAGGCAGGTCAAAAAAGAATTTGAAGAGCAACAAGCCAAAGATTAAAAAACTATAAGCAATTTTTTTTAAGTGCATCAAAAGCAGGAAGTCTGACAAACAGTCAGTGGAGCCACTGGACAATTGAGGTACTACAGGAGTACTCAAGGAAAACAAGGCCATTGCAGAGAAGCTAAATGAATTCTTTGCATCTTCACTGTAGAGGATATGAGGGAAGTTCCCATATCTGAGCCATTCTTTTTAGGTGACAAATCTGAGGAACTGTCCCAGATTGAGGTATCAGTAGAGGAGGCTTTGGAACAAACTGGTAAATTAAACATTTATAAGTCACCACGACCCTGATAGTATTCACCCAAGAGTTCTGAAGGAACTCAAATATGAAATTGCAGATCTACTAAGTATGGTATCATTTAAATCTGCTTCTCTACCAGATGACTGGAGGATAGCAAATGTGATACCAATTTTTTAAAAAAGCTCCTGAAGCAATCCTGGCAATTAAAGGCTGTCATAAACAGATAAGTAAGAGTTAATAGAACAGAAGAGCTTCATATCTCTTTGCCTGGAAAGGGTTAACAAGAACAGTGAGCCTGGCTGTCACCTGACCAGAGGACCAATCAGAGGACAGGATACTTTCAAATCTTGAGGGAGGGAAGTTTTTGTGCTGTGCTGTTAGTTTTGGTTGTTGTTCACTCTGGGGGCTCAGAGGGACCAGATGTGCAACCAGGTTTCTCTCCAATCTCCCTGATACAGGTTCTTATAAGTTTAGAATAGTGAGTATTAGGTAGATAAAGCGAGTTAGGCTTGTGGTGGTTTTCTTTATTTACAAATGTGTATTTGGCTGAAAGGAGTTCAAATTGGTATTTTGCTGAAAGGATTTTAATTTGTATTGGTATGCTTAGGCTGTGAGGGTATTCCCAGTGTCTATAGCTGAAAGACCCTGTACTTATTCTATTTTAAATTTACAAAGATAATTTTTACTGTTTTTCCCTCTTTAATTAAAAGCTTTTCTTGTTTAAGAACCTGATTGTTTTTTTTATTCTGGTGTGAGACCCCAGGGGACTGGGTCCGGATCCACCAGGGAATTGGTGGGGAGAAAGGAGGGAAGGGGGAGAGAGAGGTTAATTTCTCTCTGTGTTAGGATTACTTTCTCAGGGAGAATCTGGGAAGGGGAGAGAGAAGGAAGGGAGAAGGTAAATTTTCCTCTCTGTTTTAAGATTCGAGGAGTTTGAATCACAGTGATCTTCCAGGGTAACCCAGGGAGGGGAAGTCTGGGAGAAGCAACAGTGAGGGAAAGAGTTTACTTTCCTTGTGTTAAAATCCAGAGGGACTGGGTCTTGGGGGTCCCCGGGCAAGGTTTTGGGGGGACCAGAGTGTACCAGGCACTGGAATTCCTGGTTGGTGGCAACGCTACAGGTTCTAAGCTGGTAATTAAGCTTAGAAGAATTCATGCTGGTATCCCATCTTTTGGATGCTAAGGTTCAGAGTGGGGAATTGTTCCATGACACAGGCTGGTAAACCTAACTTCAGTACCAGGCAAATTGGTTGAAACCATAGCAAAGAATGGAATTTTCAGACACACAGATGAACACAATTTGTTGTGGAAGAGTCAACATGGTTTTTGTAAAGGAAAATTGACTAGAATTCTTTGAAGGGGTCAACAAACATATGGACAAGGGTGATCCAGTCGATATAGTGTACCTGGACCTTCAGAAAGCTGTTTACAGGATCCCTCACAAAAGACTCTTAAGCAAAGCAAAGAGTCATGGAATAAGAGGGAAGGTCCTCTCATAGAGAGAGAGAAATATTGGAGTCCCCCAAGGGTCTGTATTGGGATCTGTGCTGTTCAACATATTCATAAATGATTTGGAAAAAGAAGTGAACAGTGAAGTGGCAAAGTATGCAGATAAATTACTCAGGATAGTTATGTTCAAAGCAGACTGTATAGTATTACAAAGGGATCTCATACAACTAGGTGACTGGGCAAGAAAATGGCAGATGAAATTCAATGTTGATAAATGCAAAGTAATGCACATTGGAAAACGTAATCCCAACTATGCATACAAAATGATGGGATATAAATTATCCGTTACCACTCAAGAAGGAGATATTGGAGTCATTGTGGATAGTTCTCTGAAAACATCTCCTCAATGTGCACTGGCAGTCAAAACAGCTAACAGAATGTAAGGAATCATTAGGGAAGGGACTCCCACACCTTGAATACTGTATGCCATTCTAATCACTCTGTGATGGGTTGTCCCCCCTTCCATGGTGCCACCTGATGTACTGGGGTTCCACTGAGCCCTCCTGGGCTCCCTCACCTTGTCCTGCTCCGCGTGCGTGCACACACACATAGCTTCAGGATGACATTAATACTGAAATCAGTGCTGTAAGGCAAGGCTTTCAGCTAGGGAATTGCCCAGCACTCAAAACACACACCCTTGGGAGTGTAAACCCAAAATTATATTATGTTGTGCTGCACAGAAATCTATACAGCACAAGGTCATGAAATCCATCCCCTTACTCAATGTGGAGGAAGATATGCACAGCTTTTGCCCCCCGTCCCCAAGTTATGAATTACATGAACTGGTTTTGGAATAAACAAGAAAACAAGTTTAATAACTACAAAAGGTAAATTTTAAATGATTATAAGGGATAGTAAACAGAATAAAGCAAATTATTGAGCAAATAAAACAAATGCAAACTAAGTTCAATACACTAAAGAAACTGGCTACAAATAGTAATTTCTCACCCTAAATGTTGTTTTAAGCAGATTGCAGAATTTCTTTGTGGATAGACAGCTCTTGCTTGCATCTTAAAACTCCAGGTGTATCCTTCCTGGGCCAGGCACCATTCCCAACCTGGGTTCAGTTCCCTTCCCCCCTTTCCTTTTGTCTTTGTTTCTTCAGTGTCTCACGCAGTCATCACAGGTGGGGATTCAGTGAAGAATGATCCAAGATTAACTCACTCCCCAGCCTTAAATAGGTTTCGCATATGGTGGGAATCCTTTGTTTCCCGGTTTGACCCCACCCCCTCTTAATGGAAAAACACTAGAAATCCAAGATGGTGTTGTTTACCAGGTGACATGATCACCTGACCCTGTAGTGTCAAAGCAACATCCCAGGAAATGTCTCAGGAAGGAGGGAGATTAGCATCTTCAAAGACCTCTTGTTCCCCCTAATGGCCCAACCAGGCTGTTTGTATACTGTCTGGTGGACATTCCCCAGGTGAAAACACAGTTGTAATTGTTACAGAGTCAATATTCCTAACTTCAGATTCAGAAATGATACATGCATACAAATTGGATAATCATATTCAGTAAACCATAACCTTTCCAATGATACCTCACATGACCCATCTTGCATAAAATACATCTTGGTTATGCCATTAGGGTGACCAGATTGGGACAGTCCCGATTTTTGGATCTTTTTCTTATATAGGCTCCTATTACCCCCCCCCCCCCGTTCTGATTTTCCACACGTGCTGTTGGGTCACCCTATATGTCATATTCATATCATAAGCATATTTCAATGAAGAATATGGGGCATAATGTCACATCTCAAAAAGGAAAAAAATAGAATTGGAAAAGGTACAGAGAAGAGCAGCAAAAATAATTAAGGATATGGAACAGCCTTCATATGAGGAGAGATTTAAAAAACTGGGGCCTTTCAGCATGGGAAAGAAATAACAGAGGGGTTGTAGTGAGGTGGAGTAGCCTCCCTCCAAACTGGAGAGTGAGGGACCACTACATTCTCACTGCTGGATGGAGCCAGGTCCATCCCACCCCCCTCGCCTGAAGTCCCAGGGCGGGACATAGAATGTAAGAACAGCCATACTGGGTCAGACCAAAGGTCCATCTAGCCCAATATCCTGTCTGACAGTGGCCAATGCCATGTGCCCCAGAGGGAGTGAACCTAACAGGTAATGATCAAGTGATCTCTCTCCTGCCATCCATCTCCACCCTCTGACAAACAGAGGCTAGGAACACCATTCCTTACCCATCCTAATAGCCATTAACAGACTTAACCTCCATGAATTTATCCAGTTGTCTTTTAAACCCTGTTATAGTCCTAGCCTTCACAACCTCCTCAGGCAAGAGGTTCCATGAGTTGACTGTGGCTGTGTGAAGAAGAACTTCCTTTTATTTGTTTTAAACCTGTTGCCCATTAATTTCATTTGAAGATCCATAGTTCTTGTATTAAGGGAACAAGTAAATAACTTTTCCTTATTTACTTTCTTCACATGACTCATGATTTTATATACCTGTATCATATCCCCCCTTTAGTCTCCTCTTTTCCAAACTGAAAAGTCCTAGCCTCTTTAATCTCTTCTCATATGGGACCTGTTCCAAACCCCTAATCATTTTAGTTGCCCTTTTCTGAACCTTTTCTAATGCCAGTATATCTTTTTTGAGATGAGGAGACCACATCTGTATGCAGTATTCAAGATATGGGCGTACCATGGGTTCATATAAGGGCAATAAGATACTCTCTGCCTTATTCTCTATCCCTTTTTTAATGATTCCTAACATCCTGTTTGCTTTTTTTCCTGCCGCTGCACATTGCATGGACATCTTCAGAGAACTATCTGATGAATCCAAGATCTTTTTCTTGATTTGTTATAGCTAAATTAGCCCCCATCATATTGTATGTATGGTTGAGGTTATTTTTTCCAATGTGCATTACTTTACATTTATTCACATTAAATTTCATTTGCCATTTTGTTGCCCAATCACTTAGTTTTGTGAGATCTTTTTGAAGTTCTTCACAGTCTGCTTTGGTCTCTTGAGCAGTTTAGTATCATCTGTGAAGTTTGCCACCTCACTGTTTACCCCTTTCTCCAGATCATTTATGAATAAGTTGAATAGGATTGGTCCTAGGACTGACCCTTGGGGAACACCACTAGGACAGGAAGTATAAAAGGAGAGCTCTGGAGCTCAGTTGGTGTTGGGCCTTGGGAGGGAGTGGACATCTCTTCCAGATAGCGGAGTTCTCTGCAGGATCCTGTATCAGCCTCCGAGTGGACCAATGCCTCGTGGTTGGAGGAGACAGAAGATCCTGAGGAGGGACTGCAGTGGCCTCTACCTGACTGCAAGGCGATGAGGCTGAGCTCCACTTGACAGAGTCCCAGGATCTAAGTAGGGTAGGAAGTAGCCCGGGGAGCCAGACCTTGAGCTGGCTGTGCTGCTGGAAAGTGAGGCAGCCTGGTTCAGTGGATTTTCTCCCTGACCCAGTGGCAGGACTGCCCAGCACTGATAGGGCCCTGATAGGTCCCCCAACCTCCGGCTAGAAACTCGGTCTAGGCCAAGAAGCCTGCACCTTGTAGACTGTTACTTACTGTCTGCCCCTGCCAGAAGGTACAGGCAGTTTGTGCTCTGCCCTGCCCAGAGAGCTAGAGCACCCCTATAAATGGGTACTTGCCACCTCTGCTCACCAGGAGGCTGTGGACTAACAGACTGTTTGGACTCTGCCCCACCCAGAGGGTCAGAGCTTCCCCCAATAGACTATTTTTTCCCATCTGCCTGTAGTAAGGCAGAGCGGCCTCCCTCTGCCCTCAAGAGTGAGAGACCACTACAGGAGGGATATGATAGAGGTCTATAAAATCATGAAAGTTGTGGAGAAAACGAATAAGGACATGTTGCTTATTCCTTCACATAATACAAGAACTAGGGGTCACCCAATGAAATTAATAGGCAACAGGTTTAAAAAATCCAGAGGAAGCACTTCTTCACATAACACACAGTCAGCCTTGTTGCTGGGGATGTTGTGAAGGTCAAAACTATAGGGGTTCAGAAAAGAATTAGAAAAGTTCATGAAGGATAGGACCATCAATGGCTATTGCCCAAGATGGTCAGGGAAGACACCACATGCTCTGCCTCTGACTGCCAACTGGGAATGGATGAAAGGTGATGGATTGTTTGATGATTTCCTGTTTTGTTCGTTCCCTCTGAAGCACCATGTCTTTGTCACTCTTTGCAGATAGGATACTTAGCTAGCTGGACCATTGGTCTGATTTAGCATGGCCATTCTTATATTCCTACTCACAACGAATGTTGGTGTGTATGGGGCTAGTTGTGTAGTAAGGAACTAACTATGTGAGTAATGGTATCAAATGCTGATCCTTTACATGCAGAGACCTATACAGAGAGTAAGCCTGGTTTACTGTCAGTAGTTCTATACTTCTCAGGTAGCTCCATTAGAGTCAATTGGACTAGTTATGTAATAAGAAATACACATCATGAATTAAGGTGGTACAATTAGGCCTTGAAGTGCTTGCCAATGGTGACAGATGTACACTCTGGATATTGAGGACCTGATTCTGACCTCTCAGCAGGTTTACACCAAAGCATCTCCATTGACTTCAGTGGTTTTACTCCTGATTTAAGACTCATTTTAGCTAAAAAGTTGGAGCAATACAGGCTACCGCAGTGCAAGCTTCCCCTAGCTGCCTCATCAATATGCCTTGACTTCGACCACACTAATTCAGTCTCCATGCCCCTTCATTCTTCAGCATTTCTAGTGAGACTGTTGACATCTGTCCACTAAGAGCTGGACTTAGGCAGCCAATACCTATATATATGGTGGGAGAGGGAAGGAAGGAGAAGTATGCTGGGAAATCATGAAAGAAAAAATTCTTATTCATTACTATCTTGTGACTTAGAGATAAATGTCTCTTGGGACCGGCTCTGTTCAATATCTTCATCAACGATTTAGATGTTGGCATAGAAAGTACACTTATTAAGTTTGCAGACTATACCAAACTGGGAGGGATTGCAACTGCTTTGGAGAACAGGGTCAAAATTCAAAATGATCTGGACAAATTGGAGAAATGGTCTGAGGTAAACAGGATGAAGTTCAATAAAGATAAATGCAAAGTGCTCCACTTAGGAAGGAACAATCAGTTTCACATATACAGAATGGGAAGAGACTGTCTAGGAAGGAATATGGCAGAAAGAGATCTAGGGGTCATAGTAGACCACAAGCTTACTATGAGTCAACAGTGTGATACTGTTGCAAAAAAAGTGAACATGATTCTGGGATGCATTAACAGGTGTGTTGTAAACAAGACACAAGAAGTCATTCTTCCGCTTTACTCTGCGCTGGTCAGGCCTCAGCTGGAGTATTGTGTCCAGTTCTGGGCACCGCATTTCAAGAAAGATGTGGAGAAATTGGAGAGGGTCCAGAGAAGAGCAACAAGAATGATTAAAGGGCTTGAGAACATGACCTATGAAGGAAGGCTGAAACAATTGGTTTTGTTTAGTTTGGAAAAGAGAAGACTGAGAGGGGACATGATAGCAGTTTTCAGGTATCTAAAAGGGTGTCATCAGGAGGAGGGAGAAAACTTGTTCACCTTAGCCTCCAATGATAGAACAAGAAGCAATGGGCTTAAACTGCAGCAAGGGAGATTTAGGTTGGACATTAGGAAAAAGTTCCTAACTGTCAGGGTAGTTAAACACTGGAATAGATTGCCTAGGAAAGTTGTGGAATCTCCATCTCTGGAGATATTTAAGAGTAGGTTAGATAAATGTCTATTAGGGATGGTCTAGACAGTATTTGGTCCTGCCATGAGGGGTCCTGCCATGAGGGGACTTGACTCGATGACCTCTCGAGGTCCCTTCCAGTCCTAGAGTCTATGAGTCTATGAGTCTATTTGTTGCCAATTCCTTTATATATGCAGTTACCTGTGACACCTACACAGCTAATGCCCAACAGCTAGAACTGTTCTGGATTTTAATATTTAATTTTTGCCATCCTAATCAGAACTATTTGTAACTTGCTGGGTCTTAGGTAAACATGAGACAAGGACACTTAGCCTACTACCTGAATGACTTTATGTCCAATACCCAGTTGCACAACTTTATGCCAAGTGCTCAAATACAGTGAGGATTCCATGCTAAAAGTGCCCACTGCCCAGCAACTGGAAATCCCATTGTCTACAGATTGGACACAAAACACTTAGAGGAAGTCTCCCTAGAAGGAAGTTGCTCACTAATGAGTCAAGTCAGTTTATGGCCAGTTTCTTTTGTTTGATAGGTGCTATTTACTTACTTAATGGCAAGTGCATTTAATTCTACATATGTGTGGCATTTTTAATGATATTCCACAAAAAGATTTCTGCATGGGGACTCGAGCTGGTGTTGACTTCAAGGAAACCCTAAGAAAATTGAACCCATCTCTTTTTGCTGCTGTCAGCACCTGGCAGAAGGTTACGCTGCATATGTAAGAGCCTGATTTTCTGAGGTGTTCAGCATTTGTAGTTCCCACTGATTTTAGAGGGAGATGTGGGCAGGTCTTTAATGGACTAGACATTTTCAGAGCTTCAATTTTTCTTCCCTGTATGTAAAAGCCCAATAGAGTTTAACAGGACTTAAACTGACAGAGTTCATAAAAATGAAATGGGGTTCTTTAGGCATTAGTCCATTAAAACCTATGGTCTGTAATAAGCAATCTTATTTTTATAGAATGTTTAAGCTATTCTATAGATTTTAATAGAGAATGATAAGCCTGTTTATAGAATTCTGATAGTTTGGTTTAAATATTGGCACTCAAGGAAAAGATGTTGGAGTCATGTGGATAGTTCTCTGAAAACATCCACTCAATATTGAGCAGAAATCAAAAAAGCTAACAGAATGTCAGGAACCATTATGAAAGAGGTAGTTAATAAGAGAGTAAATATCATAATGCCACTATGTAAATCCCTGGTACACCCACACCTGCATGTAGTTCTGGTCATCCTATCTGAAAAAAAGATATATTAGAATTGGAAAAGGTTCAGAGAAGGGCAACAAAAATGATTAAGGGTATGGAACAGCTTCCAAATGAGGAGTCATTAAAAAGCCTAGGACTGTTCAACTTGGAAAAGAGATTGCTAAGTGTGGATGATATGATAGAGGTCTATAAAATCATGACTGGTGTGGAGAATGTGAATGAGCAAGTGTTATTTACGCCTTCACATAACACAAGAACCAGGGGCTACCTGATGAAATTAATAGGCATTAAGTTTAAAACAAACAAAAAGTGCTTCTTAATTCAATGCAGAGTCAACCTGTGGAGCTTGTTGCCAGAGGATGTTGTGAAGGCCAGAAGTATAATAGAGTTCTAAAAGGAATTAGATAAATTCATGGAGGATAGGTCCATCAATAACTATTAGCCAAGAGATCAGGGATGCAACCCCATGGTCTGTATGTTCTTAAGCCTCTGACGGCTAGATGCTGGGTCTGGACAAGAGGCGATGGATCACTCAGTAACTGTTCTGTTTTGTTCATTCCCTCTGAGTGGCATCAGCCATTGTCGGAAGACAGGATACTGGGCTAGGTAGACCATTGGTCTCAGCAGTATGGTATTCTTATGTTCTTATGTAATTCTGTAGAAACATATTCATTCTTAAATGCTATATGCTTTTTACATAGAGCTTCTCAAAAATTGGTATTGAACCCCAGAGCCAAAACGATATAGATTATCTCCTCACATAAGAGGTATAAGGCAGGCCTCTGATGTGCAAAGGTTTATGTAGTAGTTACTCACATGCATAAGTGTTTGTAAAATTGGGGACACAACACAGTAATGGACATTTTAATTCTCCCCTTGAAATTGTAGGTACTGGACACTTGTATGGTAATTGAGGTAATGAACAGGATTAGGCCAGATAGAATTCCTATAAAAGAATCTCTTAATTTTTTATAAATACATTTTAATAACCAAATGTTGTTAAAAGTAAAAAGAGAGAATCTGTTTTGGCCATATTAAAAGAACCCATTTAAAATGGGGGGGAGAGAGGGAACAAAGTAAACAAAACCCCCTGTCTGTTTTCAGTGGTATTATATTCCATGTATATTTAATGACTATCGTTTTTATGCTAACTGGTAGTCAGTTTATTGACCTAATTTGGCATCTCTGTCTTACACTAGCACTTTGTGACTAATATGAAACTAATGGCAACATACAGCATTATATGAATTGAAATCAAAACTAAATACTGGGCTAAAGATAAAGACTGCAGAGTCTCATTAATCCAACTATGTGAATACTGACAAATTAATTTTCACTTATTTAGAAGTTACAACTGTGGTCTTTATAAATTATGAGATAATATTATTATATGCATTTTTGAGATATAATTTGCTGCCTTTAAGCTACCTGACTGTGACCCATAGCTTGCAAATTTATTCCGCCTCTTAAACTGTGCCTTGTCAAAACATGTTAGGTGCTGTTAAGATTACAAAGCTTTACAAGGTGCTGTACCACCTATTCTGGGTTGGTTGGAAAATTAAATTGTTTATTTTTGAATTGTTTGATTGTAACTGAAAAGACTAGATGCAATCTTCCCTCTCCCCAGTCACCACAGATCTCTGATCAGAGCACTAACAGACAATAACCACAGACTCAGGCACATTCAGCAATATACATCTCCCAAGGTATTACTTGTGTGGCTGACAGAAACAAAGGTCCCATTCCCTCCCTTTCAGGTGACTAGTCAGCTCTACAGGTCCGTTTCCTCCTCTTTCTGTATCTTCCCCTTTGATTAACAGTTCTATTGCTCTGCTCAGCTCCTTCTCCTCCTCATGAGGTAGTTCCATTCTCTTTCCTCCTCTCCCACTCAAGCCCTCCTTTTCTGACTGGCAGATCAATGACAATTCTTAGCCTCCCCTGTTGTCTTTATCCAGGAGCAGCAGCATAGGAGCCAGCAAACAGAGATGAAAACAGGGGAGTTTGAGTGGAGATGTTGAGTGTTAGAGGAGAAAGGAGGCAAGCCTCAGGAACAATGAGTGAATTCTTGAGAGCTTTTTTGTTGGTTTTGATTGCTTGTTGGTCCCCACCCCCTCCAGTTTGCAGAGGCTGGGTGTGGGGGAGGGGTCACGGCTCTGTGAGAGAAGCAGAACCTGTGATCACAAAAGAGCCCTGATTGGACATGGAGCTTCCTTAATTAGGAGACCTATAAAGACAGCTAAGCAGCCAGCCAGTGGCACAGGGGCAGGGGCAGCTCTAGGTATTTTGCCTCCCCAAGCACAGCAGGCAGGCTGCCTTCGGCGGCTTGCCTGCGGGAGGTCCCTGGTCCCGCAGATTCAGCGGCACACCTGCAGAAGGTCCGCCGAAGCCGCGGAACCAGCGGACGCTCCGCAGGCATGCCGCCGAAGGCAACCTGCCTGCCGCCCTCGCAGCGACCGACAGAGCACCCCCAGCGGCTTGCCGCCCCAGGCACACGCTTGGCGTGCTAGTGCCTGGAGCTGCCCCTGCACAGGGGCCAGCAAACAGAGCTGAAAACGAGGGAGTTTGAGTGGGAGTTTGTAAGGGGAATTTGGGGCAGGAGGTATGCGGTGGTCTGTTTTTGTTTTGTGTATGTGTGTGCTTCCTTCCTCCACCGACAAGAAATTAGGAAGGCCAGGCCTGCACAACATATGGCCTGCAGGCCGCATGCAGCCTGTGGAGGTTCACTGTGTGGCCCGCAAGGGGGATTCTAAATCCCCTGCACACGGGAAACACCATGCTCTGCAGGCAGCCCAGAGCCCTTTGAATCCCGACTGCGGCTGGGATTTAAAGGGCTCTCCGCGCCTGCGGGCAGCCCAGAGCCCTTAGAACAGCCGCGGCTAGGATTTAAAGGGATCAGGGCTCCCTGCGGCTGCAAGCAGCCCAGAGCCCTTTCAAACCTGGCCGCAGCTGGGATTGAAAGGGCTCAGGGCTTCCCACTCCTGGGGACAGCCCAGAGCCCTTCAATCCCGGCCGCGGCTGGGATTTAAAGGGCTCCCTGCAGGCTTGGACAGCCCAGAGCCCTCTCAATCCTGGCCACGGCTGGGATTTAAAGGGCTCAGGGCTCCCCACGCCTGCGAGCAGCCCAGAGCCCTTTCAAACCCGGCCGTGGCCCTTTAAATCCCTGCCCCAGCCCCGCAAAGCTTCAGGTTCCCCCGGCTACCAGAGCCCTGGGCCCTTTAATTTGCCTCTGAGGGCTCCCAGTCACCTCTTCAGCTGGGAGCCCCTGGTTGATTTAAAACAAAGTATCACCTCCCCACCCCCAAACTTCCTTTTTGGCCCACAGCTGTTTTGGTGGGGCGGCACTGTGGAAGGAGGGTTTGTTTCTGCAGGGCTGCGCATTGCTGGGGTAGGGGGTCGGGAGGTGTTGGGGGGGTGTTTCCGCGTGGCCAGGGGGTTTCAGCCCTCATCTGTTTTCTTTGGAGTAATGTGGCCCTCGCTGCTTTACGAGTTGTGCAGGCCTGTAGGAAGGCTATGACAGATACAGAGGCAACAGCTGTAGTGACCCAAAGAATGGAAGAGAAAATGAAGATGACTGGATGAGGAGGGAGCAGGATGTATACTATCCTGGAGTGGGTACCTGATAAGAGCTTTGTTTGTATGAAGTGCTCCTTGATGGATCTTCTCTTCCATCAGCTCTGAAGTTTGGAGATGCAGATAGAAACTGTGGTTGAGTTTTGAAGAGGATTCAAGCAGATGATGGAGGGAAAGCAAGAGTAGGCTGAAAGGAAAACTCAAGACTCACAGATGTAAGCGGGGCTGGAGAACTGTGAGGAAATGGAAGCATGTGACTAAGAGAACCGGGCAAAGGAAAAGACCAGCTAATGATAGAGAGATAATATTCAGAAACAGGTCTGGTGAGCTGGAAAATGAAGAAGGGATTCAGCAGGCAGTAACAGAAGGTGGGAGGACATGGAAGAAGAGAAGATCACCTTCTATGATGAGATAACTGGCTCTGTGGATATGGAGAAAGCAGTGGATGTGATATATCTTGACTTTAGCAAAGCTTTTGATATGGTCTCTCACAGTATTCTTGCCAGCAAGTTAGAAAAGTATGGACTGGATAAATGGATAGAAAGCTGGATAGATTGTCAGGCTCAACGGGTAGTGATCAACGGCTTGATGTCTAGTTGGCAGCCGGTTTCAAGCAGAGTGCCCCAGAGGTCTGTCCTGGGGTCAGTTTTGTTCAACATTTTCATTTATGATCTGGATGATGGGGTGGTTTGCACCCTCAGCAAGTTCGCGGATGACACTAAGATGTGGGGAGAGGTAGAAATGCTGGAGGGTAGGGATAGGGTCCAGAGTGACCTAGACAAATTGGAGGATTGGGACAAAATAAATTTGATGAAGTTCAACAAGGACAAGTGCAGAGTCCTGCGCTCAGGACAGAAGAATTCCATGCGCTGCTACAGGCTGGAGACCAACTGGATAAGCGGCATTTCTGCGGAAAAGGACCTGGGGATTACAGTGGAGAAGAAGCTGGATATGTGTCAACAGTGTGCCCTTGTTGCCAAGAAGGCTAACGGCTTATTGGGCTGCATAAGTGGGAGCATTGCCAGCAGATCGAGGGAAGTGATTTCCCCCCTCTATTTGGCACTGGTGAGGCCACATCTGGAGTATTGTGTCCAGTTTTGGGCCCCCCACTACAGAAAGAATCTGAACAAATTGGAGAGAGTCGAGTGGAGGGCAATGAAAATGATTAGGGGGCTAGGGTACATGACTTATAAGGAGAGGCTGAGGGATCTGGGCTTATTTAGTTTGCAGAAGAGAAGAGTGAGGGGGAATTTGATAGCAGCCTTCAACTACCTTAAGGGAGGGTTCCAAAGAGGATGGAGCCTAGGCTGTTCTCAGTGGTGGTAGATGAAAGAACAAGGAGCAGTGGTCTCAAGTTGCAGTTGGGGAGGTTTAGGTTGGAAATAGGAAAAACTATTTCACTAGGAGGGTGGTGAAGCACTGGAATGGGTTACATAGGGAGGTGATGGAATCTCCATCCATAGAGTTTTTTAAGGCCTGGCTTGACAAAGCCTTGGCTGGGATGATTTAATTGAGGTTGGTCCTGCTTTGAGCAAGGGGTTGGACTAGATGACCTCCTGAGGTCTCTTCCAACCCTAATCTTCTATGATTCTTAGAGTAGCTAGTCCTACAAGAAGAGGGGAAGGGTCAATGGAGATAGCCAGAGTTCGGAGCCCCAGGAGGATAGAGGATGACTTGTAGAAGATTGCAATTTAGAACAAAAGACACGAGGACTTCCAGCCAGAAACAACAGGAGGAAGACTGGAGAATCACACCAACATCATGAGGAGGCAAGTCTATGTGATTGGTGACTCCCTACTAAGAGGAACAGGCAGACCTGTCACCAGAACTGATCTGGAGAACAGAAGGGTGTGTTATCTGCTGGGAGATAAGATGCAGGGTGTGGACCTGAGGCTGAAGAGGATCCTACTGGGAGCAGGAAAGAATCCGCTGATTGTACTTCATGTGGGATCATATGATACTGCTAGATTCTTGCTGGAGCACATCAGGAGAGACTATAGCAGACTGGGGAAGACACTTAAAGAAATGGAGGCTCTGATGATCTTCAGTTGCATTCTACTTGTCCCTAGAAGAGGAGAATGAAGAGGAGACAAGATTATGATGATGAATAGATGGCTCAGGCAGTGGTGCTATAAGGAGGGCTTTGGGATGTTTGACCACTGGGAGGTATTCACAGACAGATGACTGTTCTCATGGGATGGATTCCACTTGAGTAGGGAGAAAATAGATTATTGGGATGGAGGTTAGTACAGCTGAATAAAAGAGCTTTAAATTAGAAATTGGGGGGAAAGGGTTGGGAGAGACTCATGTAATCTCCACGCCCGATTCTAATATTGAGCAGGAGGAAACTAAAAAAAGAGAGGATACAGCAATGGAGAAAGGAAAGGTAAGATAGGAGAATGGACATCAAGGGTAGGATAGGAGAATGGACATCAAGAGAAGAGATAGTGCCCATACCAATGATGCTAACAGTCAGGTAGCTTCTACATTCATCTTCTGCATTCATCATCACCCGCACTAGTTATTGGACCAATTGTGTATCTCAATTATACCAATGCCAATCCAGTGTTAATGTAATGGAATTTATTTTAAAAGAATTACTTACGACTTAGACCAATGGAACAGAGATGAGAATCTGGTCCATTAAGTTCAAAGATGAAAACAGAAAGGCATCAATATGATTCTTTAATGAAGCAACTTTTCTTTTAAAAAGGAAGGTGTATAACTACTATTTTTAGTTCTATTTTCTGTGGACAATTTACTGCCAGTTAAGACAGAAATAAATTGAAAGAGAATAAAAAATAGTTGTATTTTAAGTTTTATTTTCTTTAACTGAAATAATTGTTACCAGAAATCATCATGCTCTGGAGTCTGACCTGTCATCCTTTGATGTGTCTGTGTGCGATGAGATCAAATACTTTTAGTAATTTTCATATACACTTAGCTAAACTTTAAGGTTTGCAGCATTATAGAAAAATAACATAGAATTATTTTTGGAGCCTGATTCTGATCTTGTTCATACCATAGTCTATTAAAAATAACACCACTGAAGTCAATGAAATTACACTAGTTTAAAACAGATTATCAATGAGTTTAGGAATTTTACACAAGGATTTGCCAAAGCACCACCACAAAGATTGAAGAGAAACAAGGATTTATAGTTTAACATGTAAAAATGATGTGCAACTTGATTCTGCCTTTTCAACACACAACGCTTACTGACATGTAGCTTGATGATAATAATAATAATAATTAATATTTTGCAGATAAAATATCAAAAGCATCTAAGTGATTTAACAGTCTTTATGCCATTAATTTTCAATGTGACTTAGGTGCATTTAAATATTTTCCCCTACACTTCTATATTTTCCTTCCTCAACCTCTTTACAAACATTAATTAAGCCTCACAACAGGCCCTGTTAGGTAGGCAAGGAATATATAAAGATAATTTCATCAACTTTAATGTGCAGTCACCTCTGAAGTGCAGCTCATCAGCTGTGTATCAGTGCAAAACAACTATATTTAAAACAAAAATTGAAGGAGCCAACTGAAATTAAAGGGGGAATTTAGATAAGCATAGATTATATATATTTGATTTGGAATTTTGCCAGGACACGAGAGTTAACACTGGAGTTAACAACCTTAGTCTTATTAAAAGTGCCATAGAAATTTTAATAAGTGTCAGGCGCCATCTTAGTTTTATATTCCACATGGAAGACAGCAGTAGCAGCACAATACTCCCACCACCACCCTTGTAGGGGGAAGAGTATATAGTGTATCACAGGCACTACTTCCTACTGCACCTATAATAAGCAGTCTTTAGAGGGCCCCCATTCAAGCACTGGCCTAGGGTGAGCTTGCTTAATGGTTAGAGCTGAGAGTGCCAGAGCACAAATTGGTAGGGCTGTGGAAAATCATCTAGAGCAGAGGTGGCCAAACTTACTGACCCTCTGAGCCACATACGACAATCTTCAGAAGTTCGAGAGCCAGGGTGCGCCTGCTGGGGTGCGGGGTTTCAGCTTTGAGCTTGAGCTTTGGCAGGCGTGTCCCACGGGGCAAAAGCCAGAGGTGATGCAGGGGCTAGGGAGGGAGGACATGGGGTCACATGCCCCCCAGATTTTTGCCAGTGTTTGCTGACCCTGCTACGTCACATGGTGCAGCTGGGCCTCCTCCCTGCATGGCAGCTGCTGAAGCCGGTAAATTGGGAGCTGCAGCTGGGTGGCGAGGCAGTGACAAACAGCTGGGCACTGCAGAGGGAGCCTCTCTTTTGCTGCTGCCTCTCCCTGTGGAGCTAACACCTGGGTGCTTCCGTGAGGGCTGCTGAAGGTAAGGGGGGGGCATACCTAGGAGAGTGTGACTCAAGCTCTTGGGGGGGACCTTTAAATTGTGCCCCACCCGCACTCTCAGCAAGCACCAATCATCTCTGGTAGAGGCCCCAGCACCCTTCCATAGTGCAGAAGCCTTGAGCTCCCCTTGTCCCCCCCCCCCAGTCTGGTAGACAGAACATGAAGGAAGGGTTCACGAGCCACACTTTAACTGTAAAAGAGCCGCATGCTGCTTGTGAGCTGTGGTTTAGCCACCTCTGGTCAAGTGCATCTAGACAGACTCATAATAAACAGTATATCTTATATTCCATGTGTTATCAGTGTATGTTGTGTTTCAGAGGGTATTGGAAAATTATTTGTGGACCAAGTAAAGACAATAGGTGAAATCCTGGCCTCATTGAAGTCAAAGGCAAAACTCCCCTTAACTACAATGGAATTTTAGCCAATTTTATTGGTAATTTTTTTACTGACCTCCTTTGTAAAGTGCTTTGAGATTAACTCGTTACAGGTGCTGACTGTTATTATTACTCTTATACAGTTAATTTAAAACCATCTATGTGCATGATCCTGAACCCGTGACATCTATAGCAAAGCTCCCTTTGATTTCCATGGCTTCATGATTTTGCCCTGTATTTGCTAATTTGGATGGTTCTCATTTTAATTTACTGTGTGACTGCTTTAACTCCACCTGTCTGTAATAAACATAATTGGCAGGCATACAATAAACAGGATACAGAAAAATACTACTTGATTGAAACATGCTGTAGTAGATTAAGCTACAGCCTAGTCTGAAACCCCCTCTACAAAATAAATTATGCAGCAGTTCTGCAGGTTTCCTGGAATATGCATGTGGACTGTACTCTATATTTTCAGTACACACATGCAGAAAGACTATAGTGGGGTCTGTGATTTGATAATCCTTCTTCACTGTAATTGACTAAGGTTTTTTCATTTTATACCTCAATTAACACAAGGTTTACATGAAGCAGAGGTAATCTCGCTACTTATAGTAAATCATTGTTATTAGAACGTTTTGTTCACACACTGTAATATCACACATTGGTCCTGATGTTTTATAATTACCTCCCATTTACCACAAACTGAGTAATAATTTTGTATGAAGAGGGAGAGGCTGGGTCAGATTTTAATCGCAGTCACACTGGTGAAAATCCAGAGCAATGCCACTAAAATCAATGGAGCAGAGAGAAGTGAGAGCACCTCTGATTTCAGTCTCATGACTTAATAGTGAGCTTTTCACAGGGCAGAGGCAGAAGCTGAAAAGAAGAGAAGGAGATACATAGGTGTGGAGAAAAGCAGGAAGAACCTCGGAGATCAAAATTCCACCAGCTTGTGGATTTGTCACAGTTTCATTGTTCTTGACAGGTTTTTAAATCAGAACTGGCAAGCAGATAGAATCCATTAGCCTACATGATGAACATACAGAGCTAGAAAAATATTTAAAATCTTGAAATATTACATTGTTTATAGAATGACCTTTTTTAACAAGCATTGGTCTCACTAGGGCAGCACTCGCTGATGAAGCTTGGAAAGTTCAGGACTCTTTTCTTTTGTTTGAAGAATTTACTTGAATATTTACTTGAACACTAAAGGCCAAGTGCCTAATTCATGTCATCAGTGTCTAAATCCTGATGTCAAACCTTGCAGGGTTTATTGATGAAGCTTGGTCTTTGCACTGTATTTCATGATGATTTCTGGCTCAAAGAGATCTGCTATCTTCTGTCCTTGTTTCACAACAATATCAAGGTTAGTTTCATTAGCAATTATCATAGCCACTTTTCCCTTGGCTTTTGCAGGTAATTTTATGACTCTGCTTGGGATCAGCACTCCTCCAGGAGTTTTCCTTCAAATGACTGCAATATAATTTCAAGTGTTTTCTTACTGTCTTTCAGGTAGATACATCAAGCAATTTTTTCTCACTCCTTGCCATTACCACTTAGGGTGCCTTGTCTGCATTCATTAGTATTCTCATTGGTAACTCGGCTATCTTCCTTGCAGTTCTCTGTGCTCTCTTGGCTGCAGCACAAAATGCATGGTTTCTCAGGGTGTTCAGGTATTGCTCCCCCTCAGTAATTGGAGAGTACCCTGAAAAGTCTAAAATTGGTCCTTAACAGCATGGACACATCTGGGTCAGGGCATATCTGTACTGCAATATCCACTTCACTTCCTCAGGAAATCCCAGGTACACTATGACATATCTTTGGGTATTCATCCTCTCTAAGGCCACATGGGCCTACTCCATTCAGAAGCAGTATTGATAAGTGCCTCAAATCTTCTGGTAGAAGAAGTTGAATATAATAGTCACTTGGGATCCAGTGTCAAGCACAGCTTTACATTTTATCCTTTCAATCAAACAGTGACCTATGCCAGAGGTCCTATCTGTCTTCCATGGATATGTCTGGGTCCTGGGGACCTAGGTGGCAGCCTTCCCAAGCCCTTCTGCAGTTTCCTGATTACTCCCAACCGATCCTGGTTCATTATTAAAGCAACTTATTCCTTCACTCTTTTCTCCGTTTTAAAAAAATCACTTGTGTGCTGTGTAAAAAGCCAACAATAAGCAGTACTTTATATGTAAGGAAGCTTTGGTTGTATTTGTAACTCTTCTGCCAGGTGGAGTCAGCAGCAACCAGGGCTGGGTTCAATATCTAGTGGTTCCTTTCCATCAATATAACACAGAACTTGCTCGAGCCCTGACTCAGTAACCTGGGAAAATTACACACCACTCCTGGGTGCCTCTGAGAGGCAATACTTCCCCTCTTGCAAGCACAGATTCTGGTGTAGAAAAGAAGCTTTTAATAAAAGGAGGGAAGTAACTTGGAGTTAATTTGGGAAAATACTGCAAACAGAGTTCATAAACATAAACCATGAGTAAAAGACCCACCCCCCAAGTAGGTTGGGCAGTGCCCTTTTCCCCTCAGGTCCTTAAGTCCAGCAACCCAGAAGTCCCTTTCACATGCCCAACCCTTCTCTGCACCCAACTCACAGTTGCTGTCCATGGTCCGTGCAGTCCCAGAGTTCAGAGGTGCATATGCAGATTTCACCTCCCACCCTGGGTGTGAGGTAAAGAAGTGTCTTACTTGCTCCACTGGCCACTCACCGGCCACCTGCTCACCGTTCTCATTGTGCTCCTCCACCAGCCACCCAGCTGGCTGCTCGTTGCACCTTATCGCCGTGACCCTGTTGGCCGCTTGTCATGCCTCTCTGCCGCCACCACCCTCCTGGCTGCTCATCACGCTTCTTCACTGCTGCCCAGCTGGTCACTCATTCACCAGCTGACTATCAGTCACTTTCTGCCTCTCTGCTGAGACCTCTGCACATCAATCTCTCAGCGATTTTCCACTCTTTTAAACGGTGGGCAGAAACACTGCCCCCACTCAAGTGATTTCAACTCTCAGTGATTTTAGCTTTTAGCAGGCAGGGCAGAAATACAGTCCCAGGACAACTAGTTTCAGCTCTGATTAAGCAATTAAAATAACAAAAGAGGCTCTTAATGAAGCCTATTTAGCTCTATTCTTTGGACAGTGGGGAAGAACAGGTTAAGCCAGTCTAGAGAGGACAGGGGGAGAGTGTGTGCAGCTTCCTAACCAAGACTTCTGTTCCCAACCCTCTTACTTTCCCAGGGCTTTGGCAGTTGTTCTCTCTGCTAAGGGTGACCTCCCTCCCCCATTTGGAACAGGTTAAGCACAATCCTGCTTCCCTGCATTCCCACAATAATCACAACACTGATAAGAGCATTTCACTACCCCTGCATTCACTACTAATGTGATCTGTGACCCAACACCAGCCAAGTTGATTACAAGGAGCAAAACACTGCTCCATCTGCTGAATATCTAAGCAAATCTAAGCAAAGCAGGAGCAAACTGTATTTGCATAATCACATAACCCCCTCTGAGCTAGCTGTCAGGGAAGCATTCATTCAGACGCTGCTTACATTCTCCCCCTTTGCTGAGAATTTGTCATCCTGGCAAATCATGCTCCAGATTATACTAACTCCGTGAGTTCTCCTCAAAGGGTCTGAGGAAACCCACTATGGCTGCCACAACCCTGTGAGCTCAGGGTATCATTTCCTCACTAACCACTTCAGGTGCATCAGAAGTTAGCTTGTTTACTGGCCTTATAACCCTGTCACACCTATTGAGAGTGTGCATGGCAGGGGCAGTGGTCACTTCTTCTGGGAAGAGGGATGATGAGGGTTCCCTTGAGGGTACTCCCTCTACTGGCACAGGCCTCCGCATCTCTTGCTCAGGTACTGGAATGTCCAGGGCATCAGAGATACCTACCATTTATATGTCCTCTCTGTTCAGCAACCTAGGTGTCATCACAGGCCTGTCTTTCTTCCAGGAGGTCTGGGAATGTTAGTGAGGCAAGCTCATTGTCTTAGGCTGGTCTCATCATTGATGGGGGGTTGTCAGCAACAAGCCTAAATGCTTCTGCCCTGAGGTTTAGAGCTGAAGAAGTGCAGCTCTCACTGGGTGGAGGCCGGAATCTGGTCTCTATTCTAGGATACTCCATGGTAGTGTCCTCCTCCTCAGACTCTCTCTCAGATGTGCTAGATAAGGGTGGATTAGCCCTATGGGGCCCACTGCATGTGTTGGGAGGTGGATTTGGTCTAGCACTCCTTTTCTGCCCATATGCTATGTCATGGTACATCCCATAAGGGGCGCCTACCAGTTCCCCCACAGATAGTAGGAGGTTTCTGTGTACCATCTTTATTTGCCCTGGCCTTGTATCAGGTTTAATCTTGTAGATCAGCAGATCTTCCAGCTTTTCCGCTATCAGATGAAGTATTGCCTTCCATCTGTCAGCACTCTTATGTTCTCTGGCAACACCCACATTTTGTAGCAGAACTCTGTCCCCTGTCTGGAGATCCTGCATCATACTGGTGCTTGTTACTATCTGAGTTCTTGTGGGCAGCAGCCATAGCCAAGCGATAAGCATCCAGAAGTTTTTCTCATAGTCGGGGAACATAGTGCAGATGTGTCTCATAGCTTTCTCCAACCTCTGAAATCCCAAAGCACAGGTCTATGCTTTAATTTTTGAAAATATTTTATTATGCAAGAGAATGATGTATGTAAAAGCTGCAAGGATGTTAACTTGAAAGCATTCTTGAATTATAACTAATATGGTATCAGGGATATTATTCTGTCCTTAATTATTCTTTAGTGAAACATTCACTTTCCTGTTCTCTCCTCTTTGATTATTTCTATATTTTCTGGCAAACATAGGGTTGCCAACTTTCTAATCACAAAAAACCAAACACCCCTTCCCCAAGGCCCCGCCCTGCTCACTCCATCTCCTCTCCTTCTGACGCTTGCTGTCCCGCAACCTCGCTGACTTGCACTGGACTGGGACTAGGGTTGCTAACTTTCTACTCACACAAAACCAAATACCCTTGCCCCGCCCCCTGCCCCGCCCATCCTCAAAACCCCACTCATGCCCCCTTCCCTTCTCTGAGGCGCCACCCTCTGCTCATTCCATCCCCTCCCTCTGTCACTTGCTCTCCCCACTCTCACTCACTCACTCATTTTCACCAGCTTGGCTCAGGGGGCTGGAGTGTGGGAGGAGGTGAAGGCTCTGGCTGGGGGTGCATGCTGTGTAGTGGGGCCAGGGATAAGGGGTTTGTGGTGCAGGATGGGGCTCCAGGCTGGGGTAGGGAGTTGGGTTGCAGGGGCCGTGAAGGCTCTGGCTGGGGGGGGGGGCAGATTCTGGGGTGAGGATGAAGGAGTTGGGGTATAGAAGTATCAGAGGGGTAGCCGTGTTAGTTTGGATCTGTAAAAGCAGCAAAGAATCCTGTGGCATCTTATAGACTAACAGACGTTTTGGAGCATGAGCTTTTGTGGGTGAATACCCACTTCGTCGGATGCATGTCGTGGAAATTTCCAGGGGCAGGTATATATATGCAAGCAAGCTAGAGATAACGAGGTTGATTCAATCAGGGAGGATGAGGCCCTGTTCTAGCAGTTGAGATGTGAAAACCAAGGGAGGAGAAACTGGTTTTGTAGTTGGCAAGCCATTCACCGTCTTTGTTTAATCCGGAGCTGATGGTGTCAAATTTGCAGATGAACTGAAGCTCAGCAGTTTCTCTTTGAAGTCTGGTCCTGAAGTTCTTTTGCTGCAGGAGGCCACCTTAAGATCTGCTATAGTGTGGCCAGGGAGGTTGAAGTGTTCTCCTACAGGTTTTTATATGTTGCCATTCCTAATATCTGATTTGCGTCCATTTATCCTTTTCTGTAGAGACTGTCCAGTCTGACCGATGTACATAGCAGAGGGACATTGCTGGCATATACTGGCATATATTACACTGGTGGATGTGCAGGTGAATGAACCGGGGATGGTGTGGCTGATCTGGTTAGGTCCTGTGATGGTGTCGCTGGTGTAGATATGTGGGCAGAGTTGGCATCGAGGTTTGTTGCATGGATTGGTTCCTGAGCTAGAGTTACTATGATGTGGTGTGCAGTAACTGGTGAGAATATGCTTCAGGTTGGCAGGTTGTCTGTGGGTGAGCACTGGCCTGCCACCCAAGGCCTGTGAAAGTGTGGGATCATTGTCCAGCATGGGTTGTAGATCTCTGATGATGTGTTGGAGGGGTTTTAGCTGGGGACTGTATGTGATGGCCAGTGTTGTCCTGTTGGTTTCTTTCTTGGGTTTGTTTTGCAGTAGGAGGCTTCTGGGTACATGTCTGGCTCTGTTGATCTGTTTCCTTATTTCCTCGTGCGGGTATTGTAGTTTTGAGAATGCTTGGTGAAGATTTTGTAGGTGTTGGTCTCTGTCTGAGGGGTTAAAGCAGATGCGGTTGTACCTCAGTGCTTGGCTGTAGACAACGGATCGTGTGATGTGCCAGGGATGGAAGCTGAAGGCATGAAGGTAGGCATAGCGGTCGGTAGGTTTTCGGTATAGGGTGGTGTTAATGTGACCATAACTTATTTGCACCGTGGTGTCTAGGAAATGGACCTCCCTTGTAGATTGGTCCAGGCTGAGGTTGATGGTGGGGTGGAAGCTGTTGAAATCTTGGAATTTTTCCAGAGTCTCCTTCCCATGGGTCCAGATGATGAAGATGTCATCAATGTAGCGTAGGTAGAGAAGGGACGTGAGTGGACGAGAGCTGAGGAGGCGTTGTTCCAGGTCGGCCATAAAAATATTGGCATATTGTGGGGTCATGCGGGTGCCCATAGCGGTGCCACTGATCTGGAGATATATATTGTCATCAAATTTGAAATAGTTGTGTGTGAGGATAAAGGCACAGAGCTCAGCAACCAGTTGTGCTGTGGCATCATCAGGGATACTGTTCCTGACCGCTTGTATTCCATCTGTGTGTGGGATGTTTGTGTAGAGAGCCTCTACATCCATGGTGGCTAGGATGGTGTTTTCTGGAATGTCACCAATGCATTGTAGTTATCTTCAGGAAATCAGTGGTGTCACGAAGATAGCTGGGAGTGCTGGTGGCATAGGGTCTGAGTAGAGTCCACATATCCAGACTGTCCTTCAGTGAGAGTGCCAGTGCACGAGATGATGGGTCATCCAGGATTTCCGGGTTTGTGGATCTTGGGTAGTAGATAGAATAACCCTGGTCGGGGCTCTAAGGGTGTGTTGATTTGTTCGGTGTTAGTGTAGGGAGTGTCCTGAGTAGATGGTGCAGTTTCTTAGTGTATTCCTCAGTGGAATCTGAGGGAAGTGGCCTGTAGAATTTGGTATTGGAGAGTTGTCTGGCGGCCTCCTTTTGGTAGTCAGACCTGTTCGTGATGACAACAGCACCTCCTTTATCAGCCTCTTTGATGATAATGTCAGGGTGGTTTCTGAGGCTGTGGATGGCATTGCGTTCTGCACGACTTAGGTTATGAGGCAGGCGATGTTGTTTTTCCACAATTTCTGTCTGTGCATTTCAGCGGAAGCATTCAATGTATAGGTCCAGACTGTCATTTCTACCCTCAGGAGGAGTCCATGTGGAGTTCTTCTTGTGCTGTTACCCTCCCACCAACAAACCTCGATGCCAACTCTGCCCACATATCTACACCAGCGACACCATCACAGGACCTAACCAGATCAGCCACACCATCACCAGTCCATTCACCTGCATGTCCACCAATGTAATATACACCATCATATGCCAGCAATGCACCTCTGCTATGTACATCGGCCAAACTGGACAGTCTCTACAGAAAAGGATAAATGGATACAAATTAGATATTAGGAATGGCAACATACAAAAACCTGTAGGAGAACACTTCAACCTCCCTGGCCACACTATAGCAGATCTTAAGGTGGCCATCCTGCAGCAAAAGAACTTCAGGACCAGACTTCAAAGAGAAACTGCTGAGTTTCAGTTCATCTGCAAATTTGACACCATCAGCTCAGGATTAAATAAAGACGGTGAATGGCTTGCCAACTACAAAACCAGTTTCTCCTCCCTTGGTTTTCACACCTCAACTGCTAGAACAGGGCCTCATCCTCCCTGATTGAACCAACCTCATTATCTCTAGCTTGCTTGCATATATATACCTGCCCCTGGAAATTTCCATTACATGCATCCGATGAAGTGGGTATTCACCCACGAAAGCTCATGCTCCAAAACATCTGTTAGTCTATAAGGTGCCAGAGGATTCTTTGCTGCTTTTACGGGGTATAGAAGGGTGCTGTGTGCTGAGACAAAGGGTTTGGAGGGTGGGACAGGGATTAGGACTGGGGCAGGGAGTTGGGGTCTGGGAAGGGGTCTTGGTGCTGGCTCTGGATGGCACTTACCTCAGTCAGCTCCCGGAAGCAGCAGCATGTGCCCCCTCTGGCTCCTACACGGAGATGCGGCCAGGCGACTCTGCGTTCTGCCCCATCCACAGGCGCCGCTCCCGCAGCTCCCATGGGCCGCAGTTCCCAGCCAATGGGAGCTGCAGGGGTGGTGCTTGGGGCAGGGCCAGTGTGCAGAGCCCTCTGGCTGCCCCTACACATAGGAGCCAGAGCGGGGACATGCCATTGTTTCCTGGGAGCCACACGCCATGGGGGCTAGCAGGGAGGCTGCCAGCCCCCCTGTGCAGCACGATCGACCAGACAGTCAACGGCCTGGTCAGCGAGCTGTTAGGATCCCTTTTTGACTGGGTGTTACAGTCAAAAAGTGGACACCTGGTCACCCTAGGCAAACACTGCATCTTTTTAACTATGAAGTATATACTTTGTCTGAATTTCAGTCGTACAATAATTTATTACAAAGTATTCAGTTGCAGATGCAAGGTTAATATCCATTTCATAGAGAAGCATGTTCTGTTTTTAATTTTTCTTAATAGGAATTTTGTTAGCAACATTATCAAACACTGATAACATGTTATATTTATTATTTGCACAATGGCTTTAATGAATGAGTCATAGATCAGATTTAATTATTATGTCCAAACATGACAATAACTGAAAATAAGAACTGAAATTCATCTATGGTGAATTATTTGACCCTTATAATTAGAAGCACAGCCCAGCTGTCTTCCTGTAACTAAGTATAATACTCATGAGAACCTGAGTGCATTGCAAGTTACAATGTATTTCTACTCAAAAAGCAATTTGCGTAAATTGAAAACACAACTGCCCAGCACCATGCTTATTCTAAAATATAGTTGGGTATTTACAATCACCTACATGTAGAAAAATGGTGTATGTTGTGTTTGATGTTGGTACAGGCAGCATAATTGGCCTAGCAGGAGGGAGAAAAAGTAAATATAGAGCTTAGTACATTGCCTCTCAGGATGGGACACTGATTGTTATATTTGCTAGGATCAAAGTCTGAAGATGAAAGAGAGCAAGGATGTCACCAACCGTTTAAAAAGGAGAAGCCATTTCTAGTTAGCAGGACTACTCTCCTTTTGTTGTTCGTTATATGGAGGGTGTCATCAAGAAGAAGCAGCTCTGAATTTCAGATTAGCCTTGAATAATTTTGCTTCTGTGTTGTGCATAACATGAACAGTTATTCTTCTCCACACAGTGACTAATGTAGTACATCCTGGATTGCTTTCAGTCAGCAGGATGGTAATTTTGTCTACTTATTGTATCTTTTAAAAAAGAAAAGATTTCTATATATGGTGAAATCTTCAGAGCTGACGTATTCACCTACAGCGTCTTGATGTATACTATTTTCTCACAGATGTCAACAGGCTGGTTTGTTAAAAAACAGAATTTTTTTTAATGCAGTAACTTTGCTGGGTTTATTTCTGGATAGAGAGGCTAATTTGCAATGATTTGCCTGTAAAAGTTAGTATGTAAACTCTGATTCTACAAATTCTTATGCATATGCCATGTTTACTGGTCTAACTGTGCCTCTGAGCCCTCCTGGTTTCTTTGAGTGTTTGCCTACTAAGATCTCAGGCCTCAAGCCCTCACCTCTCTCAGGAGGGAATCACATGATTCTCCAACTCTCAGATCAGGCCTCTGTGTATCACCATGATTGCCACCACAGTCCTGACTTTTGTCCAGCACCCTTAGATTCTGGTAGGTCTAAGCTTCCTGTAACTCCCTGAGACCTCAAAGCTTGTCTCCCATAGGCCATTCCCTTAACTCACAATCCATTTCTCCTTTTTCTGGGAGAGTCTCCTTTAAAACTGCTTAATCTTTTTGGTCACCCCACTTCTCAGAGACTGTTACTTTTTAACTGTTTATGGCCCTTTTATCTAATTTCCAGACTTGGCAGAACAAGGCTTGCAATGTGTTGGAGATGGCATGTAACGTTTTTGAAATGATAGCTTTTCTCATTGTGTGTTCTGGGGCCATTGTCTTCCTCTTTGTTCTTCCCACAACCCCCTATGCAGCTAGATCAGGGATCGTCAACTTTTGGCCCGTGGCCCACCAGGGTAAGCCCCCTGGCAGGCCAGGGCGGTTTGTTTACCTGCTGCGTCCTCAGGTTTGGCCAATCGCAGCTCCCACTGGCTGCAGTTTGCCACTTCAAGCCAATTGGGGCTGCAGGAAGCAGCGCGGGCCGAGGGATGTGCTGGCCTCCACTTCCCACAAAGTCTGTGGTGTAAGTGTGAGATTTAAGTGTGTCTCAGGTGAATGCAAATTCCTTTCTCCCACCTTTTGTCTATGTGAGGCTTGAGCAGTCTCCAGGGATGACATGCAAGTCCTTTGTTTATAGTCTCTTTGTTATTTCTAAGGGGCTAGTCTGTGGGCATTTCCTAGACTCACAACATGTTTCAGTAACAAACATTTAATAAAATGTCCTAACTTCAGATACATCGATGATACACATATTTAAACAAGACAGTGTTTCAGCAAATCATGGCTTTTCAGCTCACAAGGCACACTATGTACAAAATATCATAACTATATACAACTGGTGAATATGGGAGTACAGGCTATTATTTTGAGGTACAGTGTGTTACACTCGTTATCCAATAATCTCTCGCTGAGCAGATCACATACAATATTCACAGGGCCAATGAGGGGGAAGCCAGTACAAATTACTGGGGCCTGGTGGTCCAGAAGGGGGCCTGGCTTCCCTGGCTTCATCGGCCATGTTTAGCCGGTCCGCCCTTGCTGGGGGGGCCTGAAATTTTTTTTTCACCAGGCTTGAATCTGCTCTCGGCCAGGGCCGGCTTTAGGAAGTGCGGGGCCCAATTTGAACAGTTTCGACGGGGCCTCAGCAGAGATGACTATAAAAAAAAACAAACCACATGTAAAAAACCACATGGGGCTTGTACTCACCAGGCGGTGCTCCGAGTCTTCGACAGCACTTCAGCGGTGGGTTCTTCACTCGCTCCGGGTGTGTCCACTGAAGGACCTGCCGCCGAAGTGACCCCGAAGACCCGGAGCACCGACAGGTGAGTAGAAATTAAAAAGGCGCCTCTAGCCAGGGAAGAGATTCTCACTGGGCGCGGGGCCCTCTTAAGTGTGGGGCCCGATTTGGGGGAATTGGTTGAATTGGCCTAAAGCCGGCCCTGCTCTCGGCGGCCCTGAATATTCATAAAAATAGTACATCTCAGTATTCCTAGCTTGTTACATAGCAATTGCACTTTACTCCCATGAGCAGTTCCAGTTGAAGTCAGGGAGATTACTTACATGAGTAAAGCTAACCACGTGCATTTTTGAAGACTGGAGCATAAATTGTATATATGGCCCTAGCTAGAGTTTAGATCAGATCCTCAATAAAATTCAGTATCATAATATATTTTTGTTGATATTTTTACTTAGAAAGATTAAGCAAGGATCCTGCAAATAATTACATGTGCGTTGAACTTTATGAAAATCCCCATTGAAATGTATAGGTCTACTCACATGTGTAAAACTAAGCCTGTACATAAGTATTTGCGAGATTTGGACTTTAGTCTTTCCCCATGTCAGTGACAAAAGAGAGCAGAAGAGGAAAATTTACAATTACAATTTATTTGTAGAAAAGTTGTCAGTTACAAAGTAAGGTCTCAACCTGCTCCCACCAAAGTCTATTGCAAAACTGCTCCTGCCTTCCATGTGAGTAGCACTGGGCCTCATGTTGTCTAAAAGAAAAGAGAGATCTGCTATTTTGTTTCTGCCACAGTTTGCTTTGCCGTAACAAGAATAAGTGGGACTCAAAACAGTTCACTATCCATTTTGGAGTTATTCTTCCCTCCCCTGCCCCCGTACCCAGCTAAAATCCTTAAAAGCCTTGTCAGGGCAGCCGCAGAAAATGGGGCATGGCTTGAGTTAAACATTTCCAGCTGGAGAGTGTGTAGCTGTAATTAGCCAACTGAAAGAAAGCAGATAAATGCCCACAAACATAAAGTCCTCCCAAAACACAGTGCTGATAATGACATGACATTCAGTTATATGTTCACAGAAAGAAACTAACTACTGTTAGTGATGAAGGCAGATTTTGCTTTGCTGTGAAGTACCCACTTGTGGTGTAGAGGATATCAGTTACCAAAGAGGGGAGGCTCTTTTAGACATATGTATAATTGCTGCTATCGATTTCAAAGCTTTGGGGGCATTCAGTAGCAGGCATTTTGTAAAAGACTCTCAGGGTGACATTTGAGTCACTGCATGTTTGCAGATACTGGATAGTTTGAAATCTCTCTTTTAGAAAAGATTGGTAGTACTGGTCTCTTAGCACCACTCCAGGAATATGTATTTTTAGTTCACGAGATAGAACAAAAGTGATAGAGGTGTTAAAAATGTTTCTTTGAGCTCCTGATCATGACTTTGAAACAACTGAAGTAGAGACAGATTCCTGGAAAATATGTAGTAAATGTATAGGCTGTGAAAGATATGAATCCATATAATATTTTACATAAGAACTAGTGCAAAATAAGATGTATTATATTTATATAACACCTTCCATCCTCAGTTCTTCCAAAGTGTTTTACAAATTTAATAAAGGAAAAATATAATAGATAATTATACTTTAAATTTTCAAAATATTTCCCAAAAAACCTACACACACAAGGGTCACTTCCTCACTGAAATGCAGCCACTTCAGTGGTGAAATGTGGCAGCTTTTTTAACAGACTGCAGCAACATTATACAACAGTTTGGGGCAGGAAGTGAAGACCTATCCAATTAGAAAGTCACGGGGGATTTTCTGAGTCAGAATCTACCACAATTAATTACCCTCATTGAAATTTGGCTAGAACACTGGGGAGAATACCTCTCCTGTTGCAAAACATGTGCCATGGGATCTTTAAAATCTGCTAGTAGTCAGAACCTTAATTATATATCTCATCCAAAAGAATAGCACTGTCATCTGCTCACGGCGTCCTCTTGTACCCACTTAGTTTGGGCATTGGTTCATTACTAACTCAGAGGGAAGAGTACCACTTACTGAATCACTCTTGCGTTCTTTAGGTCTCTCCAGTTCAAGGACTGATCTAGTTCAGTCCTACTTTTTTTGTAGGATCTGATAGGGTGAAATTTTCTAAAACACCTTGGTCACTTAAGAGCCTGTAGAAAATCAATGGATTCCAAAGCCACGTAAGTGCTTTGATAATATTACCCATAGTAAAAAATGGACTATATGTTAGGATAGGAAAATTTGTAACATTTGTAGTTTCATGTATGGTAGATTAGTAATCTACCATCTGAACTCCAGGAACCACATATACCCAATAAGCCCCTCGCTTTATAACATTAGTATAAGTCTTAGGGCCAAAACCATAGCAGTCCTATGTAGTGGGTGACAGCTAAACCATCTCACAAGGAACAGTTCAGAGTTTGAGTCACAGTCTCTCCCAGCTTTGCTCATTACATGTGAGCTCTGCTGGGTCTGGGGGCTAGGAGCATGAACCTACCCATTCCCATCCTCCTCCTGTTGTATTCTTTGGTGGGAGAGGAGCAGGAGGGAGTAGACCCAGTGTTCCCAGAGCACATGGAACTCAGGGGCAGCTATTATGAGTGGACTCTGCACAACACATGAGCAGGGGGAAGCTTCTTCCTCACCCCATAGCTGCAGCATGGCCAATCTCAATCCAATTACTCTTAGTAAAAAGCGATGGCATCTGCAGAAAGCTGTTATCACTCAGCACTCTGGCATGGGAAAAAAGAAGGAAAATACAAAGCGGGAGATAACAGGCTATAAGATAAATAATCAGCACACAGCCCTCTTCAACAGAAATCCTCACTGATTTCTTTAAAGTTGCACTTGGCTTGTGTATGTAAAGTATGAACAGACAAGAAATAAATCAATAAAAGCCAGGGAATAAAATGTGGCAATATTTTCATACCATGCAATAGAAAATAGCAATTACCCATAGTCTGCTCGTGTTTGAATCTCTAACATCACACTCCCTCTGCACCGCAGGAGGCTTTGTGTCTACCTGAGGCTGAAGGAGTCCTTAATCTGCCCCCCCTCCACATACAAAACAACCAACAATTTGCTGCACTGTTTTTTTTGTTGTTGTTCACGATGGCAACAACTCTCTGTTGAAATGTAATTACTATTCCATTGTTCTTCTTTCCCCATTTGCTGGGCATGTAGCTCTAGAGGAAGGAGGTGAAGAGATCCGAAGAGGAGAGGGTTAATATGGAGGGCTGCATGGGGCAAGATTGCTCTGCCCAGCTGCAGATGGGGCCCAATTGCATGGGTCACCCAACCATGGAATCTTTCAAGCTGCTTCTGGACTGCTGCAAGGATCATGCACGGGACTCCGGCTGTGGTGTAGATAATGCAGCAGAAGATGCTATTCTTGAGATCATTAGTGATATGACTCACTCAAACAGCTCTTTCTTCCGAGCTCTGTCCTCCTCCCTTAGCCACTGTTCCTCTTTCAGGAACTGCAAAGCAAGTGCCTGCTCCCATGCGGGAATCCTGTCCTCAAGCTGTTCTGCCAGCCTGACTCTTGCCTTTTGCCTCTCAGCATACCATTCTTGCCATCACAAGTCCCTCTGTCTTTGGCACTGGACTTGCTTGTTGGCCCCATCCAGAACTTCAACCATAAGTTCATCATGGAAAAACTTCCTTTTGGAACAGTCTGTGAAGGGGTGCTGGCTCATGCTGCTGCTGCGATGTGGGTGAGCTATGGAGGTTCTTCAGCCAGTAGACATCCAGGGGCCTGGATCAAGAAAAGACATGGGGTTATTGTCTCAAAAAACTCACTGCAGGAGCACAGAAAAATTCCTCATGGAATTTTAAGGACATAAAATGATACATTTACCAACTGAACTTCAATATATTGTGAGAAGGATGCTTCAAACCACAGAAGCCTCCTGGATACAGCTTGGTTACTCACAGTGGAAGAAGTGCAGGCACAATGGTAAGTTAAAAATCCAAACTCCTTTTTTATTTTAGAAAATTACAAAACTACTTGGGTTTTTTTTTTTTGGTGGGGTGGAGGAAGGCTGGGGGAGGAGGAGTATGCTATGCGTGGCTGTGTACAAAAGCTTTTTCTGTGATTTCAGGCCCTCCGCCTTTTGGAGGTGTCATAAACAGATAAGAAAAGTTAATAGCACAGAAGTACTTTATATCTCTTTGACTGTAAAGGGTTAACAAGTTCAGTAAGCCTGGCTGTCACCTGACCAGAGGACCAATCAGAGGACAGGATACTTTCAAATCTTGAGGGAGGGAAGTTTTTGTGCTGTGCTGTTAGTTTTGGTTGTTGTTCACACTGGGGGCTCAGAGGGATCAGACGTGCGACCAGGTTTCTCTCCAATCTCTCGAATACAGGCTCTTATAAGTTCAGACTAGTGAGTACTAGGTAGATAAAATGAGTTAGGCTTATGGTTGTTTTCTTTATTTGCAAATGTGTATTTGGTTGAAAGGAGTTCAAATTGGTATTTTGCTGAAAAGATTTTAATTTGTACTTGTATACTTAGGCTGGGAGGGTGTTCCCAGTGTCTATAGCTGAAAGACCCTTGTACCTATTCCATTTTTTTTTTAAATTTACAAAGATAATTTTTACTGTTTTTTTTCTTTCTTTAATTAAAACTTTTCTTGTTTAAGAACCTAATTGTTTTTTTTATTCTGGTGAGACCCCAGGGGACTGGGTCTGGATTCACCAGTGAATTGGTGGGGAGAAAGGAGGGAAGGGGGAGAGAGAGGTTAAATTTTCTCTGTGTTAGGATTACTGTCTCTCTCAGGGAGAATCTGGGAGGAGAAGAGAGAAGGAGGGGGGAAGATGCATTTTCCTCTCTGTTTCAGGATTCAAGGGGTTTGAATCACAGTGATCTTCCAGGGTAACCCCAGGAGGGGAAGTCTGGGAGAGGCAACGGTGAAGGAAAGGGTTTACTTTCCTTGTGTTAAGATCCAGAGGGTCTGGGTCCTGGGAGTCCCCGGGCCAGGTTTTGAGGGGACCAGAGTGTACCAGGCACTGTAATTCCTGGTTGGTGGCAGCGCTACAGGTTCTAAGCTAGTAATTAAACTTAGAGGAATTCATGCTGGTACCCCATCTTTTTGGACACTAAGGTTCAGAGTGGGGATTATACCATGACAGGAGGACATAACAGTTCTTGTGGTAATTGACTGACAAGGGGAGATGTTTTTCCACGCCGCTGGTGGGAAATCAGCAGTTTATGCCACAGAAGCATAGGCAGCGACTCTATGGGAACTCTGGGGAAAAATTAGTGAGTGCTCTGCCACCCATCAGCAGCCAAGATCCCCTCACCCCCCGCCCCACCTCCTCCTGAGTGCGTCGTGTCCCTGCTCCTCCCAGTGCTGCCTGCCCAGCTGCTGAAAACAACTGTTTGGGAGAGTTTGCACGCTCTGGGAGGGAGGGGTAGAAGCGGGAACATGGCATGCTCAGGGGAGGAGGCGGAGAAGGGGCGGGGCCGGGGCAGGATTTGGGGAAGGGGTTGGAATAGGGGCAGGGAGGGGGCTGAGTTGGGGCGGCGACTTTGGGAAATGGGTTGGAATGGGGGTGGGGCAGGGGTGGGAAGAGGCAGGGCAAGGGCAGGGCCTCATGGAAGGAGTGGAGTGGGGGTGGGACCAGGAGCAGAGGGGGTGTCGAGCACTCATGAGGAAAAAGGGGAAGTCAGTGCTTATGCACAGAATTATTAAAATGTATATTGGCTGAGCAGCACATCTATGAGTGGAGTGGCCCAATCAGCTAGCGAGGTGTCCCTATAAAATATGTCCTTTCCTGAAATGTGGCTAACTATGTAGAGCTCCTGCTTCAGGAAAAGTCTATATCTATCAACACACACAACTGAGTCAAAATTCATCAGGGAATCAATGGATGCTACATTAGCTTCCATATGACTTAGCCTGTTATGACTACATGCAAAAACACGGAAATCCACAGCCTTTTCCCTCCTCACCGCTGGCACATTTCTGGACAAAATTTAAAACTGCTGGCATATTTGGGACAAATGATTTTGTCACCTATGGACCTCATGGACTACCTCTAACTGAAATGGACTAGCTTTGTGAATGGAACACATTTCCCCAAACACACACACACAGTTCACTGTTTCCAGGTGGCTTGATAGACTGTAGAATGGTTTTAGAATGGCATTCTTACAGTAAAGTGCCTGAAACCATTATTTCTTATTGCTAAAAGCACCCAAGTCAGCAGGCCGTAAAGTGGCCGTGCAGCAGGCTTAGCTTAACCAAGGCAGGAGGGGAGGGGGTTTTGGGTGCCACAGAAAGGGCAGGCTGACACCGTGTCCTTCGTGATAAGAATTGTGTTGAAGTTGCTGATACCTGCATTTTAGGGGCCTCAAGGCTGCAAACTCTGGGAAAAAACTCCACACCTGGTTAATCAGTAATCAGAAGGAAACCTCTTGCTTGCTTGACTGTTGAAACTGCTTGCTTAACAATGTTGCTTCAAGTGAATGGCATTGTATTACTAATATATAAATAAAGGGGGAAAGTATGAGCACTAGTCTCTCCCTCTGGATGCATCTTGTGTTCCCCACAGTCACACTCAGCTTCGGTAATTATCGAGGGTTGGGGCTGTTTTACTAACCTGTTGCAGATATGTGTAAGTGCTTGAGACTAAGTAATGTTTAGCTTGAAGTGAAAGCACTCTTGTTTATCCTGTTCGTGCCAGCCATCTATCGGTCAGACAGCTGTGTCTCCCCTGATTTATTTCCTGACACCACCCCGGACAGAGTAAAAGTTACCAAGAGGTTTGGGTTGAAAGAACCCTGGGTAACAGAATTTGGAGGCTCCAGCGAGGATTAGTAGAGAGGAAGGAGACGGATGGTACAAACAATTTGTAGTTTGTCCATTGCAATAGGAGGTAAAAGAGGGCAGGGTAGGGTCGCTCCCTACAAGTTCCCATGTCGCAGTTCTCAAGTTAATTTATGGATACATTCTGTTCCTGGGACTCAGAACTCAGGCTGATTGCCTGCTCAAGTGGAGATATTATGTCCACAGACAGGAAACCAACTCCAGGAAACAGCCCCAAAGTTCAGAGCTTCCAGACCTTAACACTCTGCCAATGACACTGTTCAGAAACTGGAGTTCCCCAGACAGACCTGACTCTGACTGGCCATCAAGAAAAGTTCATTTGTCTTATTAGGAGTGGTGAGCACTGTGTGTAGCCTGTGCATTCTGTTTTTGGTAATTGTTAATAAATAGAGGTTATGTAGTACGTTAGTGTGTAAGGCTCTTTCACTGGTAAAAGACCCCATAAAAACCCGCAAAATATTAAGCCCAGAGTCCACAGGGAAAAGGTGTTTGCTTGGAGCCCATGGTGGAGTAAAACCCAGAGCCCACGGAGGGGTAAAGTTAGGTGCTTTTCGCCTGGAGCCCTAGGAACTGGGGTAAAGGTGGGTGCCCTTGAGTATGTGAGTAACAAGAGAATTTTGTGCAGGTAACAAATTTGGTGGAGACAATGCGGGCAGCCTAAGGTCTTTTGGACGGAACTGATGGAGTCTAACACAGTAAACAATAGCAAAGTACCTGTGTCTTCTGTCAGAAAGGGTCGCTACCTATCTGTCAGAATGACCACCCCAGAGCAGTTGAGCCTTTAAAAATGTTAACAAGAAAAGTGTTATAGAAAAAAAAATCTTGGTTTCTTTACAACCATTCTGAAGGAAAAATAGGCCTTTTCCCAAAGGAATGTTGTAATAAGCCAGGCAAAAAGACAATCTGATTTAAATCATTTGACTGAACAAACTGACCTGAACTGCATACCAATGTCATCTATATACATCTGTGTAAAAATTAAAGCGGTGGAACGGATGTTAAGTGAAAGAGTATGTATGTATCTCTTTGTGTGTGTGTTTGTGTATAAATATATGTGTACATATGTGGAGTGTTTAGAACCTAAACCAACAGTCCTGGATTGTAAAACTCTGTTTTGTAGGTTTAAGATAAATTGGTTTTTGTTTTGTTTTAGTTTTAAATAATACCACTAAAAATCCATCTAAATCTTTCATTCAAAGTTGCAGAACTGACAGACACCTTTTTTTTTGCAAGACACAGGTAACTAGTGTTGTTTGGCTTTGGGATGTAGCATTTAACCCTTAAGGGACCTCAGTGCTTTATAAAGTTCAATATCTTTTTAAAGACCAGTGGCTGCAGCAGGGCAGTCAAACCCAGGAGAATGGGGAGAAATTCTGGATCCTTTTTTTTTTTTGGTTTGGTAACAAAATAGCAGATAAGAGCTGTAGTAAAAAAATAAGAAATTAAAAAAGATAGTGCCTCTCTGGAGCAACAGCAGGGGAGAGGTGCAAAAAAAAGAAAACCGCAGCAACATTAAAAACACAGAGCCTTAAGGTGGCTCTGAGTAATCAAACTGTCACTTTGATAAAGATACATGAAAACTCTGTGAGCACAAAAGAAACAGTTACACCTTATGTAAAAATGGATATGGCTGTTATAATGTTATAGAAGTTAAACTGTGAAAGGAATGTGCATTTTTCCAGGACATGTGCAGTGTGTATTGTAGAACGGGTAAAAAAATGCAAACAAAACATGCTACTTAATTAAAATCTTGTTAGGGCTCTAAAGGGAGCCACAATAGGTTGTGTTTTCAGGAGCTGAAAGTGAAAGAAATCAAAACTCGTATGGAAGTTGATTGTGCCTCTTTTAAGACAGGGTCTCTGAGCTGCTGAAAGCTTTGGATCCAAAAGCAAGCCAGAAAGCCTCTGTGTTAATGCAAATCACCTAACCGATAGAGGAAGGAGAGAACTGCCCATAAATGGCAGCACAAAGGAGCTGCAGATAATGAACATACCTGGTCAGCAAACAAACTACCTGAAACCAAAAGGCTCAAATTATGACCCTCCAGAGGAAGATGGAAAAAGTCATACCTAAAAATAAGAGAGGGACAGGTTAACCCTAAGTAGGAAAAAATATACTTTTGTGTGTGTGTAGGCAGTGCCAAAATCTGAAGACAGGTGCTTATATGTATGACACACGTACCTTTTAATTCACCAAACCCCCAAGCATATAATTAAATTAAAAAGCCTATTAAAATGCAAAAATTTCTAGAGAACATTGAACACACTGGCCTGAAAAAAAATTGTCTAAATAAAAGGCATGGTATAACAAGATACTTTTAATAGATTTTATGTTAATATTAAACATTAGAATAAATTTAATATTAATAAGTACCCCTGTAACAATGTATAGTGTGTAAGATTTTTGAAAAAAACCTTTAAGGTGATATGGTAATGATACTTCTCATCTATTACCTGTGAATAAACATAAAGCTTAGCACATCAGAAAAAACATTACAAACATGGTCTGCTGTATAAGAAGAAAAACTGAGGTACCCCACCTCATAAATTTAATAACAGATAATTTCCCCTAAACCCTTAAAAGGTAGGAGCCATTGAAACCTGGCTTGCCTATAGAGCAAAAACACAGGAAAGTATGGGGGTAATTCCTCTGTTTTGCCTGCAATCAGCAAGGATATATGTAAAAAGAAGGGATATTTTAAGCAATAATCTGCCACCCCAAAAGGAGTAGAAACATGTTCTTTTTGTCTTTCAGAAAATCAGGAAAAGCGGGTACCAGCGGAAGAGCAACCCAGAATACCAGGGGTCTACTGTCATGACAAAGATTGTGTTTTATGTTTTGTCTTGTTTTGTTTGTCTTGTTGCTAGCATTGTTGTGTACTGTGTTACAAAAAAAGAAATACTGCATTAGGCAGAAAAGGATGAACAAGCATTTTAACTGTATTTACAGAAACCAATGTTGCAGAAGGGTGGAGGTCAAGAAATGCCAGTCTGTTAACAGGGAAACATCCTTAGGTGGTAAAGATGCATTTAAAGGCAAAATATGCATGAAACATAAGATGTATCTGTTGGTGTGAATAAAAAAATTAAAGCGCAAACTGAAATTGCCAAGGGAAAAAGGGTATGTAAAAACATTGGTTACTAAAAGAATAAAACTTGCCAATTATTACTTCTTAGTCAACTTCCAGCATGCAAGCCCAGGTGAAGGCACATGGGTGTTGTATAAAATTGGATGTAAGGAAAGAAAAGCCATTGCAACAACTTCCTTAATTACTATAAGGGGCAGTAAAGTATAGGTATAGCTACCTTATTACTATCTCAGTATGAGCTACTGAAGGTTATTGGATTTGCCTGGCAGCCAAGAGGGGTGGGTAGCCTAAAGAAAAGGCTCCCAAGAAATGTATTGAACTGCTTTGGGTGGAACTGGATTAGAAGTTGGAATGCTGGATGCTACTAACATAGAGGTATTGGCAAACAAACCAAGTTATGTTATAAATGTTTCTATCATATTATAGGCTGCAAACTCAGGAAAAAAACCACACCTGGCTAATCAATAATCAGAAGGAAACCTCTTTCTTGGCTGTTGAAACTGCTTGCTTAACAAGGTTACTTTAAGTGACATGTCATTGTATTAATAATGTATAAATAAGGGGGAAAAGTTTGAGCACTGGTCTCCCTCTAGATGCATCTTGTGTTCCCCTCTGCTGTGCCACTCGAGAGGCACACTCAGCTTCGGTAATTATTGAGGGTTGGGGGTGTTTTACTAACTTGTTGTGGATGTGTGTAAGTGCTTGAGACTAAGTAAAGTTTAGCTTTAAGTGAAAGCACTCTTGTGTTGTCCTGTTTGTGCCAGCCGTCTATCGGTTGGACGGCCATGTCTCCCCTGATTTATTTCCTGACACCACCTCGGACAGAGTAAAAGTTACCAAGAGCTTTGGGTTGAAAGAACCCTGCATAACAATTATTTTTAAGAAATAGGAATGGTCCTAGCAAAAATCTGTACATTTCCAGTGAAAATACACTTTAAAGGTATTCTTTACTGTTTGCTTGTCCCGGTTGCCTTTTTGAACTCCATGTGGTGGTAGTGGGGCGATCCATGCTGCTGTCATACAATCTGCCATTAGAGGATAAATACTATTAGCTGGCATTTCTCTTGAATTTTGCATTGATTCATAGAGCAGAAATCTGTCCCATTACTGTATTAATAAACATTAAGATGGAGCCAGATACTTACTACTGGGTTCAGAGTGTTCTGTCCTGTGTGTGTCTGCAGCAGGATCAGCTCCTCTGAATATGTCCCCAGAATGTGCTGGCTGCTGCTTCTGCTCCAAAGCCTGCTCTGGAACTAGTTTCAGCAATAGCGAAGCTTCATTGTCCCTGCTCTGTCCCTCCTGCTGGCTGCCATCAGTCCCTTTGCTGGATTCTGGGGTCAGCAAGGCACCATCCCAGCTAAGCAGGTCATTACGCACCATAGTTGGCTCCATGCTGGGTGAAATACCCAGCACCCAGTCAAAATCCTCATAAAATGGGCATGATTTTGACAAGTTGACCAAGGTGTGGTTCTTAAGACACTTAATCTGCTAACTGCACTAGTCACCAGTCTGGTAAATTTGCAAAGCTGCCAGCTTCTTTGCCATTTGCTAGTATATGTGGTCATTCCTGGTACTCTTACTTAAGCCCACAGTTTTGCTGGCCCTGCACCAGAGATTCACCAAAATCTGTCTGTGCGCCCATGACCATGAAGCAATATACCAAGGGCAGTTGCTTCAGTTTTCAATAGAGTAGACTGAAGATTCCTGAAATAGAAAGGACAAAAAAAAAAATGGGCCATGGGATTGTGGGATGGGATTGTGAGATTTTTGGAAGACTCCCAGGACCTGAGTCAAGTGGGGCTGCGTCTACACTGCAAAGCAATAGGGCTCAAACCTTGGGTCAAGGCTTGGCCTGGGCTCAGACCCTACAATCCTGCAGGGTCCTGGGACCCTGGTCTGAGACCTGGGTTAGTGCAATTTGTTTGTGGCTGGAAGGGGCAGGGGTTTGGCTTGAGCCTGAGTCTGAGCCCGGGGTAATGTTGCAATGTAGACATACCCTTACACATGTTATTCTGTCATTTCCTAATATTGCAAGGTCTTTGCATTGAGTTTGCTAATCAGTACTAATTTTCCTGTGCCAGTTCTCAGGTAGCAGGAGCTGAAAACTGACCCATTCTTTCAGCATGGAGATCAATAGACACCTAATATGAACAAGTGATTCCATAGCATAAAGTATCCTTAAAATCCAGTGCTACATGCTGCCAAGGCTGGAGGCCTGATTCAGACTAAGAGCCTTAATCCTCATGTTCCATCTGAACTCTCTAATCTACTACTATAACAATTTGTGTTCACCTGAATCAGAATCTGACATGCTCTAGAATGCCCCTTTCTTGTCTCTGAATCCTTTAGCATAAGTAATAATAATAATAATAATAATTGATAATAAATCCAAACTGAATTTCTCATCTTTACCAGTTTTCAGAGAATTTTTCCTTTCTCCAAGTTTCTCCCAATGCTCCTTATATTTCTTTAGACTTTTCTTTTGTTCTTCCTGTTAGTCAGATGAGAACCTGAGTCCAAACCCAATACACAAGAATTTCTCCTCCCGCTCCAATAAATTGCTTTTATTTTTTAGCCTCTAAAACATTATGTCAATAACGCTCGTAAGAATAATTTGTTACTTTGCTAATCTAGATGAATTAACATTCAATCAATTACTTTATTTTAAATACTGACTTTAACTAAAATGCCTCAGAGCACTTTATAGTAGTAGAGAAAACTAAAACATTGTTCCAAGTAAAACAATACAGTGAATTAAAAGCTGGGTCAAAGACATGGGGCATTAGTGTATTCTTAAAAACAGCCTAGGGTTCAGCAGATTTAACCTGCCGTGCATTGAATGAATATAGACAAGAAGCATATTGTATCACAGATATGACTAAGCAAGAGAATGTATACCTGAAGTGTAAAAAGAGGCTGAGGCAAAGTGCAGAAATCTGCTGCAGACAAAAGGATTCAGTATCATGCTATTGTTATTTGAGAATAGATCAGGCAAAGAATTATCAACGTATACATTTTCTGTGGCCCCATATCTTGTCATTTCTCGTGATTCATTTTCCTGGGAGACTTCGGTAATAGGTGTGCATAGTAATATAATGTATCTGTCACGTATCTCCTCCAAGCAGAGGTTAGGTCCTTCCAACCTAGATGGTCCAGTTGTGCTGGTCCAACTTTGAAGTCTCATTGGTCCAAAGGGTTTCCAGAAGTTTTTGGTGGAAAATGGTGTTCAGCAACCAGACCAGTATATAGACAGTCCTAATAGGTCATTATAAATGTCTGATAGCCATCACCAACCATGATCTGGCCCCTAAACACCCTTTGATCTTGATCTGCCTTCACAGATCACCAGGTTTCATTGATGAAGTGGAAAAGTAGGAAGCTGAATCATAAGTGGGAGAAAATCAGACCCATATCCAATCAACTGTAGCACAAGAAGATCATACAATCCTATGATATGGCCACAAAGGAGACTAAGAAATCCTGTCCTTAGAGTCTCTCCCTCAGGTGAAGTGTTCTGGAAAGCGAGCTGTCTAGCCAGCTAACATAGCCTTCCCTTGGTTTCAAACTCAAGTATCTTCCACTTCTGTGCAGGCAACATTTATTTAATCTAAGCCAGTCACCATGACTTTGTGAAAGCAGGGACAAATTAGTACTGTCCCTAATAAAGCTGCAGACGTGTTTTGTTGGTAAGGATTCTGAAAACATCAGGAAATTTATTCCACCATTTGCAAATTAGTCCAATACTCTTGGCTAATGGAGCCTGTGTATGTGTGTGTGTTGGGGGTAGACTTACATCAACATGAAAATATGCCATTATTTAACTTTTGTCCAAAAACCAATCACTTAATAGCAGTGATATTACTCTGTATCTAATGTCCCTTTCTTGGATAACATTATAGACAAGCTAATTCATGGGCCACTTCGAGAAGCACCTTTTACCAATAGGCTTCAGGCTTAGAGTATTTCCCTCTGTTGCTTCTCCAGGGACTTGAGAGCTGAGTCTCTCCTATCCAGTCCCTCAGGACTCTCCGGCATGCAGCCTGGTTAGTTGGGTTGCATAATGGAACACAATTCTCTCATGACTGACAGAACAGTTCATAATTACTAGGAGCTTGATGATAAATTAATCACGTGGATGAACTGAAAGAAAAATGTATGTTTAAGGGACATCTGAAGTGAAATTAGAGCTACCTTCCCTGGGATGGTTCATGGGGGTGAATGTGATGATGTGTGTACACTATACTTACACATCCTACAAATACTGCCTTACTGAATGTCTGATTACACATCATAGTGTCCTGCTCTGCCAAGTGCCTATGGGCACTGTATTCTGTGCCTCTTCTGCTTCTGTTTTTGTGAGCAGGCACTGGTCAGCCTTGACAGTCTTTTTCAGTGTTAGCAATCAGGTGACATTGTTTAAGAGGTACCATTTTAGCCATTACTATGATAAAATAGTCTCATCTTGTCAGCTGAAGATTGTAGGAAGAAATTTGGTTTGACAAACTAAGGAGCAGTGTCCTGGACCATAATTTCTAGGATGCAGGAGAAAATTTTGGGTAACTGAGAGTTCATATTATCCCTAAAGGATTTTAGTCACTCCACAGCCTTTAGTTTACTTATCTATTTACCATTCAGAAAGCAAATGTCCATTTCAAATGTATCATGATGCACACTGTGAAGCAAAAGGAATCCCAAGCCTCCTGTGGGGTAACATAGCTGCAAACTCATCAGAGGGTTGATTTTTAAAAATGATTTCTGAATCGGTCCAGATGTTTCTTGTAACAATGTAGCTTCACTGAAGTTTAATGTCAATTAAAATACTAGTAGACTGCCAAGGTTTTGCCTGTCCTTTATATCCTCGGTAGAGTATCACAGCTAGATCTTTACAAGCTGTGTATTAAAATATAAATGCTAACAAGTTTCCATATAACTTAAGGCTTTATTAGTTATTTTATAGATCCTGTGGAAATGCAAATTCAGTCTGCCTGCCTTGCTGAGCAGTTTTCATTGCTGCTCAACCAGCATCATGCTGTCTTAGTGCAAAGGCGCTTTGAATATCTATTAGTGACTTCCAGAATGAATCAATGAGGTTTCCAAGGCTGTGCTGCATCAGTTACATTGAACTACCTGGGAAATTTCAAAGACTTTAGGTAGTCAATCACTTAGCCCTTTGGGACTGGTGAATTGAAAGGCTGTTGAGACCACACACAATGTTTCCTTATGTTTTTAGTTATTTGGCTATTATAGGGAATTTACCCCAGGGCAGAGGGAAAGATTTGCCCAGATGACATTCTCTCACTAGCAACAAAGCCCCTTTGGACCCCGTGGGCGTTAGAAATAATTGATGAGAAAGTTAGACTTTCGTCACCTGTTCAGAGTGTGAACTATAGCTTCCTTTCTTTCGTGGTTTCACAATATATTCTGCATTCTAATTGAATTCTTTCTGGGTACAAGATTAAATTGGAGGAAATAACAGCGTTAAACATCACTTTGCATGTGACCAATTAATTCTGTGTGGTAATGAATGAATTGGAAAATAACATGTTTTCCTTGTGTTGTAACTTGTCACATAATTTATTGCAAAGGATTCTATATACTTAAGTACATAAATGTTCTTGTATATGATACACAGCAGCCAGTGAGTGCTTTTGTGGGATTTGAAATGGACATGTTTTAGCTGACAGGCTGTTCTGTTATTACAGGGAGATTATTTTTTGCTGTGCTATTCCTGGTTTCCGTTGGTTTTGTAATGATGATTTGTTGATTAAGAACTTAAGAAAGCCACACTGGTCAGACCAAAGGTCTATCTAGCCCAGTATCCTGTCTTCTGACAGTGACCAATGCCAGGTGCCCCAGAGAAAATGAACAGAACAAGTAATCATCAAGTGATCCATTCCCTGTTGCCCATTCCCAGCTTCTGGCAAACAGAGGCTAGGGACACCATTCCTGAGCATCCTGGCTAATAGCCATTGATGGACCTATCCTCCATGAATTTATCTAGTTCTTTTTTTAACCTTATTATAGTCTTGACCTTTACAACATCCTCTGGCAAAGAATTCCACAGACTGACTGTACGTTGTGTGAAAAAATACTTCCTTTTGTTTGTTTTAAACCTGCTGCCTATTAATTGCATTTGATGACCCCTAGTTCTTGTGTAATGAAAGGTAAAATAACTCTTTTTAGGTATCTTAATTATCTAGGCAGGTATCTTTTTGTCTCTTTATTTGTTCAAGTAAACAAAAATATCCATCCTATTGCCATTCTACCACTAAAGGAAAAAGTCACGTTTATGAACAATAATAATAATGGCACTGGGAATATGAAACCATAAAGCAAAATCCCACCTAAAATGTGTTTGTTTCCTTTTATTTCAGCTATGTAGATCTATGAAAAGGATGCAGGCAAGAGCAGTGGTTTTCTTAAGGAAAATGTTTTCATAAACATTTGAGAACTTTGAGGAAGGCTACCGATCATTTAACATTAATGGATTTTTGTTCCATACGAAAATCTGAAGGCAAACCTGATATTGGCTGCATCCTACTGACTTTACTCACCTGAATTCTTTCACTCATGTGAGTTAGGCAAGCAGGATGTGGCTCACAATAGTAGAGATCTGCAAATATGTCATTTCTGCAGGGATTCTTTATTTGTGACAACTTTCCATATTACAAAATATCCAGCAGACATTATTTATGGAAGATTTAAAAAAAAATTTTTTTAGGGCTAGAAGAATTTCACACGATATGCTAATTTTGAAATGTCCAGGAGGAAGATACTTAATTTCTTGTTTGCTTGTTGCTGTGACCCAAGAGAAGAACAAAAAAACTGCATTGAAATGTAGATGGGAAACTACAATCTAACCCTGTATGAAAGATTAGTAGAGGCAAAATGCGTGTATAAGTAATAAGGTCACAACCATTTTTGCTCCCTGGCTTAGACAATTTGGAACTAATGTGGGTCTTAGCTGGTGCAAAAAATATTCTCATTGACTAAACGGTAGGGAACTGGGTTTGTAGTTTTGCATATTATTCTACAGCTCCATTCAACAAGTCTCATCATTAATTAGAAGAACAATATGGCTTGCCCCTGCAAGTAACGCCACTTTTTATATCAATAACAGTGCCTTCTCACAACAGCACAATCCATTGAGCTCAGTCTTCAAAGAGGAATTAATGCATTTGAGAGGATTATATTTTTTCCACCTTTTTAAACAACTTTTTGATACTGAAAATGAAAGTTTGTTTGTGAATTAGGTAGACATGGATTGGTAAACACCATTTATGATTTTTGGTCCCCTTTCAAGTACTTAAAAAGTCACTGGGAATTCAAAAATCATGACAGATTGCCTGGAAGTTTGCAACAAACACTGGTTTGAAAAGCCTGTAACAATCTCCATCTGTTCATTGCACACTTGAAAAGACTCACAAAGCCTAAACAGTACTACTAAGATACCTGTGATGGCATTGCTTTTCTTGTGAGGATTGTTTAATTTTACTTGTGCTCTTTGGGGAGAGGAAAGTTTACTTCATAAATACTTATTAGGCTTTTATTTTGGATAGATACAACCATACAAATGAGGCAAATCCTGAGGTCCGTTGACAGTACAGTTTTGTATTCAATAGTATTGTGACATATCTTCTCAGAAGCTAAAAAGAGATGAGAAATCCTTATAAAATAGACATCAGCTTTTTTTCAACTATAAAGTGTCAGGCAAAAGTGATTTACATACTTTTTAAGGCTCTTACTATGTAAACATTCACCCACTAAATTTTAAATATGTGAGTAGACCCACTGATTCAAGGCACTGCTCATGTGCTTAAGTGTTTTCAGGATCAGCACCTTGGACACTAAGCTAGGGTAAGAGTTACCAGAATTAAAAAGATTTTCAAAGAATTGCCAGGCACATGCCTCACCCATCTGAATACTTCTACTCTCATTTTAAGCTATTGTTAACTTAAGTGCCTTGATAGGCACCTTGCACTATTTTATTCTTGAGTTTTAGTGATATATTTTCTGAACTTGAGGTCTAGACCCTGTAACATTGTTCTATGACATATCTGAATAAACAGAATAAATGACTAAAATGAGAATATTATTGTGCTTCTCTGGAAATTCATTTGCTTTTTCCTTTATCATTCATTTCTTAAGGTCTTGCTTAAAAGATATTCAGACATGGATTCTCACAAATGAAATTGTTCAAGAATGCAAAATTATGGCTCCTACCACAATAAGAGTAATTCTAGCCTTTAAGTTGCCATTACAGACACTTCCATTTTTTTGTTAAAACATTCAGAATTGTGAATTTCATGACAAATAAGAAGATTGGTAGCTTCCTAATATTTAGATTTTGATTGCCAACTGACTTTCAATTTGATAACAAGAACATGTTGCCTTTTTCTATTACACTGCACATACTGTTTAGAGCTAAAAATGTCTGGCTTTCAGCAGGCAAGAAATTTAATTACAGTTAAAATGCAACAGGCCATTTACTGCACAAATATTGAGCAGCTGACTGTGCCAGCAGCAGTACCATTATATTTAAGTCTGATACAAGAGTGACAATATATTATCATTTCAGACAGGACAAAATATCCCGCTGTTACTACTGTGGCAAAACTCCCACTGGTGTGAATACAAGATTTTCTTGAATAAGTACAGAGTGGTTTGTTTGAATAAGGATAACAAGATATGGCTCAGACATAGCCTACAGTTATAGGAAGGTAAGGCATAGGTATAGGTTAAGGCAGTAATGCAATGAGCCTACAAGCCTCAAGGCCTGTAAGACAATAGCTTAGTTAAACCAATCAAGGCATAAGGCCCAAAAAGGCTTAGCATAAGCATCTAACCATGAGTAACTCTAGGTTATAAGATATCACAAACTAGAATGCTATAATAAACTAAATTGTTGACAGGTAACCTCAAGATGCCAGTTGATATCAGGTTTAGTTACTATAAATTAGGAATATCAGCAGATGTCCGACCACGAGAATGCTATGGTAACTACTTGACATACATACCAAAAAGTTTGAGGTAAAAGGCCTAGTAACCTATGGGATAAGGGCAGCCCAACATTAGTAGGGTCTGGAAATACAGATAAGGAAAAGGGACACCCTTACTAAATATGCATTAGGCACAGTGGGCATCATTGTAACAAATTGTAAAAGCTGTATCCCATCCTGCATACCTTGGGAGATGCTAGGATGATGACCACTGGTGGTGATGATGATGGTAAGGATGATAAGTAACACTTCAGGTTTTTCTACAAGGGATGGGTGGGGGGAGTATATGGATGCTCAGATGCTTCTTTGCTGTGTTAGAGTATTTATGACTTTGCTAATTGTGCTAATAAAGATATTACAAGGACAAACCACCTTCCCCTAAGTGAGAGTGGCTTTCTCATGCACACTAGAGTCCTTAAAATAACTAATACTTCTAGGTCTGGTCCTGGGACAGAATCTTGCCAAACTATAGAGTGTTAATTGGTTATCTAATTATCAATAACTGACATACAACCAATAGGCCAGGCAACACAACATGCTTTAAACAGTAGCTCTGTTGTGGTTTTATCATGAGATTGATGATATTTGGTAGTGTTCTTAAAGTCCTAGTATCTGAGTCCTGTGATTACTAGCTTTCATAGTTGTGGAGGAAAGCTTGACAATATGATTTCTAAATGCTCAAAACCTAGAAGATAAATTAAATGGCCCTGAATGTATTATTTTCTAAAATCTCATGATTATTGCACCTATCTCATGAGTTTTGGGGGTTTAATTTTTGATTTTTGAATACTTAAGTTGGCAATGATGAAAATTTTGCACTCAACTGACTAGTTAAAATTTGATGGTGACTGGCATACATAGTTATCAAATTTATGTACAAAACTGCAGTAAATTAATTCACAAAGTATAATCTCAATTCAGGAAATTACTTAAACCAGCATTTAAGCTTGTGGACTTTAAGCATGCTTAATTGCATGTTTAAATGCTTATTTAAAACAACTGTATTTCTTGTGGGGTCCCACAGAGATTGATTCTTGGCCCTATCTATTTAACAGTTTTATTAATGATCTGGAAGAAAACACTAAATCATCACTGCTAAAGTTTGCAGATGAAACAAAAATGAAAGCATGCTACATAATAAATCTTTCAGGTCACTGATAAAGAGATCTGGATCACTTGGTAAGCTGGGTGCAAGCAAACAATATGCATTTTAATGTGGTTAAACGTAACTGTATACATCTAGGAACAAAGAATGTAGGCCATACTTACACAATGGAGATTCTATCCTGGGAAGCAGTGACTCTCAAACAGATTTGGGAGTCATTCTGGATAATCCTCTGACTGTGAGCTCCCAGTGCAATCCTGTGGCTAACAGGAGAATCTAGTATAGGAGTAGAGAGGTTTTTTTACCTCTGTATTTGACAATGGTGCAACGACTGATGGAATATGGTGTCCATTTCTGGTGACCACAATTCAAGAAGGATGTTGATAAATTATAGAAGATTCAGGGAAGTTCCATGAGAATGGTTAAAGGATTAGAAAACATGCTTTATAGCGATAGACTCAAGGAGGTCAACATATTTAGCTTAACAAAGAGAAGGTTAAGAGGTGACTTGATGACAGTCTGTAACTACCTACAGAGGGAGAAAAAAATTAATAATGGGCTCTTCAATATAGCAGAGAAAGGTATAACATGATCCAATGGCTGAAAGTTGTAGTTAGACAAATTCAGATTGGAAAAAAGGCATAAATTTTTAACGGTTAGGTAATTAACCACTGGACAACTTTTACAAGGACTGTGGTGGATTCTCCATTTCTGACTACTTTAAAATCAAAGTTGAATGTTTTTCTAAAAGATATATGGTCTAGCGATTATTTTGGGGAAGTTCTGTGGCCTGTGTTATGGAGGAAATCATACTAGATGATCACAATGGTCCTTTCTGAACCTGGAATTTATGAATCTATGAAAAGTTAAGCACCTGTTTTAGTGCTTTTTTTGAATCACATTCTAAGTGAATAGTTATGTGCATACATTTCATGCAAAACTGATTGCATAATATTTTTTATAAATGAGGCCCTAAGTATGAACTTTTAGGTAGGAAAGAAACCAGATGCACGATCACTTATGAGCAAAACCAACTGCCCACCTAAATATGATAGATTTTGCTGTTATTTTTTCAAAATACCAAGAGTTTCGGAATAAGCATGTTATAATGAAGACATTGCTATTTAGAGGACTCAGAAAATATCCTGCCAATTTTATTATGCTCATTATGACTAAAATTTCTGGATCTTCAAGGTTAATAAGTCCACATCAGCTTTGTACTAACGCTTATCCTTGTTTTACAACATTGACTTTGTGATATTGTCTCTAAATTGATATCTTAAATTTAAAAACTTCAAGTTTTCATTTTAAAAAGTGTCATTCCAAAAGCAATAGATGAGAATTTTGGGAATAACCTCCATTGTGGATGGTACTGTCACTGGTATGATTGCAAGAAATCTAGGACTACTACTATGTATGTAGTTGGGAAGATTTCTGTTGCAAATGTGAATCGTTAGACTGTGACAGGTGGCCACAGCCTTATGTTGGGAAAGTTAATGAAAAGGGTACAAACTCCAGCTAGCTGAATTTGTTTAAAAACTAGAAACAAGTAATTTCTGGAAACTTGTTTTTCAGAATATAATGAAAATGGAATATTTCAGAAGTTGGTAAGCTACTGGAGAAGCGTTTTTGCTCTACTGTCATTTTTTAAAAACATTTCTCCTTAATTAGAGAGGAAAAACTATTCCAGGCAAATACTCCTTGAAAGACATTTGATATTGCTACAACATTGGCCAGATACTATAATGTAATGCTCGGTATTAATTCAGCCCTTTTTTTCTACAGATGATTGCCTAGAATCGTTTATTTAAACTTGAAACCTGGAGAGAGTCCTGACTCGTTTGACATTATCAGTACCTTTGTGCCCCACATACACTGTATAGTTCAAGATTGCTGAGATTATTAAACACCTAATTCATCCCCAGGGACAGAGTGATTAATTAGCCTTCAAAAATGCTGCTAACCTGGAAACTTAAAATATACATTAGCTTCTTGTGTGTATTCTTGGTGGTTACATGTGGTAAATTCCTGACATGCATAAAATTACATTGTTTTGATTTATTGTTTTGTGTGTTTAAAACTTTTTTGCACTTTCTGTTTCTCCTACCAGTACGTGATGTGTGCACCATGTGGGTTCTTACTGTACTTCTTTATTTTTTATGTCACTCTTGATAATAATGATAAAAAAAGGAAAACAGTCCTGCTTTCTCCCTCTATGAAATGGGAAACTTTTTCCTAAATTGAGCCTACTGTAAGCAATGTACTTTGATTGCTGAAATATCAAATTGCACTATAAAAATACTGACTTTGCTGGCTTTATTAATCCTTATTTAAACCACAAATGTACACTACCTCCCATATTTTATGGACATCAGTATTTTGCCAGCAATGTATCAGATCCATATTTTCATCTGTAAAAGATGCTATTTTATTTTTTATTACAGGGAATGCTTATTTTGGACCCAACTAATTTTTCTTTTCTTTTCTCTCTCCCCAAGAAATGTGTGTCCACTTGATTAATACTTTTCTTAGTAGATTCCCTTTTCGTGACTACAAAAACAGAATTTATTTTTTTTGTTTTATAGATTATTTTAATTTATTTAAAATCCCAACAAGAGATCAAATTCTAAGCAAACCAACTGAATTTGCCTGTTTTTCTGGACCAGAAGAAATGATTGAAATCTTCCATTACTATCAAATTACTTTTATAATGTAAAGCTGCTTAAATTAACATTGTCTTTTTCACTAGTCTTCTGTTAATTTTTAACCTTTGACCCAGTGAAGATGGGGGTGGGGAATAATTTGGTATCCTGTTAAATTTAAACAAAGTAAAGTCTCAGAAATCTAATCTCATAGGGAAGTTAACCCAACATGGTGATTATTTGACTCCTACATTCATTGAAGGGAAAACAGAGGGAGAACCCCTAAGACTTTTGGCTAATTAATCTTATGGAAGTTCTGACAGTTCCCATAAATCTGAATACTAAAGAATGTCACAACATTAAAGTGGAGGTAGGAGCCATGCATTTTGCATATCTTCTTTGAAATACATTGCTACAGTAGAATTTCCAAATAGTTTGCCAGGAAAGCTGTTGCCAATGTGGTGTCGCTAAGAAAAAAAAAAATCATGCCATCACACAGTCAGACCACTCTTAAACTGAGTGAATTATTCTAAAGAGGCTGAGGTCTTAAATAAGATTGGAGATCTTGTCCAGTGCCTGATTTGTAAACGTCACACAAAGCAGTGCATTACTCGAAGCCTCTGCTCCAAGGAGGCCTAGTTCTTGCAGGTCAAGATTAAACTGTATTGGCAGAGCTGCACAAGGGCACTTGCACTGCACCTGTTTTTTCTGGTTTTACCACAAGCCAGTGATTTTATTCTCTTTTATGAACACTAAATTTACTGGCAAAAAAAGGGTTTAGGAGAATCAAATGTGAACATGAACACTGTACATTATCCTTCGGGCTGAATAACTGTGCAAGATAAAGGAATTTTTCAAACAAGCAGGTACTTGGCAAAGATCTGATCATTCCTGAGCAGCGCACGTTGCTATGTAGCAGAAACAGTTCCTCATGCAGGGCTAAAGGTATCCTCTGAATAACTAAGTACCTTTCTTTATCTCTTTGAAGAGGTGGGATGGACCATGGCTTTTTGCACTGCCTCACCGGTAAGAGAGATATGTACAATGGTTTGCTTCTCTGTATATACAATAATATTCGGCCATCCTTATTCCCGTAGAGTAGTAAATGTTTGGTGTAACAATTTGATTAATTGGGAAGCCGGTGTGCAATAAAGGTGGCTCGAAGTGGCCCATAATAACAATAATATTAAGGTAAATAAAAGGTTGTTGCTAGATTGTTCTGTGTTAACAGAAACTCAAAGAGATGAGATCTTGTAGGGCAGCGAGGGAAGTAGGGTAACTGGTAATTCAGGAAGTTATATCCGGCAATATGCTGGAGTTTTCATCAACCCCCATTGTCAGCAAGGGTCCATTCACAGCAGAAGCACAGTTGATTAGATTACTAACTTAGACTGTAGTGCTGTGTGAGACACAACCAAGGAAGAGATCAAGATTTGAGGCTGATGCAGGAGCTTATTTCTATGTCTTAAAAATTCTAGCTCAAGTTTGAATGCAAGGGCCCAGTTGTGTAAACATTGCACACATGGGACTACTTGTATCAGTTGGAGGTCACCAATATGTGTAGAGATTGAACAATCCAGTCCTGTGGGTGGATTTAAGATGGTACTGTTTGTTGTGAGGGAATTCACACACAGAGATCTTTTGGGGACCCCATTTGTTCCTGCTGTTACTGCTGGAGTATCAGTGATCAGTAGGTGGTGATCAAGCTTCCTCTGTTTATTACAGAAGTGACTGCAAAGATATCAGCTATCTTGCACGTTGGCCCTTCAGCTGAGATGTTTTAGCAACCAGCTGGTTACAGAAAGCGACAGGATGGAGCCGCCATGGTTTTGTATGATTTGCTTCTTTTCACATTCCTACTGCCAGAGTGACCTTGTAAAATGGTACCTCTAGACATTTTATGTTTTTATTCCCAGAGAGCCTATCATGTTCTTGGCAATCAAAAAAAAAATCTGTTCTGCCTGTGGAATAGCTGATGAGCACTGTGGTGATGTGGGAAGATTAATTCTGTTGGGTGTGAATGCTGGTAACATTTCATTCATTATCAGTTTATTAAGTGTAGCGTTACTCCTGAGGGCATTCTGCACCAAAAAATTAAAAATGCTGTGCACAATATTTTAAAATTCTGCAACATTCTGCAAATTTTATTTGTCAAATAAATGTGGAGGCTCCAGCATGGCATTGGGGAGCACAGGCCACAAGCTGCCCAGAAGTGGGAAATCGCTGTGAAGCTCCCCCCTCGGGACATAGACTTAGCAGTGAGGCTGCAAACAACCCTGACGCAACACAAGGACCAGACCTGTGGGTGCAGAGGTGGGGGGGATTTGAATGCACTGGGTCTTGTTGGGTGGTGGTGGTTCTGGGTGCAATGGTAATGGGACACTGCAGGGGGGTCCAGGTGAAGTTGGTTGAGCTTAAGTGGGAGGGGCATCTGGGTGTGGAACGATAGAGCTTGGCATAGGGGTCTGGGTGTGGGGGGCTCATTGGGGAATCCAGATGCTGGGGGAGGAGGGCTCAGTGGGGTGGGGATTCAGGTACAGCTGGCTGGGGCTTGGTGGGGTAGGAATCCGGGTGTGAGTGGCTCATCAGGGTGGTCCAGGTGCTGGGGGAGTGGGGCTCATCATGGGGGTTCTGAGTGCAGGTCGTGAGGCTCAGTGGTAGGGTCTGGGTATGAGGGGGTCTGGATGCATAGGGGTTAGGGGATGAGGGAGCAGCTCCATGTACAGGAATCCCTCCCTCTGCAGCTGAGGAGCGATAGGTGCAGGGTGTGTGTGTGTTGGGAGGGAGGGGAGAGTTTGCAGATCTTCCTGCAGCTGGGGGAGAAGTCTGGGGGTGGGTCTGACCCAGCCCTAGATACCATGCAGGGGAAGAGGAAGTCCCATCCTCCCAAGCTCAGCTGGGACTAGCAGCTGAGCCAAGGAGAGGGAAGGAGCCACCAGTCAGGTCTTCCTCATTCCCACCCCCCACCCCATAGTGATTTACCTCTCTGCCAGCTGCTCTGGGCAGGATTGCATGATTGATCTTGTGGCGTCCCCATCAGAAAGTCATTTTTCTGTGGGGAAGCAAAGGGGAAATCTGCAAGTATATAAATTCTGCACCTACGCAGTGGCACAGATTTCCCCCAAGAGTATAGTATATATAGCTCACACCAGGAGTGAAGCTTATTTCTCCTTGATTTATGCTGTAGGGTCTGGTGCTGTGTGGAGAGCTGAGAGCTGTACCCCCACAGAAAATCTTCTCCTGCTTCCCAACCTTTGATTACCTTTATAGTGTGATAGAATTCATGGTATCACCTTCTCACTACAATGTACATTATTGTACAACTCAACACCTTTATTATTGAACTTTCACATTCTCCTCTTTTTTGGGACCATGCTGTCTCTGGAGATTTTGCCAGAATCTTAAGAGAATTAAATGAATTTTGCCATGTGACTTTAAGTGTTCATGATAGGAAAAGCTTCAAAGCTACATCTCTGGAACAGTGTGTGGACTTCTCCAGAAGCAGCCACCCCTTCCCGCATCCTTCCCCCCCACCCCAGTTATAATCAGAGCAGCATACTTGAGAACACCCAAAAGCTATTTGGCTGATGTAAGTTCCAGGGCTGTGTGTCAGAATATCTGAAAGATTGAGCACACCAGGTTCGTAAACTGGAACTTAATCAAATCCAGTAGCCACCCACTACCTCACACTCCAAAGCCCTAAATATAAAGGTTTCACTGCTAATGAGCTTTTAAAAAAATCCCAAAGCCTCCCCTCCCCCCATGGAACCCTTAAGAGCATTATGAGAGAGAGTTGCCTTTTTTAAAAATGAAAAACAAAGTTTTGTTAAAAATGAAATTTATCATGGAAAATAGTTTTTGTGGGTTTTTTGGAAAAAAATTGAGAACACTGCCCCCTGAATTTTTTCTGCGTTGTTGGAATATTTTTGAAACCGAGGAAAACTGCCCATCTTCTATTAGTGTTTTACTTCCCTTCCTACCTTTTCGATTAGAAATGTGTGTGAGTGGGTATAGTATGAAAGGAGTTAAAAAATCAAACCAAAAAAAAGGAAACAAACCCGACATGAGAAGAAGTAACAATTTTACTTTTAAAATGAACACTTTTCTCATTTTTGGTTTCATTCTCTCATTTTAGGTGAGGACGTCACAGTTTGACTTTCCAACTAGTGGAAAAATTTTTAAATAAGGAGTGTGGATTTTTGCCCATTGTTCACTTTTGTATGCCCTTTCCTGCTTCCTTGTGGGAAAAAGAGACATTTTTTAAAAAGAAAAGAAAGTGGAATATTTCTCACAAATGAAAAATTTCAAAACAAAATATGAAAATTTTAAAGAAAATCAAAGTCTTTTGGGTAAAAAAAACAACCAATTTTGACCAGCTTTAATTACTGTTGTACTGAAAGTATACACTGCATATGCACATATTGGAGAGACAGCTCAGGAGCTTTCATCAGTACTGCTGGGTGGAGCTGCTTGGAAAAATTCCAATTCAACAGGGATTTTTTGTCAGATGTTGCCAATTTGTCAAAATCAAAATATTTTGTGGAGATGCTTTGATTTTGATGAAGTACCTCCAGAAACCAGGCAGGTAGATGGGTGGAGACCTGCCTGGTTTCTTGCCGTTCCTCCACCCAGCTGCTTGGCAGCCTCCCTAGTGGGCTGCTGTGAAGCCCAGGCTTCCAGCATACACAGAAGCCAGCTACCTCAGGGCTGAGGACAGCAGGGTACTAGGGCTTGTAGCTTTGGTAGAGCTTACTAGGTGGACTGCCTGTGAGGCAGGGTCCCCAGGAAGGTTCCATGGTTCATGACTCCAGGACAACCTGTCAGGTAGACTGAGCTGCTTTGTTCTCTCTCTCATTTTCTCAGAGAATTATGAAATTTTTGGTTTTGTTCCAAAATGGAACAAAGTCAAATTTCTCTGCCTAGCAAAGCTGTAGGGCTCTCGAATCCTCCTGGTCATCGTATTCCAACTAGTGTGACAGGAGGCGGTGGATTTCCAGAAAAGCTCAAGCCATAGATACAATGGAGACAAGACTCATATTATTAGCAAGAGTGTTGCCATACAGATGGAATAGCACAGAATCAACACAAAGAGGAATACTGCTTTAATTTATACAACTGAACACAGAAGTCACAATTTGAAGGTGGTATTGGCAGGAGGGAATAAGGAAAAGAAGATGAGGAAATGGAGGTAGAGAGTCTGGTCAAACAGTTTGCCCAAGGTTACACAGTCAGTCTGTGATAGGGTCAAGAATGGAACCCAAGTCTCCTGATTCTGTTGTAATCAGAAGTCTGTAACTGCTTAATCCAAGCTAGGGCTAAGGGACACCCCCCTGGGGTGATAGTAGGCACTACAGGTTATGAGCTAGAGAGCCAGACAAAACTACAAGGTTTGTCAGCCCGAATGAAGAATCATCTTTGCATTCAATAAAACAGCCTTGTCTCTTCTGTACTGCAAGTGAATGCCACACTAGTTTTATGCTTTAACCATTGTATTTCATTGCCCCAGAAGAATAAAGACACCTTCAAAAAAAAAAAAAGACTAAAAAGGTAGTAAACATTTGGCAGAAAATATAGAACATAACAAAATGGTGCCTTTGTTGAGAAACAGTGTTAAGAAACAGTCTTTGTATTGCAGAAAAAAGTTGGGTATGTATTTAATCCATAGCCCTAAGGTGGTAGGCAGCCTGAAATTTAAACATTTGTAGAATTCCTTTAGGTACTTTGAAAACAAGGTCATACACTGCAGGATGAGAAAGTCAAAAGCTGATCAAAGGTGAAATAATAAAAGAACCATTTAAAAACAGCACAGTTTTGACAAGCTACAAAAAAGCAGAATAATGCAGCCAAAGAAACTGATCCAAATGGAGAGACACTTTATCCTATTAATCTTCTTGCTTCATCAGGGGAAAAATGTTGGACAGGAGGAAACATTTTCTGTGTAGCGCTACAGTAAGTGTTCTGCTCTGGGCAACATGCTGAATGGTGACCTACTCAAATTACTTAGACTAAGAACCATGAAAAGAATTTCACACTTTGTCTGTCTAAGAAAACAGCTTTATCAAGAACATGATCTAAAATGTGCTGAGATTTCTTTTTACAGTCTTGTTTCACTTGGGCTGCTACAAGAAAAAACAAGTAGCTGTTGTTGCTGCTAATGTAGATGATAGAACAGGTGAAATTATATATTTTGCTGTACCACATGTTGCTTTTTGAAAATGTGAATAATTATTTATGCTTTTGATCGATAATCTTCTTATTTCCATAGTTTATATCATTTTTAAGAGAAATTATACAGGAAAACTATTGAAAGGCAGTTTTGTGGTACTGTCATCTTGGAAGATGTGGCTTTATGTTGGTCAGTTTCATAAAGAGAAACAGTGATGTAGTTTGCCCTCTTTGTCTAGGCCCCAGGAAAATGCTTCCTTAATGAATATAAGTATTTATCTTATATTGTGATATCACAAATTGTAACAATATGTTACTATTCTGTCTCTTTAAAAGGGTGGAATATACAGCGTTCCCACAGTCATGCATTACGGGTTCCACAAAGTCTCTCATGCACACCAGGTTTGCTCATTCCCCTGTGTGCAGAGGAAATAAAGGTAAATAATTAGTGTAGGCAGTGATATAAAACACAACACCACAACTGGCAAGGATGACACAGAACTCAGAGCAGAACAGCAGCCGCAAGGAGGAGCCCAGGATAGAGATGTCCACACTTCAGCAATGAGTTGGCAACAGTATCTAGCAGAAGGGAAGGCTGAAAAGAGACATCAGAGAAACAGAGTACGGTGGTTAGCTGGAAAGAATGTGCATGTCTCAGAGTACAGGGCCTAGCGCACTGAAATGGAGCAGCACCATGGGAAAAGTAGGAGCAAAGTCAGCCACTTAGCGCAAACATGATTACCAGTTCTACTTCTTTTAAGCCAATAAACACAAGATATAGACATGCTTCACACCATGCTTTATTTCCTCAACCTCAGAGACCACAGTGGGATTTCAATAACAGGGAATAAAGCTATAGGCTTGTATAGAAATGTAATAAATATCTATAGTAATGACTGTAAAAATATATAAACTTTAATAGAGAATTATAACATTACTATACCCTTTGTTGAACCACCGTGTAGTATTCTATAGCAGGGCTACAATTTTCATTTAAGTTCTATAGGCCCAAAAGAACTATAGAAAGGATATAATTGTATGTTCTTTTCCACAACAGGTCATGTAACTAGATGTGCAGACTAGAACAGGGTGAAATTGTTTGGCCTAAATTTTTTTTTTGGTAAAGTAATGCAGATTCAATGACATCTAAATGTTTTTCAAATTTGTATTCATAGAATCATAGAATATGAGGGTTGGAAGGGACCTCAGGAGGTCATCTAGTCCAACCCCCTGCTCAAAGCAGGACCAATTCCCAACTAAATCATCCCAGCCAGGGCTTTGTCAAACCTGACCTTAAAAACCTCTAAGGGAGGAGAGTCCACCGCCTCCCTAGGTAACCCATTCCAGTGGTTCACCACTCTCTGAGTGAAAAGGTTTTTCCTAATATCCAATCTAAACCTCCCCCACTGCAGCTTGAGACCATTACTCCTTGTTCTGTCATCAGGTACCACTGAGAACAGTCTAGATCCATCCTCTTTGGAACCCCCTTTCAGGTAGTTGAAAGCAGCTATCAAATCCCTCCTCATTCTTCTCTTCTGCAGACTGAACAATCCCAGTTCCCTCAGCCTCTCCTCATAAGTCATGTGCTCCAGCCCCCTAATCATTTTTGTTGCCCTCCGCTGGACTCTTTCCAATTTTTCTGCATCCTTCTTGTAGTGTGGGGCCCAAAACTGGACACAGTACTCCAGATGAGGCCTCACCAAAGTTGAATAGAGGGGAATGATCACATCCCTCGATCTGCTGGCAATGCCCCTACTTATACAGCCCAAAATGCTGTTAGCCTTCTTGGCAACCAGGGCACACTATTGACTTGTATCCAGCTTTTCGTCCACTGTAACCCCTAGGTCCTTTTCTGCAGAACTGCTTCCTAGCCATTCGATCCCTAGTCTGTAACGATGAATGGGATTCTTCCGTCCTTAGTGCAGGACTCTGCACTTGTCTTTGTTGAACCTCATTAGGTTTCTTTTGGCCCAGTCCTCTAATTTATCTAGGTCCCGCTGTATCCTGTCCCTACCCTCCAGATTTCACCAAATCTGTAAAAGAATAAACTAAAAGTGTGTCTGGTTAGCGAGAAAGGGAAAGGAGGACATGAGTAATTTGAGTGATATGTGATTTGGAGAGAAATTTTGCCATAAAAATAAATCAAGGGTATGTGTTCAAGATCAAGCCTGCTCTACATTAATTGTCTCTGGGTCAAACCTGTGTTCTTTATACAGCTAAAATTCCCATTGAAAAAGAGTTGCAGAGTATGGACACCAGTCTTTAAAGAGATGACCACAGTTCTTCACTTACAATTCCCACATGGTATTCTCTGCTCTTCACAATCACACAAGGTCATATTATGACCCATGATACACCCATGCACAAAGGAGTGAGTTATATTGGTATTGGTTGACTTATCTGCCCTCACTGATTATGTTTTTAATTGAAAATCATTTTGATTATCACGAGCAAACCATACTCTACACAAAAAGTCATACAGTAAAAGAGAAATATATGAAGGACAAATGGTGTTCACCAATATGTTGCTGTGTATGATTTAGCAGTTTGTGAAAATGAGGAGAATGCATGTTATATCTTAATCACACTTAGCTGATATGACACCAGCCACAGTTTGATCTGGTCTTCACTGACTGCTAAACCATCTTCATCATCCTGTCAGTAAACATGACTGCTGACAACTATTGTCAAATGTCCTAATGTAGACCGGGCCAAAAAGCAGATGAGGTGAGATGGAAAACAGAATCCAAAAGAAATAGTAGTAAGTTGTTGGGCAAGACTTTTGAGACAGTGTTAGTCATAGGCAAGTAGACTTAAATTTCTTTGCTGTTATGTAAAAATAGTAAATGAAACCAATTTGCCACTTTCAGAATCTCATTTGATATTTATTTTAAGTAAGTCTGGCCAGGTGTAGATGCTTCAGAAACTGAAGGAAAAGATTTTAGAAATTTGACCAGCTTGTATATCAGGTGCATTCCCTCAATTGTTTACTAACATTTGTGACTGTAAATGAAAATATAAGATTTCCTTGACACTTCTATTTTGACAAATATGCTTCTAGAAGAGTGTGTGCTTTAAATATAGACATGATCCAGCAGTCATCTACTGTGAAAATGTATTCCATAACACACTGAGCTGCTGTGGAGAAATCAGGGATATTATTTTATGTTCTCTGATAAAGCAAGCAGGGAAATTGAAATTTTGCCTTAAATTGCTTTTTCAGGAAATGTATTACTTATTCCAGGACTAATGTTTGTATTACTTATTCCTGTGGATGACAGGGAAGGTCCTCTCATGGATTGGTAACTGGTTAAAAGATAGGAAACATAGGGTAGGAATAAATGGTCAGTTTTCAGAATGGAGAGACATAAATAGTGGTGTCCCCTAGAGGTCAGTACTGGGACCAGTCCTATTCAATATATTCATAAATGATCTGGAAAAAGGGGTAAACAGTGAGGTGGCAAAATTTGCAAATGATACAAAACTACTCAAGATAGTTAAGTCCCAGGCAGACTGCGAAGAGCTACAAAAGGATTTCTCAAAACTGGGTGACTGAGGAACAAAATGGCAGATGAAATTCAATGTTGATAAATGGAAAGTAATGTTAATTGGAAAACATAATCCCAACTATAAATATAAAACTATAGGGTCTAAATTAGCTGTTACCACTCAAGAAAGAGACCTTGGAATCATTGTGGGTTGTTCTCTGAAAACATCCACTCAATGTGCAGCGGCAGTCAAAAAAGCAAACAGAATGTTGGGAATCATTAAGAAAGGGATAGATAATAAGACAGAAAATATCATATTACCTCTACATAAATCCATGGTATGTCCATATCTTGAATACTGCATGCAGATGTCATTGCCCCATCTCAAAAAAAGATATATTGGGATTAGACAAAGTTCAGAAAAGGGCAACAAAAATGATGAGGGGTATGAAATGGCTACTATATGAGGAGAGATTAATAAGACTGCGACTTTTCACCTTGGAAAAGTGATGACTAAGGGGGCATATGATAGAGGTCTATAAAATCATGACTAGTGTGGAGAAAGTAAATAAGGAAGTCTTATTTACTCCTCAAAACACAAGAACTAGGGTTCACTAAATGAAATTAATAGGTAGCAGGTTTAGAACAAACAAAAGTAAGTATTTTTTCACACAAAGTACAGTCAGTCTGTGGAACTCTGTGCCAGAGGATGTTGTGAAGGCCAGGGCTATAACGATTAAAAAAAGAACTAGATACATTCGTGGAGGATAGGTCCATCAATGACTATTAGCCAGGATGAGCAGGGATGGTGTCCCTAGCTTCTGTTTACTAGAAGCTTGGAATGGGCAACAGGGAATGGATCACTTGATGATTACCTGTTCATATTTTCTTGGGCACCTTTAATCTGGCCCAGTGTGGCCATTCTTATGTTCTTATATTTGTTGTGCACAACAGTCATTTCTCTATTGTATGTACAAATTTACTTGAGCTCTAACCGTGAGTTGCATTTCATGGACTGTAACAGTTTGGTAGTTCATGGACAAAAAGTACACACATTTAGTACGTAGTAATTCACTTTGAACACTGTTGAGTGTGTAAGACTTCTGTGGAAAAAGTCTCCATAGAAATTAAATGAACAAATACATTTATAATGTCTAATCCAGCTCTGGTTACACTTTTCCATTTCAAATAAAGGACTGTGAAACATCTCTGTTGATGATTCAAGTAGCTGCAGCTTAACACTTTGATTCTGTATTCTAAAATTCTTACTAAGAACACATCTTTGTAGGTAGGTACTGAAATACCCAACCTTCCTGTGTACTCAGCTGTGGATAAGCTATAACTACTCATGATGTAATACCTCAAATAGAAGGAAGGACTTTTGTCTTAGAATGCTTCTATGAAAGAGATTTGAGGAATCAAAACTGTGTTTTATCCTTTGTATAGAGTCAAAGGATTTTAAATTTTCATGTGTTGCACTCAATGAAATTGCTGGAGCTGAGTGTAAAAAGAAAGTGAAAAAATTCTGTGAATATTCATTCAAATTTGTAATAAATTTGCTTTAACTTTATTTGCTTTCCAATGAGTTTGATAGGACTCTTTGCAGAAACAGCACATTTTAGAAAATTTTTGCAGGATATTTGTGGAAAGTGAATTTTGAATTTGTAATCAATTCATAGCTGAAATAACAATTCTCAGATGAAATATAATCATTGGAGTTATGCTCATACAATAAGGAAATAAACTATCTCCAGTTAAAATAATTTGTATTTCTAAAATCAAATAACACAATTTACTGGTTACGAGTGAGGTACAGAACTAGATCCACCTAATAGGGCTGTACATTCTGTTCATAATTGTATTATAGGGAGATAATAGTTACCCCCTATATTTAGATAGCCTAATATGTTTCATTACAAAGGATTCTCATAGCCTTTACATGAGTAGCTCTAATATTTCCATGCTTTGCAGCAGGTCTTTGAAACTTGGCAAATGGAAAGTTGAGCTAGCATGTGACTCTAACAGCCCCTTTTCTGTGGAGTGCAGTGGGTCAGAACCTCCCATCAGGGGACAAAGAGTCAGGCCAAGCTACTCTGACCACTCTCCAGTTCTGGCCTAAACAGCCCCATCCTCCTGAGATGACAGCCTTCTCCTGATGCCATCTGACTTAAATCTGTGCTGTGGTGCTCCAAAACCGAGATCTGGTGTTATCGCTTATCTCAAATAGCTCCTCAGGAGTACAGGATGTTGAAAAAGGGCATTACATCATGAAGTGTTCCAACGTTTGCCACGTTCACATTGGGATTATTCCTCAGATTCCACTTGATAATTTTGTCACCAGTCTTTGCCATTCCAGCTCTCGTTAGGGTATGCTCTTGGTATGTCAGTAAACACATAAGAAACAAATGAAACTGCACTGAAATGGATGTGAGCTGAGGAAATTTTTTGTAGTTCTCACTGTACTTTTAGACTAGTCAGGTGGGTGTTTATGTCTATGGTCTTAGCTCTGTCCCCATATTAATATAACACATTCTGGTGCGGGTGAGGAGCTGTCTTGAAGTTTTTCTTGGGAAAAAAAACACATTCCCTGGCACAGGAAGTAGCTATAAGCAGATAAACAAATCGAAGGAGAGAGAGGAACATAGAAAGTAAAACAGTATGGCAAACCCTAGAGTAGAGTGTGCTCCCTCTGGCTGTCATGGACTTCCTAATTAAAAAGTAAATATGGGAGGGAGAAGGAAAATATTTTCTCCATGCTCTGGGGTGGTTTCAGTTTTCCCAGTCACATAGTACCTAGAATATTATACTCTGAATATAAAGTTCTTCTGGCCCTCTGATTGCAAGTGATTTGGTTTTGCAGAAGAAGAGAGAAAAAGAGTTGAAAGAACAGTAAAGAAATCAAAGAGAAATTTCTGCTTTAAAAAAATTATTGAAATGCAATTAATGAATACAGAAGAATAAAGGAGGCATTTTTATTAGTTTAAATTGTTTCAATCAGTGTCCTTTTGAATATCATTTTGCTAATTAATTGCAGATTATTATGAAAATGATTGTTAACACATTTTGTTTTCTATTCTATTATAGGAAGGTAGACTGGATCAGCCATCTGGTCCTTCGAGTTCAATATTCTGTCTCCAACAGTGGCCATTACCAGATGCTTCAGGAAGAGGTATCAAGTGCTCGTGTCTCCTGTGATAGATATACAGAAGTCAGATTTTATATTATAAATATACTGTGTGCAAATATATATTATATTTTATATATGTGTTTATGTATATAATATATAACATAGGAGTTGCCAGACCAGCTCAGAACCAATGGGCCATTTAGTCCAGTATCCTGGTTGTGACAGTGGCCGGTGCAAGAAACCCCACAGTGGGCAATTATTAAATAACATGGCCCATGGAGGAAGCTTCTTCCTAGCCCTCAAGCAGTTAGTGGTTTATAGCCTCTATACATTTTAATCCTGTCTAATGTACAGACACATTTAGATAAAATCAGAATTAAAATGTTGGGCTCTGGTTTCATTATCTAATATAAATCAGTATTGTCTTATTTAACCAAGTTAAATACCTAAAACAAGTCATTACACCATGAACATTTGCTTTCATTAGTAGGGAAGATGTGCTGAGTTCTTTTGAACGATATAACCTAGTGTGTAATGTTCTGAGAAACACTGCAAAATGGGACTGGTGGTATGTTAGTTATTAGTGAAAAATGTCTGGAAGTTCACACGCAAAGAATTGAAAACAGAGCCCTGCTGTCAATAATGAAAATAATAATAAACCTCTCTTCAGTGTTACAACTTTTTCAGTTGCATAGGATGTTATTAGCTCTTTCTTTCTCTCTTTCTTTCTTTCTTTCTTTCTTTCTTTCTTTCTTTCTTTCTTTCTTTCTCTTTAACCGAGGAATATCCTGGTGCTGTCCCTTTTCTAAATGTCACAATACTTTGCACTTATGTGTAAGCAGAGTCAGGATGCTAATTTTGATTCCATTAGGAGTCCATCTAAAGGCTGCTGAGCTGAATTCAAGTTGAGCCAATGGTGCACCAGCACCGGGGCTCCCCAACTACAAGCTGAAATCACGAAAAGAGCTAAGCTTACTGAGCTGAGATCACGGAGTGCTGTGTTAACTAGCAGGGGAGCCTGAAGATCTATCGCTAAGTGGTTGGCAGAGCAGAGCAGTTTGCAGTGTGTTGGAGCAGCCCATGGAACAGTGAGCGGAGTGGAGCAGTTTGCAGGGACGGCTGGAGTGGCTCACAGGTCGGCTGGAGGAGCGGCACAGCTGGTGTAGTGGAGCTGGTCATGGTGAAGGCTGCAGCCGAACTCCACAAAGAGGCAGAGCAGTTGGACCTGGCCCACGTAAGGTGCCCCTTAACACCCTGTGTGTGCTCCCCTCATTTCCACCCAGGCTGGGGGGGGGGGGTTAAAACTCTGCAGATAAACTTTTGAACTCTGGGGTGGCACTGATCAGAGACTTTCAGGTTGTTTGACTTTGGGGTGATTTGACTTAAGACCCTAAGGGGGAAAGGACATTGCCAAACGTACTTGGAGGTGAGTTTTTGCTTATGGTTTGTGTTATAATCCTGTTTGTGGTGTTTCTCCAACATGATGCCGCATTGTTTCCCTCCTTTATTAAAAGGATTTTGCTACACTCAGACTCCGTGCTTGCAAGTGGGGAAGTATTGCCTCCTAGAGGCACCCTGGGGGGGGTGATATGTAATTGTTCCAGGTCCCTGGGTGGGGGCTCGAGCCGGTTTTGCATTGTGTTATTGAAACGGAACCCCTGGATACTAAACCCGGCCCTTGTTGTTGTCAACTCAGAGGGGCAGAAGGTTTACATATGCATTTATCTTTAGTCTCTTTATCAGTAGTAAGTAATTATTATCCTTATGGAACCCTTTTGCCAGGTATCATTAGCAGTAGTAAGGGCCAGGCTCAATGAAGTGGAGGATCCATTTAAAAATAAAATGATTGACCTGTGTCTCCACCTAAAACCTTATCTGCTCCCATGTTTTAGGAACTTAAAATGTAAAACCCCAATCACCTTTATAAGGTGTTTCTTCCCCATTCATAAGGTCTTAACGTCTCTAGGGATATAAGATCACTTTTTATTTGGGAAAACAAGATAAGCATCTATATACATGTCAAAATCATATTAGCAAAACCCTAACAGTGTCTGAAAGGTACTGAGTCTGAAGTCCCCATTTTTATTTACTTGGCTTGTTGAGGCCCAGAACTTTTATTTACTAACCAAATCCCCAACCACCTAAACCCATAGGTGCTGGAGTGTGGTGTGTGTGCTGCCGCACCCCCTGACTTGAAGTGGTTTCCATCATATACAGGGTTTACAGTTTGGTTCAATGGCTCTCAGCACCCCTACTATAAAAATTGTTCCAACCTCCCTGCCTAAACCTCACTTACGAATCCAGTTAGCCTCAGTGAGCACCAAAAGGTGGTTTTCCCTGGCTATCTGCTGCTCTCCAGTGAAAACCCATCCCAGTAAGTCCCTCTAAGGCCTATTACTGAGAGGTTGGGTTCTGCAAAGTCAGTTCCTCTTGACCTGCTACCACAGGTCCTAATTCACCACTTGTTATCACCAGGTTTTGTTTCAGTGAAGTCAGCTCAACTGTTAACAGGTACAACCCCACACAATTAATTCCACATAGGAGCCAGAATCTCGGGGCAGGAAATCCAAGCAAAGCAAGAGCCCTTAACAGAGACACTAAGAGTCTCTTGTACCTCTTGTTGAATTCGGTCTCACTACACAATCAGAGTCCATTACTTGTTGGCATAAAGTGACCCACTTTCTTCTTGCACAATTTCTCCCCCATTCCCATAATAACATTTACATGCACTATTTACTATTATTTCCAAAAATGGCAGAATTGCATCGGGCAAAATTTTTATATGTAAGCGAAGCCTGTCAGAGCTAGCTTTTCCTCTTTTTGTTTAGAGCAGTGGTGGGCAACCTGCACCCCATGGGCCACATGCACCCCATCAGGGTAATCTGATTGCAGGCCGCGAGACATTTTGCTGACATTGACTGTCCGCAGGCACAGCCCCCTGCAGCTCCCTTGGCTGCGGTTCGCCATTCCTGGCCAATGAGTGCTGCAGGAAGTGGCAGCCAGCACGTCCCTGTGGCCCGCTGCTTCCCGCAGTTCCTATTGGCCAGGAGCAGTGAACCACGGCCACTGGGAGCTGCAGGCAGCCATGCCTATGGATGGTCAACATCAGCAAAATGTCTTGCAGCCCGCAATCAGATTACCCTGATGGGCTGCGTGCAGCCCGCAAGCTACGGGTTTCCCACCACTGATTGAGGGGGAGCAGAATGTTCTTGTTCCATGTAGGCCTTCTAGCTCTGAGGCTTACACCTATTCTACAGGTAAGGAAATAGGCAAGTATGCAGTAGATGTTTCCTCTTCCTATCCCATTACCAAAACCTTTTACCCTTTCAGTGGTACATATCGTTTAGGTCCTGGTCCTGTAAACACTTAAGCATATGTTTAACTTTACACATGTGAGCAGTACCACTGAAGTAAAGTTAAGCACATGCTTTTGTGTTTGCAGGGTAAAAGCCTTAATCCCCACCTCAGAATTTGCGACTGGTACTGCATTCCAATCCAAAGGAGAATGTAATAGTGTAACTTGAAATCCCATTAGTCTATCTAATCCCATTGCTGACTGACCTGCTGCTGCTTTTTGAAATGAGTATGTAAGACACACAGTGCCTTGCCCATATTTCCCCTCTCACTAAAACAGATTTTCATGTTTGAATTTGTGTGTTCTAACTGATTGAAGTTTTTTTATTTTGTTTAACTTTTATTAGTAAATAAGGGTCATCCATCTGGCAGTGATGGGTCTGGCTGCTGTTGATTCTATCTGCTAAAAAAGGATATAAAAATATTCCGCTCTTGCATGACATTGGAAAGCTCTGACATCTGGGATACACCCAATATAGGAGTCCGAAAGTGGAAATTGACAGAATGATTTTCTGTCTGCGGAAGAGGAGTAGTGCCTTTGGAGGATGAGGCTAAAGACAGTCTGATGGCTCGGAGTGTTCCTAAGGCAGTACTTCAGTAAGCACTAACACCAGTCTGCAGGTAATGTGTTCAACAGCGTATTATCATGTAGATTTCAATTCCTCCCCCCAGTCACCCATATAAGCAATTGTGCAGGTTTATATTCAAAGACAGCCATATCCTGGAATCTAAACAGGAACAACTGGTTCAAAACTGGGTCTATTCAAATAGACAAACACTGAATGCAAACACAGAATTACTATTATCTCCTTCTTGTTTTATTGTGTTTCCTCCTCCTTATTGCCCCCATCATCTCCTCCCCTGAAATTAATAGTTCTGACTTTTTCAATGCATGTCACAATCCAAGCATATTACACGATGTGGCAGGGGCATGTTCTGCTCCTCTCCCTTTCCAGACAAACAAGCTATTTGAAGACCTTCTTCAGATAAAACACACAGTGATTTCTTTACAAAGTTTATTTCTACCACCTTCACAGATTGTGCAGTGGCTCAAAGGCCGTAAGGGTCCTGAGCCCAGCAGGTGGCAGATCTCTCATCCTTGGCTCTACTAGCCTACAGCTCTTTTGTTTTCTCTTTCCCCCCTTGTACTTCCTTGCTGTGCTTACCTGGCTAGCCACTTGCCAGAGGTTGCTGACCCATGCTGTATACCTTTCCTATAGGGTGCCTGCACTGGATATCTGCCCTACACTTAAATAATGAGTTCTGACATATAGCCTGCTGCCCTTCATGCCATGCATACATAAAGCCCTCCCTGAACTCGCTGTGGGGAAGGTGAAAAAACCCCAGCTGCAGCCAAGCTGATATGGTGGTAAGGGAAAAATTCCTTCCCAGCCCCCCTTAAAAAAGGGTCAGCTAGTGTAATGCCCACAGCAGGTCTTGACCAAACCTGATATTTTACCACCTAAAGGGGAAGGAGGGTGGGTCCTGCCTCAGCCTGCTGCCTGGCTTCAGGCACAGGGGTCCCCTTTTAAATCCTGCATTTCCAGGGGATGAGTCAAAGACCACGCTGACCCTTTTGCAGCAGTTTTCATCTCCCTCTGCCCACCATAAAGCACTGTTCCCTTCATTCGGCCAGCCAGCCAAATACCCACCCCCCACTTAAAGGCGTGGTGCGGTCATTGTCTGGGCTATGCCAGAAGAAGGACAGGAGACATTTGACATGGGTTTAATCAGGCCGCAACTTTATTATTAGATGTCTGGGACTACCCTGCAGATAAAAGTGTACAGTGCGGGTAACCCCATGTTTATTCAGTAATTACTCAGGGGTCTTTTACCTGCTCCCCCTCTTTTTCCATCTAGGTTCCTCCAGCAAATCCATTGTTGGGACCTTACCATACCTGGGGCACTTCCACCAGCTCCCCCTCTTTTTCCATCTAGGTCCCTCCATGTAAAAGGGAGGCTTCAGGTGCCTTTTAAATGCGGCATTCCCAGGGAATGAGTCAGTGACCCTTTTGCAGAAGTTTTCATCTCCTCTCAACCACCAGCCATAAAGTACTGTTCCCTTCATTCGGTCAGTCAGACAAATATGCCCCACCCCCATTTAAATGTCCAGTCATTTCCATCTGGATTCCCAGAGAGAAGACAAACTGTCTCTTCAGTACTGATCAAGATGCAGTAGTCCTTGGAGTGAGGAGGGGACAAAATTCTAGTCCTTGGAGTGGGGAGGGGAAGAAATTTTAAGGCCATGTGTCTGGCTGATTGTTATAGGCTGTTATCTCTTGTAATTTCTTTGAGGCTTATATTGTTTTGTATTAGGCGGGACACAAGATTTTACTAACTTTACAAAGGAGAGTATATTTCCCCCCACTGAGATCTAATTTCTCTTGTCGTTAGATTGATGTCTAAAGTATATTATAGCTGGACAGAGTTACAATGTATACGCCTTCAGCAACTCTCCAATTATTGGGAAGAGTCATATCATGTATTATCTGGCTTGACACATACTTTTACAAAAAGAGAGGTTCCTAGAGTGATCCTCAGCTGAAGACATGAATCCCTTTTTTTTTTAAAGCTGTGTTTTTTAATCATTATTATATGGTATTTTACATTGTATCGTGTTGGATTATCAAGCAGACTCTATAACATGAAGATGATGTATTCAAGATCAGCAACAGATTCTGTCATATGAAACAAGGAGTAGCATTATTATTGGTCCCCAGCATTAGTCACCCATTTTCTCTACATTATATTTTATAAACAAACAAAATGAAACTTACAAAAACTCTTAGTAACTGCGCCTGTATATGTCATGGGAATGTGTATTTTTAAAACTTACTTTTTTTTTTTTCTTTCTATTGAATCACAAGTGTGACTCTGTGACATGGTCCCTAGCTCTACTTTCTGGATTTGTGAGCTCTTGTTAATCCATGTAAACATGCTAACAGTGTCAAGAGTTTTGTAGTAAGCCATGCATGTGAACATGAGTTTGTGCTTGTGTGAACATGGGAGTTTGCATTTTCATGAATGCTAGCCATTTACAAATGTACAACTTGTGATTCAAATCAGAACTGGATCAATAGGAAACTTCAGAGAAAGCTGGGCACAGCGAATGAAGAGGGTTTTCACAGCTCTGCAAACAACAATGGGTCATTTCAGTAACCCCAGTATGATGGTCCATTGTGGCAATCTGCGGCCCGTCAAGGTAATCCGCTGGTGGGCTGCCAGACTATTTGTTTACATTTGCATGGCTGCCTGCAGTTCCCAGTGGCTGCAGTTCATTGTTCCTGGCCAATGGGAGTTGCGGGAAGCAGCATGGGGACATTCTGGCTGCTGCTTCCCACAGATCCCGTTGGCTGGGAACAGCAAACCGCAGCCACTGGGAGTTGCGAGCGGCCGTGCAAGTGTAAACAAACTGTCTGGCGGCCCATCAGTGGATTACCCTAAAGGGCCGCATGCAGCCTACGTGCCACAGGTTGCCCACCACTAGTCTAGAGGCTTCACTCGAGTTGGGCTCCATTGTGCCAGGCACTGTTTAGGCATATAGTATAAGAAATGTGTTGAGTTTCTAATGCTAGGATACATGTTTTTATGTATAAAACCTTGCAAATTGCATCAAAAAGACAGTGTAGTTATCTGGGCTGATAATTTTAAGAAATTAGGAATCTTAGAAAATGACAAGTGTTTGAACTAATAGCCAATTAATGTTTTCTATTGTATAATTTATTACCACCACCAAAAAGAGATAATCACAGTCGAATTTAGTGTTCATTATCATGTCCTCTAATAACAAATAAAAGTATTTTTTTATTGTGTGTTTTACAGTGTTCTGGTTTGGCATAATGCTTTTTTTCAAAGCCAAAACCTTTGCATATGGTTATGGAGGTCCAATGAGTTTTGGAGAAAAAGTGCAGGAATTTTGATCTTCAGTAGTTTCATGTTAACGAATAGTTGCATAGAGAACTCCACAGGTCTTTGAATAATTATTGGAATAATATCCTTTTCACTATAGTTTGAGGAAACTGGTTCTAGGAGGTATTTTTAAAAAGTGGCCTGTGCAGAATTACTATTATTTTTTCCCAGTGCAAGGTAAACATGGTAAATTATCATGTCCCAGTGAGAAATATGTGAAAAGAGAAGTTTGTCCAATCTTGAAGATTATAGAATAACATTCTACAGAAAATATTCAATGGATAGCACTTTAGTTTTGGATTCTTCTTATATTCATCCTTTGCTGCACTAATGTGAATGTGAATGCAGTAAAGCATTTATCAGTAGGATAATTACATACAGGAATTAGTTTTTTTTTAAATCACTCCTGAATAATTGGTTTAATGGCTAATAGTAACAGACTACTTCAGAAATGTGGTCAAGAAGCTATTAACTTCATATAGAATGTCTGTCAATATTGACATTGCTCATTTGTAACCAACGTCAGGGGAAAGATTTGAATGTGTTTATGCCGAGGGCAGATGAATCTGCTCCTGCATTTTACACATTTCTGTTAGATACAACTTTTTTTTCCCTTTCTTTTGTTTGTATCTCATTGACTTGTATGATGATAAAGCTGATTCTGTGAGTATTTTATTCTATCATAAATATATTAAATGTGATTTAATAAAAACTGTTAAGATTGAATAATAACCTCAGAAGGTTCCAGGTTAAAATGGAGAGACATTGACGGAAAATGCATTTTCATGAGTTTAATGCCACAACTGATTACTGTAATTTTTAAATGATCAAAACTGAACTCTATTATAAATACATTTTTAAGGGTATGGGCGCCTAGAGAATACTTTTCTGTTAGGATTTTTCTTCCTTAGGCCCTAATCCATTAAGATTTGTAGGTATTTCAATAAAACTGCTTCCATGCTTAGAGTTAGACACTTGCATAGATACTTTACTGAATCAAGGCCTTACTTACAGTGGTATTGTGTATTGTGCTGATGAAAAGTGTTAAAGGAAGCCAGCCATTTGTTTTCACAGGTTTTCTGACCACATGTGCCATTGCCCTTCACTGATGCTGTAGATTCCCTTTTCACTTGTATATTTATCCCTTTTGGTTTCCCCTTCTAATTTAGTGTGACTTCTATTCCGAGTGTCAGCATTGGCCTAGGACTTTGAATTCTTCCTTGCACTGAAGAATCAATATGCTGTGTCAAAATCTAAAAGCATTAACCAGGTTCCAAATACTATGATGCTGTCCCACAGTTATGGGTGAGGCTGATAGTCTGAATTTTGTGCACATACACTGATTGACTTATCTCTTCATTTTCCACAATATGCCTATAATCCCACAAAGCAGATCTATTGTGAATCAAAGTAAAATCATGAAGGCCTTAGTCAGCAAGGCATTTAAGCCTGAGCTTAAAGCAAGGAAGTGCATCCCTTTTCCAGCACAGCTCTTAAGCATGTGCTTCAGTAGGATTTAATTTATTTGCTTAAATCCTTTTTCTGAGTAGGGGCTTGAAAGAGCAAATCCAGTTATATAGAGAAAATCGACACTGTGTTAATCAAATGTCAGATGATAAGCAAAAACTATTACGATCAACAAATTAACTGCATGGCATATTAATTATGGTGTATTCACTCATGCCTACAGTTCTGCTCTTTCTTATTCCCCCTGTGCCAATTCTTGGTTTACAGCATGCTGCTCCACGCTAATGAAAAAGAGCCATTAGAGGAAGACCTCCTTTTTTTTTTAAAATCAAACAGTGCTGCTAAGTGTCAAATAGTTATTTCATCACAAGTGGCTAAAGCTCACCAAACATTCCATCATTCTGTTCACTCACACTAGTCTGCCAACAGGTTAACCCATATTTAATTTATTTTGTGCTGGCAGTATATGTGTATAGAGAGCATTTGCTTTTTGTAATTTGTCTCAATTTGCTCAAGTGGTTGAGAATGGTCCAGATGGAAAAAATAGGACAGTGACAGCTTATTAGGGAATGTTTATATTGTTGTACTAGGAAGCAGCAGCCGTTTGTTAACATGTGTAAAATGCATTTTGCTTGTCTTTTGGGGAACAGAGAATTGAGTACAGTCTTTATCTTGGACACCTAAGTTTCTCTCTGAAGGTTAAGCTGATGCAGCAGTTACTTCTCTTTTAAATATTTATGGGTGAGTCATGTGAAATGCCTGCCAAAGGTAGCAGAGAGAAAATAATGGCTAGTATTCAACATTTGACCTTGAAAGCAGCCCTGATTGAAAATAATTACCACAAGTTTTAAAACCTTTATTTCCTGTTCTGGTCGCAACATCCTTTCTGGGCTCTAATAAATTGCCCAATCATAGTATCATCAGATTAACTTGACTCAACTGTTTATTTCACATTAAGCTTCAGTATTACTGATGCACTATGTAAAAATGATATTAATTATCTATCCTTTTTTTTATCTAGATTTCTTTGGTGGTATAAATTCTTGTTGAGTTTGCCCTTGAAGTTCCACTGAAGCCAGATGTCATCTTACTATGTGAAAGGCTGAAAATTATCTCTGAATTTTCTGCTGACCTCTAAAATGTACTGGTATTGAGCAGGTGTGAATAAATTCTCTTAGACTCCTTTGTTATGTCTATCTGTGTTGTCAATTTAGTTTATATTAACATCTGGGAACTGGATATGGGAACATTATTGGTTTGTTAATTATAATTAGCTGTCAGTCTCCTCAGTGAGAGGTATTTTGGTCGTTGGTGAATAATGCTGGTTCATGAATATACCTTCATATAATGAATACTTAAAAAATACATTATCAGATATCTGCTTTTAAGTTTGACAAAGATTTTCTCCCACCCTCAGCTTTTATTTACTTGTGGTCTGTTTCACCAAAGACTTTGCCTCAATGATACCAGGTATAGCTTTGTAAGGTCAGTTGATTAATGTAGTCTTGTATAATATCATTGGCTGTTGGGGGCAAACAGTTCTGTAAAAGGAAGTTTTGTTGACAGAGAAAATAAAATTGCAGCTGTGGAATGTCAAGAGATTATTATCACAATAAACAGCGATTAAACAGGATTATTATAGAAGTGCATTTGCAACACTAAAATTGAAGTGGTGTCAGCATTTTGTTTTTTCACTGTAATATGTCTATAAAATGTGATCTGAGCTTGACCATATATTTTTAAAATCCAGTAATACACATTTTAAAAATATCTTTTTAAACTTCAGTTTTATTGTTTGTTTTGAGGGACTAAAAGGATTGTCTAGTTTTTTGTGTGTGCGCTCTTCTGTGAAAAAAAATAGTTTTAAAAATATTTTGCAGTTACTTAATTCATAAAAGGTCAAATCCTGCCAGCCAAAATTCCTTTTGAATGGGACTTTGTTGCACCTTGAGGAGTTTGTCTGTCTAAAGATTTTATGTCCTTTTTTCCCTTCCTTTATTTTTGTTTGAGCCCAAATTGAAGAAGTGGCTGCTGTGGGACTGTACTAAAGTTTAAATACCTTTGTTAATATAGTTCATATAGGGACACATCCTATTCCCATTGAAATCCACTTGACTTCAGAGGGAGCAGAATTTGAACCCCACATTAATCAAATTGGTTGTTATAACATGATTAAATGCGTAAAGGTTAATAAAGACACTTGATTGCTTAGTATAACACAATATTACATGGGGGTCGTGATACACTAGGGTCGTGAGCTGTTGGCCTCCGATCCAAACCCCACTTTGCCTCCAGCATTTATAATAGTATTAAATATGTAAAAAAATTATTTTAATTTATAAGGGGGAGGTCACCCTCAGAGGCTTGTTATGTGAAAGGGGTCACCAGTACAAAAGTTTGAGAACCACTGGTATAACAGGAATTCACTCTCTTGATATGTCTTATACTTACTAACTGACACTACAAAATTCATAAAAACAGAAACATATTTTATTTATTTAGATTTTAAAAAGGGCACTTCCAAAAGACAACTAAATTAATATCCAGAAATAAATAAGGTATAGGAATGTAATTCAGTAGACTCTTCCACTAGGTAACCAAAATCCCCAACTCCCTCTCCCATCCTTTGTTCCACTGCATCCTTCCCACTTCCCAGTTTCATCAACCTGATAAAAATCTTGGTTCCTCTTGGTAAGTGAGGTGAGAAGCTGTGATCCCACCACTACAGACAATTTCTCTCTTTCTATGTCCTCACTAGGCCTCTACCCACTATTTCCTATATCCCCAAACACACACTGGCCTTTAAGAAACAGATGGAAAGCATATTGAAATGACTCTATGAAGTCAACTCAGTCTCACAATGTGCAGCTGTCACACCTCTGGTGTCAATGATGTCAGATGGATATTTCACCCCCCAATTGACAGGAAAAGGAGAAACTAAATCATATTCATCTTTAAATAACAGAGACATCAGCACAGGGTATTTCCTGTGGATTATGGCTGAAGACACCAGCTGCTGAGTACCATTAGCTCCTTCAAATCTTTTGGATCAGATATAATTTATTCTTGTTTTGCTTTTGAAGAGTGGAATTAATTAATCTATAATGTAACTGACAGAAAAGAGTTTATAAAACTTATAAGGAAAAATAAAACCCTAGTAGGATTTGGACTTAATGCTATTGAAAAATGAAGGAGGCAGTTTATCCACTAGACTACATGGTGTTTTGTGATAATCAGGCCCATTATATGGGTATGAAATTACTCACATGGGGCAGGGAGGGGAAGGGAGAGGGGGACCCTGATATTGTTCTTTGGAAGCAATGGCAGCATAATGAGCATTTCAAGGAAAAATAATTAATAAAATAATATATCAGGCCCAATTTAGCAGCATGATGCATTAACTTCTGCAATGCCTGCTAAGTAAAGCCCAGGGGAGGATAGTGGTGCACAGAGTTGCCTGCCTTCCCGTATGGGTGAATCTTCTGTGGGACGTAGCTGCTCCTAGTGGGGCAGGATATAGCAATTTGCATACACCCTTCCCTGCAGTGAGGATGAATGAAGTCAAAGGCCTATTCACTGTCAGAAAACATATGGCCTAATTCTGCCATCTTTGCTTTTGTTGGGTAGTAGTTTATAATGTGAGTGGTCCCACTGATGTAGTGGAAATTGAACTTTATCAGCTTACCTAAGACTAGGCATGATAGTCAATGGTCAGAGCATATCAGTGGCCTAACAACTAAGACCAAAAAAACCCACATGTTTTTCCCCTGAATTTTAGTGGTATATTTATCCATCAGTAAGGGTATGTCTACACTACAAAATTAGGTCAATTTTATAGAAGTCAATTTTTAGAAATTGATTTTATACAGTCGATTGTGTATTTCCACACTAAGTGCATTAAGTTGGCGGGGTGCATCCTCACTACCATGGCTAGCATTGACTTACAGACCGGTGCACTGTGGGTAGCTATCCCACAGTTCCCACAGTCTCTGCTGCTTCTTGGAATTCTGGGTTAAGCTCCCAATGCCTGATGGGGCAAAAACATTGTCACGGGTGGTTTCAGTACATGTCGTCGTTCACCCCTTCCTCCATGAAAGCAATGGCATTTGTGCCTTTTTTCCTGGATTACCCATGCAGATGCCATTCCATGGCAAGCATGGAGCCCGCTCAGCTCACCGTCACCACTGCTGTTGTGAGCATTGTAAACACCTCGCACATTATCCTGGAGTATATGCAGAACTGGGATAAGAGATGCCATCATGAGGAGGATTTTGATGAGGACATGAACACAGACATTCCTGAAAGCACAGGCTGTGGCAATTGGGACATCATGGCGGCACTGGGGCTGGTTGATACAGTGGAACACCGATTCTGGGCCAGGCAAACAAGCACAGACGGGTTGGACCGCATAGTGTTGCAGGTATGGGATGATTCACAGTGGCTGCGAAACTTTCATATGCATAAGGCCACTTTCCTGGAACTCTTTCCCCTACCTTGATGCACAGGAATACCAGGATGAGAGCTGCTCTGACAATTGAGAAGTGAGTGGTGATAGCTCTGTGGAAGCTTGCAATGTCCAACTGCTACCAGTCAGTCGGGAATCAATTTGGAGTGGGCAAGTCTACTGTGGGGGTTGCTGTGATCCAAGTAGCCAGTAGCAATCACTGATGTTCTGTTATCAAGGGTAATGACTCTGGGAAATGTGCAGGTCATACTGGACAGCATTGCTGCAATGGGGTTCCCTAACTGTGGTGGGGTGATAGACGGAACACATATCCCCATCTTGGCACCAGACCACCTTGCCAATCAGTACATAAACCGCAAGGGGTACTTTTCAATGGTGCTGCAAGCACTGGTGGATCACAAGGGATATTTCACCAACATCAATGTGGGATGGCCGGGAAAGGTGCATGACGCTCACATATTTAGGAACTCCAGGCTATTTGAGCAGCTGCAAGAAGGGACTTAGTTCCCAGACCAGCAAATTACTGTTGGGGATGTTGAAATGCCAGTAGTTATCCTGGGGACCCAGCCTACCCCTTGCTCCCATGGCTCATGAAGCCATACACCCACAGACTGAATAGTAGTAAGAAGCAGTTCAACTACAGGCTGAGCAAGTACAGAATGGTGGTAGAATGTGCCTGTGGATATTTAAAAGCCCACTGGTGCTGTTTGCTGAGTAGGTAAGACCTCAGGGCAACCAACGTTCCCATTGTTATTGATTCTTGCTGTGTGCTCCATAATATCTGTGAAAGTAAGGGGAAGACGTTTATGGCGGGGTGAGAGGTTGAGGCAAATCTCCTGGCATCCGACTTTGAGCAGCCAGACACCAGGGTGATTAGAAGAGCACAGCAAGGTATGCTGCACATCCGAGGGGCCTTGAAAACCAGTTTCATGACTGGCCAGACTTCAGTGTGACACTTGTGTGTGTTTCTACTTGATGCAAACCCACCCCCTTTGTTGGTTTTAATTCCCTGTAAGCCAACCACCCTCCCCACTTCAAAATAAATAATTATTGTTTTGAAACCATGCTTTCTTTCTTAATTAAAAAAAAAAAGAGATAATGGACAAGGTAGCCTGGGTGGGGTGGGGGAGGATGGAAGGACAAGGCCACATTGTTTATTGTAGCCACATTAAAAATCAAACTGTTTGAATGACAGCCTTCTGTTGCCTGGGCCATCCTCTGGAGTGGAGTGGCTGGGTGTTCTGAGCCCTCCCCACAGCGTTCTTGGGCATCTGAGTGAGGTGGATATGGAACATGGGGAGGAGGATAGGCGGTTATACAATAGATGCAGTGGGGGTCTGTGATCTTGTTGACTTTCCTGCAGCTCCAACAGATGCTTCATCGTATCTGTTTGCTCCCTCATTAGCCTCAGCATCACATCCTGCCTCTGTTCTTCGCAATCACTTAATTCTTTCCTGACCTCTGCCACTGAATGCCTCCATGCATTAAGCTGTGCCCTATCAGTGTGGGAGGACTGCATGAGCTTGGAAAACATGTCATTGCACATGCGTTTTTTTGCTTTCTAATCCGCGATAACCTCAGGGACCGAGATGATAGGGGGAGGGTAGAAACGCAGCAGATAGCACATGTGCTTTAGGTGCAAGGTTGCATTTTGCCTTTTATATTGAGTGCCTGCCGGTATGGTGACACATGACACACGGCTGGGAAACAGAATTAGGGTTTCAGGCAGCTATGGTAAGCCTTTTGGTATGCAGAGTTGGCTTCTTACAGCTTCATAAGGTGGGAATGTTTTCAAACTGCAGCGACCTCCTTTTCCAGAGCAAGCAATGGGTTGGGTTTCACATTTAAAAGGAGGGGTTGCAGTTTTTGGGTGGATGTGCAGCATGGGTGATCCCTTCACCCCTCCCCCCTACCATGTGGCTATTCTCTGGGATGATTGCTTTTCACCAAGTGCAAACAGCCCAGCATGAACAGAGTCCTTTTACTGTTTCTTACAAAAATTCCCCTAATTCAACCAGGTGACCATGAATGATATCACTGTACTGAGATTAACGCAGAAAGATATAGACCAAGTGTTGCTTGAATGTGACCAAAACCCAGGACCATTCGCTGCCATGCCTTATGCTGTAATGATTCCAGAATACTTGTTATTGGCTTGGCATGGTAAAGTGTCCTACCGTGGAGGATGAAATAAGGCAGACCTTCTCAGAAACCTTCCAAAAAGGCTTTCAGAATACCTTCAGGAGAGCTTCCTGGAGATGTCTCTGGAGGATTCCCACTCCATCCCCAGGCATGTGACCAGAGCTTTCCAGTCACTGTACTGGCCGCGAATGCATCCCAGTTCTTCAGGGCAAATCAAACATTAAACACTATTGCTTTTAAACCCTGTACAGTAGTTACAAATGTGCACTCACCAGAGGTGCCTTCTCTGGCCTCAGGGTTGGGGATCCCACTTTGGGAGGGTATTGGCTCCAGGGTGATGAAAAGATCCTGGCTGCCAGGGGGGACGGATTCACCGCTTGCCTGCTGCACATTCTCCTCCTCCTCATCTGCAAAATCCTTCTCCCTCTTGCGTGAGACTTCTCCCTTGCAGGTGACCACGGCCAGTGGTGGGATAGTGGTAGAGTCCCCACCTAGAATGCCGTACAGCTGACATAGAAGCAGAATGTATGGGGCTCTAACCTAGAGCGACCGTTTGCCTCCTTTGTCTTTTGGTAGGCTTGCCTGAGCTCCTTAACTTAATTCACAGCACTGCTGTGTGTCCCTGTTGTAGCCTCTGTCTAACATGCCCTGTGAGATTTTGGCAAATATATTTTCATTTCTTCTTTTTGATCGGAGTTCGGGCTACACAGATGCTTCTTCCCATACAGCAATCAGAGCCAGTGTCTCCCTTTCGGTCCACGCTGGAGCTCATTTGCAATTCTGGAGGGACTGCATGTTCACCAGTGCTGCTGAGTTTGCTACGCTGACCAAACATGAAAAGAAATTCAAAAGTTCCCCGGACTTTTCCTGTGTACCTGGCTAGTGCTTCGGAATTCAAAGTCCTGTCCAGAGCAGCCACAATGGAGCACTCAGGGATAACTCCCGGAGGCCAATACTGTCAATTTACGTCCACACTACCCCAAATTCAACCCATCAAGGTTGATTTTAGCACTACTCCCCTCACCGGGGAGGAGTACAGAAGTTGATTTTAAGAGCCCTTTAGGTTAGCGGAACAGGGTTGGTTGTGTGGACACAGTCATTTTTAAATTGACCTAACGCGGCTAAATTCGATCTAACCCTGTAGTGTATACCAGGCCTAAGATACATATTAATGTCTTTAAATGTATGATTTTACAGCAATTACAGACAGTATAGGCAAGAAAACAAAAGAAAAAGCAAAAATTTAAATGCTTGATATTGTTGGGACAACACCTCAGATTTCACAACATGTTTGGTCTTTTATAGGCAATAGCATTAGTGGGCTTTTTCTAAATGAGCTTCTGTGTTTATTCATGAATTATTATAATTGTTGCTGTGAACAATAAATAGTTACCAATATAGCTACAGAATTAGGTACATCAGATTATATCTTATGAAATTGCATAATTACTAGACCTTGTTGGAATTTTTTTTCCTGAGGAAATTTTTGACTTTTGGCCAAAAAATGGAAAACCCACAACTTCTGTCTGAAACCTAAACGTTTAGATTAGGAATTGCTAACTCTCTAACAGTCCTCTCAATTCACATTCTTTACTATATGATGTTTTTATAATAATTCTTATTTGCTGTTTTCCATGTTCCATGAAATTTGGAGGCGTTTAATATAAATAAAGAGGCTATTATTATATTATTTACTCTTTCCATCTGAAGACCAGTCTTTACTACAATTTAAATTCAGGAATGCTGTTAAATATATTTTAAATCAAGTTATATCACTGCATAACTATAGTTCACCATTAACCTCTTTATTGATGTGGGAATCTACCCGGTAGGACTTTTTAATTGAAAGTAGTTAGTCTATAATCCCATTTCTGACTCTGGCTCAGATATTCTGGAAATGGTTGAAATGTCAATGATTACTATTTTGCATTCTGGTTCTTCAGAAATAATGTGTCTGGGTGTAATTTAATCATTCGTTTATATTTCTTGTTCTTTTGATCCTGATGGAGAATGTGCTATTTTAATTCCCACATCTTTTCATTGATGAACTATTAAAGTTAGGAAAAGAATTGGTGCAACCCATTTAATTTAATCAAAACACAGAAGAACAATTACTGTCTTAGACAGTAAGTCATCCTTTTCCATTCTGTGATGATGTTAAATGTGCAGAAATCAGTTTTCTATTTTGTTCTGTGTATTAACTAGCACTACCATGCTGACCTTTGGTACTCAGTTTCAGGATTTTTATAATATTATTGCTTCAGGAACAAATTGTCCCTCTAAATCCTCCTGAATCATATATTTTTTCCACCTGATCCAGTGCACCACTTTTATTCTCTGTTCATCAGTCATTTACTGAATTAGAGGATCTATTTTGGTGCTTCGTTAGAAAAAAGAATCTATTATTAGGATGATCATTGTACCCTTCACTGGCCTTGACCATCCTCCTAATAACTTTGGCCCTGGCATTTCTTTAATTCCTTTTTCGTCTCTATAACATGATTTTTGGAGTTTCATTACTGACTCTTGATGACAGGGTGATTAGGATTTAGTTTCCCATTTGATCATAGACCCACATCGCTATTAAAGTGTAGTAGACATCTTGGGTCCTAACCATTATGACACAGTGAATATGTCACTCATATAGGGCCTGTGACAGGGTAAAATATCCAGGACAGGGTTAAGGTCTACCTATCTGTCACATGACCCAGCAGATGATTTAGGGGAAGAGTGCACTCTCTTACTTGGGGCTGAGTGAGACAGCGGAAAAGCTTCTGGGGCCTGCAGCTTGCAAATTGTTTTGTTTTTGTATTACTCATGAGTTTTTGTGCTTGAACAATAAATAAGGCCTGAAAGGGACATGGGCATGGCACTAGCTCTTTTCTGCATTGGTGGCGTGGTTGGTTGTGCCTCATCTTTAAAATAAACTTTCAGCTGGTTTTCTTCTATCCCCCCACTTTTCTTCTTCCACTGTCAATGATTAAGGTTGCCTAACAGTTCCCATTGTAAAACCTTGTTTTCAGTTGCTTATAACTTTGCCAGTCTTTTACTGTTTGGGCTGAAATTTTCCATGCCAGGTGTCTGCCTCAAGCTGAAGATTTTTGTAAAATTTCAGTCAAAATGTTGTAGCTGTTTCCAAGGGTAGTTGAAAATGTTATTTTGCCCATGTTAAAAAATTCTGGTGATCTTTTTAAAAGAATTGACATATTTTACTTTAAATATGGCTTTTTTTAATATTGCAAAACATCAAGGTGTTTTTGACAAATTTCAGGATTTTATTATTTCAGTCCTCCTCCCCCGCCAACTGATTTCTGTTTGATGTTTTCTATTTTTGCTTTTTTGCTTTCGCTTTTTAACCTTTAAAAAATTCTCCAATATACACTTTGTTTTAGGTGAAAAAAGAAAAAAAAAGTTTTGGAAAATAGAAGGAAAAGATATAAACAAATCATTTCTGAACTGGTCATGAAACATGAAAAATTTCTGTGGAAAATTTTAGTTTTTGTCAAAAAGTAATTTTTTACCTCAAAATATTAAGCCCACATCCAAGTGGTTGGCTAGAACAGGGCCTTGGTTCCAGTCTAACACTATTCATATGTATATGTTTATGGGGACAGTGAGTCCATGCCATTTAGCTGCTGTTCCCCCTTCTGTGGTTTTAAAGCCTTTCATATCTTTCTCGTTTTTGTTCCTCTCTGAACCATGCAGAAAATTTGGCCCATTGTGTGTATTATAAGCTGTTGTAGTTTAATACAATAAATATTACAAATATGATGTATAAATAGGGTGATTTCTAAATGTTTTCCAACTACAAGTAATTTCTTAAACCCAATGCTGATCAGATGGAGCTGCTGTTGATTGATTCCTCACAGCAGTGATAGGCTGTTAGGGTTGATGTCTTCTCTAGTTGGCAATTCTCTTCTGTTCAAGAGATAAGCTGGATGAGGTAATATCTTTGATTGGACCAACTTCTGTTGGCAAGAGAGACGAGCTTTTAAGCTACACAGAGCGGAAAGAACCTGAAGAAGAAGAGATCTAAAGAAGTTGGTCCAATCAAAGATATTACCTCACCCACCTTGTTAGTCCCATATCCTGAGACAAACATGGCAACAGCACTGCAAATATCTGTTGGAGTAATTTAAAAACAAACCATAAAAAAACCCAATACCCTGAAACCCCTTTAATCATGTGATTACGTTTATCAGCCTTTCCATAAGAAATGCCTATGGACATTCAGCCAGGAATGGCTTTAATAAGTGCAGGGCCCTAAAGAAGAGCCCCTAACTTTGGCACCTTTTTAATATTTTTACTCACCCGGTGGTGGTCCGGGTGTTTGATGGCACATTGGTGGTGGGTTCTTCACTCACTCTGAGTGAACCGTGGCACTGAAGGACCTGCCGCTGAAATGCCGCTGAAGACCCGGAGTGAGTGAAGGACCCGCTGCTGACGTGCCGCCAAAAACCCGGACTGCCGCCGGGTGAGTAAAAAAAATTAAAAAGATGCCTAAGTTAGACATTCTTCTTTAGGATGTGGAGCCTTCTTAGGCATGGGGCCCGATTCAAGGGAATCGGGGGAATCAGCCTAAAGCTGGTCCTGCATCCAGGTGAAACCTGTATTTTCCTTATTAATTTGATTACATATTAATCTATATTTATTATTTCTTCATGCCTCAATGATCTCCCATTTATCTGCAGGAGACCCAAGCAGGGGGATTGGGATCAGATGCAAAACAACTCCATGCTAATGGCTGAAGTAGGCTCCACCATTTCTAATCCTGCCCTCTCTGGGGCAGAGGGCAATAGTGGATATCTTGGCCCTGCTCCTCCCCAGTCCATCAGTGCTTCATTCATCCCTTCTTCCCCTTGCATGCTGCTCTGCCAGAGGCCCCTGGAGGAATTTAGCTCTTTCCTATGTAGAAGATATGTATTCCTTTCCCACAACCATTCTCCAGTAAACACAGCAGGGATGGAAGTGCTAGGTAGAGGCTGGTGAATGTAGATTCAGCTACCGAGTTAAGAGTGAGAAAGTGCCCAGTAATGCAGCAAAGATCTTAAGAGTAACCTATCAGCTTTGCTTTGGTTGAGCTCTCTATTTATCTAGATAGAACACCTGTTCATTATTTGTCTTGGCAATACTTCTCATGGGGTTTCATATATAGCTTACTTTGTTGCATGACTAGTTTTTATGCTGCAGAATTTGCCAGGACAACCCATTAGAAACTGTTCAATGTCAACCAATTTGCTTCTTTTAAATTTTGTTTTAATAATAAGTTGAGTGTTGGCATGTTATAGATAATGAAGTGGAGAAGGCTGAAACACTATCCATAACAGATCTTCGTTACAACTGCCAAGTATACGTATTGCAAGATCCAGGCACAACAAAATAGGTAAATCATGAGGAATTAATTCAAGATATTGCCAAGCCCCTTGAAATAGAAGAATGAGCGAAGCTTTATCTGATTCATAATGGATCAGGGTCAAACCATCTTGGAAATCGAGGTATTTAGTGGCGTTCTTACAATTAAAATATCCAAGGAATTAATTTAAAGTCCTCTATGCCCCAGTGGGAAAGAAAAAAATCCAATATAAGGAAGTTATGAAGTAAATCAAATGTAATATTGCAGGGATTGGCAACCTTTGGCATGAGGCCTGCCAGGGTAAGCACCCTGGCGGGTCAGGACAGTTTGTTTACCTGCCGCAGCCACAGTTCCGGTCGATTGTGGCTCTCACTGGCCGCAGTTCGCCACTCCAGACCAATAGGGCCTGCGGGAAGCGGCGCAGGGTGAGGGATGTGCTGGCCACCATTTCCCGCCACCCTCATTGGCCTGGAGCGGCAAACCATGGCCAGTGGGAGCCACATCGGCCAAACCTGTGGACATGACAGGTAAACAAACTGGCCCAGCCCACCACCAGGCTTACCCTGGTGGGCTGCCGGCCAAAAGTTGCCGATCTCTATAATATTGTATGACACACTAGTCTGACTATGTACATAGACCTATATAGTGCCAATGACAGATAGTCCAAGTACTGGAATGCTCATTATCTTATCAAAATATATGTTTTATTCAAACCATATTCTAAATGCATGAGACTTGAATGTCTAATCTGTTAGGCTTTTCCCTCTTTCATAAACTAGGGTATATCAACACATGTGCACTGTAAGACATACCACAAGTGGCTTAACGATTGTCAAGAGCTTCAATTTTACTATCAGAAGCTTCAGTAGCCACATTTGGAGTGAATGGCCAAAATTCCACAACAATATATAATCCTCAAGCAATAATTTAGTGATAAGATAAAGAATACAGAAAAAATAGTTCTCTGGGTCCTTGTTGATTGATATTGAATGGTGTGAGCTACACATTGCTATTAAAAAAAAGATAGATTCTGCAAGTGCTTACAAACAATGTTTCACAATTATTTGTATATGCTCATCCTTGGCAAATGTAATAGAAGTAAACTCAGTATTGATATGTAAAGATCATCTCATAGGTAAACCTGGAGCGGTTATAATAACCAACCTGGATAATGAAATCTACTAAGTATCACCCGTTTACTATATTTAATTTTATTTGAATTTTTGTCATCATGATAATCAAGGAATCATGACAAAAACTAATCTAAATTGTTATTAGCATTTTCAATTTGTTACTTCAAGGTCACCATGCTAGCACACAAGCTTTTCTCTTCCATCCCCTCATGACATTCCATCTCGCTATGCTAAATGTTCATTGCTCAGATTGATAAGACTTTTGGCCTTTAGACTCTGAGCTGTGTCTGAATGCTGGTTGCAGCAGGCAGGGAAATTAATGAGAGCATCACTCTGTCTCATATTCTAGGATCTCTTCCTTTAATGGTAATTATAGTGGCACTGTTCATGCTGTTATGGTTAAGATGGTGTCAACATTTAAACCCTGTTTTTCAGGGGATGGGAATTCAGTGATGAAAACACTTTGCATGATGGAATTGATTGGACCAAGTTCTGGCTGTAAAGAGCCTAATAAAAACACCCACTAAAACATTAACCCACTAAAAACAAATTATTTCTTTTACGTTCTATAAAGCTGCCAGACAGTGGCGTCCCACTTGGATACATGGGATGAAGAAATACAAGGATCCCTCCATCCTCCCCTGGTTTGCCTGCACAGGAAATAGCTCAAATCTTGGTCCTTATGCTCCCTGAGGGGTAGTTTGCTTTTCCTTTCCTCCTCTCAATGGGTAAACAATTAAAAGTAATTGACCAGTGGTGGACACTGTTCCTGTGCACTTACAGATTTTGACTAAGATGTTCAAAGGTCGGTGCCCAAATCCAGCTGATATTAAATGGGAGTTGGGGGATAGATTTTCAAAGGCATCTGAAGATATAGGTAGGCATCTAATGGGATTGTCAAAAGCCCCTAAGTAGATGAAGTGCCAGCTTCCAATTCATCTCTGGTCCTAAGCACTTATTTCCACAAAACAGCGTATATTATAGTAAGTATAAAATATCATTGTAGTTTATGATCACTGGCAGCTAAAATCCTAGTTTAAGAGGCTGAGTAGAGAAGAAGTACTGTAGTATTGGGTTTGTACCTTGCAACAAAGAACTCATATTAACCAATTGTATTTGCAGCCAATATTGCTTCATGTATACTTTCCAATGCAGTTTAATTTGAGAGTATATTGATCATAATATGGAACTATTAGAGTTTCAGGAATGTTGTTATAAGAAAGTGTGAGAGCCCTGCAGGTGGGGACAATACACAGGAGAGAGAAGAATGGGTAGCAAGTAACAGATGGTGTAGGTGTGGGGACAGCTGATTGATTGCAGGACGCAGAGAAGTATTTGGGCTGTTCTTAAAAAAAAGATGAGAAATTAGCAAAATGGCTGGAGAGGGGTGGACTGGTGAACAAACACACATGTGTACATAAGGAAGCTTGAAGAAAGATTCTGAGGCCAGGTCTATACAACCACTTACTTTGGTATAACTTCTGTTACTCAGGGATGTGAATAAGCCACCACCCTGAACGACATAAATTATACTGACCTAAGCATCGGCGTAGACAGCGCTATGTTGGTGGGATCGCTTCTGCCACCATTATAGGTACCACCTCTCACTGAAGTGGATTTATTATGCTGATGAGAGAGCTCTTTCTCATCAACATAAAGCGTCTCCACCAGATGCGCTGCAGCAGCCCAGCTCTATCAAGGCAGCTATGCTGAGTTAGCGCTTCTAGTGTAGATTAGCCCTAACTTTTCTGGCACATTTTTTCTTCCTAGGATGATGAAGCTCTGCCTCATCCTCATTGCAAGCCCATGCTTAAATAGTAGACTTTGGGTATATGCCAAGGTAATTATCACATAATTCATATCGCATTTGATGTTGAGGGAGTCTACTATGTATTATTTCTTGCTGTTACTTATTTTTTTCACAACATGTATTATTTATTATTTTATTATTTAATTGTTTGTTGTTATAGGTTGATGGGAATCATATGTTTGTTTAATTACAGAAACTCCAGTCAGGACAAAGGGTCCCATTGAGCTAGGCATTGTACAAATATATAGAGAGAGTACAATTTTTTTTTGTCCTGTTGATGTGCATGTGCATCTCACCACCACTGAAAAGATAAAATGCATGATTCAGTGGCAGAACCTTAAATATTTTACTCCAGTTCTTTTTGAATGTAGTGCCACTGTCTTCCAGCTTTGTCGTGAATTCTGGCCTGGTGTAACTCTCAGGTTGCCATTCATTGGGAGAGATTCTACATAAAGCACAGAAGTTCATGTTCATAAATGCTTTGAGAGCTTTAGAACAGGAAACTGCTACTTATTTTGCTAATACTGACCCTGTTGAAATTCACCTCTCACTAAAAATCTTTACCCTCACTGAGTATCTGCATTTTATCTGAATAGTTTAAGATAAAGTGCTTAGAGTATACGAAGCCGCTTATGTCCTCTCTGCGTGAGCTAGGTTATGATTTATTTTGCTGGTCTACTAAACTTTTTAGAGATGATGAAATAATATATTCTTGGTCAGTGGTACTGGATCCTCTTAGCATAATGACTTTTATTAGTGACTTACATCCTGAATCACTGTTGTAGCACTTACCTGAAACATACTGGGAAGAGATTGTTAGTGGGCTTACGTGGCATATTAATCAAATAAATGTAAAAAATTGAACAAATCAGCTCAAAGGAAGTGCTCTAGCAACATAGCTATAGTGCCATGCTTTTAACCAAATTGCCAGGACAGAGATGGGCATAAGCTGCTTTTCTTATATTTATTCTGATGAGCTGTTAAATGCAGCAAAGTGCGAATGAATTTGTGAGCCAACATTAAAACTCACTAGATACTTTTTTTCTCAGCAAGACTTCCAAGAGATGTCACAATTTAGAATTGTTTTAATATAACAAAGCACATTTCTCTTGCTTTACTGCAGATTTCAAATTAATGGATGAGCCTGAATGAAAAATAATACCCTGGATGGATTGCTAGATATTATTAATGGAATTTCCAGGTAATTTTAGTGTGCACACTGTCTGGACACATTTATTTGCCAGTGATTGCTAGTTCAGGGTGATGATTCTTTATGAATGCTGTTTTTGTAGAGTAAGTAGTTATTTTGTATAATCTAATGGTGTAATAAATTTTGCCGATGTCCTAACAAAACTGTTTTAAACTATACAAGAAAAGTCCTCCATTTCCCAGGAAAATCTTTCCCTTTGTACTGGAATCTTGCTCTTGAGTAGAGAGGTGCCAATTTCTTTCAATCGTGATAATATGACACTTTCCTAACTTCTCAGAGGAGAATGTTAGCCTACGTTTTATGTCCATAACAATGTCCATCGTTTACGTTTCAGTAATAGATTGCATTACATCCACAACATTGATCCACCAACTGGCAAAAGGATCCTAAGACTTTCACATCTGAATGTAGCCTAGGTCAATAATAGCAGAAAATCTTTACCAGTTGACAGTGGGTTAGTGGACTGGATAAAATCAGCTGGTGGTCTCAATCCAGTATCTAGGAGAATAGGCCTCTCTAACACATAAACACTGTCACACTTTTTGCTAATCAATGTTCTCAGCAGAGAGGCCAAAGACAGTTGAAGCCTGGAAAATGAATTACTTTGCTGTCATTCAAAGCAGTCCATTGAGGTGAGACCAGATGCATTCAGGCAGGGCAGGATGAGGAAACTTATACGTGCTGTATATTTATTGGGTTCTGTAGGGCTTCAGGCTCCAGGGCCTTCATTCTGACAAGTTGCATTATCATTCCATTATAATTTAAAATAAAATAGCTCAATTTCCCTTGGATTAGAAATAACTGGAGTGGAGGCAAGTGCAGGACTATATCTATACTTGCTTCCAAGAAACAAATTTTAATATTTGGATCCTAATAGTAGCAAAGAAGAGCTGCTGATTGTGCATAACTCTTGAAGTTATTGGGAGTAACATGTGCAATGGGAGGATTGGGCCCCTGGACTTTGTGTGTGTCTAATGTAATATAAATGTGCATGCGACTTCCTGTGTGTTGCTGCATCCTGCTGGTTTTCAAACTGTAGGGTATCGATCACCGGTAATTTGTGGAGCACTTGTTGATGGCCCATAGAATGCTTGATGGTTACATGATACTGAATCTCCTCATTTCCAGATGCTACATTATATGCAAAGACAGCTAACAATATTATATGCACCTATAATGTTGTTTTTTTCATATGAGCTAATTACTGGTGCTTTCACATGCAAGTTATGCAATTGCAGATGGGAAAGGAAGTGGGCAAATAAGACAAAGTCTCTATTAAACTGTAGATGACATATGGGAAAAGTTTGAGAACTCCTGTAATCGTTCCCATTTTCTGCAAATAAAAATTGCCAAATATAGCTGCCAGGCCAATATTTTAGGTGAAATTTCAGTTACACAAAATGTGGAGGAGAAAATGAATTTTGCATTCTGCCTTGTGAATAAATTTGGGAAATATGGGGGATCTGGAAAACTAAAATTCCAGGATTCAAAAATGTGAACAATAATTTAAGAGATCTTTTTGTTGAGATTTCATGAATATACTCGCACCAGTTTGATTAATTCTGTAAACAATATGTTCTGTCCTGTCCTAAAGTATACAAGGTATGTAAGAATGTCAACTAATGACTTCTGATGACATTAAAAGTGAAGGAGAAGGAAAACATGGGGTCAAAAAGATGCATGGTTTTGTAGTCTTGTTTCATGTGGAATTTTCAGATTTATTGTACCATGAAACTCAGAATGAAATTTGGTACATGAAAGATCCCCATGGAGGGACACTGAACAAAAAATTCACATGAACCTGTATGACATAAAAGCATTGAATTTTGTACAACTGGAGCTCAGATTTGACTTATGCTCAAAGCAGGGTTTAGAATGTATGAAAAAACTAGAGTGCACTAAGGTACAGCACCAGATAGCTTTATTTTGTTCTACCTCTTTTTAAAATTGAAATGTTTGTTCCTTCCCCTAATTTCAGTTGATTGCAACCAGGGCAGAGGGCCAAAAAATATTTTCATAGGCTTCATATTCCTTATTGTGTCAAAGCCCTTGTTAACTTTTCCCATATTATGACCTTTAATTTGGAATGATTTTCAATGCAGTAAACAGGATGAGCACTGTGGAATTAAATAGACAGGGGCTCATGGGAGTTTTTAAAGGTTGACAAATGTCTTTGTTTCTCAAATACATATCCAGCACACATTGAAGATTGGGTTATATGGGAGTCAACTTCAGCTGGAGTTTTGTAAGAATTATATTGTCTATTAATTTGAACTGTCTGTTTGTTTTCTCTAACCTCTGTCCTTCACTGATCTTGGTGCCTCGATGACTATCAACACTTCAGAGATCCAGAGGTGCCTGCAATGTTCTGTACCATCACAGCCCTGTTGTGCTTTTCCTCCCTCACAAATGTTCTGTACATTAGCAATAACAGAAGTCAAAATGATGCATCATGGTCTATTTTGACCTTTGAAGGTTTGTTCCTTTCCCCCAGCTACTACTTCTGTCTTTGTTTAATTTCAGAGGAAGATGTGACAGCACAACAGTGTTTGTTCAAGCGATCTTCTGAACTTGATCATAGAAAACTTTGTGGTTTAGAGAATTCCAGAGTACAGAATGTGGTAAACTACAGTACAGGGTATCAGCTTATTTATGGCTAGCTATTTTTTTCTGTATTACTATGGTTTTCTATATAAGAACTCAGTTAACATATTTATTTGAAATTGTTTTCATTAACCTTATACATTAGATTATTTCATACTCTTTTTCCAAGTACTGTACTTATTTAAAAATGAACTGTTTTTCTTTTTGTGTAATCTGTTCTCAAGGATATAACTTTCTCGAGGTTATTCAGGCCCAGTTTCTGGTAGCCTTACTTATGTTGAGTTGCTCTTTATTCCAGAAGTAAACACATGGACTGCAGTGACTTACTATATGGGGTAGAATATACATGTACTCCTGTTGATTTGTATCAGAATATACCCACTGATATGTATTTTCCTTGTTGAGGACAGTTTTTGTGCTTCATTAACACTTCTATTAAGCCAGTAAAATCTGCATTTTATGACCAGATCCTTATAAAAACTGTGCAAACTATTTGCAAATAAATCATGCATATATACAAATTTCATGAAATGTTCATCATTTTTTTTCTGTTGTTTTGCCCAAGTCTGCTCTTGATAGCACCAAATATGGCTCATATTATTTTCTATGATAGGCATGATGTGTTTATTGCTGCATTTGAGATTGTAGGGTTTTTTTTAATACCTTCATTAAACATTTTTTACATCTTGTCTATTTTCTGTTTGGTTTCCAAAGAGGACCATAAGGTTACAATTTAAGCATCATAATGAGCATTGGACACATTGGCTCGATTTCTCATTCTTGTTACAATTATTGTCCTGAATGATGATTTATAATGGACTATTTTCTGTTCTTTATATGCTTTTTGTCACAAAAAATAAGGTTTTGAGTGTTGATGACTCTTGTATTTTGTAAATTACATAATTGAGTGCTGGACTGCTTTGATCTTTGTAATGCTCCATCATTTGACTGGTTGACTGTTTAAGTTTTCTTCTGTTTTCAGAGTCACAGTCCCATGGGAAGAGATGGTATACACTGTCAATCACAGTAAAGAATGCTGAAAAGTCAAAGCAGTATGTCATGCCACTATCTTTTGCTGAACGCTTTAATCATTAGTATTTATACACTTCATTCTTCTATTCATTATAGAATTTGTATCAAACGTGAACAATGACAGAAAATGTTCAGTATCAATTCTCTTGGCAAGATTTAGACACAACAATCAAAATGAAGCAATCTATTGTTAGATAGGTATGTTTGCATTCTAGGTGGTCATTTTAATGCCAATAAGTTGTAAGTTCTTCATATTTGTTTTTATTTACATGCTGTTTGTAGATTTTATTGCTCTTATGACATGCATGCACACACGAAAAAGAGCAAGAGTTAGTCAAACAAAGCAGTAGCGAATATCTCTAGGATTTCATTCCTAACAGTTAACTTAAGAATCCAAATATAACAGAAGCCATGCCAAAATATTTATGCTTTCATTGTTCACATATAGAGCACTTGCTACCCACCAAAGTAAAATTAGAAATATTCTGGCCAAGATCACCAATAATAGGTGCTTAAAGTTACACTCCTAGATCCATATATAGATATTAAATAAGTGACCTGCTTCTTCAAAAGTGGTGAACATCCAGCAGCTCCCCTTTGCTCAGATTTGAATTCTGTATCCCACAACTTCCATCTCCTAATGTGTTTGTAAGAAAAAGGAAGCATGACATGCCAGCTGAGAACTATGCTTTGATCCAACGAAACACTGAGTGACATGTCTACACTCCAGTTGATTGATTTAGCTAAATCAAAACTAGTTTGAGTAACAACAGCGGTGAAGCTGTGGGAACATGGGTGGTTGCGCTGGCTAGCCTCACCCACCAGGATCCTGCATCCATACTCAAACAGCCACAGCTGTTGTGGCTTCACTGCTATTGTTAGCCAAGCTAGTGAGATTAAAGCTACCTCGGCTATGTCTACAAGATGCTATCACACATCCTGACTACATTACGGGATGCCATCACACATCCCAACTGAAGTGCACATATACCTAAAATCATGTGCCTAAATTTAAGCATTTTCTTGAGTGCTTCGCTCAGGGCTTCATTGCTTGAATGTTCACTCATTTGTAAAGTTTAACTACATTTGAACTTTGCTAGTTGAAAGTTAGTAGAACATTCTGGCTGAGTGCTCTAGTCAAACTTTTTCATATATGTGAGTGGAGTGAGGACGGGAAGAGGGACCTGGATAATTCCAATTCACTCATCAAACATGCATCTCTCCTATCCTGTGTTCTGTAATTTCCCTCACAGACCTACAGTAAGGGAATGAAATTGGATGAAATTTCCCAACATTAAATTGTACTCCAAAGATTCACCCTATAATATGTGTACTAGGAGTGGGATTTTTAAAAGCACTCAGTGTTGGTCAAGGCAATGGGAGTTTTACTGTTCACTTAAATGGGGGACAGAGTTGGGTCAGTACGAAAGGCTTCAGTATATTCAAAGGTTACTTTTGTTTGAAGAAAATTGAATGGAATGGTTATAGGGGTGTAAGAACCGCCACAGTGCATCAAACCTAGAGACATGATTTTCCTTTGTTGAAGCCATATTGGTTAATCACCAGTATATCAGGCTCTCTGAGTGTTTTATAATTTTCTTTTAAATTAATTTATCTGGTTTGGGAAGTAAGGCAGTTATCAGTCATTGAGGATACCTTTGGAATCTTGTTTTCAGATAGGTGCAAAACTTACCATCCTGCAGATCTGATACAGTAGTTGATTTTATTGAAATATTGCCATTTTTGGTTCTCAGCCCTGCCACTTCAAACTTAGCATATTTTTGTTAGCCAATTAGCTGCTTCATTCTGATTTATCTAGTGAAAGAGAGAGATTACAAAAAGCCTAACTCTGTTGCAGAAGGCAGAGTGGAGATTTAATTAGAAGCAATGGATACATCATATTAGTTTATAGCTATTGAGCCTTTCACCACTATTTCACTTTTTAAAATGAGAAGCAGTAGTGATTGAAAGTCGTTATTCTGTGATGCCCATTAGGGGCTTATGTGAAACAAGTTGATTATCTCAGTCCAACAGAAAAGTGGAGGAATTGAGTGATATGGAAACCTTTAAAGTTGGTCCCTACAGAACAAGGTTTAGACTCACTCACAATGTAGTCCAGTGAAGCTTGCACTTTTACTACCTGTGCTGTACTTGTTCTGTGGATGAACTGAAAAATTCAACTTTTAGTGCCATCTTCCACAGGAGTATATTCATTTAAGAAAAAAATAGAAAAAATTGATCTTAATTGGTAGCCTGTATCCTGGTGTTCTGCAGCCCTATATTGGTTGATGCTCTTTATATAGGTTGGATTGGAGCTAATACTTTTATAAAATAAAGCTTAAAAGCTGCACACATCCATATAACTTCCCTAGGTCACAGTGAATTTGGATCAGGCAGTCTGATCATTTGAAATGCATATTTGTGCATTTTCAGTACATAACTGGGAGATCGTTATTTCAAATAGTGAATTATTTTCCTGTTTCCCTGCTTACAGACCTTTTGACTGAATAAACAAAACAGGTGTAACCCTTCTGCCCCTCTGAGTTGGCAGCAACAAGGGCCGGGTTCAGTATCCAGGGGTTCCGTTTCAGTAACACAATGCATAACCGGCTCGAGCCCGCACCCAGTGACCTGGGACACTCTCATATCACACCCCCCTGGGCGCCTCTAGGAGGCAATACTTCCCCTCTCGCAAGCACAGAGTCTGAGTGTGGCAAAATCTTTTTAATAAAGGAAGGAATCAATGCGGCATCCCATTGGAGAAACACCACAAACAGGGTTATAACACAAACCATAAACAAAAACCCACCTCCAAGTACGTTTGGCACTGTCCTTTTTCCCCTTAGGGTTTTAAGTCCAATCACCCCAAAGTCCAACAACCCAAAAGTCTCTGGTCAATGCCACCCCAGAGTTCGACAGTTTATCTGTAGAGGTCTCTCCCCCCAGCCTGGGTAGAAAGGGGCACCTTACGTGGTCCAGGGCCAACTGCCCTGCCTCTCCATGGGTTCTGCTTCCGCCTTCTCCACGAACTGCTCCGCTTCACCAGCCGATCCACTCTGCTCCTCCAGCCGTCCTCAGAAACTGCTCCTCTCCACCAGCTGCTCTGCTCCATGAGCTGCTCCAGTTCTCCCTGCAAACTGCTCAGCTCTGCTCACTCTGTGGGCCGCTCCACCCGTCCCACAGCTACTCCGCTCTGCCAGCCACTCCGCTGCCACCAGCTGTCCCGTGATCCGCTCCAGCCATCCCCACAACTGCTCCACTCCACCAGCCGCTCTGTTCCACAGCATATCTTCAGGCTCCCCCACTAGTTAGCACAGTACTCAGTGCTCTCAGCTCAGTAATTTCAGCTCTTAGTGATCTCAGCTCTTAGTAGGGGAGCCCCAGTGCTAGTGCACCATTAGCTCAGTAACCTGTATTTAGATTCTTGAGGGAATAAAAAAAATCAACTCTGACATTCCACAGTGGAGAGAGAAGGGGGTGGAACTGGTGCATCTGGCTCCGCAAGGAGACTGCACCACCAGGCACAGATACCTGTCCCCAGCCTCTCTCAATTCACTGGGTTTGGAACCCATGTCCCTTGTCTAGCAAGTACCACTCAACTGAGGGTGAGTCATTTGTCACCGAGCAGTCCCACAGCTCAGCAGTCTGGGATAGGGTAGGTGTGCCTATGCAAATACACTCTCTGAAATTCTTTCCACCTGATGTCAGGGTAGAGCTTATCCTGACTCTGCTTACACAGGCATACACAACTAAACAAAAATTCAGACTTAAACATCTTCAGGGTTATGGGAGCTTGAAGCAGTTACTCAACTTCAATGCTAATATTTTGGGCATTGTTCCAACCAGATCATAGTGTATGCAGGAGATAACAAGACTAGTTCTGTATTTTTTCCCAGATGTTTTTGCTAGTAGGAAGTTCTGCCACTATTACAAGGGTAAACTCTATGCTTGGCAGCACCTTATGTCAGACTCTGGAATGGAATTTTGTGTATATGTTATTTTTCCTGCCTGGCAAAGATGTGCTCTGACTTTAGGACATGGAGCATTACCACATCATTTGGCTGACAACTTCAATTCCTATGAGAAATTATGGCATTACAAAAACACTGGCATGCATCAATTTAAATTTTGCTTTCCCCTTGTCATAGTTATAATTTCTTACAAGTTTACACACGTGAATCATCCTCCTTTTTCAGGGGCAAGCATTCATGGGCTGCCTAAGCAGACTCAGATGCAGTGTGATACATGATGAATAAAGACATGATAAATGAACTTCAAAGTCAATACAGTCTGAGAGGAATTAATATTTGGAACACCGTTATTTCTCTTAAATGGCTCACGATGAAAGAAACAAAGGACTTTCATCATGGTACCAATAATCACCTAGGAAATGTTAACCCACAGTGTCCCTATAGATATTACTCAGTATGAATTATGAAATAATGGTTGTTTTGCTAGATGTCAAGTATAATACTTCTGGCATATTAGTGCCTAACGAGCTTTATTTATACTGATGTTGCAAACTTCAAGATTTGCTCAAAAACCATTTTAATTTTTACAAGGTGCATAAGGGGAATTTATGAAAAGGCAGCAAATTACAGATTTGCATATGCTCTTGCAGGTTGCAGAGTGTCAGTCAAAGGGCCCCCTTTGGAAATTACATCTCCCTATTTCTTTGTGAATAATATAAAATGGTTGGTTTCCTCTTTTAATATTTTTCTGTAATGGATCCGGGAGGATTTGACTATTTATTAAAGAAGGGCAAATTGGTTTGCATGAACTAAGAACTGACCTGAAATTTCCCCCAACTCAAACCAAACACTTTTCCGTATGCATGAAAATGTTGAGATAATTTTCACTTTTATGCATCATAGCATTTCCAGCTTTTGGTTAAGACTGGATATGCTGCAAGAAATGCCATACATCTGTCCCAATAAATACTTAACATCTTGCTTGAAAGCTTGTTTTTTGCCCTATTTTGAGTTTTGTCTTGTCCACTTGGAAGATTGTTATTTCTAGAAAGAGAAGAGAGAAAGTCTCAGTGGGTGCTGTAGGTGGAAAAGGGCTGTTAATTTTGTATTATTTTGCTTTTTGGGCTACGTATTTTGCTCTTGGTCTACCTAAAAGGAGCAGACACCACGGTGTGATCTGAAGAAGTGGGGTTTTTACCCACAAAAGCTTATTCCTAAATAAATCTGTTAGTCTTTAAGGTGCCTCTGGATTCCTTGTTGTTTTTGTGGATACAGACTAACACGGCTACCCCCTGATACTTGACATGGTTGATGGGGCGTTCACCTCACTCTGGCCTGCAAATGGTTAATGTAGCCCTAGGGAGACTGTGTGAAAAGCTGCCAATAGGAGAAGGGCTGTGAGAAGCAGCCAGTCAGAATGGGGCAGGCCCATATAAGAAGATCTGCAAGGCAGAGCAGAGTCAATGGCTCCCTGGAGCTTGAGGAGGGAGAACTGGCAGCCCTGCAGGAGGAAGAAAGCTAGTACCTTGGACAGAATGGAGTTGGGTAGGATCAGGGAAGAGAGAGAGAGCTTCTGGCTGACTGCTAAGACTGGCATGCTGAGGCCCTGAGATAAGGTGCTGGGGCTGCAGGGAAGTGGCCTAGGGAACTAGACTGAGAGATTGGAGGTATGCAGTGTGTGGCTGTCATCTACTGGGTCTCTGGCCTGGGACCCAGAGTAGTGGGTGGGCCTGGGTCCCTCCCTTATCCTCACTCAGTGGGAAAGTGGCTGGACCAGACGGTGGTACACTTCCCCCGGAACAGGGGAGAACAGAATGGGGCACAGTCCACTGTGTCTTGAAGAGGATATTATGTTCTTTGGAACAGCATGCTTCCAGGAGCAGAAGTGATGGCGGGCAAGACATCACCAAAAGTTAGCATGCCAGCCTGTGGAGTTGATCGGCAAGATGACCAGCACGAGACATTAGGAGGTGGTGAGTTGCACCCCATCACAATTACCTTATCACACTGAGTATGTGTAATCATAGAAAAATATGATATTTCCCTAAATGTGTAATGTGATCTCTAGGGATGAGCTGAATTTTAAATAGCAGATTTGAGTTAAATTCAACAAGTGTGGATTCAAAGAAATATTTGTGAATTCAAAATTTTGTTAGTTCACTGATTGAACTATGTTTTGGAAAAAATTCCACATTTTTTCATTTTATCTGTTTTGATGTTTGATCTAAGTATCTCCTGCCCAAATTTCTCCAGCTCATATATCTATTTCAAATAGATAGAAATAGGACATTTTTAATATTACAAGTTATTCAATGTCTCTGCTAATGATCTCATAATGACCAGACCTTATTTTGATAATACAGTATGATAAAAATATGGTAAATACTGACATTTTAATGTACACTAGTGTAATTCCAACTCTAATTAAAAATAAGAGAATGAGAGAAAGAATTAATAGATTTTAAGGCCAAAATAACCAATTATGATCATCTAGCCTGATCTCCTGTGTAACACAGGTCATAGAATTTCATCCAGTAATGCTTGCATCAGGACCTTAACTTTTGGTTGAGCTAGAGCATAGCAAGACTATAGATGGAATAGTTTCTTTTCATGGGACATCAGAAAGTGATGAAAAAATCACATCCTATGGTCCTGCCTCATCTGGAAAAAGGATGTTTTTCTGGCACTGGCATGTTCTGATTTGTGTAGTGCACTAAATGCCCCAATAAGAACAATGTGGGTAAAACCAGACAATCACTATGCTCTCAAATAAACTTACACAGGAAAATGTTAAAAGACAAAAATACTCTATCAGCTGGGAGTGAATACTTTTCACAAATAGATCACTTTACATCTGACCTAGCAGACCTCATCCTCAAAAGAAACCTGTATAACACTTTGAAATGATGAGCTTGGGAGTATAAATGCATATTTTTTCTAAACACTAAAAATCATGGTCCTAATAAAGACACTGGATTTATGGCTTATTATAACAATTTATGACCTACTAGCCCCACTCCCTTTTTGTCCTATCTCTACAGGGGTGTTAACAAGCCACTTCACCTTGAATGGTCTCTTAAAATACGTGCTAGCCACTTATGCTAACCTATCTGTTCAGTCTTGTATTTAGCTGTGACACTCTGAGTACCTTTCCCAGACCAGAAGAAGAGCTCTGTATAGCTCAAAAACTTGTCTTTCTCACCAACAGAAGTTGGTCCAATAAAATATATACCCTCTTTGTCTCTCTAATATTCTGATTTACAATTTTGGAACTTTCACAATACAATTTGAATACATCCAGATGGTTTGGTAGAAGCCTTCTCATTGGACTTTAAAATCTCTTTTAAAACTGTATTTTAGTTGATAAAAGGGTTGAAGTGAGATTTCAAGTAATCACATATTACTGTATGTCCAGTTTGTATTATTGTACTTTTCACCTGAATATGAGCTAAGATCAGGTTTTTGTTTTAGTCAGTCCAGCAGCAAAAAGTTAGGAGTAAACTAAAACATTGTTATTATTTCATTTTTACCTTTACATAATGCTTTTGCAATAGTTGAACTGTGCTACATAATAAGGCTCAGTGCCTCGGGGTCTTTATATTAGAAAGACACAGCAGGTGCAATAGTGCTATAATTCAACTATTAACAGTAGTATGTTGTGTGGAGATAGATACTTGGTAATGATAACTGGTGCCTTATAAATATGAAAAGTGACATGCAAAGTAAAAAAATGTTTGCTGGTGACTACTTTTTTATGATGTATAGCTCTGACCTCACAGGTTTTCCCTGTTTTTCTGTGTCCGCTTGCTTCCCTTAACTTAACATATAGCAGGTCTCCATTTTCCTTCTCAACTGCTTTGGAGCTTCGGAAATAGTGATGTCATAAGAGTGAGGGGAATGGCAGTTCTTCTTTCTCATTCATATGAATCTGACTTCACTAAGCAAGGGGAAGAAGAATTTCAGTTTAGCTTGGAGCCCACACTGACATTCTTCAGGTCTTCCAAAGATCTATGCTTCCTTGTATAAGAGAGAGACAGACAGATAGTTGGCAGTATCTCTATATATCATAAGAATATAAGGCATTGAAATACCCAAACAAATGTTGCTGAATTTTGTTTTTCACTTTACAGCTACTTTTAAGATACACATCTCTGGAAGATAGGCACATATTGTTACTCTCATTTAGTAGATATGGAAACTGAGGTACAGCAAGGTTGGGTCACTTATCTCAGTACACAGGGGACTTCCGTAGTACAATATAAATCCAGACCTTCTGACCCGTAGTCCTGTGAATTAACTATTTTACAATTGTGTAATTTAAGTGCTATTATGTATTAAGTAAATCCTTGTTTGACATATCTGAACATTAACTAAAAGGGTGGATTTTAAGAATAAATAACTATGAAACCCGAGATTGGAAAAGCCAGTCTCAAAGTTAGTTTAACAAGAAAAAAATCTTTCTTCAATTATTTAGTTTCAAAGCAATCTGCAGCACAAATGTAATCTTCCCAGCATAGCATGATTTACTATATCAAAGATCTCTGTAATCTTTACAAACAAAAGTCCTATCAGTTATCCATTGTCATAAATCATTTCCAGAACCTAAGAATAACTCTAACATTAGAACGCCCGAGTTAAAAAAAATAGATTGTCTTCAGTTTATAAAACATGAGTCTCAGTAAATGTCATTAGCAGCTTCTGGAACATCTTTCCAGAAGTACATTTATCATGAACAGTATAAAATCAAGTCTGCAGCCTATCCAGGACTACTCGGTCAATTTACAGAGCTTTTTAAAAAAATAAATACTATGCAGAGAATGAAAGTAGAACCAGAAAGGAGTGGGGAAAGAAATTAATTTAGATTTGTCAGTTTAGAACAACAACAAAATTTCTAAAACACAACTACTAAAATGTTCTTTTCGTTTAAAATAAGCATACGTTCCTATGGCTATAGGCTGTGCTGTAGTATAAAGGGAAAAATTGATTTTAAGTATGCTGAGGAAACAATGATCCTCTAGTATACAACAAGCAATATAATGATCATCAAAATCTGCAATGTGGGAAACCATAGAAGGAAATGGGATAGAAGAAGACAGCTTTATATGACACAGGTAAAGGAGATGATGCCATTTCAGTTGCTTTTGTCACCAGACTAACCAGAAAGGATGATAAGTACCATTAAAGCATCAAGAGATTTTTTTCACATATATCTTTCTAATTTGCTGTTGGTTTGTTGTAAAACCTAACTAGTTGAATACAAATATTACATATAGGTCTAATTGAAATAAACAAATGTAAGGAAAATTCATAATTCATATTGATACTACCCTTGAGTTTTTTACACAATTTAGAAGATACATAGCTCAGTTGGAAAAATCCTTGGTTTTGGTTTAAGTTAAACTCTTGAATAAATCTGTAAAAATTGATTCATTTAAAATAAAATATTAATTTTCCTGCAGTCATGTTTGATGGCCAGAGGAATGGACTGATTGCTATTAAGTAATCTTAAACATATTTCAAAATATGAGATTAGACAGTGGCAACTGGTCAAGGTTGGCAAAACATGTGCTATATTTACAAAAGTATTTAAAATGGGGGTATGGATAGCACGGTTTTTTTCATCTTACATGATAATGAAGAACCAAAGGTAGCATTTGGCTAAATATGCTGACCTCCAGACTTATTTCTTTAATTTTATTCCAGCTTCAGAAGGTTTTATGTAAATTGTCATCTTAAAATTGTCTATGTATTGTATGTCCACGTCAAAAAAAGATTGGCTTCATGGCTTTATAGAGCAGGAGGACTGACCAATAACAGTCTGTTCATGCTAACGCTCTTGCTGCTGCCACGTCTGTTGTTCTAAAAGCTATGGCACCAAACTCCACTTGTGCTGATGCCAATGAACACTCTTGATTGATGGGACATAGAACATGTTCTGAACCTGAGAACTCTTGCCATACAGTAAAAATACCAGCACATAAAATAACAGATAATACAAGCAGCTTCTCCTGAAAATGCCAAAAATACATATATCAATATTAATGTCCAAGAAAGTCAACTCCTGGTGCAGCAAGTTGCTAAACGCTACCATTTGCTCCACAGCCATGGAAATGTGAAAGCAGATCCTATAAAAAAAGAACATAGTCAAATGCCAGCGCACTTATGTAGCATGGTAGTCCTGGCTGAAAGGTTATAATTCCCCACAAATGATGTAGTACAGCTGCACCGAATTATGTGTGTGACATTTCCCAGGGTGCAACCTGAACTACTGTGTCCTGTTAGCTGTTCATCCTGGGATGCCTTTTAGACTGCTCTGCTAGTGAACAGTAAACTTCTCCAGGCTCTGATCACTCACAGCTGCCAGCATGCCATGTCACTCCTATCTAGTATATGAATGCTCTGCCCAGCCATCCATAAATTACATGCAGGATGATGCACACATATCCCTCAGTCCCAGCCTTGCTCCCCAGAAATGTGCGTCTTCTACTATTCAGTAGCCCACTGGACTATACCTGTTCATAAATAAGAATGGGAATGATTTATGCACCAGCCTTATTGTGTCATGTGGAGGTTTCCAAACACTTCAATAAAACACACAATAAACAAACAAGTGTATTTGCTACCAGAAGATAGATTTTAAGTGATTATAAGTGGTAAGGCATAAAAGTCAGAATTGGTTACAAAAGAAATAAAATGATAAAACCACAAGCTAATTCCTTAACTTTACCAGGCTAAATAAGATGTGAAGCAAACATAATTCTCACCACACACAATGCTGCAGGCAATTCTCAGTTCACAAGCTGGATTTTCTTTCAATCTATGACAACTCTCCTTAGTTCAGTGTTCTTCAGGTGATGTTATGAATAGAGAGATGTAAGATAAAGAGGAGAGGGGCGGGTAGAGGTATTTTTCCCTCTTCTTATATCCCAACTGTTGTGTTCTGGAAAAATCCTTGCTGGGTCATATGAGTAGGCAGTTCTACTGCATATGTCAGCTCCAAACAGTCTTTCAGATGAATGGTAAATTTCCTGTTTACAGCTCCCCTGCTAGTGAATCTACGATTAAGCAGGTATTGGCTCTGTCGCACTTCGCTGGTGTTCCATTGTGACTTTGTCTCTGAGGAACTGGTTTATGGGAGTTACTCAGAATTGCAACATATTTCAGTAACAATTATACATCAAAATCTCATAATTTCACATGCAGTGTTGTTACACACATTTCAACAGGATAATAATATTCAACAGATTATGAGTTTTCAAATGACACCACTTCGTACAAAATATATCATAACCATGTAAAAGTGGTGAACATAGGTACAGGATACTGTTCCTGACAGCTTGTATTCCATCTGTGTATGGGATGTTCGTGTAGAGAGCCTCTACATCCATGGTGGCTAGGATGGTGTTTTCTGGAACGTCACCAAAGCATAGTAGTTTCGACCGTCAGGAGGAGTCCACATGGAGAACTCACTGAAGGGCTGTCTGGACCTCTACATTGAATGCTTCCGCCGATGTGCACAGGCAGAAATTGTGGAAAAACAATATCACTTGCCTCATAACCTAAGTCGTGCAGAACGCAATGCCATCCACAGCCTCAGAAACCATCCAGACAAAGAGGCCTATAAAGGAGGTGCTGTTGTCATCATGAACAGGTCTGACTACCAAAAGGAGGCTACCAGTCAACTCTCCAACACCAAATTCTACAGGCCACTTCCCTCAGATGCCACTAAGGAATACACTAAGAAACTGCAACATCTACTCAGGATACTCCCTAGACTAACACCGGAACAAATCAACATACCCTTAGAGCCCCGACCAGGGTTATTCTACCTACTACCCAAGATCCACAAACCCGGAAATCCTGGACGCCCCATCATCTCGGGCATTGGCACTCTCACTGAAGGACAGTCTGGATATGTGGACTCTCTCCTCAGACTCTATGCCACCAGCACTCCCAGCTATCTCCGTGACACCACTGATTTCCTGAGGAAACTACAATGCATTGGTGACGTTCCAGAAAACACCATCCTAGCCACCATGGATGTAGAGGCTCTCTACATGAACATCCCACACACAGATGGAATACAAGCTGTCAGGAACAGTATCCCTGATGATGCTACAGCACAACTGGCTGCTGAGCTCTGTGCCTTTATCCTCACACACAACTATTTCAAATTTAATGTCAATATATATCTCCAGATCAGTGGCACAGCTATGGGCACACGCATGGCCCCACAATATGCTAATATTTTTATGGCCGACCTAGAACAACGCTTCCTCAGCTTTCGTCCACTCATGCCCCTTCTCTACCTACGCTACATTAATGACATCTTTATCATCTGGACCCATGGGAAGGAGTCTCTGGAAAAATTCCACCACGATTTCAACAGCTTCCACCCCACCATCAACCTCAGCCTGGACCAATCTACACGGGAGGTCCACTTCCTAGACACCACAGTGCAAATAAGTGATGGTCACATTACCACCACCCTATACCGAAAACCTACCGACTGCTATGCCTACCTTCATGCCTCCAGCTTCCATCCCGGGCACATCACACGATCCATTGTCTACAGCCAAGCACTGAGGTACAACCGCATCTGCTCTAACCCCTCAGACAGAGACCAACAACTACAAAATCTCCACCAAGCATTCTCAAAACTACAATACCCGCAGGAGGAAATAAGGAAACAGATCAACAGAGCCAGACGTGTACCCAGAAGCCTCCTACTGCAAGACAAACCCAAGAAAGACACCAACAGGACTCCACTGGCCATCACATACAGTCCCCAGCTAAAACCTCTCCAACGCATCATCAGGGACCTACAACCCATCCTGGATAATGGTTTCACACTTTCACAGGCCTTGGGTGGCAGGCCAGTGCTCGCCCACAGGCAACCTGAAACATATTCTCACCAGTAACTGCACACCGCACCATAGTAACTCTAGCTCAGGAACCAATCCATGCAACAAACCTCGATGCCAACTCTGCCCACATATCTATACTAGCGACACCATCACAGGACCTAACCAGATCAGCCACACCATCCTAATATCTGATTTGTGTCCGTTTATCGTTTTCCGTAGCGATTGTCCAGTTTGGCCGATGTACATAGCAGAGGGGCATTGCTAATCTGGTTAGGTCCTGTGATGGTGTTGCATATCTACACCAGCGACACCATCACAGGACCTAACCAGATCAGACACACCATCACCGGTTCATTCACCTGCACATCCACCAATGTAATATACGCCATCATATGCCAGCAATGCCCCTCTGCTATGTACATCGGCCAAACTGGACAGTCGCTACGGAAAAGGATAAACGGACACAAATCAGATATTAGGAATGGCAATATACAAAAACCTGTAGGAGAACACTTCAACCTCCCTGGCCACACGATAGCAGACCTTCAGGTGGCCATCCTGCAGCAAAAAAACTTCAGGACCAGACTTCAAAGAGAAACTGCTGAGCTTCAGTTCATTTGCAAATTTGACACCATCAGCTCAGGATTAAACAAAGACTGTGAATGGCTTGCCAATTACAGAACCAGTTTCTCCTCCCTTGATTTTCACACCTCAACTGCTAGAACAGGGCCTCATCCTCCCTGATTGAACTACCTTATTATCTCTAGCTTGCTTGCATATATATACCTGCCCCTGGAAATTTCCATTACATGCATCTGACGAAGTTGGTATTCACACACGAAAGCTCATGCTCCAAAACGTCTGTTAGTCTATAAGGTGCCACAGGACTCTTTGCTGCTTTTATAGATCCAGACTAACACGGCTACCCCTCTGATACTTGAATTGGAATGTTGTTTTCGTTAACGTGTTTTTCTCTAAAAGCCTTTGAATCTGGCCCAAATGCTGTCGCTTATTAATATTTCACATAATAAATGAATACTTGTTTGTGCTCCACAAAATTCTCTTCACTTCAGAAAATTACTGTAATTACTTACACAATGCTGTATATTTGTCTCTTAAGAATATTAGAATGGCCATTCTGGGTAAAACCAAAGGTCCATCTAGCCCAGTAGCCTGTCTTCTGCCAGTGGCTGGTATGAGATGCTTCAGAGGGAATGAACAGAATAAGACAATTGTCAAGTGATCATTCCCTTGTCATCCAGTTCCAGCTTCAGGCAGTCAGAGGCTAGGGACACCCAGAACATGGGATTGCATCCTTGACCATCTTGGCTAATAGCCATTGATGGACCTATCCTCCATGAACTTATCTAATTCATATTTGAACCCAGTTATACTTCTGGTCTTCATAACATCCCTTGATAGTGAATTCTGTAAGTTGACTGTGTGTTGTATGAAGAAGTACTTCCTTATGTTTGTTTTAAAGCTGTTGCCTATTCATTTCATTGGGTGACACTTGGTTGGTGTGTTATGTGAAGGGATAAATAATAGTTTTTTAATTCACTTTCTCCACATCATTCATTTTATAGATCTTCAGTCCTCACTTGTCCAACCTGAAGATTCCCAGTGTTTTCAATTGTTTGTCATATAGAAGTTGTTCCATATCCCTAATAATTTTTGTTGCATTTTTCTGTACTTTTCTGTTCAGTGGCTTCTAAGCAGATTCTCACCCTCTGCCTAGAACACTGTCAGTGTAGAAAAACTAACACAGAATTTATGTGGGCCTTTCCTGGATCCCTGCAGCATCCAGAATGTCTGAGTTTTTAAGCTGTACAGATCACTGCTCTATGCCAAGTATTTACAGCACTTGCTCTCAGCATGGAAATTAAATTATGAAAAAGACATACCATAACTCCTGTGATAAATGTCTACATCAGGGTTTCTCAAACAGGGGTCACCACTTCTGTAGGGAAAGCCCTTGGCGAGCCAGGCTAGTGTGATTACCTGCCCCGTCCGCAGATCCGGCCGATCGTGGCTCCCACTGGCCACAGATCGCTGCTCCGGGCCAATGGGAGTTGCTGGAAGTGGCGGCCAGTAAGATCCTCGGCCCGCCTGAGAATCTATGAATTGATTATTATGTTTTTCATTCTGATTACTGGGATCATTTCCTAGCAGTTAATCCATCTGAACAGGAGAGGGGAAGCTATTATTGATTTCTAAGTCATTGATTATGGTTTATCGTAGTAAAAATCCTCCTAAAGCTGATTGCTACCCCAGGTTGGATCCAGTGCCCATTTGCAGGGGGCACTGACATTGAGATATGCCTTTTGTTAACAAAAGCACTGTCATGCAGGTGCGTGCTAATGAGTATAGTTGGTAATTAATTAACAAAATGTTTATATGGACTAATTGCAAGGAGCTTGTTCCTTCTATAACAATCACAGGATACTTTGCATGAAAGTATCTCAATCAGAATTTAAAAAATTTTTGGAATAATGTTACTGCTCCTAAATAAAACACAGTCTTTTCAGTCCATTATGCACTGAACACTGTGCTTTATTTAGAAATTAAGTGCATATTTCAAAAATACCATTAATTTCTTTTTAATGAAGGTGTATATTGTAACTGCCTTGTATCAAAAGAGGGATTCAGAAGACATACACTATGACACATCTAGAAATTAACATATGAAGCTTCAAATGATGGGGGATTTCTCTTTTTAACATACGTATAACTTTGATTTCATGATTAATCTTGTAAATAATTTACACTAATAAAAGTGTACTGGGAAGGTACTTTCATATGTATAGGAAGTATTGTATTGAGTGAAGCACTACCAAAGAAATTTCTGCCTATCACTAGAAATACATTGCAGTAAATTATAACTGAATACAAATATCTGATCCAAAGTGATATGAAATTTAAGAATGTTTTTGCACAAATTGCATTTTTGTTCCTCTGACTTGCTACATTAAGTTAATTTCATATAATGTTATGAATGTTATAATAATGGTATGTGCATTCAGTTCCCTTTAAAATATTAAACAGCTCTCACTCCATGTTTTTATAATAAGTAAACCCTGATTTGTATGTTAATTCAGTTTGAAGGATCTGATGATATTTTTTGCTTCCATTAGGATATATATTTGTCTTAGAGAGGTCATGACATAGCAAGATATTGCACTAAATCTATGAATCATAAACAGTTCTATGGATATTTTCACTCTAAATATTTGACTGCCTTCAAATTTTCTATTTAAATGCTTCAAACCTAAAATGTGTATTGCCTTTTGGTTCTCTGATGCTGGCTATATAACAGGCTCTCTTATTCAGCATGTAAAATGACAGGATTTATAGAGTGAAAATGTAAATGAATTTCCTGCATGTCAAACTTTCTTGTCCTGGAGCCATTTTCCTCCTAATCCCTACTAACACAACACCTATTATGGTCAGAGACCATTGTAGAAAGAGTTTAGGTGCTAGGGTTGGATTACTAGCCTAAACTTGCTATTATGTATTAGAGATTTCAATATGAGATAAACTCAAATGGCGAATTCATTATCTCTGTCATAGTTACAGTATAGAGGAATGACTGGCTGTGGAAATGCAAACTTCATATTTACTTATTATTATTATTTATTATTTATATTATTGTAGCACCTAAAAGCTCCATCTATGAACCAGAACCCCATTGTACTCAGTGCTAGGTACACACACAACAAAAAGAGAATATTTGCATTAAAGATCTTACAATCTATGTGTAAAGCAAGAGACAATGGATGGATATTAACATATGGGGGAGGACAAGGCAACAATGAGATAACATTGGCCAGCATTGTACAGTGTGGTCTCAGCACACCAGTGGCCTAACAACTGTCAAGTTTTTGTAGGCCTCACAGCAAAGGAGAGTTTTCAGGAGGATTTGAAGGAGGAAAATGAGTTAGTTTTACAGATGTTTATGGGGAGCTTCTCCCAAGCATGGGGACAGCATGGGAGAAAGCACAAAGGTGCTTGTTTAAAAATGTAACAAATGGATGATGAAGGCTGTTTGGAGGTGGGAGTTGACCTTTTGATAGTGAATGAGAGATTATCGATTTATATGCGACAATACATATTTGCTGTATTTAGCCTGGTTAACTTTATACATTTTGTAGATGCTATTGTTTAGAATCTTTAACATCTCCTATGGTAGATATGCTACCTCTTTACAAAAATCACATAAGTAGCAGCACAAATTGTTTTGTAAATTCCCAGGTCAGTGGACTCTTGATCCTGCCAATTGTGATTCGGGGATGAGTTCATTAGTAGCACTTAGTTAAAGTTCATTATAAGCCTATGTGCAGCCTTCATTGCCCATTGCATGTAGTAAGAGGTTCAATATATCTGGTTGCATATTTAAACTTTCCACTTGAAAAACAGGTATGAAAGCTTTTAGTTGAATGAGGTGCACTTAGCAAAAATTGATAGCTATAGGAAGCTCTTTGGTAAATTAGCCGATACAAGAGATGTGATTGTTTGATGTCTTTGTTCTATTTCCCTTTATGATATTTTAAACTGTTCATTAACATAAAAGTACAGATGGAAAAAGCTGTGAATTTTGGAATGCTTACATCAAAGATCTAGCTGTTTTATTGTCCTCAAGTAACGGTAACTTGATGGTACTTTTTAGCATGCTAGACAGTAGAAACTATTCCTGCCAATGTACAGTTTTTTTTACAGTACATAGAAAAAGTAATATACTGGAGCAATCAAAATTTATCCATCTGTAAAATGACGCTAAGAATAATTTGCACTCCTCTAATGCTTCCCATCTGACTTTCTGAAAGTACTTTACAAACATCTATTGAATGAGACCCTCAGCACCTGTATGTTTATGGGGTAGGGAAGTATTATTCTCATTTGAAACTTTTGAAGCACAGAAGGTACATCTACACAGGGATAACAGATCTGTGACATGGCTGTGGCTGGCCTGAGTCAGCTGACTCAGGCTTGCAGGGCTAGGCAGTGGGGCTAAAATTTGCTGTGTAGACATTCTGGATTGGGCTAGACCCTGAGCTCTGGGATTTACCACCCTCACAGCTCTCCTGACTCCCAGTTATGGGCTTTAATTCCCAGACCATACTTTTTCTCTAAAATGCTGAAGAAATATGCATGTTTCTCAGAAATGAGCAAACCAATCTAGCAAGAACAGTGACTAATGGGCAGCAGGTTTTAAATAAACGTGAGGAAGTACTTCTTCACACAACACATGGTCAACCCGTGGAACTTATTGCCAGGGAATGTTGGAAAGGCCAAAAGTATAACTGGGTTCAAAAAAGAATTATCTAAGTTAATGAGGAATAGGTCCATCAATGGCTATTAGCCAGAATGATCAGGGATGCAATCCCATGATCTGGGTGTTCCTAAACCTCCATGTATCAGAAGCTTGAACTGCATGACAAGGGATGGATCACTTGATAATTGCCCTGTTCTGTTCATTCCCTTTGTAGCATTTGGCACTGGCCATTGCTGGAAGACAGAATACTGGGCTAGATGGGCCATTGGCCTGACCCATTCTTATGTTTTTACAAATAGTTTCAGAGCCTTTAAAAAACTCCTCTTTCAAACCTTAAACTACAGCTCTGTTTGGCCCAAAATTCACCTTTGCAACTTCTGCCTAACAGAAACCTTACAAACTAACTTGGCTACACCGTCACACAGACTGCACTTTACTTCACAAGGAGTGGAGCCAGGTTCTTCCTTATCTCAGTAGAAATTTCACATGGCCTACAGGCTTAGACATGACCTTTCCCTACCGGAAAGTTCCAAAATGGAGCTCAGACAGGAAGATCTTGAGACTTAATCCAGCAAACTGAAGATTCTCCCTGCATCCCTCCCCAAACAGTAACAAACAGGTGGGGACATCTGTCAGTCTTTGTTGCTATGATTGGGGGTAGTAGTGTAAATAAATCCATGTTCTGCAGACCAGGGGCGGCTCCAGGCCCCAGCACGCCAAGCGAGTGCTTGGGGCAGCAAGCCGCAGGGGGCGCTCTGCCGGCACCGCGGGGGCGGCAGGCAGGGTGCCTTCGGCAGCTTGCCTGTGGGAGGTCTGCTAGTCCTGCAGCATGGCTGCGGGAGGCCCGCCGAAGCCGCAGGACCAGCAGACCTCCTGCAGGCAAGCCGCCGAACACAGCCTGCCTGCCGTGCTTGGGGTGGCGAAATGCCTAGAGCCACCCCTTCCACAAACAGCAAACTACTATTAATCCTAGGACAAGAGACCCCATCTTTCAGCTCCAGAAGCACGGACCCCAGTCACTGGAACTAAAGAAGAATGTTTGCCGCTTTTTAGTAGTAGTAGATCCCTTTGAGTAGAGTCTGGAGGACAACAATATAAACTCATACAAAGCCAGCACATTACTGAATGGGAAGTCTCCTACCTTCCTATGAAAGGTAAAGGTTGAAATTTTAGACCGCCCTTATGCAGGCTGCACAAGAAGCCACCATTGTGTGGCTATGAGTTGGCCAGAGTCTTCCTGAAAATTTATTACAAACAGTGAAGCAGCAGACTGGGCAAACAGTTTGTGAACAACCCAGGAACTGAAATCACTTTTTGTTAAACCGTTCCTCAAATAACTTTGAAAATGAGCAAATTTGTTGAAACCTAAATGTTTGTGAGTATTTTGCAAAGTGAAAAAAAGGAGCAACTCAGTAGAATAAATTAACTGTGAATTGTTTGTCTAGCTCTAGAAAGGAGGTCAGCTAGGATCACTTTTTATAAAGCTAGGGGATCAAAAGACACATGGAAGGAGGAAAGACATTTCTTGTTGTGGTTTCACCCTGTTAGGATATGCATTTACTAAATGTAAAAGTGCAGAGAGTAATACAGGACATGATCCAACTCCGTACTAGTAAGTCTCCTGCTGTTTAGAGGCCAGATTGTGACACCCTCACTCAGATCAAGTAGTACCATATTCCATAAGCGGTACCATTTACTTCAATGGGACCAAACATGGAGGAAAGTGCTAATTCATGTTAGTGGATGCGTGGGAGAGCACCCCTGGAAAAAAATCCATAAATTAAATAATTTGCTCTTAGTAGCCACTACTCATTAAGACAAGAAAAAAAGACAAGACCCATGCAAATCAAAAGACAGTTTGAAGTCAAATTCATTGAAGTTAACGGAAGCTGTCAGGTGCTCAGCATCTCTGACAATCAGGCTACTTATTTAGAGGTCTAAATATAAGCACCCTAACTTTAATCTCCCATTTTTGGCCAAAGAGATTAATTGATAATGAAGGTAATACACTGGGGAAACAGCTGAGGCCTCAGAGAACACCTGATTTGGATTGATTTATATGTTATCACCTTTCCTTTCTGTTACAATATTCCTTCATTTGAGAATCAGTCTAGGTAGAAGTACTTCTATACAATTTGTATTTCCACTGTGTGTTGTAGAACAACCTTTTTTTTGTACATATCTGCAAAATAAATCATAATATTTTAATACAAAGATAATAAATGACCGAGTCTAAGTATTGTGCCTTGCCTGATACTCCTTGGTGGAAAGGGGCACCACCAGAGTTAAGTGCTCATCTTCAGTGTCTCAAAAAGGAGAAGATTGCATTTTCAAATGTAATTGCTGAGCGTCTGGTGAAGTGTAGCTGAATCACAGTACTGAACATAGATCAGGTCACTGAGTAGAGATGGAGGGCAACAAAGTGCCTGTAACAGACCAACTGGGCAGGGAGGGGCAATTTATTCCTTCAGAAAGACTACAGAGCACCTTTCCTGAGGCAGGTATTTTTGTATTTCAGTGCATGCAAACTAATCACTATGCAGGGAAAGGACAAAAACTATTTTTGAGCCTCTTACAAGGCAGAGCCCATTTGAAGATAAAAACCCATGCTGCAAAATATCATTTTCTAATAGTCGGAAATGGAGGGGAAATCTGCATCTGTTTGTAAACACAGGTTCCCACAGGGGGAAGAGAAATAACAATGGGGATTTTTAACTGGAAAGAGCAGAGCATTTTTTGTTAGAATAAGGAGGGGAAAAAACATATGAGGCTTACTGCATCATGGTACCTGACTGGTGCACTCGGAAACAATACAGAGTATCAAGGAGTGAGGAGCAAATGCTTTTGGCCATGGGGAGGCAAAGATGATTTTTTAACATATTGTTCACTAATACTGAGGGAAAATATCAGCACAATCACTGACTGTTTTTAATGGATCAAACAGTACTTAGCTAGATCAATTTCATTTGTGCTTTGCAATCCACTGTGTTTTATTTTTAACCTGTACTGCATTATTGTGTGACATCCCACCCAACCAATGCCTGTTTGAAGATTATATCCTGATACTGTCCCAAAGCACAGTTCCCGTTGCATGGATTTCAATGTGAAGGAGATGGGAGATAACTGTATTACTTTGTACCCATCTGTTTGTTTGTTGTGTAGTTTGCTACACATGATTATAAGGGCCTAATTCCAACAGAAGCAGACTGGATGTAGGCCAGAAAGTGGACATTAACTTCAGATAGCCCTATTTGCCAGTGCTTTAGGGACAATGCAGGAGTCAGTCACTTTTGAAGTTTTACCTCCACCATTCTGAGGTGAACAGTTTGGGTCATGGCCCCTCCAGGAAAGGGACACATAAACTGGCTTAACCAGGGTCGAGAGACACAGGGAAGAACAAAGAATTTACAGGTAGATAAAAGGAGCAAAGAGTCCTGTGGCACCTTATAGACTAACAGACGTTTTGGAGCATGAGCTTTTGTGGGTGAATACCCACTTCGTCAGATGCATGTAGTGGAAATTTCCAGGGGCAGGTATATATATATATGCAGGCAAGCTAGAGATAATGAGGTAGTTCAATTAGAGAGGATGAGGCCCTGTTCTAGCCGTTGAGGTGTGAAAACCAAGGGAGGAGAAACTGGTTTTGTAATTGGCAAGCCATTCACAGTCTTTGTTTAATCCTGAGCTGATGGTGTCAAATTTGCAGATGAACTGAAGCTCAGCAGTTTCTCTTTGAAGTCTGGTCCTGAAGTTTTTTTGCTGCAGGATGGCCACCTTAAGGTCTGCTATAGTGTGGCCAGGGAGGTTGAAGTGTTCTCCACAGGTTTTTGTATATTGCCATTCCTAATATCTGATTTGTGTCCGTTTATCCTTTTCCGTAGTGACTGTCCAGTTTGGCCGATGTACATAGCAGAGGGGCATTGCTGGCATATGATGGCGTATATTACATTGGTGGACGTGCAGGTGAATGAACCGGTGATGGTGTGGCTGATCTGGTTAGGTCCTGTGATGGTGTCGCATATCTGTACCCTACCTGTAGGAGAACACTTCAACTTCCCTGGCCACACGATAGCAGACCTTCAGGTGGCCATCCTGCAACAAAAAAACTTCAGGACCAGACTTCAAAGAGAAACTGCTGAGCTTCAGTTCATCTGCAAATTTGACACCATCAGCTCAGGATTAAACAAAGACTGTGAATGACTTGCCAATTACAAAACCAGTTTCTCCTCCCTTGGTTTTCAAACCTCAACTGCTAGAACAGGGCCTCATCCTCCCTAATTGAACTACTTCATTATCTCTAGCTTGCCTGCATATATATATACCTGCCCCTGGAAATTTCCACTACATGCATCTGAGGAAGTGGGTATTCACCCACGAAAGCTCATGCTCCAAAATGTCTGTTAGTCTATAAGGTGCCACAGGACTCTTTGCTGCTTTTACAGATCCAGACTAACACGGCTACCCCTCTGATACGTAGATAAAAGGGTAATCCTTGAAGAACACAGAGAGGGACACAGAGAGGCAGAGACTTCAGTGGTGCAGATTGTCCCTTCCCTGAAACAGAGTTGGGGATGTATGGATAAAATAAGTCTACTTAAACTTTAGATAAGACAGAGACTCATGTAGGTTGCCTTTTAAACATCAACATTTCCCCATGGTTACTAAACAGTGTTGTCTGTGGTACCAGAGAATTTCAGATAACACTTTGTGTGGTAAATGTGGGTAAAAGATTATATATTAATTATTAAAAAAAATCCTCTGTGTTCATTTACAGAGTTTCATCCTTTCATGAGAAAAATTGCCCAGGTGTTCGAAGAAGTTTTTCAAAATTTAGATGGATTAACATCTCAGTCCTTAATACTGTAATCTCCTGCTGAGGGTGGCTATTTTTTTTAAAAGATGAAAGTATGTTAAATCTCACTCCTGTGGTGCTTTTTCTTTTCTGACATAAGTGTGAAGGATGCATGACATTTATTATCAGCGGGCTAAAGAGAAAGATCTTTGAAAGTGCAGATGAAGTTAGATGATAATTCAAAATATCTCCTCACGTGACTTCTGGGCAATGTTAAAAGAAAGTTATTTTTGTCTCCATTATAGCTTAAAGGTAAAGCCAGATTATTTCTCCGATTGTTGCAATGATTTTTAGCTTTACAGGTGGTGATATTTCTTAGTTCCTAACATTTCTTATAGCAGATGCATAATTGTCCTAAAAGAATCTATTACAGGCTTAGATGACTTTTCTGAGAAAAGTTAGCAAGGAACAGTCTTGATGACTCTGGTGATTTATCTTGTCTTATAGGCATGGCCTGGCTGTGAACACTTCAATGACTGGGCTGGTGAGATGATGATTTTAAAGCCCTTTTGAAGTTTGCACAGCCAGTCGCAGTGCTTAACATCTATTCAAAAGGGGCCAGCTTTCTTTTATCAGAATAGGAAAAGACCATTGACATAACATGTCTAAACTATTTTGTTTATCTTACTATCACCTTTTTAATTTTTTCCCTAATCCAGCAGTCCCTTCATTCTCCACACTTCTGTTCTTGGAAACACTGGTCTGACTCAAGCCCTGGTGTAAGCATGTTATGACTTCCAGTGTTCTGCTGTCCATAACTCCTTTCCATCTTAATAGTTTTTGTTGCTTAACCTGTGTTTCCTAGTTTTCTACCCAACACTGTATTTTACCCCCTTTAATTTTTTTGATGTGAACCACTGTCAAATGTTTTCTGAAAATCTAAATATATTAATACATATACTGAAATTCACCTAGCAGCCATGGCGGTAATGCCTCCATGAAGTTAATTATGCTGCCTGACCTAGTCTATCTGAATCCATGGGGCTAATCTTAATCAAGGTGTGCTTATTCAGGTGTTCTCCTGTCACTTTGCAGCAAATAGTTTCCGAGATTTTCCCCGTGGTGGATGTTAGAATAAACACATTGGTTTATAGTTTCCTGGCTTGTTGCTAGACTCCCTTAAAAATAATGGCATTACATTTTCCACTTGCCAGTCAGTTACAGGTTCGCTTATTTCCTTGTTCACTTCCTTGTAAACTCCTGAATGGAGTTGGACTGTCCCTTTAAATACAGCTGACCTTTTAATATTTTAACTCCTGTTAACAATAATCAAATCAAATCGGAATTGGCAGATTACTCTCGGATTGGAGTGTTGTTGTTGTTTTACTAAAAACTAACATTTGAAATAAGGCAAGCCATTACCAAAGCGGTTTTGAGCAACGTTGGGAGCAGAAGGGATGCTGTGTATGTATATATATGTTAGGCACTCTAAGGCCTTGGCTACACTGGAGAGTTGCAGCGCTGGTGGTGGGTTTACAGAGCTGCAACTTACTCACCATCCACACTTGCAAGGCACATACAGCACTGATCTCCCTGGCTGCAGCACTGGCTGTACTCCTGCTCTGGCTGGGGTATAAGGATTATAGCACTGGTGATGCAGCGCTGCTCTGCAAGTGTGGCCACCAAAAGCACTGTAAATGGCCTCCGAGATATTCGGAGCCATCCCAGAATGCCTCTTCAGCCACTCTGCTCATCAGTTCGCACTCTACTGCCCTGGCCTCAGGTGACCCGCCCTTTAAATGCCCCAGGAATTTTAAAAATCCCCTTCCTGTTTGCTCAGCCAAGTGTGGAGTGCAATCAATCAGTGAATCTTTCCAGGTGACCATGCCTCCACGTGCCAAACGAGCCCCAGCATGGAGCAATGGTGAGTTGCTGGACCTCATCAGTGTTTGGGGGGAGGAAGCTGTGCAGTCCCAGCTGCGCTTCAGCCATAGGAATTACTATACTTATGGGCAGATCTCAAGGGCCATGCTGGAAAGGGGCCATGACCGGGACGTGGTGCAGTGCAGGGTTAAAGTGAAGGAGCTGTGGAGTGCCTATTGCAAAGCCCGCTAGGGAAACCGCTGCTCAGGTGCTGCCCCCACGACCTGCCATTTTTACAAGGAACTGGACGCGATACTTGGGGGTGACCCCACTGCCAATCCGAAGACCACGATGGACACTTCAGAGCGGGGGGAAGAGGGGGAGGGGAGGGGGGGAAGAAACTGAGAGTGAGGGTACTGGGGTGGAGGGAAACACCCCGGAGTCCCAAGAGGCATGCAGCCAGGAGCTCTTCTCAGCCAGGAGGAAGGTAGCCAGTCACAGCAGCTGGAACTTGGTGAAGGACAGGCAGAGGACTGGGTTCCTGGTAAGCAGCTTTTATTTGCACGCTGGAAATGTTTCGGGAGAGGAGCGGGGGTTAGGGCTGGGTGCATGCATGCCTAGATGAGGAATAGCCCATTGATGTGGTCTATCACGTCGCGGTAATCGGCCTCGGTAATCTCTTCAAAAGTTTCTGCCAGAGCGAGGGCAATGCGCTTGCACAAGTTTATAGGGAGAGCCACTGTGGTCCTTGTCACAGTCAGGCTAATGCGTCCGCGCCACTGTGCCACGAGGGGTGGGGGGACCATTGCTGCACACAGGCAAGCTGCATAGGGGCCAGGGTGGAATCTGCATTGCTGTAGAAGACCCTCCCGCTCTTCCCAGGTGACCCGCAGCAGCGAGATATCTTCCAGGATTAACTCCTGTGGAAAATGTTGGGAGGCTGTTCAGTGTAGATGCCCCCCGCAGCAGTTTGCTTTCCCCAACACACTGAAACTTCTGCACACCCCTGAAGCAATCATCCCCCCTTACTCACCATTTCCTGCCTTCTATGGGTTAGGTGTGCTCTGTTTGGTATGGGAAAAGTATGCTAGAGTGAAGACTGTAAACTCCTTCACTGTGTGGGAATAACTGTCTGGGTGAGATTATAAACAATGTAGCCTGTGTTAACTGTTGCCATTTCTGTCTTTTGAACAGTGTCCTTGACTACGGGACTGCCCGTATCATCCATTGGCCAGAGGCTACAAAACCTCAGGAAGAAGCCGTGAAAAAGCAAAGAAGACATGCTGAAAGCAATTATGGATCACTCTGCCAGAGAGAGTAAAAAACTGCAGGACTGGAGAGAAAGGGAAAGTAAGCTTCGCCAGAGAAATGCAGCGGCTAAGAAGAAAAGCACAAAGCAGCTGATAAGCATCCTGGCGCGCCAAACAGACTGTATCCAGTCACTTGTAGCCATGCAGGCAGAGCACTATCATGCCGCCCCCTCCCCGCCCCTGTCCCAAAACTCTTTCCCTTGTGCCCCAGTGTCAGCTCCAAACCCCCTTCCCCAGCATCCAGGTTCTTACCACCATCAGCTGCCCCCAACACCTGTATGTTCACCAACCAGCCCTGAGAACTATGACCCTTACCCTCAGCACTCAACTCCCATCACCATGCAGTATTTTCATCCTGAAGGGCAGCAGTCATTGCACAGCACTCCAGACAGGACATAGTCAAACCTGTGTCTGTACAGTTCACCACCCCACCCCCCTGCCCATTTAGATTTCCAAAATGTTGTGTGCCTATCAAGAAAGTTATTTTCTTTTCAATAAATGAATTCTTGGCTTTGAAAACAGTCTTTATTATTGCAGAAAGTGAAAGATAACGTAGCCCAGGAAAGAAACAGGCACTGCAAATCATTTTAGGAAAAACAGATTCCTACTAACATTGTAACCACTGCACTTCACTCCCGTGCAAGGCACCAAACATTACTGTTGGTTTTCAGCCTCAAATTCCTCCCTCAAGGCATCCCTAATCCTTGTATCCCTGTGCTGGGCCTCTCTAGTAGCCCTGCTCTCTTGCTGTGCAAATTCAGCCTCCAGGCGTTGAACCTCGGAGGTCCATTCCTGACTGAATGTTTCACCCTTCCCTTCACAAATATTATAGAGAGTACAGCATGCAGATATAACTGTAGGGATCCTGCTTTCCTCCAAGTCTAGCTTCCTGTACAGAGATCTCCAGCGCCCTTTTAAATGGCCAAAAGCACACTCCACAGTCATTCTGCACCGGCTCAGCCTGTAGTTGAACTGGTCCTTGCTCCTGTCAAGCTTCCCTGTACGCGGTTTCATAAGCCAAAGCATTAACGGGTAAGCGAGGTCTCTAAGGATCACAATGGGCATTTCAACGTCCCTTACTGTGATCTTGCAGTCTGGGGAAAAAGTCCCGGCCTGCAGCTTCCTGAACAGGCCACTGTTCCGAAAGATGCGTGCATCATGCACCTTTCCAGGCCAGCCTGTGTTAATGTCAATGTCAATGAAACGCCCACGGTGATCCACAAGCACCTGGAGAACGATAGAGAAATACCCCTTCCGATTAATGTACTCGGATGCTAGGTGAGGTGGTGCCAGAATAGGAATATGCGTCTCATCTATTGCGCCTCCACAGTTAGGGAAACCCATTTGTGCAAAGCCATCCAGAATGTCCTGCACGTTCCCCAGAGTCATGGTTCTTCTTAGCAGGATGTGATTAATGGCCCTGCAAACTTGCATCAACACGATTCCAGCGGTCGACTTTCCCACTCCAAACTGGTTCATGACCGATCGGTAGCTGTCTGGAGTTGCCAGCTTCCAGATTGTAATAGCCACCCGCTTCTCCACTGGCAGGGCAGTTCTCAATCTCGTGTCCTTGCGACGCAGGGTGGGGGGCGAGCTCCTCACACAGTCCCACAAAAGTGGCTTTTCTCATCCGAAAGTTCTGCAGCCACTGCTTGTCATCCCAGACTTCCATGACAATGTGATCCCACCACTCAGTGTTTGTTTGCCAAGCCCAAAAGCGGCGTTCCACAGTGCTGAGCATTTCCGTGAATGCCACAAGCAATGTAGTGTCATACGCGTCAGGAGACCCAATATCATCGTCGGACTCCTCACTGTCACTTTGGAGCTGAAGGAATAGCTCAACTGCCAAACGTGATGTGCTGGCGACACTCATCAGCAAAGTCCTCAGCAGCTCGGGCTCCATTTCCCACAGAAATTGCGCTGCACAGAAACCGTTGGGAGACTCACAATGGCGCCAAACGTGGAAGGAAAAACAGTGACTTCTGGGATGTGAAGCGATGCACCGTGGGGCATTGGGACAGGAAGCAGAATGACCCACACCCTTCCGTCCCCTTCCCACAACCCACGGCGCCAAAATGGGACAAGGTGCTCTGTGGGATAGCTGCCCACAATGCACCACTCCCAACAGTGCAGCAAATGCTGCAAATGTGGCCACACTGCAGCGCTGGTAGCTGTCAGTGTGGCCAGACTGCAGTGCTTTCCCTGCCCAGCTGTACGAAGACAGCTGTAACTCCCAGTGCTGTACAGCTGTAAGTGTAGCCATGGCCTCACGTTTAGGCTATACTTGCTACCAAAATCTGTAATAAACCTTTGAAAAGACCTGTTAAAATAGTGAGGCCACTCTTTGTAGTATTTTTATTCTATTGTTTGTTTATCCATCCCACTGTATTTGTGTGTGTATGTGTGTGTGTGTATGGAATGTCATGCAAATAAATTTAAATTGTTGTGAAGTTGCTAATCTCATTGCATATCTGTCTAATCAGTAGATTTAAACAAACATACACTATCAATAAAATCTTAAATCTAATCTGAAATGTTTTGTATTTTTGTGGTTTTAGATCCTTCTTAACTTGGCTATAATATAGATATGGTTGGGTTACCATATCTTTTTTTATACAAGGTCTAAAACACAAAGCAATGCCTCATAGAAATCCTATAAGGTTCTTTTGAACTGTTCTCATGTTTCTAGACTGATTAAAATATGCAAATTACGGCAGGTTCAGCAATAACTACTATAGTTAAGGTTGCATATTAGTTTCTATCCTAACCCTGTTTTCATTTACTTATAGGGTAAGATTCTGTACTGCACCTCTAAGACAAGGGAAGTGGGTAGTTATAGAGGTTTCAATCCACTTCTGTCCCTTCCCAATTCTGGCCTGTTCTGGGATCTCTGACACAATGTAGTCCTGGGAGCCAGTCCCTTGCAGCCGAGCTTTCAAGGGGGTTCTTGGGAGGCAGCCGCATGGTAGTCTACCACCATGCATGCCCCAGGGTAATTCTCACCCAGAAGATTATGGGGCTTTTAGGGCTCCTTTCGGCTGCTCAGCCCTTTCATGCAGCCCAAAAGAGCCCTGCTTAGTTGTTCCTGAAGGTGAATGTTTTTGGGCAAAGGTTTTTGAACAAAAGGAGAGAGTGGAAACATATATCGTACTTTTATCTGTTATATATCAAATACATTCTAGTCCACCTCTTTTATACATATTTACAGTACAAACATCTGGGAGTTCAAATACCATTTACTAAGGTTTGCAGAAAGGAGACTCTCTGTTCATGTGCATAGGAGAAAGGCCCATAACTACAGACCTCCTACACTGCATGGGATAGGAGCTGACAAGCCAAATAGTTTGATTATTATTTATATCATAGTAATGTTTAAAATGTTCTAGGCAATCTACAAGCACACAGTTCCTTCCCAAAGACCTTTTACTATTAGGCCCTAATCCTTCAATAGATTGCACATGGGTTTATGTGTGCAGACAGTATTAACTCTGCCTGTTGTGTGAATGTATTAAAACTAGAGCTGTGCAAATAATGGATATTTTGGTTCACTGCAGATATTTATGAGAGGGAAAACTGTGATCAGTAGTGGGGTATTGGGCTTTTCTCCTTAAAGTCATCCTTTAAGATCTGACCCCGGGCCAGTACTGACTGAAAACTGTTACCATCTGATGGATGTTCAGTGAGCTGATGATCTCATTACAAAGCAAGACTGACTGCAATATAAAACAACCATAATGAATAGCATTAATTGACAGCATCAGCCCAGGCAGAGGTGACCCGTGTCTGCCAATAGTGGGGAGGCAGAGTGAAGGCAGCTGGCTTCAGCAGTGTTACTGAGCATGCTCAGTCCATGTGAGCATGCTCAGTACAACAAGCAGCAAAGCTGGGGGAGGCCACATGACCCTGCAAACCTCCCCCCCTCCCACACATTGTCTCTGCCAGAGCCCAGGGAGTGACAGGCAGGTGAGAGGCCTAGTGAGTGAACTGCCTTTTGCTCTTACCTGGAGAGTTGGTTCTTTCTGCATAGAATTGAGGCACAGTGGAGATTAAGTAAGCTTGCAAGAGGTTGCCTGTTCTGTATAACTTCTGCGGATAAATAGAAAAGTTTGGTCTTCAGGGTTCTCAGTCCAATACTTTTTCTCGGGCATTAAAATTTACTGTAGAAAAAAAGATAATTCTGTGAGTGAAATCCTTGTGATTTGACTGGTGGCTTATTTTTGATCATGCTGTCCTTATTATATGACCAACAAGATAATACAGATGCTGTATTGCTAATTATATGCAGTGTTTCTTTCACTATAAAACCATTTAACAAAATAAATCTGACAAAATTTGCTGTATTGTACTTCAAAAGAATGATTTTCCCCTCTTAATAATTTAAAGTAATATGGAAAAATCAATATTTAATCTCTCCACTACCATTACACTTTGGGGGAGCATCAGAAATATAGCTCAGTCTCATAAGCTGAACATGCACGTGGTCCAGATTGCCATCAGGTCTTGATTGGTTGCATGTGAATTACGAAGAAGTAGCCTTTCTGCTGTCAAGTCAGTTTTTCTGGTTGAACTAAATAGGTGGTTCCATTCATCCAAGAAAAAGAAAACACAGAATCGAGAGAGCAAAAAAGATGTTTTAAAGACGTTTTCAGACAGTATACGGGGCCAGAGCCTCAGCTCCTGTTGGTGCAGCTCCACTGTCTTCATTGAGCTACACCAGTTTACACCTGCTGAGGATCTGGCTCAGTGTTTAAAGTTGGAACCTTATTAAGAATATGGCTGGAGAGAGAATGACCTATTGTAACATGGGTAACCAGTGGGGGGGGAAAAAGGTCAGCTGTGAATTCTCTAGATGTGCAGAGAAGCCAACAGTCCCAAAGCTTTTAGAGTTGTTTTCATAATCTGTCAAAGGATGTGAAGGCAAAACATTTAATTAGCCTCCAGAGTATGTTTGAAAGATCCCCACCAGTGTTGCCAGGCACATATTAATTTGCAAAGCTAAGGTGTGAAGTATCATCAGGAGGATTCCAAAGCCTTGTTGTTAACAAGGGTCTTCACACAGACAGCTCACAGAGTCGCCTGTAATTGCCATATTATTTAGGATTCTTGGGATAAATTTACTGGGACTGCTTTTGAAGGACCCAGGTGCTGTGATTGACCCTTGTCCAAAGGGTTGCTCTAATTAGACAGTTCTGAGAAATACTGTTGTCTGAAAGTTCACAAGTGTTCCTCAGAATAGTATATGAAAGTTAGGGGAATCATTAAGATAGTTCCTTCAGTTTTTTTTTTCCCAAAGAAGCAGGTGCAAAAATTACCTCCATATGAAGAAGATTTGTGAAAGTGATACTGGAAATAAGACAAATCAACTGACCAAAAGTCCCACAGACTTGATACTAGTGCACAGGAACTCTCATTGCCAAATAAAGTTTATCCACTTATATAGGATATTTTTAACATGGCGGACAGAATGAAATTGAAATAGACTTCTACTGTACTGCAGAGTAAGTAGTAAGGGAAAACAATCCCATGAAGTATGCGTATGGGCTTCTAGGGCCTGATGCAGCAACCCTTTTGCATGCCAGACATTTTTTATTATATGAGTCATGTAGTCAGTGGAACTACTTGCATGAATAAAGACTACTCACTTGAGCAAACTTGCAGATTTAAATCTTTGATGTGCTATTCTTTGGTGAATTGAAAATTAAGATTCAGATGATTTGAATAAATGAAAATATCTCAAGACCATTCTCAAGGGAACATTTTATAAGAACATATATGACAGTATTTTTGCTATAGGGGAACTGGGTGCACAAAAGGCTGTATTCCTAGGAATACAAAGTATAAAAAAAAATTATTTATTTATTTTTACTATAAACTCTTTTGATCATAGGTTATGTGAAGAATTCAGGTAGTACCTCAGTCTCATAGAAAACAGAACTCAAAGATTTGAAAGACTGGCCTTTGCACGTATCTTGCTTGTTTCATTACCCACTTCTTTACCACAAATCAAACCTATCATTCCCCAAGGTAGGCATGCCATTACATACAACAGGCCAAATCACCCGAAAGCAGTGGAACTACTCTTGTGACTAGGATTCACAGAATTTCACCAGTGTATATCACTAGCATGTTAGTGTAGTTAGAGCTGTGAAAGCTCAGCACATTAATAAAAGGTCTGTCTGATGAAGACCAATAACAAATGGTTGCACAAGTGGCTTACTTGGTAGATGTCAGCTTATCTGATGGGTGTAAAATATTTAGAAACTGAATGTAAAACTAATTGAAATTCAATGTGTGTGTTTCATACAAAGAATTAGTTGATTATGCAAGCTGGCACACTGAAAAATTTCACAGATGGACTTTGTTTGTTTTAATGTGAACATAGCTAGTTCACTATCATTTATCATAAAATCATTTTTGTGAGTACAAAATTGCCCAAAGTGAAACATTTTGTGCAAAATTCTGTAAAATAAAAATTCTTTTTTTTAAACAGCTTATATTCCTGTTCTGATTGAGGACACTGTAATACACTGGCAGAGAGGGATGGACTAGATAACTTATTATATAATTTCTATATTTAACTTCTATGGTTTTAGCTGCATAAGAAAGTTCTTACAGACTGCCAGAGCACAGCCATGTCTAAAGACACTTTCATAGCCTTTAGCATCACAACCCCCCAAGGAATATAACATATAAATACTTCTGTCAGATCACAATGCCATTGCTGGTGAAATGTGTTCTGGGAAATTTGTCTCTAGTCAAAGATGGCTTGTCTGATGTTTATGGGAAGCAACAGGTAAAAAGAGACAGGAAGCATAGCGGTTAGATCTACAGATCTCGGTATCAGGAGTTCTGAGTTCTATGCCAGGCACTGTAATGTAACCTCCATTTACCTTACTTTTTCCCTTCTATAACTAGCAAGAATGTTGTGCAGCTTAGTAGCGATGAGATCCTTTCGTGGAAGGTCTTTTAGAAATGCAGTGTATTGTATCTTATTAGCAAAAAAAGGCAGTACTGAATCACTAGAGTTGCCCACTACTGGTTTTGTCACCCTAGTGGTTTTTGGCAGACTCAGAGTTACAGTGCATTTGTTCATAGCTAATTCATGTAACCATGCCTGGCTATTTATAATTTGTTGTAATTTGTTATGATACAGATATCAATTGAGAGTTTGTGAGCAGAAGAAACAAATAGCCATTAGCACTGCATTGCACTCAGCAGAAATTGACATTTGGGCCAAACTGTTGCATTAGCTACATGCCCAAGTAGGGGGCAGTGAAGAACTGCAGAATCCCTACCCCACACTCAGACAAATAGATAAAGCCAAGTGGCTGGGTGCACAGGCAACATGCACAAACTGTACACATGTAAAATAGATCGTTTCCCTTGGAGTGGCTAGTGCAGAGGGAGTGCATGGAGCCATGGCCCCAGTGGTGGCTCTAGGTATTTTGCCGCCCCAAGCATGGCAGGCAAGCCTTTGGCAGCTTGCCTGTGAGAGGTCCCCAGTCCCGTGGATTTGGCGGCACACCTGCTGGAGGTCCGCTGAAGCCTTGGGACCAGCAGACCCTCTGCAGGCATGCCGCCGAAGGCAGCCTGCCTGCTGCCCTCGCGGCGACCGGCAGAGCGCTCTCTGTGGCTTGCCGCCCCAGGCACACACTTGGCGTGCTGGTTCCTGGAGCCGCCCCTACATGGCCCCTACTTTCTTGTCCCTCCCTACCTTTTTTGCTGAGGGCAGAGACTACAACTGTGACAAGCAATAATGGGCTACAAAAGGTGGGGTGACTATGCATGAGGGCTAGTTACAATCTGGTCCATTATATCTCTGCATCTAAAAAAAAACAACCAAATAAAAAAAACCCCAACCTATAGTATTTAGTCATGCAACTTTACTGAAATCCTTGGGGTTATATTATATAGCTATAATTGAGGGGTAGATTCATCCCTATCTTTGTTTCCCATTTGCCATTGGCCTAACTAGCCTAGTGTCACTGCTGATTCAGAAAAGTACAGCTGAAGAGCATTTATCTTGCAACACAGCCCTTGACCTCAAATTAGTTTGGTTCATCTCGTGTACACAGAATATTGACAAAAATATCATTTTTTATTTTATTTTAAGACCAAGCCTGTGCATCAGTTAAAAATAATACAACTCCTTTCTTTTTCAGTCCTCCCTCAGAAGTTTATATCCAGACTGACCTTTAATGTGCTGTATTGAAAGACTTTGGAAATAATGAGAACTTCTCTGTAACCTACAGTTATGTGTTCTGTAGGCTATAAACTAAAAATGCAACAGCACTAAAATTTCCACTACCCATGGATTTCTCTAAACAGCCCTAACTCTCAGCCAGTAAACTCCATGATATTTTAACAATAATCTTGGCAGTCCAGCCCTTTACTAATGCATTGCACAAACTCAATAGGAATGGCAAAGTGTGTAATGCTTTGAGATCGATTTGGATGAAAAGGACAGTGTAAATACCAAGATCATTATTGTCATTTACAGTGCAGATCAGAAATAAATATAAATCTGATTAGCAGAACATTATATTTTGTTAGCATATTCATAGAGTTGAGGGAATTGATACATGGTGCAGTTCCATCTTGTGTATCTCAGCAATATAAGCCAGTAAGGGGCCATTTCAGTATTTCACACTAATAAAATGCATGTTGTTAGCCATTAAAGTAGGCCCTATGGATATTCATACATGTTGCACTTTGCCTTCAGAACTTTACAGGGGAGTCAATAAAACTAAATCTTTCTCTTGCTATTTTCTATTCAGCTGAAAATTAGCTGTTGAAATACAGATGAAAGGACAATAGCTTCATGGCTGGTCTCTGAGTAGGTCTAATATATATATAAATACACTGGGCATAACTGGGCACTGATTTTCACTCTGTGCAATGCTCAGTTTTCAGTATGGTCATGTGGGAGGTAAGTCAGTGATTAATTTGACCGACAGCTTTAAATTACAGTATTCTTAACCCTTTTGTCCTCAATACACTCATTTTTCTTATGAGACCATGTAATAATACTGAAAGGTATGAGTGAGTTTGGATTTGTTAAAAGATTCAGCCTGCACCATGTCATGCTCTTGCTAAACTTACATAGTACATGAAAGCAGATTGATCTGTGACATGGAGAGCCAGTGCTTAACTTTGCAGATCATTTAAGCCCATACTAGAGCTGAGCAGGAAAGCTGTGGGGACCCTATTCACCTGCCATGTGTTGAGGAAGGGGTTTCATGCTGACTCTGCGTTGCCAAAAGCAGAGAGCTGTGGGATAAGGCAGGGCAATGTGCGCTCCACTCAGTCAGATCAACATCCTATACAGGTGATGCAACAATATCCAACCCTGTGCCCTGGTCCCAGGCTGAGAGTGGGGGATTAAGCTTCTTATTTCATCTGTAATTTTTCATGGGGGAGTGTCCACACGAGGACAGCTCAGAATAATGAATAAAGAGCTGTGGACCTAAGATTATGCCCGAGGCTGGTAAGGTCATCATGTAAAACAAACTAACTACAGATATGAACATCAGGACCCATATTGGTATGCAGCAGGCTCCAACCAGAGATCAACTTCCTGTGAAGAATATGACAGGCATTGGTCAAACCTATAGTCCATGTCCTGAAAGGTCCCTTATTCAATGTCAGACCAGTAGTGAAAATTGGATTTTGGAATGTGAGAAACAATGTGCAAAACTAATAACATTGCTCAAGTAATTGATAGGTGTCATCGTGATGTCCTTAGAATCATTAACTGCAGATGGACAGGTTCAAACAAACTAAAGATCCTCATCTACTCTGGGTATGTGAATGATAGACATGAAGCTGGGGTAGCAATTCTAATGTTGAAAGAATAGACCAGGTACTGGCTGACTGGGAATCAGTCAATCAAAGAATTATTAGAGCTTGTTGTCAGGTTAGAGTTTTCAAACTAATAGTCATACAGTGCTACACACCTATCAATGGAAAGCCAGATGAGGAAAAAGATGCTTTTTATGATTTGATACAGAATGTGTTAACCAAGGTCCCAAAACATGATATAGTGCAATGGGTGATTTTAATGCACAGGTTGGAAGCAACAATGATGTGTTGGATAAAGTTATGGATAAATGTGGCAGGGGTTTGGACATGAATCAAAATGGTAAATGATTAGTAGAATTATACAGTGTAAATAATTTATTTATAGGTGACATAGGTGATGGAACCGGGGTGCTGCTATATCCCCTTGCTTTTAGTGGTTTCCATCATATATAGGGGTTACAGTTTGGTTCAATGGCTCTGAGCACCCCACTATAAAAATTGTTCCAGCACCCCAATAGGTGAAATGATATTTCCTCATAAAGCAATCCATAAAGGGATGTGGAACTCCTGAGATGCTACTACAAAGAACCAGACAAACTACTTCTATATTTCAAGGAAGTTTGGCTGGTCATTGGCAGATGTACATGTGTACAGGGGAGCAGACATTGGTGGTGACCATAGCCTTTCCATTGCTAAACTGAAGATCAAGTTAAAGAGGATGAAGAAGGTTAAAAGAAGAACACATATAAATGGTGCACAATTAAAAGATCCAAAATGCCCACTCACTCACATCAATGGGAGGGGTAAATGATGGGGCCAGAGGTGAAAGGGGGACAGTCCCAGTAGAAATGGAAGGACAGTTGCCAAGGGACAATAGGTAGCTACAACAGGGGGAGTCTCTGGCATCCATTAGGCAACTGAGAGAGAGGAGCACTGATTTGCCAGCATTCTCCAGCTCCCAGCATTTAGCCCAGTGCAGGGGCCATGTGGAGCCTCTTTTGGCTCCATTCTAGAAGGGAAAGGGTTCCTCAACCAGCTTCCAGCAGCAGTGGTCATCCTCATCCTCCTCAGGATACAGGGTAAAAATAGAATCACAGAATTGGAAGGGACCTAGAGAGGTCATCTAGTCCAGTCCCCTGCACTCAAGGCAGGGCTAAGTATTATCTAGACGATCCCTGACAGGTGTTTGTCCAACCTGCTCTTAAAAATCACCAGTGATGGAGATTCCACCACCTCCCTAGGCATCCAGTGCTTAACCACTCTGACAGTTAGGAAATTTTTCCTAATGTCCAACCTAAACCACCCTTTCTGCAATTTAAGCCCATTGCTTCTTGTCCTATCCTCAGAGGTTAAGAACAACAATTTTTCTCCTTCCTCCTTGTAACAACTTTTTATGTACTTGAAAACTGTTATCATGTCCCCTCTCAGTCTTCTCTTCTCCAGCCTTAACAAACTCAGTTTTTTCAATCTTCCCTTATAGGTCATGTTTTCTAGACCTTTAATCCTTTTTGTTGGTCTTCTCTGCACTTTCTCCAATTTGTCCAAATCTTCCCTGAAATGTGGCACCCAGAACTAGACTCAACTAGAACAATACTCCAGTTGAGGCCTAATCAGCGTGGAGTAGAGCAGAAGAATTACTTCTCGTGTCTTGCTTATAATACTCCTGATAATACATCCCAGAATGATGTTTGCTTTTTTTGCAACAGTGTTACACTGTTGACTCATATTTAGCTTGTGATCCACTATGACCCCCAGATCCCTTTCTGCAGTACTCCTTCTTAGGCAGTTATTTCCAATTTTCTATATGTGCAACTGATTGTTCCTTCCTAAGTGGAGTACTTTGCATTTATCCTTATTTAATTTCATCCTATTTACTTCAGACCATTTCTCCAGTTTGTCCAGATCATTTTGAATTTTAATCCTATCTTCCAAAGCACTTGCAACTCCTCCCAACTTGGTATCATCCACACACTTTATAAGTGTGTTCTCTATGCCATTATCTAAATCATTGATGAATATATTGAACAGAATCGATCCCCATGGAACCCACTTCGTTATGCCCTTCCAGCATGACTGTAAACCATTGATAACTACTCTCTGGGAATGATTTTCCAACCAGTTATGCACCCACTTTATAGTAGCTTCATCTACGTTGTATTTCTTTAGTTTGTTTATGAAGTCATTTGAAACAGTATCAAAAGCCTTACTAAAGTCAAGATATAGCACATCTACCACTTCCTCCCATCCACAAGGCTTGTTTCTCTGTCAGATAAAGCTATCAGGTTGGTTTGACGCGATTTGTTCTTGACAAATCCACGCTGACTGGTATTTATCACCTCATTATCTTCTAGGTGTTTGCAAATTGATTGCTTAATTATTTGCTCCATTATCTTTCCGAATACAGAAGTTAAGCTGACTGATATGTAATTCCCCTGGTTGTCTTTATTTCCCTTTTTATAGATGGGCACTATATTTGCCCTTTTCTAGTCTTCTGGAATTGCTCCCATCTTCTATGATTTTTCAGAGATAATTGCTATTGGCTCAGATATCTCCTCAGTCAGCTTCATCAGGCCCTGGTTATTCGAAGATATTTAACTTGTCTAAGTAATTTTTGACTTGTTCTTTCCCTATTTTAGACTCTAATCCTAACTCATTTTCACTGGCATTCACTATTTTAGATGTCCAATCACCACCAACTTTCTTGGTGAAAACTGAAACAAAGAAGTCATTAAGCACCTCTGCCATTCCCTCATTTTTTGTTATTGTCTTTCCTCTCTCATTGAGTTACGGACCTATGTGCTTATAATGTATTTGTAGAATGTTTTCTTGTTTCCTTTTGTATCCCTAGCTAGTTTGATCTTGTTTTGTGCCTTTGGTTTTCTAATTTTATGGCTACATACTTGTGGGTGTTTTTTTTTATATTCATCCTTTGTAATTTGACTGAGTTTCCAGTTTTTGTAGGACTCTTTTCTGAATTTTAGGTCATTGAAGATCTCCTAGTTAAGCTAGGTTGGTCTCTTGCCATACTTCCTATCTTTTCTACCTAGTGGGATAGTTTGTTCTTGTGCCCTTAATAATGTCTCTTTGAAAAACTGTCAACTGCCTTCAATTGTTTTTCCCCTTCAACTTGCTTCCCATGGGATTTTACCTACCAACTCCCTGAGTTTGCTGAAGTCTGCCTTCTTGAAATTCATTGTCTTTATTGTGCTGTTCTCCCTCCTACCATTCCTTAGATGCCAGAGCCCTTCTCCTCAGAGGCAGAGGATCTGCCCCAGCTGGGGAGCTCAGACTCCTGTCCCCTAGCATGGGGCCTTTATCTGCTATTGGAGCAGGAGCTCCTTTGGGAAGGGATATCATAAGGTCTTCCCTGCCCCCCTCACTGCTTGGGGTGGGGGTCAGGGAAAACTACATGTGGAAGCCACCAGGGCTGCCAGCTCCCGAAAGGGTGCAGCCTGCGTTGGGCCTGCAGCCAAGGCCCTTCATGCTTATGGGTGGGCGGTGAAGCTGGGTGCCATGTGGTGCAGTTACTGCAGCTGAGGGGGCCTTGCTGGAGCAGCATTTCTTGCTGCAGCCCTGCTGGAGGGGGGCAGGGATCACATTGTGCTGCTATGGCAGCTGGGGATCGCCTTGGGTCTCCAGGAGGCCCTGACAGAGCCAGGATTGTTGTTCATACACAGTGATGGTAGCTGCCTAACAAGGTACCAGTTTTGTGCAGTATTGACAAAAACTTGTGCTCCTGATGTCTCGACTCCCCTATGTGTCCCTCCAAAAATTTGAGACTTATTCTTTTAGGATCGGGGCAGCTACGGCAGAGGGTTTTGGGCCTGTGCCAGGAGCAGGCAATAGGGCACTGGAAATCAAGATGCTACAGGACTTATGTCCACACCAAGGAAAAGATGGCAAGGAATGGCAAAATGTAACTAACCCAATGCACTTGTTTGTTTCTGAAGCTACACAGAGCATATTCAATATCTGGATTTGCGGGCACTCTGTGGTGCATTGGGCCTCCAGAGGGCAGCCAGGACAGCAGCTGAATCTCACTTGGGCTGCAGGGCCAAAGTGGTTCACATCCAGAAGCAGCACGCAGGGGGATCACTCATGCCACTTCTGTGCTCAGTAATAGGTAAGGGCTGGGAGTAAACCAAGCCCATGTTGGCAAGTCTAGTAAGAAAGTCAATAAGGCAATCATCAAGATATCCCTGGAGAAAGGGGTTTTGGTGATACAACATGGGGACATCCAATACAATCAGCCTGACGTTTTTGGGGATGATGATGTGTGTCTTTCAGATGGAGGTGCTGATGTATGGATACCACCTGTGCAGGCACAGACTGGGCAGGTGTGACACCAGGCAGTTGGATGGGGAGCAACCAAGCTAGTTGCTGGTGCCCCCTATGGCTGGTTTTCAATGTAATTAAGAGAATAAAATGAATGGTTACCAGAAGTAAAAGACCTGGGATATTGGTGATGAGCTTTGGGCCCAACAGGGTGAGACCCTGTGGCCTTCATAGACCTAGGTCAGAGCTCGTGGTGCTCACAGGTTCCCACCCTGCTGCACCCTCTGTCCCCTTCATGTGGAGGAGGGTGCTAGGACTCAGAGAGTTGAGTCCTGGAGAAGGCAGGCTGAGGAGAGCCACCCCGCGTTATGGGCTATTTAGCAAGGAGCCCTGTAACCTTGGTGCTAGTTACAGGTTATATGATAAGGAGCCCTGTAGCCTTCGCACTGGAACACAAATACCTGTGTTAAAATGTAACAAAAGTTGTGGACTGCTGCTTAATTCCATGTGTGTATCTGTCCTGATTTTGCCACTGTGTCCACATCAATACAAAAAGTGCTTTTCAGCTTGAACTGAAGAACAGGTTCAGTGTTCTAATGGATTCGACTAAAGATAACCAAGACATTGATACTCTGGAGAAAACATCACAGAGTGCTATATAGAATGTGTAAAGATAGTCTTAACAGAGAAGACCTAAACCTAAAAGGGAAGAATGGATTGACGATGCTTCTTGGGTACAGGGGCGGCTCCAGGCCCCAGCACGCGAGGGCGGCAGGCAGGCTGCCTTCGGCTTACCTGTGGAGGGTCTGCTGGTCCCGTGGCTTTAGTGGACCTCCCGCAGGCAAACCGCCGGAGGCAGCCTGCCTGCCGTGCTTGGGTGGCAAAATCCCTAGAGCCGCCCCTGCTTGAGTAGCATAGAAAAGAAAAGAAAAAAGGAAAAGAAAGGAAAAGAAAAGATGTGTAAAGCAAAACCTCATGAATGCTAAGACATGCAAAGAGAAATGCATGTGGTAAGTAGAATATGGAGCTCTAAAAAGACAGAAGGGTAAAAAAGAGACCCATAAGGGGTATATAGCGATAGAAAATATTGAGTGGCTGAATATACTAACCAAAGAGGTGACTTTACAATCTTGTATAAGACAATTAAACAGCTAACAGGAAATTTTAACAATACTGGAGGCCCTATTAAAAGTACGAATGGAAGGATTGTTAGCACAAAAGAAGAACAGAGGAAAAAATGGGCAGAATATTTTCAGACTGTTTTAAATGGACAAAGACCAAGCAAACTACTAGAAATATGTGATGTGCTACCACCAGAGATTGATATTGACGTAGGACAGGGGTTGCCAACCTTTGGCACGCGGCCCATCAGGGTAATCCGCTGGCAGGCAGTGACACATTTTCTTTATGTTGACCATCTTCAGACACGGTCCTGGCAGCTCCCAGTGGCCACGGTTTGCTGTTCCTGGCCAATGAGAGCTGCGGGAAGTGGCAGACAGTATTTCCCTGCAACCCGTGCTGCTTCCCACAGCTCCCATTGGCCAGAAACGGTGAACTGCAGCCACTGGGAGCCGCAGGTGGCTGTGCTTGCGGATGGTAAATGTAAACATGTCTTGCGGCCCACCAGTGGATTACCCTGATAGGCCACGTGCCGAAGGTTGTCGACTCCTGATGTAAGATATATTACAATGGTAGATATTAGAAAAGCCACCAGTAAACTCAAAAATGGCAAAGAAGCAGCTGGAGAGGATAATGTTACTGAAGAGATGCTTAAAGCAAGTGATGAAAGAGCCCTCCAGACTTTCCCTGTGTTTTTTGGATAGATTATGAAATGACAAAAAGAACTCAAACCAGTGGAAGAGAGGTCTTAGTGTAAAATTGTCAAAGAGGACTTTACCAACTGGAATAACGGGAAAAGAATCACATTACTTTTTATATCTGTGAAAATCATGCTCAACTTCATTTTGGAACATATCAGGAAACAAATAGATGTCCAATTTAGAGAGAAACAAGCTGGTTTTAGAACACTGAGATCACGTGCAGATCGTATTGTTGTTCTCAGATATACTATAAAACTAAGTACAGAGTGGGAAATGCATCTTATGGTAAATTTTATAGATTTCCAGAAGACTTTTGACAGTGTAAACTGAGACAGTTTTTGGAAAGTTATGATATATGATGAAATACCAGCAAAAGTAATTTGAATAGTCAAAGATCTACATAATAATGCTGAATGTGCAGTCAGAGATGGTGACAACACCAGTCAATGGTTTGTAGTGACGACTGGAGTAGAACAAGAGTGTATTATGTCCCTGCTGTTGTTTGCACCGGTCATTGACTATGTCATGAGGAAAGTAACCACACAAGACAAACAAAGATTTTTATGGACAAATGATAAAGCACAATTGGATGACCTCATTTTTGTGGTGATGTTGTTCTGCTTAGTTAAATGCATCACTTAATAGAAGGAAATATACAGCTTTTGGCAAATACAGCAAAACAAATTGGTTTGTTTATTAACAAGACAAAATATATGGCTCTTAGGGCCGCCCGGGGGGTGGGGGAAAGAGCAAGTAGGGCAATTTGCCCCAGGCCCCACAGGGGCCCAGTGAGCCACTCTGGGTTTTCAACAGCACTTTGGTAGTGGGCCCTTCCCTCGCTCTGGGTCTTTGGCAACTGGTCCTTCAGTGTAGCAGAAGACTTGGAGCAAGTGAAGGACCTGCCGCTGAAGTGCTACTGAAGCCTCAGAGCGCCACCCAGTGAGTACAAGTGCCATAAGCAATGGCGGAGTGGTGGGGGAGCCACGATCAGCAGCACTTAGGCTGCTCTACCGCCGCCGCTTCATTCTTCGATTCTTTGGTGGCGAGTCCTTCCCTCTGAGTGGGACTCACTGCCTAATTGCCGCCGAAGACCCGGCCCTGCCCCAGGCTCCCTGAATCCTCTGAGGGGCCCTGATGGCTATCAACATCCCAAGAGCTACCATCAGAGTAGATGGAAAAATACTAGAAGAAGTAGGTTTATTTTACTTATCTAGGGATTGAAATGTGCAATGATGGTGACACCAGGCTAGGTGTCAAGCAATGAATATCAAAAAGAGCAAACAACTTTCATAACCTTGAAAAGATTTGGAAAAGCAGTGTGAGTGGCACTGATACAAACCCACAAATTTTTAATAGTGACATCATGTCTGTCCTCCATTGTGGAGCAGTCATGTAGATCTACTGCAGAAATTGTACAACAGATCAACTCATTCCAAAGTAAATGGATGCAGAAGGTATTCAGAATACACAGGAAAGAATTTCTTGCAACATCAGAAATTCAAAGTATAGCAAACCAACCTAAAGCATCAAACATGATAAAAAGAAGATGATAGACATATTTAGGACACACTTTATGGATGTCACCAACAGATCTTCCATGTCAAGTGATAATATGGGCACCACCTGGGAACAGAAAAAGAAGGTAACTGAGAGAAACATTACCCAAAATAATAGAGAAAGAAGCCAAACCAATCAACGGGACACTTAGAAGTCTGAATAGACTAGTACAAGAGAGACTGAAATAAATGGCAGAAACTGGTGGACACCCAATGCACCTGAGGGAGTGGGAGGATAAAGAAAGAAAAGAAGTAGAATCTGAAGAAATAGATAAACCTCTTGTTTGTATAATATATGCTTATTAATATAATTGTATAAGGAGTATGGTATAAATACACATAATCCCATATAAGTTCATTTGATGGTATTTCCCTCCTCCACATTTTCTAACACAGCCAAATACACATTTCTTCACAGAAGAACTGGCTGAAAAAAAATTGACTAAACTTTTTTCTGTAGAAAATACTGTTTAGTTGAAACCTAAATGTTTTGCAGAAAGGTCTCTATTAGGTGTGTCAGGTGTGTCCGTGTCTGTGATGTGAGGTTGTGCTCCCACTTCCTCTTTCTTTTCTTCTTCCTGCCAAGATGGCTGCAGCCTCAGATGGTGTGGCTGGAGGAAGCTCTGTTCCTCCAATGGGTTCTCTGAATGAGATGGTGGAAGAGATATTGACAGCTTGTTTGGAGTCTGATGGAGAAGTTATTTTGCACACACTGGTGGATTCTGTGGCACTATCAGCTGGTTTAGCAACTGATGTTACGAGTTTGTGCCTGTGGTGCCTGAAGCTTTGTCCTCTGTGGCTAAAGGTACCTTAAGTGGGGAAACTGACCTGGGAACTGCAAGGGGTTGGCGGTGGGGGAGGATTTGGTGTGAGGGGACAGGCAATATGAGAACATGTTATTCAAAAAGAAAACCAGCTCCCTGTTGTTGGGGAGCAACTACCAGAGGGGCCCCCTGGTATAGATATGGTAGCACTTGGTTCATTCCTCCTGGGAAAATCTGCATGGGGTCTCGAGGAGGGACAGAAATACAGTGGAGCTTTGCCACAGTCAAGGTGTGTCAGAAAAGTAGAGGCAAAGGAAGGTTAGCTGTATGAAGAAAGGAGTAGTACTAGAGTTCCCACTGTTGCAGAGGCTCTGTTCACTTTAAGAAACTCCTGTCAAGGGATTACTTGGGGTATGAGTTGACCCCAGGGAAAAGCAGCCCCAAATAGGCATTTTTTAGAATCTGAAGTCTTTGTTTTTCTTGACTCCAAGATCCCCAGCAACATGAAAGGAAGCCCCAGGGTTCCAATGCTTGCTGTGAGCGAGCATGTGAGGAATAGTGACAATAAGGGAGGGCCTGAGGGGTTTGTTTCTAGCCATGGGTCTCCCAAGAGGCTGCCAAGGAAGAAATCTTATGTAGCAGTCACAATCATTTAGATCAGGGTTCCAGGCAGGATTTATAGTTGAAGCATTTGCCCAAGATACCTCAGCAGAGATACATGATTTGACTGCGCAACACAGACGCCATGGATAAATGACCCACTAAGGATTTTGTTGATGGGATTCTTTTGTTAAAATCTTTAGATTATCTCCTGCACAACTGAAAGCTGTGATTCACTTGCCAGGTAGCAGAGTGGAAATTTTTCTGAGAACTATGTGGAATTAGGAAGGGGACCAGTGATTGGGATGAAGTATAATTGCCATTTCTTTATTTCAGCCTTCTTTTAAGCCTGTGACTTTTCTTCTGTAATGAAAATATACATGAAACAGACATTCTGCTGTGGGTTACTCATTTTGCTACAGTGGTGCAGTCCCCAGTTAAAGTTTGTAATAGGTTTCAGGTTTGCAATGGCGAAATTAAAGGCACCATTGAACTTTTTTCCAGTATATTTTATTTAGGTTCCAAGTTTTGTTAAAGTAGGTATTCCAGTTAGCCATGCACTTGTTTTATCTGTGGTTCCACTGAGCATTTTAGTTCTGGCTGTGGGGTGAGGAAATGCATGTGATGTGGATTTCATGCTCACAAAATTGAGCGCTGCAGGGATTTCACCAGATGCAATTTGTGTGGGAAAAGTGGACATGTTTATAGGCAGGGCCCAGAGACATAGTACAATAGGGAAAGATTTAATTCCAAATCACACAAGGATCCTTCCCTTAGTCAGAGGATTCTAAGCAGCCCTTCAAGGTTTGATGAAGGCCCCATTTTGAGTGGCAGGGCTTCTCTACTTTTGAGGGAAGGACTGATTTTGTCCCTTACTAATGCAGGATTGGAAATGGGTCAGGGAGAGGGAATGAGAAACTTTGAAAGTCAGGATGCTACAGAATGGGGCATGAGTTCTGGTAGTGTGGTCGTGATGATCTGATTAGGAAAAAAAAAGGGAGATGAGGAGGGAAAAAAAGAAACAGGGGAAGGAATATCTGCAGGAATCTCAGGTGTCAGGGATGGATATATGGGCTATGGACACTGCAGGCTTTCCAGTTGAAAAGCAGGGTTTTATGTGCTCAACTTCGGGGCCAGTTTTAAGAAACTGAAACTGGCAAGGGAAAGAGGAGATCCATGAGTTAGTCCAGACAGCACGCCAGAGGGCTGGGTGGTTCTTGATTTGAGCAGTTTCAGGAAGAACCATTCACGTTGGGATCAGGTTTGGGGAACTTAAGAGACTCTCTACTTCAGAATAATGAAACAGTCAACAAAAACAAAATGGGCCAAAAAAAAAAGGGTAAGCAACTGGGATAAATTTGAAGTGGTCAGAAATGGCAACAAATTTGTTAGCCAAACGACATCACAAGTAACTATGGAGTCTTGAACATGAGTCTTTGTTTAGATGGTACTGAAAATAGCAACTTGGAACATAGGATCATAGACGTGTAAGGGAACTTGAAAGGTCATCTAGTTCAGTCCCCTGCACTCAAGACAAGACTAATTACTATATAGATGATCCCTGACAGGTGTTTGTCTAACCCTATATTAATATCCAGTGACAGAGATAGCACAACCTCTCTAGGCAATTTATTCCAGAGTTTAACTACTCTGACTGTTAGGAAGCTTTTCCTAATGTTCAACTTAAACCTCCCTTGCTGCACTTTAAACCTATTGCTTCTTCTCCTATTTTCAGAGGTTAACAAGAACCATTTTTCTCCCTCCTCCTTGTCACAAGCTTTTATGTTCTTGAAAACTGTTATCATATCCCCCACCCTCTTCAGTTGTCTCTTCTCCAGACTAAGCAAACCCATTTTTTTCAATCAGAGGTATGTTTTCTAGACCTTTAATCATTTTTGTTGCTCTCCTCTGGATTTTCTCCAGTGTATCCACACCTTTCCTGAAATGTGGCATCCAGAACTGGACACATTACTCCAGTTGAGTCTGTATCAGTGCAGAGTAGAGCAGAAGAATTACTTTTTGTGTCTTGCTTACAACACTTTTGCTAATACAATCCAGAATGTTTACTATTTTGAAACAGTGTTAAACTGTTAATTCATATTTAGCTTGTGGTCCACTATGACCCCCAGATCCCTTTCCATAATATTTCCTAGGCTGTCATTTCCCATTTGTATGTGTGCAACTGATTCCTAAATGGAATACTTTGTATTTGTCCTGATTGAATTTCATCCTTTTTATTTTAGACCATTTCTCCAGTTTGTCCAGATCATTTTGAATTTTAATCCTATCCTCCAAAGCACTTGCAACCCCTCCCAGCTTGGTATCCTCCACAAATTTTATAAGTGTACTCTCTATGCCATTATCTAAATAATTGATGAAGATATTGAACAGAACCAGACCAAGGGCCGATCCCCGCAGGACTTCACTCAATATGTTCTTCCAGCTTGTCTGTGAACCACTGATACTCTCTGGGAATCATTTTCAAACCAGTTATGCACCCATTTTATAGTGGCTCCATCTAGGTTGTGTTTCCCTAGTTTGTTTATGAGAAGGTCATGCAAGACAGTATCCAAAGCCTTACTAAAGTCAAGATATATTATGTCTACTGCTTTTCCCCTACCCACAAGACTTGTTACCCTATCAACGAAAGCTATTAGGTTAGTTTGACACTATTTGTTCTTGACAAATGCATGCTGAGCTTTACATATCACTTTATTATCTTCTCAGTGTTTGCAAATTGATTGCTTAATTATTTGCTCCATTATCTTTCCAGGTACTGAAGTAAAGCTGACTGCTCTGTAAATCCCCAGGTTGTCCTTATTTCCCTTTTTATAGATTGGCACTATTTTTTCCATTTTCCAGATCTCTGGAATATCTCCCATCTTCCATGACTTTTCGAAGATAATCGCTTATGGATCCATTCCATTTGGAGTGTGCGTTCAAGTTGGAGTGTGCTCTGGACAGATGATCTTTTAGTTTTTGGAGGGACAAGATTTGGATCTTATCAGGATCAACCAAACAGACTATGTTATTGGAGTTATTGGAAATTAAATACTTATTTACTCATTACTGCAATTGCAATTAGAAAGGTTGGTGTCTTTGTGTAATGAGAGACATGAGAAATGCTGGAAATTTACTAAGCAGAACCTTGTGGCCTTTGTATGTTCCTTTTCATGGCATTGGTATGTAACTGATTATCAGCATTATTGAGCATTGCAATGTCTTTTGAGAAATCTTCATAGCAATCTGGAGAATGTATGGACATAAAGGTCTCAGAGGAAGTTAAGAAGCAGATGATTCAGTACCAAAGAAAAAAAACTTGAGTTAGCTAAACTTGTAAAGGACTTTAAGAAAAAAGAACTTTGTATCCTCTGATATATTTGTCAGTCTGTAATGAAAGGAGAATGCAGCAGAAATGATAGGGTTATTGGATCCTAATATTGGCACGTCTGCAGGGACCGTGCTGGCATGTTGAAAATAGCTCAGCAATATTACGGAGAGTTCTTTCAGGGACAAGCCATTCCTCCTTTTCAGCGGTAGAAGTTTTTTAATAGCATGGAAGCCCTGTGGCCTAAAGCCTGAGAGAGTAGGGAGGTCACTATTGATATCTGTTGGTGAAATGGAAGAAGCCCGGAGCTGCTTAAGAACTACAGATGGACAGAAGCTCCATACAGGAGGGTTCCCTCTGCTTGCATCTGTAGGGGAATTGACTGAATGGGCCAGACCACGTTTGCATGTCAGTTCTGTGATATTTTAGGGCATTTGGATTAAAATACATTTTGAGGTTGGGGGCAATAAAGTACTATTATCCCTGTTGGGAAATGAAAGGGCAAGAGAAATTCATCAAGCGTGCCTGGAGAGAGGGATCACCCTGACCCATATCACAGTTGGGCACAGCTGGTAAAGAGAGCCAGGACAGAGTTAGAGAGAGAGGTGAAATAGGATCCTACTTTCTAATGGTGGTCTCTCCTCAGTAGCAAGAACTCTGTTAAGGGTCTTATATGCCACATAACCCTCACCAAATACGTAATGGAGAGGCAGTTTCAAGACAGTGTATGAGGTGGCTTCAAAGTGGTGGGTTGAGCTGAGGCAGGTGATGGTGCTCAGGTGGCTTGGGCTGAAGCTGCAGAAAGCAGCAGCCACCTACCTGATGGACCCTGGTGTGGGTTTCCTATTCATCAATCAAAGCTGAAATAATTTCAGCTGGGTCAGATGGCAGACCCGCCCCAGAGCAGCCCAGTCAGCCCTTAGGGACTGGAGTCTGACCTGCCATAATTCTTGGACCCCATCAGTAGTGAGCAAAAAGTGGGGAAGTTAGGAAGGAGGGAAGTGACTATACTGCATTAGCCACTTGGACTGAAGTGGGGGGAATTGCTGAGACACCCTAGGTGAGGGAGTCCTGCTTAATACTGTTAATTTATTAATTGCTGGTGTCAAGTTCATTCTGTTGACCTCCTTTCCTGCCCTCTCTCACCCTCTCCCCCGCCAACTAAAGTTCTCTCGTGCTTGCAGATGGTGAAGTTTTGCCTGTCAAGGGCTCCCAGGCCAGTATCTGTAGTTTCTGAAGTTTCTGAAGTTTCTGGTTGGTGGTTTGAGTTGAAGTTATTTATGTTTTCAAAGGAACCCCTAAAAATGACCTGAACTTTTGCTAACACCACCTGCCTGAAAGGTTACAAGTATTGGAGCTTTTCGAATTTTGGCCAATGAGGAATGGGAGTCACTTGTGAAACCAATAGAGGAGATGGATGTTCATGCAGCTATCTTGTCAGTGAAGATGGGGCTGATGGTTGACAGCAGAATTTTATCATAAATTCATTGAGTCATTCTCTCTGGTGTTTTCATGTACTTTCAATTATCTCTTGACTAAAGGCACATTAGGATCTTTCTTTTATGAAGGGCTTTTCAATTTTGGGGGCAAAAAGGAAGAGGATTTGGAAGATATTAGGATTTGAGGGTCTGTTGCACTTTTTAACATGGATTACAAAATTTTGGCTTCCATTTAAACCAAGAGATTGGGGAAAATTGCAGGCAAATAATTACATCCCAGTCAGTCTAAAGCAGTTAAAGGTGTTACCGTGGCAGACATTTTGTGTAGTTTGTGAAAATTATTTGAAATTGGGCAAGGGGAGAATGTGAGGGGGTTATGCTTTTGCTATGGATCAGGACAAAGCTTTTGATAGAGTGAACCTACCTTACTTATCTCAATATGGTATTCCCTTCCCTTAACTGGTGATAACTCTTATGTGTTCATTAACTATGCATCATTTTAGAAAATGGGTGGAGGGGAGAGGCTATACAGATGCATTCTGGCTTAAGGAAAAATTGTCTTTTGAGTCCACCATTGTATTGTTTTCTCTGATCTCTTTACTCTAGGCAGTTTTTGGTAAATGGATTTCAGGGTTTAATGTACAGATTAGGGGGGAGCAGAGATTCGTAGTCCATGAAAATCTCTGCTGTACAGTGACAGGTGTTTCATAGTAAATTGTATGTCAGAGGCAACCTATGAGGGAAGCATATGATAGAGACAGGCTGCCCCGAGGAAGGCAGCTTTGATTGTGAATACAGACTGCCTCCAGAGAAGATTGTGGAACATTCTCTCCTATTCTGCTCCTTTAACATTCATATTTGGGATCTATTGGCCTCAAAACCAAGAGTTCACTTTTTCATGGCCAGACTTATGAACATTTGTCTTTTAGACTTTTTTTTAGACACTAGAGGATTCTGCATCTACCTCAATAGGGAAGGATAGATGTTTGGTGAGTGATTTCTTTGAGATCCTCAAAGTTGTTAATGCAGAAGGTATATTTTGTTTGACATAACCATTCAGCTGGTTTTTAAGGCACAAGACAACTGACTCAAACTTTAGTCCCAACTATATGTGCAATCATTCAGTTGTGAGCAATAGCTGAGTGAAAACAGATGAGTTTGAAAAAGTGGCAGTTGGCATGAGGGCCTCTGGTATCAAATTGACTTTTTAGTCCTCAAGACAATAGGGTGTTGAGGGTTATGGCAGCAGCATGTACTGTGTACTGTGTACTGCCTCTGTTATAAGTGTAATTTCTGGCTTATAGGGTAGCCTGGTGATTTGGGCACCAACCTGAGATGTGAGAGACCCAGGTTCAAATGTCTGCTCTCTTGTTTGTGTTTTTTCATGGAAAATTTCAACATGGAATGAAACACATTTCAAAACCTTGAATTTTTTTTCTGAAACACAATTGTTTTCTACTCTACCCCACTTCACAGTTAACATCAGGCCTGCTTTTGGGCTGCCAGAGAAGGGTACCATAGAGGTAAATGGCTTGTTCACTTCTCCCTGGTGATTGTCACTAGGCCACATTTGAAGCATATCGTATACCAATTAGCCACCTTGAAGAGAGAATGCTTAAATTTGACTTCATTAAGCTTTTGCTGATACTTCTATTACTTCAAAATATCACACTAAATAAAACAGTAAAATAATAAAAAAGTATGCCCTCTGCCTGCCAAACCATTGCTGTGGTGCCCTTGATTGGCACAATATTTAATAAAATCGGGCTTGGGAAACTACCCAAGCAAGTGCAACTGCATAGAAGAGTAGAGATAGCATTTCACCAAAAATTAACAGAAATAAAAATGTCTGAAGAAGTTGTATTAACTATACTTGGCTTTCTGTATTCTGATGAGATATGGGTCACCTGTGTGGGAAGCAAAACAAGTAAAGAAAACTGTAACTATGATCTGCATTTTGGCAATTTAAAATTAAGTAGCATCATGTTCTTGGTCATTGAACCATAAATATGGAGGTCTCTAGTGGATGAAGAATGCAGGTGCACTGTCAATCGCTTAGCCTATGAGGCCTATCTCACTATTGTCTGGCTTTACATGCAAACACTATCTTTTAATGAGATCTCAGCTAGTAGAAATCCTCCCAGGTTGTGCTAGGATTTCAGTTTTTCAGGCATTTCAGTTTTTCAATTAGTTTGGCCCCTGTGAGAAACCTGAATTTTAGGTGTTACATAGGCTAGCTCTGTGATAAAAGGAAATTATGGTGACCAATCTGACACAGGATTGAGAGACAGGGTGCTGGCACCTAACATGAATGGCTGAACTATGCAAAGTCACCCCAGGACCTCATCTAATCATTTTTATTTGTTTTGTAAGAAGACAGGGGAAGTAAATTTGTTGAAACATATTAACTGATAGAAGGTAAAAGATAATGTAGAGCACACTAATCTTTTGGATTTTATGTAATGTTCTTCATACAGTTGGAAAACTGTTAAATACATCTCAAAAGTACACCTTGGCCCCTTACTATTGTTTAGTATTTTAATATACAGGGCCGGCTCTAGCCATTTTGCCGCCCCAAGCACGGTGGCATGCCGCGGCGGGCACTCTGCCGCTCTCAGGTCCCGCGGCTCCTGTGGATCTCGCACAGACTTGGCTGCGGAGGGTCCACTGGTCCCGCAGCTCCGGTGGACCTCCCGCAGGTGTGCCTGCGGATGCTCCACCGGAGCTGCGGGACCAGCGGACCCTCCGCAGGCACGCCTGTGGGAGGTCCACCAGAGCCGCCTGCTGCCCTCCCGGCAACCGGCAGAGCTCCCCCCGTGGCATGCCGCCCCAAGCACGCGCTTGGCATGCTGGAGCCTGGAGCCAGCCCTGTTAATATAGAAGCCTGATTGTTGCCTCATTTTGCTAGGTATTTTACCTACACAGACTGAGGAAGTTCTTGCCCTAAAAATCTTATCATCTAAATAAGGGGTTCTCAAACTAAGGGTTGGGACCCCTCAGAGGGTCATGACGTTATTATGTTGGGAGGTCATGAGCTGTTAGCCTCCACCCCAAGCCCTGCTTTGCCTCCAGCATTTATAATAGTGTTAAATATATTAAAAGGTGTTTTTAATTTATTAGGCGGGTGGCAGTCAGAGGCTTGCTATATAAAAGAGGTCATCAGTACAAAAGTTTGAGAATCACTGATCTAAACAGACAAGAGAAAAAGTGGGAGAAAGGAAGTACTATCATTCCTATTTTATAGATAGGGAATTGATCTCAGAGAGATTATGAACAATTAACAATTTGCCCCAGGTCACACATCAGTTGAATCCTTGTTTAAATTACACCACCTTCCTTCCTCTCTCAGCCAGGGTTTTTGTTTTCTGATTTTCAAGAGATTGTCTTTAAGATGGGCTAAAATATAGGCTGAAATATTAAAATTGGAATCCATATGCACAGTGACTGAAGCACCCACAGAACAGTGTAGCTATCAACCTGCAGTGGAACCACTTCATACTGGCTGTGATGAATTTACCATAAACAGAGATTATTACCCCAGTCCTTTGATGCTCTTGCTTTGAATAGAATGTGCTCTAATGTGCCATGTTCCACTCATGAAGAAAATGAAAGATTTGGAGAGCCTGTGGATTAATGATCTCCAGTTGGCTAGTTTCACTGGTGTAGGTAACAGCAGGTAAATTGAAGCAGAGGAAAAGTTCCAGTTCAGCTATTTGAATTTTAAAGGGAAAGTCTGTCCCTAGAGTGCATGCTGAAATGATCCCTTCTGCAATGTAGCAGTAAGCGTATTATTAATGAAATCACTGCTGGGTTTTTTATGTTTTTCTGGTGTTGACATTTTTGCAGCTGTTGGAGAAATGACTTAAGGGCCATAAGTTTTTCGTCATTTTTCACTTGTGGGATATTTTCCCCTTCTATATTTTCATTTCTGACTTTTTATTTTTACTAATTTCATATTGTACCTTAGGAGGAGAGTGATATTTAATTTAAAGTAAATTTAAACCCTATCACACCTGAGGTCTGTTTGTAAAGGGCCAGATTATGACAACCTCTCCCATGATGAGTAGTACCTTGTTGTGCCTGAGACATTTTGCATAATGTTTCCAAATTCTAGTATCTGAAGTTGTTTATGTTTTTATTTAACATTCCACTGACCTATAGCTCAGTGGGACTCTTTGGTATGCAATGTGAGTAAGAGTGATAAAAATAGGGCCAAAGAATTTAACTGTTCTGAGTAATAATTCAGAACTATTCTTAATATTTCTCTGACCTTCATAATGTAAAGAAACACAATTTTGACTTCAAAATATGCATGAGCTATAGTAGATATTACTCAAGAAAGAGGTTTCTCTGAGATTGATGATGGTGTTGGTGCAAATTACACTGGAAAAATGTTTAATAACCTCTTAATAACCTAAAATAATATCTGTATATTTGATAGAATGAAATACCATGACTGGCTGCATTCCAAATGAATCAAAAATTCATTTTTGTTGGGTCAAGCTTCCACAGTGACTTGGAGAGATTCTTGAAACTGACAGTTTCTAAGAGATTGCAGCCGGTTTTTAAATTAACAAAAAAGTAATTTGATATTGCTTGGACATTCTTTTGCTATCAAAATGATATGTTACACCATTCAATAACTGATATTATATTAATTCCATACATGTCACATTAAAATAGTTAATAAAACTAAATGACTCATTTCTCTCTCTCTTTTTTTTAAATCTCCCAGGTTTATTACAGTTACGAGACATGTCTGCCACAAAAGTCTGTCTGAAATGTTTTTGATTGAGATTGCATGGAGATTACACATTTTTGTATGATTACTCATCTACATTTTTTGACAAATGCTGCCACACTTTATTACATGTGCAGCTTCTTATCTTATCAAAAACTGTTTTTCTTAAGGTAGAAAAGGAATTTTTTAAGTGTTCACTTCCTGAATCATAGACATGTAGTACTGGAAGGGACCTATTTAGGTCATCTAGTCCAGTCCCTGGCAGGACTGAGACTTGGTCTATACTACAAATTTATGTTGACATAAACTGTCTTGTGTCAACTTAGTTGTGAATGTGCCTCCTCTTAAATTTGTCTCCCACTGATGTAAGTAGCCCAGTATGCCGACATAGTAACACCACCTCCCTGAGCAGTTTTGAGCCAAGGTTGATGTATGGCGGTCGAGACAGCACACCTGCAGACACTGTGTTACCTATGTCAACCCTAACAGTCCTCCATCATCTTCCCACACAGACTGCTCTTGTCAGTACTGTGAACTCCACTGCCCAGGGGTCACCTAGACCTAAAGCCCCTCCTCCTCTCCAAAGCCCTGTGGATTTTTGAAATGTCTTTTCCTAAGTGATTGGCTTGGCAAACCCACCTAGCAGCTCTATATTGTTGTGTGCCACTGCCCAGCTGACTATGCCAGCTACCCATTCGAGACACGGTCTGACCTGAAGTAGACAAGAGACATTGGATCTCCTGGGCCTTTGGAGAGAAGACGTTGTGCAGGCCCAGCTCTGAACCAGCTGTAGAAATATGGACATCTATGAGCAGATTGCTTGGGTGATGCAGGGGAAGAGCTACAATAGGGATCAGCAGCAGTGCCATTTGAAAGCCAAGGAGCTGTATAAGGCATACCAGAAGGCCAGGGAGGCCAACAATCGATCTAGTGCCGAGTCGTAACTTGCCACTTTTAAAACAAATTGCATATCATATTTAGAAGAGACCCCACCAGCAACCTGCACACCACTGCTGATACTTCTGAGGACCCCAAGTCACAGGCCCCTGCTGTGAGCAGTAAAGAGAGGAAGTGCACAAGGAAGAAGAGTAGGAGGGGGGACAGACAACCAGGGGATCCAGCTGTGCAATGAGCCAGGACCTGTTTTTGACTCCACCACAGTCCAGCCAGTCAAGCACAGGTGAGGCTGATGCAGGAGAAAGAACCTTGGGTATGTGTGAACTTAAATTTTCCATTACAGGGATGGCCTCCCTCTAGAAGCAGCAGGACACAGCTTTTGACTTGTCATTAATTTGCTCATGCTAGAATAGTGCCACAGCCAAGAGAGAGAGCATTGCTACCTGTTTTTCAGTCCCCTCTAGGGTTATGTCGGGGAGGGGAAGGGGCTATGTGGAACAGTTGTTTGTATAAATGGGGATGTCTCCTGAATACTCCTGAAAGATCTCAATGAAACTTTCATGGAGGTACTCTGCAATCCTCTGACACAGGTACAGGCTGCCTTATTTCTTCTTCTGTGGTAGGACACTTTCCCATTCCAGTCAGCAATAACTTCAGTGGGCACCAATGCAGTACACAGGGTGGTAGCATACGGGTCCAGGCGGCTTCAGGACGCTAGCAACAACTGTGCTCTCTCTGCCTTTGTTATCCTCAGGAATGAGATATCAGCTAAAACCACCACCGCCTGTGGAAAACGTTGCCAGTATTCAGTGCCACTTCCCTGTGCTACTAATTTGTGCAACTAAGCAATTCCCTCCTCATTTCCCTAACTCCTGTAGGCCTTACTCACCATTGTTGATGCTGTGACTTGCACAGTGCACAAGCAATCCCAAGCAGAAATGAGAATGACTATGTAGTGCTTAAAACTTAATGGGAGGTGAGTTCTGCATCTTACATTTTCTTTATGATGTGAATATACTGACGATGGTACCTCTCTCTGTTTTATCTGCTGCCATTGTAGCGTTGAGGGTCTCCCCTCCATGCCTGCAGAACTCCTGACGCAGATAACGAGGAGAAAGAAGAGAACTCAGGATGACATGTTCACTGAGATCCTGCAAGCCATTCTGCATCGGAGCATGAGCACAGGACATGGATGATGAACACTGGGGACAGCCTGAAGAAGGAAAGAGTGGAGAGGAGAAAAGCTCAGTAAGAGAAGAGAAAGATGCACCAGGACATAAGTGCTGCAAGCATAGTTGCTATAGACTCTGGTGTACCTGCAGGTTTAACAAAGCTGGGCTTGTCTCCCTCTGCAGCCCACTGATAACTTAATATTGGAACCTCCCTATAGCTCATCCCCAAACATTTCACATGGCATCAAGGGCCTCTGTACCACCCCTACCACTCCACCCTGGGGGACATTAAAGACAATCACAGCTTCACATACACTGACTTGTGAAAGTCACAGTTGGTATAGGTGCATCTGAAATAGGCATGAATGTTCTTTCCTCTTCTTAAGTTCTGTTCTCATAATTTATTAAATTTTATTAATTTTTAAATATATTTCTTTTAAAATTTCATAGTTTCTATTTTTGCACTGAATTCTGTTACAAAATAAATGTCTATTATTTAAACATCGCTCATCTTTATTAGTTTGCAACGTCTGCTACCGAGTACTTAGCAGGTCTGAAAACATCAATTGCTTGTTACTGACAGTGTAGCACAACTCATAGGATAACCCACAAACAAAATTAGTAGAAGTATTGACAATCATATATTACTACGTGTACAGCAATCACCGCACAATTCCTAACAGGTCACAGAAGAGCAGGGCCAGGTAGAGAACAGTACGACAAAATGCATTACTGTGGCTCACTGTTAAAATGGACTTTGAAAGCCTCTATGAGCTTTATAGCTCTGCACTGAACTTTCCTTAACGGCTCTTCTATCTGGCTGGTCAAATTCAGCAGACAGTCACTCCACTTCCACCCTGGCAGTTTGCTTCTCATATAGTATGCAAGACATAGCAGGCAGCTATAACCATTGGGATATTTTTCTCACTGAGTTCCTATCATGTGAGTAAACAACACCAGCATCCCTTCAGTCAATCAAAAGCACATTCAACTTGCACTCTGCATCTGCTGAGCCAGTAGTTGAATTGTTCCTTGGTGCTGTTGAGATGTTTGGCATATGGCTTCATAAACCAGAGGATTAAAGAGTAGGCTGAGTCACTCAGGTTTCCTATTGGCATTTCAACATTCCTAGTGGTAATCTGCTGGTCAGGAAAGTAAGTCTTTTACTTGCAGCTTTCTGAAAAGTCCTATGTTCTTAAAGATGTGAGCATCATGCACCTTTTCTGACCATCTCACAGTGATATCAGTGAAATCATTCCCAGTGGTCCACCAATGCTTGCATCAACAGAAAAGGCCACTTTTCTATGTTCATGTACTCTGTGGCAAATTGATCTGGTTCCAAAATGGGGTTGCACATGCTGTTATTGCTCCACTACAGTTCGGGAGCAAATCCATCCACTATGTCCTGCACATTGCCGAGAGTCACTGTCCTGCATAGCAGGAGATGATTATTTGCTCCATTATCTTTCTGGGTACCAAAGTTATGCTGATTAGTGTATAATTCCTTGGGTCGTCCTTATTCTGACCACCCACCCCCTTTTTTTCAATAAGTATTATATTTTCCCTTTTTCAGTCCTCAGGTATCTTTCCCATCCTCCATGAGTTCTCAAAGATAATTGCTAATGGCTCAGAGATCTCTTCCTACAGCTTAAGTATTCTAGGATGTATTTCATCAGGTCCTGCCAAGTTGAAGACATCTAACTTGTCTAAGTAATTTTAAACTTGTTCTTTTCCTATTTTTCCTCAGATCCTACCCCATGTCATCATCCAATCACTGCTAACTTTTTTTGTGAAAACTGAAAAACAACAACAACAACAAAAAACGGGTTTTAACACTTTGGCCATTGCTATGTTCTCTATTATTGTCTTTCCATCCTCATTGAGTGAAGGGCCTACCCTGTCCTTAGTCCTCCAGGTGATCCTTATGTGTTTGTAGAATGTTTTCTTGTTGCCCTTTATATTCCTGGATAGTTTAATCTCATTTTTTGCCTTGGCCTTTCTAATTTTGTTACAACATGCCTGTATTTTTTTTATATTCATCCTTCATAATTTGACCTTGTTTCCACTGTTTTTTTGTAAGACTCTTTTTTGAGTTTCAGATAATTGAAGACCTGCTGGCTAAGCCAGGTTAGTTTCTTACCATACTTCCTATCTTTCCTATACATTGGGATAATTTGCCCAAGGGCCTTTAATAATGTCTCTTTAAAAAACTGCCAACTTTCCTGATCTCGTTTTCCCCTTAGACTTGATTCTCAAGGGATCTTACCTATCAGTTCTCTAAGTTTGCTAAAGTCTGCCTTCTTAAAATCCATTGTCTTTATTCTGCTGTTTTCCCTCCTTCCATTCCTTAAAAACATGAACTCGGTCATTTCATGATCATTTTCACGCAGGCTGTTTTCCGCTTTCAGATTCTCTACTTGTTCCTACATGTTTGTCAGAATCAAATCCAGAATGGCCTCACCTCTAGTGGCTTTCTCCACCATCTGAAATAAAAAAGTTGTCTTCAATGCATTACAAGAGTTTGTTGGATAATCTGTGCCCTGCTATATTATTTTCCCAGTAGATGTCTGGGTAGTTGAAGTTCCCCATAACAACCAAGTCCTGTGCTTTAGATGATTTTTTTAGTTGTTTAAAAAAGCCCCATTCACCTCTTCTTCCTGGTCAGATGGTCTATAGTAGACATCTATCATGATATCACCCTTGTTTTTCACTTCCTTCACCCTTACCCAAGTGTGACTCCCACTTCTATCTCAACCTCAGTGCAAGTGTATACATCTTTGATATACAAGACAACACTTCTTCCTTTTTCCCTAGCCATCCTTCCTGAACAAGCTGTATCCCACCAAGTTTCTGCAATGTCAAGTATATCATAATTGTGATTATTCACTGGTATTGTAGTTCTTCCTCTTTATTCTCCATGATTCTTGCATTAGTGTACAGACATCTAAAATGTTCCTTAGAATTCCCTTCTATATTGTCTCTAGTCTCTCCTTCTTCCCTGCTGTGATTGCCCATGTGCCGCCCAGATTCCAACACTTCACCCAATGCACACAGGCTGGTCAAGTAAAAACAAATATTTTCATTATTTTTCATCATTTAACTCAAAATGAACCCAAATTTGCTATCTTTACTCATGCCAAGTAGTACATTAATATCTGAGAGTAGCTTCATTGGGATTATTCATATAGTGAGATACTACCCACAATGAGTGTAAGTGGTAGAAATGGGCCCTGTCATTACAAGTGGGGATAGCTTCTCATTATAAACCCCGTATAACTTTAATTATAAATCCATTATAACTTTCCCAAACATTAACCATTCTTGCTTTAAGTTTTCCATGTCTTGTCTGTTTGAGACAGAATTTTTTGGTTAACATTTTACTAAAAACATCACAGACATTCCTGGGAATGAAATTTGAGTGAAATAATTAGTTTTACCAATGTTAATTCCCTTCTCCCCCAAGAGTTTGTTTGTGGAGCTCTAGTGTCTCCATGTTTTGGGGTAGGAACATGAAATTAGGCAGAGGGATAGTGTAGGGTTTGGATCAGAGAGGTGCTTGTACTGTCTCAATGAAAATCCAGCCAGATTTGATCAAGTTATAAGCCTTTATTAATTACCATATGCTCATAGTCAGAAGAATTTGAGAGAGGTTGGCTGCTAAAATCTCTGACCATTCCTTTTACAATGATCAGTCACCTTTGTCCCAAAGAGTTTGAGCTCAAGATGGGGCGCAGCAGTTGAAACCGTCTTTTTGGCCTATGGGATAGGAACTGGGACAAAACTAGGGGTTCTAGTCTGAGGTCTTTCACTTAATAACACTGATAATTATGGGTACTTGACAGTGCTTATTATATAGGAAAGCTTAATCTCCCAATGGTAGGAGGTAGGCATTTATTATTAGTCCTCCCTTCCCCCCACCATAGATGAGGTGAGAGAGATTGAACAAAGTCTTTTGAGAAAATGTCTCTTACGCATTGTCTACACTACAGGTGAAATTCAATCTAAGCTACACAATTTGAGTTACATGAACAGCGTATGTCGATGGGAGACATTCTCCCTTTGACTATCCCTACTTGTCTTGATCTGGTGGACTACAGGAGTTGAAGGGAGAATGATCTGTTGTCGATTTAGTGGGTCTTCACTAGACCTGCTACGTCGACCGCCGGTGCATCCATTGCCGCTCATCAATCCCCTGGTAACTGTAGACAAGCCTTAAGATGGCAGACTCAGTTATTATACAGAAACATACTGCTTTTCACAATGAATGTGCCAAATGTATGTGCCTATCTGTGCTGTCTGTATCCCCTTGTCCTCACTCCCATCCGGATCAAAGTCTCTCTCTAGAAGCCTCTTCTAATGTCTGAAACACATAACATCAAATAGCCTACTATTCTTTAGTTCAGATTGTAGAGGTCTGTGCTTTGGATTTAAAAGGCCTGAGTTCAAAACCTCTTGATGACTCATTCACAGGATCAATGCTCTTCCAAAATAAGGAATTCCATTTTTTTAATTTTCATTTTTTCTCACCTCTACCTTTTTTCTTTTTTAAACTTGGAAATTACATTCAAAAACCATATTAAAAGAAAGTGAAGTTTACAAAATCAGGCACTCAAAAACTAGGAAATGTCAGAATTAAGATTGCCTATTCAATGTAATTTATGCTTCTTTATGTGTATACATTAAGATAGTCTTGAATTTGTTTAACAGGCCTTGTTCCATTCAGCACATAGGCTGGACGGTGAATGAGGAAGAGTGTTTTAAAAAGAGCAAGGGTGTTCTTTGGTGATTAAGGCACTTGACTGGATTAGGTTAGTGTTTTGCCTGACATCCCCTTACCACAGCTTCTATATGTGATGTTAGGCAAGAGTGAGGTCATAATGCATATGCACAAGTAGGTTGAACTAAGGTTGTATTCCCTAACTCTTGAGGGCTTGACATTGCAACATTATCTTTAGACATAGTTACTGTATGCAATTAATGAAATAATGCACACAATACCTTACAGTAGGTAGACTGTGCTGAACAAAATCTCTGCCACAAATCGCTTTCCTATCACAGTTTACATTGTTAAACAGGTCTGTAAACAATACATTTCATATTTGTATATGAAAGATATGTGTGTGTGTGTGTGTGTGTGTTAGTCTTCAGATCTTCCGCTATCCCTCAATGTGAGGATGATGTCTGCCCAAAGGGGAGTTCATTGATGGGTTTTTAAGTGGCTGAGGAGCCCAATTCATGCCCTGCACATTTTTCCACAGAAATTACAGGTGTAATCTCGGAGGAGACATAGTTGTTGGCTGAACTGCTGTGCCCTTTCTTTCCTCCTTTGTCACGTCTTTGTCTTATAAGTATGTCTGTTCTCCCCAAAGTGCGCTGTGGCTTGGTGTATGGTGTGGTGCCACTTTGTTCTGTTCCATGTCAAGTCCTTCCAGTTTGTTGGGTTGATGCCTTCCTTTTTAAGGTGTACTTTCAGTATATCTTTGAAGTGCTTCCGCTGCCTTCCACAAGCCCTTCTTCTTTGACTTAACAGTGGGAAGACTACTTGCTTGGGGAGGCAAGTGTCAGGTATACATACACAATGACCAGCTCAGCAGAGTTGATGTTTCATGATTGCTGATGTTGGCTGCAGAGAGAACGCTGATGTTAGTGCATTTGTCTTCCCAGTTGATCCTGAGAATCCTCCTCAGGCAGCGCTGCTGGAACTATTCTAGCCACTTGAGATGTCGTCTGTAGGTTACCCAGGTCTCACACCCTTAGAGAAGGGTGGGGATGACAACTGCTTTGTAAACCTAGGTCTTGGTGCCTGTTTGCAGATCCCTATCATTGAAGACTCATTTGAGTAGTCTTCCAAAGCATGTGCTGGCACAGTGGATCCTGTATTCAATTTCTGTGTCAATGCTGGCTGTTTGGGAGAGATGGCTGTCAAGGTATGGAAAATGGTCCACATTTTCCATGGGTTCTCTGCTGATGTTGATTTTTGGAGTACAAACAGTGTCAATTATGATGTCCTGTCAAAGGTACTGTGTAGGTTTAGCAGTCCACAGAAATTAGTCTCCATCATCAAACTACTCCATGATGGGATCCCTGCCACCGTTCTGTGCAGCAGCTCAGAGAAGACCCATTCATCATTTGTGCTGGTGTCAAGCAGGGATGTGTCATTTCTCCAACACTCTTCTCCATTTACCATGCTGGGATCCTGATTCGCATCTGTGATCACCTTCCTGATGGAATCAGGATTGAGTATCTCCAACCCCTCAATCTCCAACCAAAATCTAAGATCATGAGAATTGGCATCACTGACCTTCTCTCACGCACAGAGGCTGAACTGCAAAGCGCTCTAAATCTTTTTGTAGATGCCTATCACAGCCTGGGTCTCTCTCTCAATATCAGGAAAACCAAGGTAAACTTGGAAACTCTACCAGCCCTCACCTGCACAATCTACTCTTGAAATAATGAAATAATGGTCTCACATATGCTCTTTCATATTTTATATTTTCATTGATAATTCAAGACTGATTCTGCACCTGGATCTGTGCAAACAGGCCAATGTGGAGCTTCGCTAAACTTCAGTGGGACATTGAACAGGCAGTCCACCTGTGCAGATCTAGTTGCTGGATTGGACCCTTGGTGTGTTTTTGCTCATTCCAGAATTGGATATATACGAGATCTCTCTCCCTCTCCCTCCGTTTGTGTTTGGAACCTTTAAAATAAAGGTGGTATTTTCCATTCATGATTAATAATAAATAATAATATATACTGTTAATATCAAATCCTAATAATATGACAACTAAATATAGCTTTAGCTAAAGCAGATGTAATCTGCTTGTGGGAGTTAAATGAAAAAATTACATGGACCATGTGCTCAGACATACACATTACAGTTTTGGTATTGTAGGCTGTGTCACTAATGAACCAATTTGCTCTGCGTCTAGTCACATTTAACTTGCTACCGTCAAGAATTACACAATGTTGTGGTGAGATCACTCTGAATTAACAGCCTGTCTTTGAAGAAGTCCCCATTAAAACAGAAAGAAATTCTAATTTCCAGCCAAAGTGACGTTAATTCAGCAGAAATCTCCTATACTTTTTATGGAAGTTACTCACATAACAATAATGGATGTTATAGACCAGTGTTTCTCAAACTGGGGTTGCCGCATATGTAGGGAAAGCCCCTGGTGAGCTGGGCCGGTTTGTTTACCTGCCCTGTCTGCAGGTCTGGCCAATTGTGGCTCCCACTGTCTGCGGTTCGCCGCTGCAGGCCAATGGGGGCTGCTTGAAGCGGCGGCCAGTAAGTCCCTCAGCCCGTGCCACTTCCAGCAGCTCCCATTGGCCTGGAGCAGCGACATTCCCCTTCTTTAACAGTAGAAGTGATTTCTATGTATAAATATTTACTACTGAAAATAGTGGCAGGCTACACAGCTATAGGATTTAATTGTGACCTTGGCCTTGTCAAAGGAGCATAGTTAGAGTAGGCTTGATGTCTGAACTTCATAGCCATTGTAAAAGCAGCAAAGAATCCTGTGGCACCTTATAGACTAACAGACGTTTTGGAGCATGAGCTTTTGTGGGTGAATACCCACTTCGTCAGATGCATGTAGTGGAAATTTCCAGGGGCAGATATATATATGCAAGCAAGCTAGAGATAATGAGGTTAGTGCAATCAGGGAGGATGAGGCCCTGTTCTAGCAGTTGGGGTGTGAAAACCAAGGGAGGAGAAACTGGTTCTATAGTTGGCAAGCCATTCACAGTCTTTGTTTAATCCTGAGCTGATGGTGTCAAATTTGCAGATGAACTGAAGCTCAGCAGTTTCTCTTTGAAGTCTGGTCCTGAAATTTTTTTTGGTGCAGGATGGCCACCTTAAGGTCTGCTATAGTGTGGCCAAGGAGGTTGAAGTGTTCTCCTACAGGTTTTTGTATATTGCCATTCCTAATATCTGATTTGTGTCCGTTTATCCTTTTCCGTAGAGACTGTCCAGTTTGGCCAATGTACATAGCAGAGGGGCATTGCTGGCATATGATGGCGTATATTACATTGGTGGACGTGCAGGTGAATGAACCGGTGATGGTGTGGCTGATCTGGTTAGGTCCTGTGATGGTGTTGCTGGTGTAGATATGTGGGCAGAGTTGGCATCGAGGTTTGTTGCATGGATTGGTTCCTGAGCTAGAGTTACTATGGTGCGGTGTGCAGTTACTGGTGAGAATATGTTTCAGGGTGGCAGGTTGTCTGTGGGCGAGGACTGGCCTGCCACCCAAGGCCTGTGAAAGTGTGGGATCATTGTCCAGGATGGGTTGTAGATCCCTGATGATGCATTGGAGGGGTTTTAGCTGGGAACTGTATGTGATGGCCAGTGGAGTCCTGTTGGTTTCTTTCTTGGGTTTGTCTTGCAGTAGAAGGCTTCTGGGTACACGTCTGGCTCTGCTGATCTGTTTCCTTGTTTCCTTTTGTCGGTATTGTAGTTTTGAGAATGCTTGGTGGAGATTTTGTAGTTGTTGGTCTCTGTGTGAGGGTTTAGAGCAGATGCGGTTGTACCTCAGTGCTTGGCTGTAGACAATGGATCGTGTAATGTGCCCAGGATGGAAGCTGGAGGCATGAAGGTAGGCATAGCGGTCGGTAGGTTTTCGGTATACGGTGGTGTTAATGTGACCATCACCTATTTGCACTGTGGTGTCTAGAAAATGGACCTCCCGTGTAGATTGGTCCAGGCTGAGGTTGATGGTGAGGTGGAAGCTGTTGAAATCATGGTGGAATTTTTCCAGAGTCTCCTTCCTATGGGTCCAGATGATGAAGATGTCATCAATGTAGCATAGGTAGAGAAGGGGCGTGAGTGGACGAAAGCTGAGGAAGCGTTGTTCCAGGTCGGCCATAAAAATATTGGCATATTGTGGGGCCATGCGGGTGCCCATAGCGGTGCCACTGATCTGGAGATATATATTGTCATCAAATTTGAAACAGTTGTGTGTGAGGATAAAGGCACAGAGCTCAGCAGCCAGTTGAGCTGTGGCATCATCAGGGATACTGTTCCTGACCGCTTGTATTCCATCTGTGTGTGGGATGTTTGTGTAAAGAGCCTCTACATCCATAGCCATTGTATGCAGTGCACTACAGATAAATTGAACAGAAAATAACATTTTTTCCCTTGCTGCTTTCCAGTATTGTAGCTGGATTATAAAGAAAGTAATTTCTCCTACCATCATGCTTTTAGTTCCCAGTCATTCTTGAAATCTCATACTTTACAAGTAATGAGTGTTGTAAATGACATTTCATTCTAACAGATTGGCTGGCTTGGCTGCATTTTGACTGGCTGGCAAAGCACATAGAAATATAGTATCTCATAATGTATATCTATTTTTAGATACCCAGTCTGAACAGGTGCACCCTAGTACTGTGGGAGTCTACATACTTAACTGGCCTAATAGAAAAAAATATTTGTGGGATTTTGCTTTTGAAATGCCCATGTTCAAGCACACAATAGCTATGTGATTGAACAAGCAAAATAATTAAAATATCATCTGATGAAATAACTATTTTTAACTTCAAATAAATAATGAAAATATAGAAGAATATGTCAATTAAAAATGAGTAAGTATGTAGGGCTAAATTCATCCCAGGTATAACTTCTTTGGAGTTATATCCGGGATAAATTTGACTGATGTCAAAAAAATTTAAAGTTGAAAAATATCAATGTGCTTTTCTGCAACTTAGGCATTACATCTCCAGTTACTTGAAAGAAAATATCATGCACATCAGCTCATACTTCAAGATGTAGTTTCTGAACAGATGCAGATGCTGTTACACGGGCTAACATATTGATCTCTCATGTCTTCTAGAAATGAAGTGTCATGTCCTGCAACTTGTTCTTTTTTACCATTACATCACATTGTCCTTCACCTAGGCTTTTTTGTTTTCCATGAAAATAGATTGCCTGCATAATAAGCACTTCTTCATTCTAACTCACTGAAAAATAGTTAGTTAGTTATCACAGTTTGTATTTTGCATTAAACTGACATGAAACTGCATTGGCCAATGAGACTACGCAGATGTGGTAAAATTTCTTAATACTTTTCCCATGTTTGCATTTTTTTAGACATTTTGGGTGCCCGATTTGCAAAAACACTGGACAGTTGTTTCTCAATATGTAAATTGCTCTATTCTTATTGGCTCTTGCTTCAGAATTCTCATGGTTTTCTGGCATGAGAAGAGGGATGTTTGAGCTTGTCACTTGCTTTAACTGAAGCAGGGAAAAAATGGAATTTATATATCAAAGAGAAGAGGAAAACAAATGCATTAAAAAGCAATCATCCCACAACAGCTAATATATATATATAACATGTTAAACCCTTTGATGTGTCTTCTCCTTTCCTGCCTCCCTACTTCCTTCTCTCTCTTGTTTGGAGGTTTCTTATTGTCCCCAGAATAATTGACACACATTATTGTCACTTACTGTCAATTAGTTTCAGTTGTCATTGTGGTTTTTAGTTTATCTGGATGAACTGATGGATCTGCTTCTATTTTTCAAAAAGTATCAGGGCTGCCCAGGGCATGGGACAGGTGTTTTTTTGTTCAGATTTTTACAATATTTATAACTCTAAAATAAATAATTGTCATATTTGTTTTCCTTGATTTTTTGCATTGAATGGCTTCTAGCCTCTACTTTTCTATTCTAATTTGAATTACGGGTGCAAACAAAAATGTGTAACAGCTCTTGTGGGGAGCTCTTTTGCTCCTCTCTATAGAATAAATTGGGGTAAGCGAATTAGTCAAAAAAAGAGGAAAATAAGAAGGAGGGTAAAAGAAGACGAGATGACTTGATGGGGGAGTTAGGGTTCCCAACTCTCTAATCCTACAAACCGAATACCCTTGCCCTCCCTCTTCCCCGAGGCCCCTTCCCTTCCCCCCACCCCTTCTCTGAGGCCCCGTCCCCTGCTCACTCCATCCCCTCCTTCCTCTGTCGCTCACTCTCCCCTACCTCACCCACTAGCTCATTTTCACCAGGCTGCGGCAGGGGGTTGGGGTGTGAGAGGGGGTGAAGGCTTTGTCTGGGGGGGACAGAAATGAGGGGTTCAGGGTGCGGGAGCAGGCTCTGGGCTGGGGCAGGGGGTTGGGGTGCAGGATGGGATGAGGGCTCTGGCTGGGGATGTGGGCTCTGGGGTGGGGCTGGGCATGAGAAGTTTGACATGTAGGAGGGGTCTCCAGGCTGGGGACTGAGGGGTTCGGAGTGTGGGAGGGGGCTGAGGGATGAGGCAGGGGGTTGGGGCATGGGAGGGTGTATGGACTATGGGGTGGGGCCAGAAATGAGACATTCAGGGTGCAGGAGGGGGCCCTGGCTGGGGTGCGCAGTTGGGGTACAGGGAGGAGATGGCTACTGCTGGGGGTGTGGGTTCTGAGGTGGGGCTTCGGATGAGGGGTTTGGGGTACAGGAGGGGTTTCAGAGCTGGGGAAGGGGGTTGGGGCATGGGAGGGGGTGCAGGCTCCAGGCGGCTGAGCTACGGCAGGAGGTGCAGGGTGAGTGCAGGGGTGCAGGAGGGGTGTGGGCTCCAGCTGGGGGCAGAGGCTCTGGGTGGGGCCAGGGAGGAGAGGTTTTAGGTGCAGGAGGGGGTTCAGATCTGGGGCAGGGGATTGGAGTGCAGGAGGGGGTGTGGACTCCAGGAGGGATTATGGGTGTGGGAATGGGTTTGGGGTGTGAACTCTTGGCATTGCTTACCGCAGACAGCTCCCCAGAAGTGGCGACATGTCTGTTGGCTCCTAGGCAGAAGGGCAGCGAGGTGGATCTGCATGCTGCACGCTGCCTCTGTCTGCAGGTGCCACCCCCACAGCTCCCATTGGCCACGGTTCCCAGTCAATGAGAGCTGTAGAGATGGTGCTCATGGAGGGGCATTGCAAGGAATCCCCTAGGCAGCCCCTCCACCTAGCGGCTGCAGAGACCTGTTGCCCTTCCTGGCAGCCATGCAGAGCCAGGTAGGGAGCCTGCTAGCCCACCAACTGGACTTTTAATGGCCCAGTCATCAGTGTTGACTGTAGCCTTCGGGTCCTTTTTCCACTGGAGGAGGGTGGTGGAATATCCACCACACACAAGTCCTGAGTGGGTTAATGTGGCCAGAAGGAGCCAATTAACCTTATATGCTACACCTGGAGCAAAGCTGGGGATTGATAAACACTAATTGCTGATGAAATGTGGCTGGGGGAGAAGCTGGGATAGGAGTATAAAGCAGGAAGGGATTACAAGGATGGGACGTGCAGTCATTCTCTTGCAGGAAAGAGAGCTAGGTAGGAACACAGAGGAGATCCAGGGGGAGAGTAAGCCCTGGATTCCTGTCCTGCACTAACGAGTCTTAGTCTATGTCTACACTACTGGCTATGTCGGCAAAACTTATGTCACTCGGGGATGTGGATATTCCAACCCCTAAGTTACACCAACATAAGCACTCATATGCACAGTGTTTTTTTTATGCTGATGGCAGAGTTCACTCCCGTCATCATAGAACATCTTCACCAAACACAAAGCAGTACATATAGACATGACCTTACAAGAGGGCTAGGGGGGCTGAAATAGGCATGGAGAGTGGAGGACACTTTGGTGGTAAACCCAGAGCTAGGCAAGAAGATAGAGAGAGGGGGTAGGAAGGAACCCAGGGAAACAGCAATGGGGCCTGAGACTGAGCAGACCTAGGTAGCTTGTCACAGAGTCCCTGAGCTGGAACTGCTGCAGCAGGTAGGCCAGGTTTCTCCTACCAGCCAGTGGCAAAGTGGCACAGGTTATGTAGTTGGAACAGAAGGCTGCCTGAGATGTCATATGGACAGTTTGTCTGCTGGGGCTTTGTTACCCCAGAAGGAGTCTCTGGTCAGAGATAGACTCATTTGTGGCATTAAAGATAATGTGTTAACAGAAAAACTGCTAAATGAAGGACACTTAACTTTCGAAAAAGCTCTCTAAATATGCAGGACAGCAGAAACTGTGAAAGCACAAGCCAAAGAGCTGAATTCACTAGAAGGGGTTATTCATGTACTAAGTACAAAAGAATATAGCGAAAATATATCAAATCAAAAAGTGGAACCACTCACTCAAAAACCACTGCTGGGGGGAGACTGGGTACAGAGTAGACAGTCATATGAAAGGTGTGGATCACAGCACAGCCCCAAAGAGTGTGTTGCCTTTGGGAAACTCTGTCATAAATGTGGGGAAAATAATGATTTTGCAAAATGCTGCAGATCCCCAATGCAGAAAAGCCAAATGCATTCAGTTAAAAACAATCTGGTGGAAGAGTTTTTCATAGACGTACTAGGATCAGCAAGCCTGAAGAGAGGGACTGGATACTGCCTATGACAGTGAATGGAGCAAGGGTTCCACTGAAACTGGACACAGGAGCTCAGGTTAATATTCTGTCTGAACAAGATTATGAGAGACTAAAAATAAGACCAAACTAACGGCCAACAAAATACAAGTAACTGGTTATTCTGGAACAAATATACCTATGAAGAGGAGGTGCAATGCTGGTATCAACCATAAAAAACACCATGTCAGGGATCTCAAACTCAATTTACCTAAGGGCCAGTGCCAGTTCTCAAATCCTCCCAGCGGGCCAATAATTTCACTGAAGATGGTGTTCAGAAAAAAAAAATTATATTGTATTTTTTGTTCAAATTTCTTAGAAATAATAAAAATGTCATACAACTTTATACAGTTCTTTGCCTGCCAGAGAGTTTTTAGTGTTTGCCAGACACCTGGCAATTCTTCAGTTTGTTGATGTTTGGCCTCAGTGACTGAGCAGTTGAAACCTTCAGGATTGCAGCCAGGTGTGTATCAGATAGTTCAGTAAAGGAATCTAAAAAGAGGTAAATGTGCTTTAGAGTAAGTTCTCCAAGAAGTGAAGAGATGTCACACTTTTTGTATGTTCCTTATGCAGTGTTTGGTTTCCTGCAACCCACTTCCTGATGGGGCAGAAGCATAAGGTATGTCCACACAGCAACTGAACACCCACTGCTAGCCCATGTCAGCTGACTCAGGCTTGTGGGGCTTGGGCTGCAGGACTGTAAAATTGTGATGCAGATAGAATCATGGAATCACAGGACTAGAAGGGATCTCAAGAGGTCTTCTAGTTCAGTCCCTTGCAGCCAAGGCAGGACTAAATATGACCTAGGCCATCCGTGACAGGTGTTTATCTAACCTGCTTTTAAAAATCTCCAATGATGGAGATTCTGCAACCTCCCTAGGCAATTTTGTCCAGTGCTAAACCACCCCAACAGTAAGGAAGTTTTTCCTAAAGTCCACACTAAATTGCCCTTGCTGCAATTTAACCCATTGCTTCTTGTCCTATCCTCAGAGGTCAAAGAGAACAGTTTTTCTTCCTCTTCCTTGTAACAACTTTTTACGTACTTGAAAACTGTTATCACGTCCTCTCTGTCTTCTCTTCTCCAAACTAAACAATTTCTTCAATCTTCCCTCATAGGTCATGTTTTCTAGATCTTTAATCGTATTTGTTGATCTTCTCTGGACTTTCTCCTATTTTGTCCATATCTTTCCTGAAATGTGGCTCCCTGTACTGGACACACTTGAGGCCTAATCAATGTAGAGGGGAAGAATTACTTCTTTTGTCTTGCTTACAACACTACTGCTAATACATCCCAGAATGACAAAATTGTTTGTTTTTTTTTGCATGAGTGTTACATTGGTGACTCATATTTAGCTTATGATCCATTATGACCTCCCAGACCCCTTTCTGCAGTACTTCTTCTTGGGCAATCATTTCCCATTTCATATGTGTGCAACTCAATGTTCCTTCCTAAATGGAATATTTTGCATTTGTCCTTATTGAATTTCATCCTATTTACGTCAGACCATTTCTCCAGTTTGTCCAGATCATTTTGAATTTTAATCTTATCCTCCAAAGCACCTCATGGGTGTGGTATTCTGTCCCATCTAGTGGCACTGAGACCACCTAGAAAGAGATTAATGAATCTACTCTACTGCCTTAGCTAAGGGCCATATGGCTTTTAGTTCATGCAGTAGAGGCTTATGCATTTAGCTCCAGAGGTCCTGGGTTCAATCCCACCCACTCATGACCAGAGTCTGTCAGTGTTACTCTTGCAACCCCTCACAGCTTGGTATCATCCACAAATTTATAAGTGCCATTATGCCATTATCTAAATCATTGATGATGATATTGAGCAGAACCAGGCCCAGCACTACTCCCTGTGGGACCCCACTCATTGTGCCCTTCCAGCTTGACTGTGAACCACTCATAACTACTCTCTGTGAATGGTTTTCAAACCATTTATGCACCCATCTAGGTTGTATTTCCCATTTGTTTATGAGAAGGTCAGGTGAGACAATATCAAAAGCCTTACTAAAGTCAAGATATACCACATCTACCGCTTTCCCCCTATCCACCAGGCTTGTTACCCTGTCAAAGAAAGCTATTAGGCTGGTTTGATACAATTTGTTCTTGATAGATTCATGATGACTGTTACTTATCATCTTATTATCTTGTAGATGTTTCCAAATTGATTGCTTAATGATTTGCTCCATTATCTTTCCAGATACTGAAGTTAAGTTGACTGGTCAGTGATTTTCTGGGTTGTCCTTATTGCCATTTTTATAGATTTTTCACTATATTTGCCCTTTTCCAGTCCTCTGGAATCTTGCCCATCTTACATAACTTTTGAAGATAGTGAGTAATAGCTCAGATATCTCTTCAATCTGCTACGTGAGTATTCTAGGACACATTTCATGAGGTTCTGGTGACTTGAAAACATCTAACTTGTCTAAGTAATTTTAACTTGTCCTTTCCCTATTTTAGCCTTTGATCCTATCTCATTTTCACTGCCATTCATTAAGTTAGATGTCCAATTACTACTAAACTTTTTGATGAAAATTGAAACAAAAAAGTCATTTAGCACTTCTGCCATTTCCACATTTTCTGTTAATGTTTTTATCCCCTCATTTAATAATGGGCCTACCCTGTCCTTGGTCCTCCTCTTGCTTTTAATGTACTTGTAGAATGTTTTCTTGTTACCATTTATGTCTCTAGGTGGTATAATTTCATTATGTGTCTTGGCCTTTCTATTTTTTTCCCTACATACGTGTGTTATTTGTTTATATTCATCCTTTGTTTGGCTTGGACCAGAGCCCAGGCTCCACCACAGATTTATAGCCCCACAGCCTGAACACCGTGAGCCAGAGTCAGCTGACCCTGGCCAGCTGCAGTTGTTTAATTACTGTGTAGATATATGCAGAGGCCCAAGGCAGGGCAGTCATAGGCTACAGCTATGCAGAGCCATAGAAAGTTTGTCACCTCATTTCTGGACATAGTTCTGTTCATTATAAAGGGTTTATCTTCATATCGGTCTGCTCATCAGTAAGATACTACAATGCCAACAAAAAACTTGACAATTGTCAGGTTGCTGCTGTGATGATAGTCTATCATTCATTCCTTGTATTACTCTGTCTGTTGTCTCTTGATTTATAATTCGATTTTAAACTTTGAAGCAGAAGCTATCTTTATATTCTGCTGCTAAGCCTGGTGTCCACCCCAATGGGCAGGACTGGGGGTGGTACAATCACCCTGGAGAAACTGCCCAAGCAGGGTGCTGATTCCTGTGAGGGGTGGCTGGGCATGCAGCTGCTTTCACCGCTGCTGTTCCTGGTAGAGTCCTGCAGCTCCTTGGATATCTGCATCCATGGATATAAATTTGGTATCTATACATCTAGGACACCAGAGTCCTGGTCCACAACTAAGGTCTTTAGTTAGTTACGAGGATAACACAAACAATGAATAATTTATGTGTAACTTGTCTTATTTACACACCTACACCACACCTAGAAAAAAAAGGTGATTGCAGACAATTCCTTCTTTCAGGAATCTCAGTCAATGTCTGGTTCTCAGGGAGAAGTTCTCCTCAAGAACTGAGCAAATTCTCCCGCTGTTTGCATACCTCCCTCAATGCAGAACTTTGAATAACCCAAATCTAGTAACAATGTACAAGTCTTGAACAAGACTGAATATTTGTTCACATACTAAGAAAAAGCACTCAGACTCTGTTACAGCACCACTGAATGATGCCTCCCAAAACATAAGACATAGTGAGATCACCAGAAGGGCTTGATTTTCCAGAAGCAGGACGGGGATGGGATCAGCTTTCAAAAGTCTTAACTGGACAAAGAACTTTGACACTGTACATATGTGTTCCCTGGATACTGAGTTAATTAATTAGAAGATGGAAAAGTTAATTGGTCTTTAGAAACTGCCAAATCTTGCTAATCTAAACTGGTTTCTGGCAAACAAACAAACCAAAAAAAGTCTAGCTTTGACCTGCCTTTATGACTGTCCCACTCTATATAGCACTACTTTTTTATGATTAGATCTCACTTATCACTTGTACAAAATGTTGGATGCCAAAAACTCCTTTCCAGCTGATAGAATAAAAATACTACTACACTGAAGGATACATACAGTCCTGAAAGTGAACATTCTATCAGGGGGTTGGGGAGGGGATACTGTTATGGTGAGTGACTGTCAATTTTCATACAAAAAAAGTCATTAGCTTTTTTCTGTCTTGAATTATAATTTTGATACTTTGTCACACCAAGGCAATAGATTTTCATTATATCTAGAGCACAAAAACAGAGGCTGTGGAAAAAGCAACAGGACTCAGATTAATAGGAGACGACAAGCTGACCAAACAGGAAGCGGCAGCATGGCTGGCACCATGGCTCAGTAGTTGTGACAGGCAATTAGTGAACAGAGCAGAACAGATGTAACAGGAGGCAGCAACAATTTACTGAAGTATCAGCTTGCTCAGTCTGTGGTTCAGATCGTTGCTATTGTTTGCTGATACAAATAATACTAATACGATCTGGGAGGGGAAAAGAGAGTGTGTAAAGCCATATTACAGAAAAAAGCAGCAATTTTCAGAAAAGACCTCCCCTCTACTCCTTTTCATGACAATCTGAATTACTGTCTTGTTAATGGATTGTAACACAGTTGGAAGATAAAACATATTGTGTCTTCCTACTTGTGTCAGTGTGCATTCATTTACTAACATTCAGAGAGCAAACAATTATACTTCTCCCATCTTGTTCCCGGGGGAATTAATTTGCTGCAGCCCTCAAAGGGTGCAGCTGGCTGGTAAACTTTATCTGGGTGGGTGAGTAGAACTCTGGCTCTGCCTCTTCCTCACCCACTTATTTAAAGAGAGCAGCAGCAGTCACACAGGAAATCCTGCAGCAACAAACTGTGCTACGTGATTTTGATGTTGAAAGTTAAGAAACTCTTGAGAGATTAACTTTGCATCCTAAATAATGTTCTTTTAATATAGTCATGGGGATAGGGAGACCTTCCCCTTGCCTGCCCTAATATTTTCTCTCTGCTTGATTCAGAAGAGGGACTTGAATCCACGTTTCCTACTGCTCATGTGAGGGCTTTAATCACAAGTCTATAGAAGCCATTTTATGTGCTGTGTCTTTGGTCCAATGACTATTTAAGTAGTTATAAAAAAGTGGAACACCTTCAATAGGAGAGATGGTGAGCCATCTTCTGTAGAATAGCCTAGAGCCTGGTGGTTTGGATGCTTATTTGGACAGTAGGAGATGTGAGTTCAAGTCCACGCCTCAGAGTGTGAATTCAAACTTGGGTCTCCTGCATCCCAGCCAACAGCCCACACCAGCATGCTAAAGATTATAAAGGACACATACCCCACCCAAGTTGGCCCTGAAAAACTTTTCCCAAGTTGAAACGAATTGGATCAAATCACAAATATTTTTGGAACAAAAAAAGTGGTTTTTTTTGCCAAATAAACTATTTGTCCAAAATATTTTGTCCAGATCTAATTGTTATACTACGTCCATTTTAAAGAAAGAGGTGAGCTTGTGTTGGGAACCTAAACATCCTGAGCTACTATTCCTCCCTCCCAGTCACCTCATCTGCTCCAACAGTAGCAATAGGAGCAGGATATGAACCTGCAAGACCTTATCTGCCTCCCTCTGTCTGCAGGAAAATTAGGACCTGACCATTTCCTCAACTTCCTCAGTAGACCTCCTCATGCTATCTTGGTAAAATTGTCATGGGAAGTGTGTGACTGTTGATAGAACTGTCAATATCTCTCCCGCTGTAATTTCTCTAGGCACATGACCAAGTTCATTGTGGCCATTATCCTCTGTAACTTCTAGTTTATTTTCGGCCCTTGGGACCACATCTTATTTTTCTATGGAACCCTCAAGGAGTTGTATAAAAACTGTTGCCCTATCTTTGGAAATACTTCTGCTCATTAACTTATAGGAAAGATCACAAAAATCAATAATTGTGGCCTGTAGTACTCCAAAGCATTTCTGTTCTCCAAGGTTAAACTGATCCTTTTTTTTTTTGGCCTCAGCTGTGCTGTAGAAAAAGTATATTGGCAGAGGTTGTAGACCTTATGGGCTTGTCTAAAATTGCTGAACAGGATGTTCAGCATGTTATCTGTGAAAAAGAATTAGGAAACTATCAGTTAAGATGTGGCTTGATAATATGGAGGGAGTAGAATTTGCACTTGTGAACTCTTTCTCTGGCAGAGTTGCCACCTGGTGGATTTTTTTTAAGGTTTTGCTTTAATTTTACAGAAAGACCAATTGAAGTTAAGCAAAAGCCATTCAATAAATAATAATACCATGGAGGAATAAAAGTGAAAGATAGATTCCCAGATATGTTTGAACTTTCATTAAAATAGTTTCAAGTCAAAGACAGAATTGTTATGAGAAACATTTCAGTGCAGGTTATTATGTGCACTGATCAAATAACGGATGTACTGCAGAGCATGGTTAAACAGCTTAGTATTGTACCCGAAACATAGGTGCATTTTGTTAGTTGGTTTTATATCTTATCTATCTATATCATTACATTTAAACTATGTTTAAAATAACTTTATTAAGATTACAAAATCAAGCACTCAAAAGTTAGGAAGTGCCAACCTTAATTCACCTCATCCTCCTTGGAGGTATACATTATAGTACAATTTTTAATTACATGATCTATACTCCTTTTGCCACAGGATCCTGTCTCAGTTTACTACATGGAATTTTTGGGGATTTAGCTGCCAAATAGGAAGTTTCAACTTGTTCTTTCTAAGTGACTCTTCAAAACTAAATTCATTGTTTAAATATAAAAATATATATATAGCTCAGAATGAAATGTTTCAATTTTATCAAAACAAGACATTTAGATCAAAACAATATTTGTTCTGAACTTTATTTTGTGGGAAATGTTGTCACGCTTTTGGAATAGAAAAATTTGAAATTCCAAATTCCATTTTGGAATAGAAAAAAAGTGGAAATAATGGAATTTTCCATGAAAGTAAAGTCCAGTTCCCACATGAGATGGTGGGGCTAAAGAACAGATTTGGGCTCAGACAGTCCTGCCCTGCCACACCTGTGGGACATGCCAGTCTTGGAGGAGGAGCCTTAAAAAGGTAGAAGCTCAGCTCAGAAGGCTCCATCTGGGGAGGTAGACAAACCCCTTCATCCTTAGCTCCTGCATAGGAGCACAAAAGATAGTCGAGCTACTTTTGGTTATCTGCAAGCACAGAATAGTATTACAGATGGCTGGAGGAACCTAGTAGGACAGTAAAGCTGGTACTTTTCCTTATTTCTGTTAGTTTCCTGTCCTTTATTGCCTTGAGGACTGTGACAAGAGGTTTAATCCTGGGGCACACCCCCACTGAGAATATGAGAGAGGGTAGATAGAGAGACTGGGGTCCTCTACAACCTCACTGGGAAGATTTGCAGGAAGATCCAGGGCACAAGGGCCACAAGGACTATTGGGCCTGGATGAGGGCTGTCAACCTGCTGTAAGGTCCTGGGACTACTGGGTAAAAACCCTGGTTTACCCCAAAAGGGGTCAGACAAAAGGTGACCAGCTGGAGGACCAAGTAACATGGCAAAAGGAGACTGCCAATGGGCCTGGTTGACCGGCCTACAGAGAACCCTCTTTCCCCCAAGAATGCTGTAGCTAAGCACAAGGTGGTGCACTGGCTCATGTGTCACTTTGCCACACCACTCATCTCTGGTAGCAGCAGAAAGCTGTTAGCAGAGGGGGATAACACACATACTTTGCAAGTAGATTTCACAGCTATTTGCTAGACAACATAAAATGTTGAGACTCAGGAATCCTGGGTTCATTTCTAGGTTCTGGAGTGGAGTATGCTGTTTTAGTTGCAGACCTTTCTGCTGTTGTCTTCCCCTGCTCTTTTAGTTCTTGCCTCTCTTCCTTTTCCTAGTCCCCGTCCTGTCCCGACCACCTCTGCTCCTCTTTCCTTATTCTGCTTCTGTCTCCATCTTCAATCTGAGCTCCTGTCCTTGTCCCTCTTTTCCACATACTTCTGTCTCCCCTGATCTCTAGCGCTTGGGTTCCCTGATCCTGTCTTCCTGTCCAGATGTCCTTTCCCCCCCACTCTGCTCATATATACCTCTCCCCGCTGTGTTCTTGTCCCTGCCCTCTTCCCCAGCTCATGTCACTGCCCGTTTCCCCTTCCCTTACCATTACAGACAGGACACTCCCTCCTTCTCCTGGAGTCCAGCAGCAGGACCATTAAGATTACTGAAGATACAGTTCCCCTGCTTTCAGTTCTGGTGCCTGGCAATATAGCAGCTCCCAGCACCCATGGAAAGCAATCAGGGCCGGTGCAAGAATGTTTCGCGCCCTAGGAGAAACTTCCACCTTGCACCCTCCCCAGTCCCCGAGCCCCCACCCTGAGGCATCCCCCCAGGGCAGCTTCCCGCCTCTGCCCTGAGGCTCCCCCCTGTGGCAGCTGCCCACCCTCTGCCCTGAGGAACCCCCCTGGGAGGCAGGAGAAGTGAAGCAGCCACAGCGTGCTCGGGGAGGAGGCAGGGCAGGAGTGCGCTGGGCGGGGAGTTCCCCTGCATGCCGCCTCCGCTTACTTGCTGCAGATGGCCCTCCCCGCACTCCCCTGCCCCAGCTCCCTCCACCTAAACACCGGCAGCGACCAGGGCAGCCGAAGATTCGGCCGCCATGGTCGCTGCCGAAGAAAATGTCGCCCCCCCCAAATCCTAGCACCCTAGGCAACCGACTAGGTAGCCTAAATGGTTGCACCGGCCCTGGAAGCAATTACAGGAAAGTCCTGCTCAGTCCCTGTACCTGTTGGATGGAGCATGCTCAATCCCTTTGAGGGGGTGTGTTAAGGTTTTTTACCCCACTTTGAACTTTAGAGTAAAAATGTGGGGGACCTGCATGGACCCTTCTAAGTTAAATTCCTAGCTTAGATCTGGTAACACTGCCACCAGCCAAAAATATAGTGTTTGGCACACTTCTTGTTCCCCGAAAACCATCCCTGGGGAACACAAATCCAACCCCCTTGGATCTGAACACGAGAAATTAACCTTCCCCCTCTTTTCCCCACCCACAGACTCTCCCCTCCCTGAGTTGCCCTGAGAGGCTACACAGATCCAAACTCCTTGGATCTTAAAACAAAGAGGAATTAACCATCCCTCCTCCTTTCCCCCCACCAATCCCTGGCGAGTTCAGACTCAATCCCTTGGATTATAAAACAAGGAAAAAATCAATCAGGTTCTTAAAAAGAAAGCTTTTAATTAAAGAAAGAGAAGGTAAAATTTATTTCTGTAAAATCAGGATGGAAAATGCTTTACAGGGTACTCAGATTCATATAGACTAGAGGGACTCCCCACCCCCTAGTCTGAGATTCAAAGTTACAGCAAACAGAGGTAAAAATTCTTCCAGCAAAAGACACATTTACAAGTTAAGAAAACAAACATAAGACTAATCCACCTTGCCTGGCTATACTTACTATTTTGAAACATGAAAGACTGATTCAGAAAGATTGGGAACACCTGAGTGTACATCTGGTCCCTCTTAGCTCCAAGAGTGAACAACGAACAAAACAAACAGCACAAACAAAGACTTCCCTCCACCAAGATTTGAAAGTATCTTGTCCTCCCATTGGTCCTCTGGTCAGGTGTCAGCCATGTTCACTGAGCTTCTTAACCCTTTACAGGTAAAAGAGACATTAACCCTTAACCATCTGTTTATGACAGGGAGGTATATGTGCAGTCCAGTCAGTACACACAAACAATGAGAAGATAGAGCATGCTTAATGCTCAATTCAGATACAATCTTCGGAGAATTTAGCTGCCAAACTCTAACAAGTCTCTATTAAAGATGCACATGCTTAGACTTTTCTGAGGCTCCAAACTTGGCCAATTTTGGGCAGACTTTCACAGCAATGGCAAAAGGCACATCCCTAATACTAAGGTGATACTCCGTTTCCCTCACCAGCAAATTTTAAGTCACCAATGGAAAGCATGGAGGTACTAGAGCTTCTCAATGAAACAGCTGTAAGAATTTTTTTTTAAATGGGCAAAACATTATATTTTTTCCTAATCTTGTTCTCGAAAATGGTTGAACCATTTTAGCTGAAACTTTTTAAAAATTCAATCTGAAGTAGCCACCCAACATGTAAAATGTCAGGCCAAATTGTCTGAAACAGAGTTATAGTAGAAAGTTATAGACTACAAATGCTATTTTTATATATACACACTAGAAGTGTTACTGCAAGCTCTATTTTTATATATAGTATAGATGGATACACATGCACACAAAGACAAAATGCACAGAAAAATTGTGTGTTGCTGTACAGATCAGTGGAATTTTCTCCAGCCAAAAAAGTTTAAATAGGAAAGAGGAAAATAGAAGGAATTATATTTTGCAGTTTGGTCACAAATATTTGTAGGCTTTCCATACCAAATACATTTTTGAAGACCTGTCTGGATATCAGTTCAATCGCCGGCTAAACTCTTTCCAAGTAAGATCAAAGGTCACCAGTCCTTCATAGCTTGGGTTTTCATTGAGTTTTGAGTAATGTTTTATTGATAGGAATTTGATATACGGCTAGGATAAAATTGCAAAGAATTGGCCAACATGCTTCTGGATATAAACTGATCACCAGTTTATTGGAAGTTGACTTCTCGTAACATTGTTGGAAGTGGTATACTGGAATGAAAAGGACTCTAGAGTAGATGAACACTTGATCAGTTCTACTATGTCATGCCTAGATTGACACTAAAGCTGGTAGCAGAAAAGAACTTATTTGATACATTTCTCTTCCCACACCATTTGTGAATTGTTCCTAAGAATTATTGTTGCTTTTCTTCACCAAAAAAAATGCTGGTTTGTTGATTTATTATGAACAGTTTGTGATTGTTCAAAAATTGATCTTTGTTGATTAGATATATTGGTTTTTGTATTTTTTGTTCACTGATTTCATAGATTACATACCATACCAACATGGGAAAAATTGGGGACTTTGAATTTACAGTAGCATATACAATTCCAAGTTTGCTGTTGGTGAGTATTTCAGTTTTGACTCTTGGAAGTATAATTTGCTGGAATATTTTTGGGAAATTAACAAAGTTATGGTCAACACAATTGAGAAGACTTAATTTAAAATTTTTAATGGATAGTCCTAGACTTTTTTTCCTATATGTGTCTGGCTTAAATTGATAGTCATTAATCTACAGATAGAAGAGAACTGTTCCAAATTAGCTTTTCTTCTCCTGCACTGAGATCATCTAGCCACAGTCACAGCAACAACGTTATGCTTATTTCTCTGTAGCAAGTGAGAGGAATGGGCTTAGTTGCTCTCCTATTTTAAACAAAGAAACTTACTCAACACCTGACCTACCTCCTAAAAGTTTTTCCTTTCCTTCCTGCTGCTGATCAAGAGCTTTCTGCCCTCATTCTGTCATTTTTTTTCTCTGACCATGTTGAGTCATCTCCTTAAAAACTCCCCTAAGATCTATCTTAAAAGACTGGTGGTGAGATTTCTAGCTATTACAGTGCAGAACCCTCTTTACTTAAAGAGCCATAACTAGAGTCTTCCTACAGCATGCGAGCTGTCTGGGTTTATAGCAAGTGGTGACACAAGTTCAGGTGAACCATATTTTCAAAAGATCCTCAGTTTCTCAGTTGCTCAGCACACACTATTGAGATCAGATTTTTAGAAGAGCTCATTCAAGCATCTCAGTATGGACTAAATTTTGGAAAGTACTCGGCACCCAACAACTTCCACTGTGACACTTATGGCCAGATTTTCAAAACACCTGTTACCAGCGTGCTCTTGAATTCTTCTGAAAATCTGGACCTGATTATGTGGTGCTGAGCATGTCTGAAAAATGCCCCTTACTGTGCAATAGTTTCTTTGTGATGGCATTGAGATATTATCATAAACAGATAGTTAAGGGTGAATGTCACTTTTACCTGTAAAGGGTTAAGAAGCTCAGTGAACTTGGCTGACACCTGACCAGAGAACCAATGGGGGGACAAGATACTTTCAAATCTCGATGGAGGGAAGTCTTTGTTTGTGCTGTTTGTTTTGTTGGTTGTTTGCTCTTCGGGCTAAGAGGGGCCAGACGTGCAACCAGGTCTTTCTCCAATCTTTCTGAAACAGTCTCTCATGTTCAAAATAGTAAGTACTAGCTAGAAAAGGCAGATTAGTCTTATGGTTGTTATCTTAACTTATGAATGTGTCTTTTGCTGGAAGAATTTTTACCTCTGTTTGCTGTAACTTGTATCTTAGGCTAAGGGGGAGGGAGTCCCTCTGGCCTATATAAGCTGAAGACCCTGTAAACATTTTCCATCCTGGTTTTACAGAGATAATTTTTACTTTTTCTTTCTTTAATTAAAAGCTTTCTTTTTTAAGAACCTGATTGATTTCCTCCCCTTGTTTAAAACCCAAGGGGATTGGGTCTAAACTCACCAGGGGATTGGTGGAGGGAAAGGAGGTGGGGGGAAGGTTAATTCCTCTTTGTTTTAAGATCCAAGGAGTTTGGATCAGTGTAGCCTCTCAGGGTAACCCAGAGAGGGGAAAGTCTGGGAGGCGGAAGGAGGGGGAATGGTTTATTTCTCCTTGTTTTAAGACCCAAGGGGTTTGGGTCCTGGGTCCCCCAGGGAAGGTTTTGGGGGGACAGAGTGTACCAGACACTGGAATTTCTGGTTGGTGGCAGCGCTATCAAATCTAAGATAGGAATTAAGCTTAGAAGGGTACATGCAGGTCCCCACTTTTTGGACGCTAAAGTTCAAAGTGGGAAAAATACCTTAACAGATATGTATAGTACTTTGTGACAGTGTTGAAGCAGAGTGTCCTAATGTAGGTTAATTTGTATGTTTTTTATTGGCAATTATTGTTTTTCCAGCGTTTTTTGTACATTTGTTTTCCTTATTATAAATCGTACAATCGTTACTTAGACTGTAAGTATTTTGGAGCAAGGACAATCGTTGTGTTATGTGTTTGTACAGTGCCTAGCACAGTGGGGTCCTGTTCCACGATTAGGGGCCATTGGCACTAATGAAATACAAGTAAACAATAGTAATAATAATGATTAATAATATAAAGATTAATTCAATTGACTTCAAGATTTATATGCTAGTATTTGGTTTCTCACCAGAAACTGCAATATGAACTTTTCCCTGTATTTTGGATAACTAATTGACCTTGGATTGGGTTAAATAATTTTGGGGGGGAAAAAGTTCAACTGGCAAAAATGTTTTCTGGTTTATGAAAAACAAGAAACAGCTTTCATGTTCCTTGATTTTTTGTGTGTGAAAAATCATTGATTTCAACATAAAAAGCCAAACTAATAAGGTATTCAAGACTTAGATTAGTGGGAGAATTGTGCCTTTTTCAATAAAGAAGTTGTGTTTACTTGTGTTTCATCCTAATGAAAAATCTCAAATTCTTTTAGAACTATACATATACTCCATGTAGAAAAACCAGTTATTTTCCTGCTTTAGTAAATTACAATCTGAGCCCTCACATATTATTGATTTTAAGTTCCTGTCACTATATTATCTAATTAAAAAAAGAGGTGTATCACTAATAAAAAAAATGGTTCAAGCTTCCAGCAATCTTTAATGAAGTTTGTTGGGTAAAGAAAAGAACAGGTTACATTCTCTTCTGTTTCCCTAAGCTTTCATATTTATTAAAATTCAAGAGTGTGACAGTAAGAAATTTTGCAGAAAAGATGGTGGTGATACTGACATTGTGCCTCTGAAAATTAAAGCTGCTCAGAGAAACTTTGATGGATCATATTCTGTTGAAATATATGGATCTCTCAAAATAAAAATGCTTTGCAAAATCAAGTCAATTTCACAGGAATTTCTTTTTGGAGAAAAACTGGAAAAAGTTCAGATAATCCATTTTTGAAATAATTTTGTTTGACATATTTTTATTTTATATTATCAGATATTATATAGTACAAAATAAAAAGTCAAAATCAAAACAAAATGTTTTCATATTACCAAAATGAAACATTTCAATTGATGGAAATGAAGTATTTTTCAAGAATTTCCAATGTGGAGAATTTTGAAATCATCTGTTTTTGTTCCAGCTGAGAACAGAATCAGATTCTGAAAACCTGAAATCCTTCATGAAAAGGAACCTCTGCATAGCTCTACTGAAAATCCTTCATTTTAGATGTATTTTATTTGTTTATCAGATTTATTTTGTAAAGCACCTTCAGAGCTGGCCTTATGACCTGCGGGACCCAATTAGAATACTTGGCGGTGAGGCGTCAACTCCAGGTTTTCGGCAGCACCAAAGGACCCCCTGCTGCTGAAATGCCACCAAAGACCCCTGGAGTGGGGCCCCCCTTGGGCGCGGGTGTGGGGCCCTCTTCGGCCTGGGGCCCGACTCCAGGGAATCAGGTGAATTGGCTTAAAGCCGGCCCTGAGCACCTTAAGACGTGCTATCAGAGATGGAGGAAATTTAATGTTTAACTAGCACTGGAAAGTAGTTCAGTGGTAACTTTTCAAAGGCTTTTCTGTAATCTGAGTGACTGCCCTTTTTACCTTTTAAAAGAAGGTCAGCAATAAACAATTCTAGTTGTGGTTTTAATCCCTCTCATCTCAGATATTTTTTTCCTTGAAGAGTTATCACTTAAAGTTTTTACTTTTTGTCCTTTTTTTCTGTCATTCATATGTAGTAGGTTTGGGACTGTATATTTAAGGCCTTCCACCTAAGCTGAACCAGTGAAATTTGTGCCTCTGTTGCATGCACAAATCTGGTGAATATCTGTTATTTATGCTGTGCTCATCACTATATTATCAGTTTGTCAAATATCACAACTACATGCAGACACAAAATGGGAATGTGGATGCATAAATAGATATTTATTTACTTATGTTTACATGCACTCATTAAGTTCTACTGGTGGAAATGTTGTTATTGCAATTTAGGTGCCAAATGTCTAGTTGTAATGACTGTTTTCAGAATATTTTCATGCATTCAGAATGGAAGAAACCTCGTGATCTTATATAAATTGTAGGTGAACACCAAGGGATTGTGATAAAGAATAGAACGCAAAATGCCTTCAAGGTTATGCATCTGATCTACTGTTTGAACTAACCTGATCAGTTGTATTGCAACTTGACCCACAGTCAGGAATGGGCTTGGACATTGTGCCTAATATGTACAATTGTGTAACAGAATCTGTTCTGGTCAGGGATTGGGAAATGTTGTTTGCTTGACACATGTCAACATGGCACATTCATAACTGTTTTCTACAATTACAGTGTTGTATGTTATTTCCCTGATTTTCAACTCATGTGCCATAGAATAATGAACACCTTCATTCACCCCTTTTCCCAGGTGCTGTAGATACATACTTCCATATTATTTTATGATGTGTTCATACAGATTGTAACCCACTTGTGATGTTTATTGATGCACTCAATCAGTAGTTGGTTTTCTTGAACAGGAGGTACAGATCTATATTAATTGCACATTAACAGCCAGCTTTTAGTCTGTTCGTAGTGCGGGAAACTTTGAGTGTTAATTAGACATAGACACAGAGACATGACAAGTTCCAGAAGCATAAAATAATATGAATTAAATTATACCCCTAAGAGTCAAAGCTCTGCAGTGAGGGAAGGGCAGATGGAGCAGTCAATGAGTGGAATTGCTTAGAGGCATTATCTCTGTGTAAGAGATGCCAGGGAGACTATGCTGGGCACTGGCTCTTGCTATGCTTTAGAGATGCTGTAGTCAGCTTTTCCAAATGATGCTGTCTTCCAATGCTGCCTAGTATGCACAGGGGCTTTGGATCCTTTCAAACCAAATAAACTTATTCCAAGGCTATCAGCCTTGCCAATAGTTCTTATTGGCAGCCCAAGATGCATTGCCCAGGGTAACCTGACAAATTATCGCTGATCCATGCATAGATGCATTGCAAGGAAGGTTGGAGCACATACACTTGGCCCTGGTCTACACTATGAGTTTAGATCAAATTTAGCAGTATTAGATTGATTTAACCCTGCACCTATCCACATGATGAAGCTGTTTTTGTCAATTTAGAGGGCTCTTAAAATGAATTTCTGTACTCCTCCCCGACAAGAGGATTAACTCTGAAATCGACATCATCAGGTTGAAATTGAAGTAGTGCGGATGCAATTCGATGGTATTGGACTCCGGGAGCTATCCCAGAGTGCTCCATTGTGACTGCTTTGGACAGCACTCTCAACTCAGATGCACTAGCCAGGTAGACAGGAAAAGCCCCGGGAACTTTTGAATTTAATTTCCTGTTTGGCCAGTGTGGTGAACTGATCAGCACAGGTGACTGTGCTGAGCTCACCAGCACAGGTAACCATGGAGTCCCAGAATTGCAAAAGAGCTCCAACATGGACCGAATGGGAGGTATTGGATCTGATTGCTGTATGGGGAGATGAATCCATGCTATCAGAATTTCATTCCAAAAGACAAAATGCCAAAATATTTGAAAAAATCTCCATAAGACTGTGGCTTACCATTGCTGCCTGCAAGCCGAATTCTGTTGCCCGACCCTGTGCGTGTGATCTGTCACACCAAACTGGCAGGCCCTCAATATAAGAGCAAAATACGACCTTGTACAAAACCACATGTGCTATGTAATGTTAACAACTTGGTTCACCATGAAAGAGTCTATCCATGGTTCTCTAAAAAATGTGTCTTTTTAAATACTGCTCTCACTTTTTTTCCCTCCCACAGCTGCAAAAGTTTCAACACTCCCCCTATCATCTCTATCCCAGAAGCTAGTGCAGATAAGAAGGTGAAAAAAATGCACTTGAGATGAAATGTTCTTTGAGCTCATGCAGTCCTCCTGCACTGAAAGAGCTCAGCAAAATGTATGTAGGCAGACAATGTCAGAGTCCAGGAAAGCACAAAATGAAAGCGAGGACAGGAGGGATGCGCGAGAGGACAGGTAGTGGGAGCAAGAGGAGAGGTGGCGGGAGCAAGATAGTAGGTGGTGGAAGGGTGATGAAAGGAGGCAGGATGCAATGCTGAGGCTACTGGAGGATCAAACTGACATGCTCCAGCGTATGGTTGAGCTGCAGGAAAGGCAGCAGGACCACAGACTGCCACTGCAGCCCCTGTGTAACTGATCACTCTCCTCCCCAAGTTCCATAGCCTCCTCACCCAGACACCCAAAAATGCGTGGGGGTGGCTCCAGGCAGAAGGCTGGCATTCAATAAGTTTTGAAGTGCAGTATGGCCTTGTCTTTGCCTCCTCCCCTCCTCCCCCACCCCACCTGGTGCTTCCCTCTTCCACCACCCCTCCTGGGCTACCCTGGCAGTTATCCCCCTATTTGTGTGACGAATTAATAAAGAATGCATGAATTTGAAACAACAATGACTTTATTGTCTCTACAAGTGGTGATCAAAGGTGAGAAGTCGGTTGGGTTTCATGGAAGTAGAGTGAAACAAGGACATGGGTTTTCATCAAAGAGAAACAAACACAACTTTCACACTGTAGCCTGGCCAGTCATGAAACTGGTTTTCAAAGCTTCTCTGATGCGCAGCCTGCCTTCCTGCACTCTTCTAACTGCCCTGGTGTCTGGCTGTGCATAATCAACTGCCAGGTGATTTGCCTCAACCTCCCACCCCGCCATAAACGTCTCCCCCTTATTCTCACAGATATTGTGGAGCACACAGCAAGCAGTAATAACAATGGGAATATTGATTTTGCCGAGGTCTGAGTCAGTAAACTGTGCCAGTGTGCTTTTAAACATCCAAATGCACATTCTACCACCATTCTGCACTTGCTCAGCCTATAGTTGAACAGTTCCTGACTACTGTCCAGGGTGCCTGCGTATGGCTTCATGAGCCATGGCATTAAGTGGTAGGCTGGGTCCCCAAGAATAACTATAGGCATTTCAACATCCCCAACGGTTATTTTCTGGTCTGGAAAGTAAGTCCCTTGCTGCAGCCATTCACACAGACCAGAGTTCCTAAAGATGCGAGCGTCATATACCTTTCCCAGCCATCCCACGTTGATGTTGGTGAAATTCCCCTTGTGATCCACCAGTGCTTTCAGCACCATTAAACCGAAAGGGGTACTTTTCAAAGAACAGGAGTACTTTTGGCACCTTAGAGACTAACAAATTTATTTGAGCATAAGCTTTCATGAGCTACAGCCCACTTCATCAGACACATAGAATGGAACATATAGTGAGGAGATATATATACATACAGAGAACATGAAAAGGTGGGAATTGCCCAATCAACTCTAAGAGGCTAATTAATTAAGATGAACTGTTGTCAGCAGGAGAAAAAAAAAACTTTTGTAGTGATAATCAAGATAGCCCATTTCAGATAGTTTGACAAGAAGCTGTGAGGATACTTAACGTGGGGGGAAATAGATTAAATGTGTGTAATAGATCTTTGATGATGCACTGGAGAGGTTTTAGTTGGGGGCTGAAGGTAACGGCTAGTGGCGTTCTGTTATTATCAGCTGCATTTGCTGCAATCCCTCAGACAGAGACAAACACCTACAAGATCTCTATCGAGCAGTCTTAAAACTACAATATCCACCTGCTGAAGTGAAAAAACAGATTGACAGAGCCAGAAGAGTAACCAGAAGTCACCTACTACAAGACAGGCCCAACAAAGAAAATAACAGAATGCCTCTAGCTGTTACCTTCAGCCTCCAGCTAAAACCTCTTCAGCGCATCCACAAAGATCTACAACCTATCGTGAAAGATGATCCCTCACTCTCACAGATCTTAGGAGACAGATCTGTCCTTGCTTACAGACAGAAGCAAATATTCACCAGTAACCACACACCACAGAACAAAAACACTAACCCAGGAACCTATCCTTGCAACAAAGTCCGATGACAACTCTGTCCACGTATCTATTCAAGTGGCACCATTATAGGTCCTAATCATATCAGCCACACCATTAGAGGCTCAATCACCTGCACATCTACCAATGTAATATATGCCATCATGTGCCAGCAATGCCCCTCTGCCAAGTACATTGGCCAAACTAGACAGTCTCTACGCAAAAGAATAAATGGACACAAATCTGACATCAGGAATCAAAACATTCAAAAACCAGTAGGAGAACACTTCAACTTCTCTAGCCACTCAGTAACATATCTAAAGGTGCCAATTTTGCCACAGAAAAGCTTCAAAAACAGAGGCCAATGAGAAACTGCTGAACTTGAATTGATATGCAAATTAGATACTATCAATTTAGGCTTAAATAGAGACTGGGAATGGCTGAGCCATTACACACATTGAATCTATTTCCCCCATGTTACATATCCTTTTGCAGATACAGACTAACATGGCTGCTACTCTGAAACCTTTGGTTTATGTACTGGCTGCCAAAATGATCTGGTCCCAAGATAGGGACTTACTGGCTGCCACTTCCAGCAGCCCCAGTTGGCCTGCAGCAGTAAACCATGGCCAGTGGGAGCTGCGATTGACTGGACCTGCAGGCGGGGCAGGTAAACAAACCGGCCCGGCCCACCAGGGGATTTCCCTACACAAGTGGCAACCCCAGTTTGAGAAACACTGCCTCCATCCAGGTACCAAAGTCAAATATGATGAGGATTCCTGAAAATCTTATTTCATCACATAGAAGAAAAGAGTCTACCAATCCAAAGGATCAGACACGTTACCTCACATGTTAATGAATATTCCAGATCTTATCCTAATACATGCTTACAGTCAATTCTTATTAACTAAACTAAAATTTATTAAAAAAGAAAAGGGAGAAAGTATGGTTAAAAGATTAATATACATACAGACATGAGTTCAATTCTTGAGGTTTAGATACATAGCAGAGATGGTGAGCTTTATAGTTGCAAAGAGTTCCTTTAGAATGTAGTCCATAGGTTACAGTCCAATGTCCAATATCACTTTCAGGGAGTACCAGCATAACTGGGATCTCAATCTAATGACTCAAACTTCCCCTGAAGAAGCTTAAGCAGATCTGAGATAACAGGATCAGGACCCAAGGATCTTTTTTACAATTTCAAGCCTTCTTTGATGGGCTGGAGTCCCTCGGGGAACAATAGGCCCTCATTTCCTAAATGTCAGTTGTTAATTATTCACACAGATTAACATAAGGCAATTACCTGTTTTTCCACCATTTACACATGGAGATGAGATGAATACAGCGATATCCCATGTTTAGCGTTCACTTAAATGCTAGGATGTTCTTTTGATCTCTAAATTAACAGAATACAGCAGGGGTCAGCAACTTTTCAGAAGTGGTGTGCCGAGTCTTCATTTATTCACTCTAATTTAATGTTTCGCGTGCCGGTAATACATTTTAACATTTTAGAAGGTCTCTTTCTATAAGTCTATAATATATAACTAGACTATTGTTGTATGTAAAGTAAATAAGGTTTTTAAAATGTTTAAGAAGCTTTATTAAAATTAAATTAAAATGCAGAGTCCCCCCGGGACCGGTGGCCAGGACCCAGGCAGCGTGAGTGTCATAAACAGATAGTTAAGGGTTAATAGAACAGGAGTACTTCATGTCTCTTTTGACTGTAAAGGGTTAACAAGTTCAGTGAGCCTGGCTGTCACCTGACTAGAGGACCAATCAGGGGACAGGAGACTTTCAAATCTTGAGGGAGGGAAATTTTTGTGTGTGCTGTTAGTTTTTGGTTGTTGTTCTCTCTGACTTCTGAGAGTGACCAGACGTGCAACCAGGTTTTTCTCCAATCTCCCTGATACAGGTTCTTATAGATTCAAAATAGTAAGTACTAGGTGATAAGGCGAGTTAGGCTTATGTTTGTTTTCTTTATTTGCAAATGTGTATTTGGCTGGAAGGAGTTCAAATTTGTATTTTGCTGAAAGGATTTTAATTTATACTTGTATACTTAGGCTGGGAGGATATTCCCAGTATCTATATCTGAAAGACCCTGTAACATATTCCATCTTAAATTTACAAAGATAATTTTTTACTGTTTTTCCTTCTTTAATTAAAAGCTTTTCTTGTTTAAGAACCTGATTGTTTTTTTTATTCTAGTGAGACCCCAGGGGACTGGGTCTGGATTACCTAGGGAATTGGTGGGGAGAAAGGAGGGAAGAGGGAGAGAAAAGTTAATTTTCTCTCTGTGTTAGGATCACTTTCTCTCTCAGGGAGAGTCTGGGAGGGGGAGAAAGGAGAGGGGGAAGGTGAATTTTCCTCTCTGTTTTAAGATTCAAGGAGTTTGAAACACAGTGATCTTCCAGGGTAACCCAGGGAGGGGAAGCCTGGGAGAGGCCATGGTGAGGGAAAGGGTTTACTTTCCTTGTGTTAAGATCCAGAGAGTCTGGGTCTTGGGGGTCCCCAGGCTAGATTTTGGGGGGACCAGAGTGTATCAGGCACTGGAATTCCTGGTTGGTGGCAGCACTACAAGTACTGTGCTGGTAATTAAGCTTAGAGGAATTCATGCTGGTACCCCATCTTTTGGATGCTAAGATTCAGAGTGGGGAATTATACCATGACAGCGAGTGTCACTGAAAATCAGCTCGTGGGCCGCCTTTGGCACACGTGCCATAGATTGCCTACCCCTGGACTACAGCATAGACAGGGACTGTGGATTACATTGTTGACCACTGCCCATATATATGTAAATACACAGAAAATCAAACATCTCCCCACATGTCTTTAAGGGTTGATTTGAGTTATTTATTTGCAGGGTGTTTGACCCTTTCTGGTCATGTACCACAGTAGTTCTTAACCGTATACTGACAATCTTCTAGGTAAATAACTCTTGTTGAGACAGCTGCTCTGGTGTCTTAGACTGTGCAGTGTATGTGTCATCAGGGAACTATAAAGTAGCAACAGCAGGACTTCAAGGGAGAACACTCACATTTCATTGAACAGTCAAAGCCAAAAGTTACCCTTGATAAATTAGTGCATGTGCAGACAAGGATGGTTACAGTGCAACCACAAACATCTATTTTTACCTACAGTTGCTATTGCCTTGCTTCACTACCAATGAATGGCTTTCCTTGTTATTACTTAACCAACCAATCAACCAACCAACTAACCAAACAAAACCTGTTAAACCATTTCTTTGCACATTACATACTTTCCTACCTCCTTTTTCGGCACATAAGGAAATAATTTATATCAATGGAATTTTTGCAGAACTAATCTGCACATAAGGCCTGACTTCACAAATGATTATCAAGAGGCTACTAAAGATCTTTACCTGAGACACTAGGAGAGTTACTGGAGGCACTTGGAGGATAGTTCTGGTCACCAGTGTAGGCTGTACTGCCACCTGAGATATGGCCGAGTGGAGAATAGAAGGTTGATGACAGTTTAAAGCTGTAAGTCAAGCTGCCCACTGGATGACCTTTTGGGCTGGAGCAGATTCAAAAAGGACTCTGGGGATGAGGAGTTGGTAACAATGATACAGTTACAAAAGACTACACTGGATAATGGTTGAAATGCCATGTATGGTCATGCGATATTCAAAAGGCACTTGTTAACCCATTATCAATGATTATCTGTATGATAGTTCATGTAAATTTTATCTAAACCCTGATTGGTTAATAAAATGAATGTCTGAGAAGAGGCAGCAACCTGAGAAACCATGACAATGTGGGTCTGATGGCTGGTGAGTAAGGAAAGTAGAGTTGCAAAGAGTTGCTCAAGGTCTTCTTAATGGGAATAGGCCTGTAAACGTTGAGGAAGCAGCCAGCTTGCAGTGGCTGATAGCCATAAGATGTTGTGAATAACTACTGCATTGCCAGAGCTGGGGGAATTTTTAGTTACTGAAACTGGCTGAAGAAGTCATGGCCAGAGCACAACCATAGGAGCTGGAGTCAAAACAGAAAGACATCTGCAAAGATTTGTGGTCACCTAGGCAGAGACTTTTGCTATTTAACGGTAAAGTCAGCCTTCAGAGAGGGAAGGCCATGGCTTGCCCACCCAGCAGGCCCCATATATTTCAGTGTGGTGTATTGAACCCACCAAGGCAGGTAATCCAAGTCAACAAGTTCTTTCCAGGCTTGAAGCCTAGCAGAAGATGATTTGCCACCTAACTATGAATCCAGCTCAGCCCAAGCTCGTACCACTGTAACATCCACATTGCTGTAATTGAATGCTGCCAAGTGGCTTGAAAAGCCTGTATCTATGGGATAATCGGCATCTCAGAAGTGACTTGTGCATAGTCACTGGGAACCAAGCAGTGAGTGCTGCTCATTCTTGTGAAAGCTTGGAGATGCTAGGCCATTGTGAACTAGAAGCTTCAAGGTCTGTTCATCCTTATAGTGTGCCCTTCCTAATAACTTTTGTTCATTTTTATGAAATCTTTTTTGATCTTATGTGATCTACAAGCCCTTATTCTAGACCAGGATTGGTAACCTTTGGCATGTGGCCCATAAGGGAAATCTGCTGGTGGGCCGTGATGATTTGTTTATCTGCAGCATCCCCAGGTTTGGCTGATTACGGCTCTCACTTGCTGCAGTTCGCCGTTCCAGGCCAATGAGGCTGTGGGAAGCTACACAGGCTGTGCTAGTTGCTGCTTCCCCGCAGCCCCCATTGGCCTGCAGCGGTGAACTACGGCCAGTGGGAGCTGCAATTGGCTGAACCTGTGGACACTGCAGGTAAACAAATCGTCCTGGCTCGCCAGCGGCTTTCCCTGATGGGCTGTATGCCAAAGGTTGCTGATTCCTGTTCTAGACTTACTGGGGCATGCTCCCCTGACTGGAGCTTATTTTAGCCTCATGTGACAACCTAGATGCTTTATTATGCACATTGGATCTGATCTGACCCTAACAGAAATGTCAGAATTTGAAGTAGGGTTAAAAGCTACTGAGCTTCCCAGGCTTACTGGTGATAAACAAGACTTCTTATAGAATAAAACCCTCCAAAATGTTCAAAAGCTTTTACAGGAAAATTTACTTTATCGTGAAGACCTCCTTGGTATAACACTAGTGTGTTGGGTAAAGTTGATGTTCAATCTTGTTACAATACTTGGACCACTTCCAAGACAGACTCTAGTAAAAATACTGAATTACCAAGATGAAGAAAGGAAGCTTGAAAGAAGGGTTCAGTTAGCTTCTAAATTTAGTTTGTCTATTCTGATTTCAGTAGAGATTTCAAAAAAAAAAAGTTTTTAATTTGATTATGCTGAAAGAAATTAAGTTTAAGACTATCAAATGTTCCAAGCTCTATCTTGTTGAGGTATGGTTTGAAATCCAAGTAAAATGTTTTATTTCATCATATTTCACATTTCCAGACACTAGAGAAGGGATTTTTGTACCTAACTTCCTACTGCATTCACTGTGTTTTGTGCAAAGCCTTAGGACCCATGATAACTTCTTTTGTATAGTTCCTTAAGTGTTTTGCTTAATGATGAATGTAGGCCCCTAAGTATATTCTTTGCAGAATCAGGCCTACCACTATGTCCACTGATGTCAATGACTAAACTCACATTGCTTCAGTGCAAGTGGGATCAGGCCCACAAAGAACGCAGCAACACTATGCACCAGTTTAAGAAAACATATACAGATCTCTTCAGGTAGAGACAGGGCCGGTGCAACCATTTAGGCGGACTAGGCAGTTGCCTAGGGTGCCAAGATTTGAGGGCGCCAAAAAGCGCCCCCCAATTTTTTTAAATGGTTGAGCAACCGCTGCTGCTGGGACAAAGAGGGAGTCTGAGCTGCCGGTGGCAGCCGGCAGTCCAGGGTGTCCCCTGGGTCAGAGCGCCTCCGCGGCAGCCCGCAGTCCAGGGTGTCCCCTGGGTCAGGGTGCCGCCGTGGCAGCCGGCAGTCCAGGGTGTTCCCTGGGTCAGGATGCTGCCTCGGCAGCCCGCAGCCCAGGGGGTCCCCTGGGTCAGGGCGCTGCTGCGGCAGCCCAGGGGGTCCCTTGGCCCAGGAAAACCTCAGGCTACCGGCTGCTGTGGCGGCGCCCTGACCCTGGGTCAGGGCGCCGCTGCGGCAGCCGGCAGCCCAGGGTGTCCAGAGGGGGCGGCAGGCAGCTCCCGTGGAGCTGCCGCAGTCGTGCTGAGGACAGTCGGCTGCTCGCGCGGCTCGGGTGGACCTCCCGCAGACACCACTGCGACAGCTCCACCGGATCCGCTGGACCAGTGTGCGGAGTGGCGAAATTGCTGTCTGCCTAGGGCGCTCAAAACCCTAGCGTCGGTCCTGGGTAGAGAGGTGACTTACAATCTAAATATCAGGTTTGAAGCACTTCAGCTCCCTGAATGAGGAATTCAGATACAACCAGGCTTAACAATACCATTCATCCTTCTCAGGCAGACACATGATTCCTCCCACAGTGGGAACTGAAATCTATTCAGTTGACTATGTGAGAGTTTGTTAGATGAGGACCTAAAACACAAGGTCTGGTTTCCTCCGGCTAGCTATTAAGGATCTAATGGTGCCTTTTGTAAGAACAAGGATTTGCCTGAGGCTCTGTCTTTACTTCAAAAATAGGTATGTAGTTTTTACATTAAGATTGCTATCTCAATGTAAAATACTAGCGGAGACAAGGCACAGTTAGTTTTGACCTCAGTGTAGCCAGGCAACATAAGCCCCTCATGAGAGGTATAGAGGTTACCTCAACATGCTGCATCAAAATATAGACAGCCATGTTGATGTAAAAACAGTCACCCAAACCCTTTTTTCCAGTGAAGGCAAAGCCTTGGTATCCTTGATTTGCTCTCCACTCAGAGTTGTGCAGTGTGCCAACTAGTTGCGGCTTTTTCCAGTCCACAGGGGGCTGCTTTTCAGTGCTGTATGAATATAGTTTGTATTGTTCTGCTGAAATTAGGTGAGTGGGTGGAAGGGTGGATGGAATTTAGGAAGGTACCATATAAAGATAATGATGTGATGGACAGACTGGATTTTAAAATACTGTATTTTTTTAGATTAGTGTATATATTATTCGCTTTATTCCACAAACTTCTGTTAATGCTAATTTGGTGATATATAAAACTAGGCATTTTAAAGCTTGTGTTTTCATATGAAAAGCTGAAGCAGAGGTTGCCAGGTACAAGGATACTGAGAAAGTTTTATTGACTCATTTGAATGGTTGAATAAAGGGGTGGAAATCACTAAAGATTTGTATTTTGTTTCTCTTTTCAGAGGTTATTTTTCCTGAATATTAGAGCCCCTGTCCTTCATTAGCCAGACAACAGTGGAATAAGTGCCTCTGCAGGATATTTATAATGGTCTATTTTAGCTTGCTGCATTGTGGATACTTAGAAGTGTAACATATGGCACTACTGAAAAGAAAATGATTAATTCTTGATAATTTATCTAAGAACACTTATCTCAGATGAAGCAAATGACTGATTGTTAAAAAGTATATCCTGTCAAGTATATTGACACAATGTAATACAGAGAAATAAGTTGGAACAATATTTCTTCTCAGTTTGAATGAATTTTAATGCCTTTTTAAAAGTCACTGAAGTGACAGTCCTGAACACCACTCCTGTGCAATGGTACAGAACCACTGTAATAGTCACCTTGTAACACTGATCAAAAGAACTATTAGAATAAGGAAAACAGTATTATCCCTAAAACTATTCTCTTTCCCTATGCTTCACTGTAGAGCTTCTGTCTAGATCAGGGGTTCTCAAACTTCATTGCACCGTGACCCCCTTCTGACAACAAATATTACTACATGACCCCAGGGGGTGGGGGGCAAAGACTGAGCACACCTAAGCCCCACTGCCCTGGGTGAGGAGCCAAAGCTGAAGTCTGAGGGCTTCAGCCCCAGGCAGTGGGCCTGTAACGTGAGCCTCATCACCCAGAGATGAAGAGACCCACTTTGGGGTCCCGACCCACAGTTTGAGAACCGCTGATTTAGAAGCTTCTCACCAACTTGTCTGCCTGCCATTGTTTTATTAAAACAGTACCCACGTTAACACAAGGCCCTGTGTGTTAAATTAGGAAACATGCCCTTGGCCATCAGTGATAGTGAAATTTTTACCACACTGCCCCAAAGTTAAGGTCAACCATATGTGGGAGGGGACAAACATAATAGCTTTCTAACCAAATTTCTTTCATTTAAAATATTAACTAAAGATAACAGTAGAGATGGATGTCATGGCACCTAAATTAAAAATAAAGGTCAGGTTTTGGATGATTAGCAGATACATGTTCTCTAAGTCTGGCTTAATTAGTGATTCATAGATTAGATAAAGAGACCTTATTCTAAGTCTCTGGGAAGAATCAATATCCTACGGAGTTCCACATCACTTCTGATTTACACTTGAAACAAGGAAAACAATAATTTCAGCTTCTGCCTGTGATTTATTTCTCATCTTTGTGGATAATACATTGTGGATATAGGAAGATGCACTAGGACCATGCATTTCCATTCTGTGCAGAAATTCATGGTTGGGAAAAATGTACCTGCAGTAATCTGTGCATCTCAGTCCCAGAGAGATTAGCTGCTTGCTCCCTCAGTCAGACAGAGATGGAGGCAGCACGGATACAGAGAGAGCAGCTGTTGGCCTCCTAAATGTTTGGAAGCCTTGCATTCAGGGGAAATATTCAAGTATTCCTACTGCATCTATCACCATGGTATTCTGAGTGCCCAGTTAGAATCACAAAGCTGAAAGTCATTTGTGTGTTTTCCAACACCTCCAACCTAACAGGCAGTATGGCTGGTTGAAGAGCAGTGCTGCCATTGGTTCCCTCCAGTTTGCCTTCTCCACTTACATGAGATAGGTATGATTTAATTTAGACCATTGGCTCATTGATTTACATAGGTATTTGCTGTGTAATGTTCTTTTGCCCTGTTTCTTGAGGGACTGTGCTACATGGAGTAGCTGCTCCACAACTATGTTAATTCTGTTTTATGCATTTGCAATATCAGCAGGTAGAGAGGTATGAAAAAAAGAGCATTTTAGTCAATATACATTAATCAAGGTACAATAAATCACAGTAGGCAGTACATAGCCTATCCATTAGATTAGAAACATGAACATTAGATATGAAATACAAACATTACAAGGCATACATAATTTCTCTAAATTATAATCCAAAATTATATGATGAAAATGACATAAAAAGAACATTAAGATTACAAAGTTAAATACTCAAAGTTAGAAAATGCCAGAATGAAGGTTGCCCATGAACCTTCTGTATATACAGATGATACCATCTTTAATTAATGGTCACATACTGTTTTCTCCTTGGAATCCCAGCCTCATTTAATTCACCGGAATATGCTCAGTATAGATTTTGAGAATTTAGCTAACAAACTCTAACATGCTTCTACTGAACATGTGTGAACTGATATTTTCAGATGTTCATACTTGCCCAAATTAGGGCAGTTTTCATGGGATGGCAAAAGAGCGACCTTGTTCCCAAATTTCAAACCTTTTCCCAGAGCCTCCAGGCTCTCGAGTTTCTCAACAAAATATCTGTATAATTTTTAATATGGACAAAGCAATGTGTTTTTCCTTAACCTTGTTTTGAGAAGTGGCTGAACCTTTTTGCTAAAAATTTCTCAGGGTGGAAGGGGAACCTGGAAAAATTCAGCCCAAATGATTAAACTATGGTAACATTATAAGTAACTGAAAATAGGGTCTTGGGAAGGAAAATATCTGCATATCTTACCTATAAGTGTTGCTACCTTCACAGTACATAATAATTAACATTATATCATACATTCTAGCATGGAATTCAATCTGTGATTGAATCCTTTTGGAGGCATCAGCATGCAGAGATGAAGATTTATTTGATTTTATTATAATTTGGGTTTAGATTATTTCATAAAAAAATTGGCACGGCAGAAAGACCAAATTTAAAAATTTAATCTGTGATCTAATTATAATCTCCTACCAATGCTAGAGAAGAAAGCTTCTGCTGTGAAAGAATAGTCTTGAGATTTGTCAGCCTTGCCTTATTGGAGCAAATTATTCATACCTGTAAGGCTGTCCAGTTACTCTTACAAAATTTAGCAGCTTTGTCTGAAGCTTTTTTCAGACTTGGGTTATGATGAAACATTTCTAATTAGACTGGCTTGGGAAGGCAATTCTATTGATATGTCCAAGGGAGTCATTTAAAATATTTTCATATTTCCATATATTTTCTATGATGTTAAAGACAATAACCACCCTACTGCTAAATATTTAATTCCTTCGTGTTTCTGTTTCACCTCATCATTATGCATTTTGAGGTGTTTTTGTAGAAGGTATCTTTTATTTTCTGTTTCTTTTCATTATTTGGCTTTACTTCTATTCTTCTATTAAAATGTTAATCCTAAATATGTGTGTGTGTGTGTGTGTGCATATATATATATATATAAAGTAGATTAGGAGTTTGTTTTGTTTAAAACCAGGCCTTAAATTCAGCCACAGTTGTTCAGAGCAGAGCTCTAGTAAATATTTTCAAACCCACGAGAGCCCCAGCACATGCCACGGGGCTGAAGCCTCACGCCCTGGCATACTCCAAGGGGCTGAAGCTCTGAGCCCTGAGGCACCAGGAAATACTCAATAAGAACTTAAAGCCTGGTTAAACATACAATAGTAGAAACATATAGCTCAAGGTCCAGTGTGCTTCAACAGCAGCTGTGGGAAACTAAAAACTGTGACATGTTGGGAGAATTTCTTGGTTCCTGCCAGGAAGTATGCTCTGCCCTCCCAGCAGGAAATTTTAGCACTGTCTGAAGCGGGGAGCACGTGGTGAGCAAGCAGAAAGGAGGCTGCTGGACTGTAATCCTTCTCTATGCTTCTTTACAGAATAAAACCCGGTTCCTGGTAGTTTATCTGAGTGGGTTGGGTCTGAGGTAGACTGTAGACTGCATACTGACACACAAGGCAGAGCACATGGAGGTACCTCAGACCCAGTTTCCCAAAGTTGTGTAAAAAAGCCCCAGGGCAGACAACCTCGTATTGTGCCAAATGGACAGGAGGGAGGCTACACATGGTTTTGTAGATGAGGTAAAAAAAATCAATTTAGCAACTCTATTTTATTTTATTTTTTTTGTCAGGAGGCTGTCTGTGAGCAAGGTAGGCCTTCTCATTGTTCCACCTCCAGACAAAAAGAAAAAATACCAGAGGTTCAGTGAGTTGCCTAGGGCAGGGTTTCTTGGCAATGCCATTGAATCTCCTCTTATGAATGGCAATGGAAAGTAATGGGTACTTCCATGTTACTACCATTACATTATTTTTGTATTATAGTAACCCCTAGGAGCCATAGCCATGGACGAGTGCTACACTGTGCTGGGCATTGCAGAAACAAAGGACATAGAGGCAGTCCATGCCCAAAAGAGTTTACAGCTTTATTCATTTTTTACTCAAGATTTAAGAATGTTATAAATATTAAGTTTGCAGAACTTATTTGATTAGATTTAGCTTTTAAAAAAAAATCCAGTATTTGGGAATGTACAAGTGAGTACATAAATAAGATTTTTTGCCCAATATCTGTCAAGTACCATTGAAAAGTAGCAATGTGCCCATTTGCATCCTCTATTATACCACTTGTATTTATGCAGTATGTTATACTGCTCTTATTTTATTTTCTGAAGTGCCTTTTGCTACATACCATATGGTTTATGGGTATTTTTGCACTTGAGCTGGAAGGTGTGATTCCTAGTTCAAGGAAATCAAGCTAGCGCACAAAAAAAAAAAAAAAAAAAAAAAAAAGTGTAGCCACGGCATTACAAGCCAGGGGTGGGTTTAGCCACTACAAATACATTTCTAGGGTCTCACATGGGATCCCATTCAAGGGGGCTAGCCTCCCTCCTATCACTCACCATACTACTGCTATATTTCTATTTTTAATGTGATAGCTCCATCAGAACTAGTGTGGATAGGTCTCCTTGAGTTGGAAATTGCCTCTTCCAACTCTAGTTTAGACATTCTCTAAGACAGGTCACATCCTGGTTACCAGTCCTTAGCTTCATTCTCTCTATCTTGACTACTTTCTCTTGCATCTCTCTCCTTACCTTGTTCATTGCTGTCAATTTAAATGGCATTATAGCCATATTAACATAGCTGGTAGCAGCAGCACAAGCACAGCTGAGCTGTGCCAAATACAAACCCACTTGAAACATTGGATATGTAGTTGGCACTGCTCAGCCATGCCTCCCAGGCTACTGGGATGCTGCCCAGGCTACTGTGGCTACACTGCTATTTACACTTGTGTTAGCTCAACTGGAACTAGCACAAATATGTATATACAAGCAGTAGAATCACACCCTTAGCTTGTAGTGTAGATATAACCTAAGAAAAAGAACTTGGAAGACTGTGTAACAGTAGCACCTGATGACACCTGTCATAACAATATATACTGTACTTATTTTTAAAAATTCATGAGATTAGATGGAGACCTGTTGTATTACCTAATGTTTAAACACTGGGCCTGATTCACCAATGTATTATCCAGTTTTCTACTGGCGTAAAACTGGAGTAACACTGGAGTAGGCCCATTAATTTTTAAGGTGAATTTAAGTACTTCTGAAGATGAGTGACTGATGGTGCTGATTAGACCCATACGAAGTATGAAAGAGCACAGTATGAGCTTTCCCTGTTGAATTCTGCAAATGCACTTTAATTCTGACCTGCAACAGCTCTTTCTATTCTAGACTTCTCTTGAGCAAAGATTGCCAATTATATAAAATTACTTAGTGGTTTTGGATGTGCACACATACCATCTAGGGACTAGATGAAGATCACTACCAAACTAATTTCATGTATATCATCAATCAAAAGAGTATGGAGTTCTCCAGAAATGAATGGCTAGTGTATTAAAATGTTCTGACATCTTCTATTTTTTCTTATTCTTCATAGCATGTAATATGGCTAGATTTTTTTTTAACTAACTTTGCAAGAAAGTCTACTGAAATTCAAGATCTTCTTCCTGTCTATATTTTCTGTAGATTTTTTTCTAGAAAAGAGGTAAATGGACAAAAACTTCAGGTGTGAATTCTCAAAGTGTTTGTGAGTGTCTGAAATCCATCCTGGGTCTGAATCTCAATTTTGTAGCCTCAGCCTATGTGCAGGTTCAGTTTTCTTACTATAACTGTCCTATTTAAATATTCCTGTCCTTATATGTCTAACTGCTTCAATTATAGATACAATTCTAAAATATTTTCTCATTTTACACCTGCAATAATTATGGGTGATAACAAAAGAATGTAGACATATACTTACTTGATTGTACCCACAAATGGGGAAGTTGGCCTAACTTTGCTCATATTTTAAGTCTATGAGAGTTCTATGGATTACAGTAGGAGCAGAGTTAGGCTATTGCTGCACACCTTAAACTTCCAAACCTTAAATTTTAGGATTTTTTTTCCACACAATTCTTTGGGTATGCCATTTATTTCAGTCATAACTGATGGCAAGGAAAGTGTAAAGTACAAGTTGAGAGGCCCCTTTGAAGAGTAGGTCAAATGTATCACAAACCATTCTATTTAATGTAATAAATTTGTTCACATCTATTTTATTTTGACTTGTAAATTGTCTGAGTTGACTGTTTTTAATGAATAGTTATATTTTAACCAGCTGTAACTCTCATTAACACTGGAGAACCTACGTAGCAGGTGTTTGTTTTCATAATGACTTTTGTAAACTCAATTATTGTAGATTTTTACAGGATGTGCTAAGCCCACTGGTCTGAGTAGAGACTAGTCACCGTTTCTTGCTCTGACTCTACAGGGCACACTCCCAGGATCAGAATTCCACCCCCTTTTGGACATGGGAACTCTCTTCCAGCTACCTGAAACCAGTGGCTGTGACCTTCTGAATCCCCCTAGTTGCTTCTACATTCCACCAAGGTTGTGTGGGTACTTTGGGTTTCTAATTTAAACCTTTCAGGGACAAGATAAAAGAAAAACAAGGAACAGGGGCTTAGCAAAGAGTTTTCCTAACCACAGTGACTTTACTCGTAAAACACTCAAGAATTACAGATCTTACAACAAACGCCCGAGATGCACCTTTCTTGGTCTGAGATCACCCTTCCTGCAAGTCAACATTTTGTCAGTGCTTCAGGTGATCAAAGTCCCTCCTGCCCTGTCTTTTCTGCAAGTCCTTTTTATGTCATGGTTGGCTCCCTGCACAGAGCAGAACACTACTCTTCAGTAAAGTCTTCATTTCTGTGACAGTGCTCACATTGAAAAGCTCCAGTACATCACTTATGCTTTCCTCCCTTGTGGTCAATTGTGTAGAAAAAAAAACCTTCCGTGTGGATGGCTCCAGATTGCAGTCTGAATGGTTCTCAGAGATAGTCCTTCAATGAGGCATCAAACACCTTTCCCAGAAAGGGCAGCTCTCTGGAATGCTTGTGCAATCATGGTATTCATATTTCTACACATAGTACAAGTTGGAATTGATCATCTGATATACTCACATCCCCCTCTGTCACATAGAATTTATAGGAACACATGCAAAATGTAAAATTTCAAAATTAGAGCTGATTGGGAATTTTCCATCAAGATGTGTTTTGACTGAAAATGCAATTTCTGTAAAATAAAAATCATTTTCCCTCACTTTCTTCTATGGAACTGGATCCCTTCTAGTTGAATCGTTGGTGGCAGTTCTTGGGAGTGATGTGATCACAGGCCATTATGGGAGATGTAGTCCGCAGGAAGCCAGCCTATAGAGGAGATTGGGGACATGAGGCACCTAACTATAACTCTCATGAGGCACTGTAGCAGCTCCGGATAAATGATTAACAGATGAACAGAAAAAAATATTCTGACATTTCCAAATTTAAACATTTTTAAAACTTTCCATTTTGTAAAAAAATGTACTTTACAAAGGAAGTTAAATACTATTATGGGAAATTGAAGTTATTTGACTTGCCCAATGTCAAATAACAAGGCATTTATCACTGGGGAGACTGTAAACCTTCAGATAGCTTAGAGACATCTTGGTACTCTGCATCTGCAGTTTGAAATCCAGTCTGCTCTCTGCATAAAATTATATTATACAGATTGTTTGAGTTCAGGAGTCAGCAAGTGACTGATATTTTGTTCTCTTGGAAAAGCCAATAATTAATGAAAACAGTTTGACTGAAATGTTACTGTGCAGCCAAAAGAGGAAAAACAATGAAATATTGTTTGAGACTTTTCACAAGTGAAAATGATAGCATATGAGAAAACAGAAGTTTATTAAGAAGGATAGTATTGTAGAATGCAATATTGAAAAGCTATGATAGCTCTTTGAAGCAAATTATATACAAGGAGCTAGCTGGAGAAAAAAGCCATTCCTTTGACTGCATATGAAAAGAAAACAGTTTGATTGAAACATTAGCATCTCAGATCTTTCAAGACTATCAAAGTTATGAAGAAATGTGTGCACTAATTACAGAGCAAAGTACTTCAAAGCCACATACAACTGCAGAATGCATTTCATCTGAAATAGCAAAAAGAAATCAAATTTGTAGTAAAATTGTAGAAGAAGTAAAAAGATTTTGCCAATTGGGGCAATTTTTAAAGGAGGTTTTATGGAACATATTCGTATGTAGCTTAAATTCCTATGAAATGCTAGGATAGCTAATTTCATAAGCATATCTTACCTTGCAAAACACTGTGGACACAGCTTTCAGCAAAAACACAAGTGAGTTAAAATGTCCCAGGCCCTAATTCACCAGAATGGATGCTTTAGCCAGATGCACAGGAACAAATTGCACAAAAATGTCAGACATTGACAAATTGGAAGGGGATCAGACAAGAGCTACAAGAATGATGTACAGTCTAGGAAACCTGCTTCACAGTAATACAGAAAATAAGCTCAATCTATAGAGTTAATCCAAGAGATGGCTGACCTGATTTTATCATAGTCTATAAAGTACGGAGAAGATCTATGAATGTAGAAGGCTCATTACTTTTGAAGACAAAGGCATAACAACATCCAATGGCTGGAAGCTGAACTAGACAAATTCAGATTAGAAATAAGGTGCAATTTGTTTAAACAGAGTTGGTAAATTAATCATTGGAACAATTTATAAACGTATTGTGGTGGATTCTCTATTATCTGCAGTCTTAAATCAAGACTGGATGTCTTTCCAAATGCTTGTTTTAGTTCAAACAGAAGTTTGGGGCTTGATGTAGGAATCACTGGTTGAAATTCTATGACCTATATTATGCAGAAGGTCGGACTAGATGATCATAATGAACTCTTCTGACCTTAAAATCCATGAATCTATGAAAAAAATTAAGATAAGAAAGAAAAATTTAATAAAAAATCAAAACCAGAAATATAAATATTAATTAAAACAACTTGGGACTACAAATGAGAGCAAAACATTATGAAGAAAGGATCAAGAAAATAATAGTGAATTGTCCTGCAGACCTATGGATGGGGCAGTTAAACAAAACACCTGGCTTGCCTATATATATATATCACACACACACACACTGTGTATATATATAGTCTTTTGTCTGGCAGAAAAAATTTCCCTGGAACCTAACCCCTCCATTAATTCTTATGGGGAAATTGGATTAACTTAATATTGTTTGGTTAAAGTAGCATATTTCAGGAACATAACTATGACCTTAAGTGAGAGGTTACTGTAGCCGAAATGAATGGTTGGGAAATGGTCAGAAAGGGGGCTTTCCAGCAATCAACATGATGGACCCAGATCTGATGGTCTTGCAGAACTTACCCCCTGAAAGAGAGACTGAGTTATCCAGATAGCGTTCAAGCCATGAATGCAATTTGGACTCAAACGTCAGTCTGAACTGACCAGAGCACAGCTCAAACCTAGGAAGGAAAGGGAAAGAAGAGGTCCCACCTATACTGGAAGAAGATTAGTGGAGACTTTTATTTCTGGCATATCCAAGTACCAATGAAGACTTCCAGGATAAATTGACAGTGGACCAATTTATAGGCACTCAGCTGGACTTGGACTTGCAGGTCAAGATCAATGAAAGGAGGCTAAACACTTGTATATATTTTTGTAAATAGAGTCAGGTGTTTTTGATGAAAATCTGTTTATCATCCATTTCTCCTCCTAATGGGAAACAACCAGCAGGGCCCCAAATTTTTGTCTAACTGCTCAGGTCAAAAGGGATAACAATACATTTCTGATATATCCTCAGTGGTAAACTCCCCTAAAAACTAGTATCCAGTAAAGCTATTTGTTTGAACAAGGGCAATGCCTACACAATTTTCAGAAACTTAAAATAGCTTTAATACCCATTATTGTCTTGGTACACTATAATCCGGAGAAACCCAATAAATAAGCTTTTGCTGTTGAGTTTCCCTTTTTAAAATTGGGAGCAGTTATTTATCATACTGATCTGTCATCCCATTTCTTGCAGGTCAAGACCTTTAATGCCAGTTGAGCAAAAGTGTTGATGATTTGAGAGGGACACTTTAGTTATCATTTCTGAAGTGTGGAAATTTCATGAACACTTACAGTCAAAAAATACACCAGTAACTTGTCTCAATCTCTTCTTCCTAGAGGTTAATGAAAAAAATATATACTGTTATAGCTGCCTACAAGTTCCAGAATGGGCAATTTTATTGATTGTCTTTAGTATGATATCAAATTTTCCTCTTCAGCACAAAACACTAATGCTGATGGATTTTTTAGATTGCCCTTAAGAGAGGGCACAATGTATATTGAAGAAACCTTATCCTGGATGCAAGAAGCCACTTAATATGTGTCATAATTACCAGTGATATTCAGATAATACTGTCAGCTCTTGTGGAGATTATCTCACGTTTACATTAAATAGATGGCCAAACAAGTATGAACTATTTAGAGATAGGAGAATTTATTTTTACAGGAAATATAAATGTTCGCTAGATAAATATGGCATTTGGGTATAAGAATTGTTGTCCCAAAATATTATAATTAAGATTTGAAAGAACTTCATGAAAACCATCCAGGTATTATTCAAATGAAATTTTTAGAGAGACAGCATAGGTCAGGGGACAGCAACTTCTGGCACACGGCTCGCCAGGATAAGCACCCTGGAGGGCTGGACCAGTTTGTTTACCTGCTGCCTCTGCAGGTTTGGCTGACTGCAACTCCCACTGGCAGCAGTTTGCCGCTCCAGGCCAATGGGGGTGGTGGGAAGCTGTGGCCAGCACATCCCTCGGCCCGTGTCGCTTCCTGTAGCCCCCATTGGCCTGGAGCGGCAAACCGCAGCAAGTGGGAGCTGCAATTGGCCGAACGTGCAGAGGCAGCAGGTAAACAAACTGCTTACCCTGGCGAGCTGCATGCCAGAGGTTGCCGACCCTGGCATACGTGGTGCTCATATATAGACAGGCCTACTGAAGAATGTTTGTAACTGTAAACCTTCTCTGTTTGTGGAATTCAAAGTTTTTTTTGCACCAACCCCACCTCTGAAAATAACTGTTATACTCATGAAAGTGAGTTCCTATTGATTTGCTGGCCTTTACCTAGCGTAAAAATTTATTAATTGAAAGGGCCAGAAGTTATCTGTGTGTCTGAAGATAATTTGACAAAGTGAAATTGATTTACACTGCGAGTCTGATCTACACTATGACTTCAAATGGTTTGAAATCATTTTTTTTCTGAACAGTTTTTAAAACAGATTAGAATTTGAGGTGAATTTCCCCAGTGTTGACCAAGTTAAAGTATCCTTGTGCTCTCAGGCCTAAAAACTTTGATACAAGAAAAATCAACAGTGAGTTACTTTACAGGAAACCTGATATTCTGAGAATTTGTGGTGCAAAACAGCACAAAATAATGTCAGAGATATGATTAAGAACTGAAGAGATTTTTACAACTACCTAAACAAAGATGTTTGGGAATTCAAACATTTGTATATATTTGTCAGACTATAATTGTCTTTTGAACTTTGAAAGAAAAATAGAAGCAGCAGAGATATTATGCTCTAAGAAGTGAGTTTTCATAAGATTTTCTTTTTAAGGCTTTTTCTTAAAGATTGTTCTTCAGAGAGTTCTTATTGCTGTCATGTGATAGACTGCATACATACCCCTATGTGCACATGTAATTGATCTTGAAGAAAACCATACTGGTCCTTTGAGGTATATGTTCTACACATTTTAATTTTACAATTTCTTATTAATTTAAGTGCTGCAGGTATCTATGCATCTGGTTAAGGTTGCACTACACTTTTCATTATAAGACCCTGTTTTCAGTTGCTTAATACTTTGCCAAATTTAATGGTTCATGCTCAGATTTTCCATGCAAGATGTCTGCCTGAAGATTAATTGTTCTGGAAAGCTTCAGCATAAGTGGATCAGCTGTTTTCATGAATATGGAGAAGACATTGTTTTCCCCATGTTAATGAATGGAATATTTTTTAGAATCCCTTTCACTAGGGCTCCATTCTTTGTAACAGTGACTTGAGATTTGTCAGGGAGTCACTGTGATGTCAAAAAGGTGCATTTTGCTATTTCTGTGAAAAAATGCCAAAATTTGCCAAATTATGGGTGATAGAAGAATGCAGATACTTCTCAGAATTTGGTTGCTAAATTCTTCGAACATTCAATTTGAACTTAGCATGCTCCTGCCTGCATAGTTCCTATTTCCCTTCTTTTACAGGATTACTGACCTAGGCGGATAAGGGTAGAAGCAGGAGACATGATATAGTTTGATTTTAATAAGGCTTTTGACACATTCTCACATGGTATTCTCTTAAGTAAACTAGGGAAATGTGGCATAGATGGTATGACTATGCAGTAGGGTTCACGAAGACTATATTCATAGAATCAGAGACTTTAAGTCAGAAGGGGACCATTATGATCATCTAGTCTGACCTTCTGCATAGGGTGACCAGCTATCCCGATTTTATAGGGACAGTCTGATTTTTGGGTCTTTTTCTTATACAGGCTCCTATTATCCCCCCCACCCCCTGTCCCGACTTTTCACATTTGCTGTCTGGTCACCCTACTCCTGCACAATGCAGGCCATAGAATCTCACCCACCCACTCCTGTATCAAGCCGGTGTCTGAGCCACTGAAGTCCTCAAATCATGGTTTAAAGACTTCAAGGTGCAGAGAATCCACCAGGCATGTGACCCATGCCTCACACTGCAGAATTGAACTTAACGTTGGAGATACCATCAAGGAAGTTGGAGGAATATATCACTCAAAATTTACATGGACAAGAGGAATTATTTAAGGGATTGAATCACAAGGCGCACTCAGTTTACAGCCAATTTGCCCCAAATCAACGGGAACTTGATGCTTGTGTCTCCAAACTCAGTGTATAACTTAAGATTGAAAAAATTGTAATAGTACATTGGGTGGCTTCTAGTTTTAGAGCAGTATCAGCTGTGCAGAAAAATTATGCAGCTCTTCATGCGAATTTCACAGTTGCATCTGAAGATCAGTCACACAGTGCTGAGATCCAAGAGACTTTCTGGTGGCCTGCTAAATTGTTGGGCTCTGAAGATAAAAAACAAACAAACAATTTGAGACATTTGATACATATGCTAGAGGAGGTAATTAAAGTGTCAGAATACTGACAAGAGATGACGTCACCTTAGCTCGAGTGAATCTGATGTTCAAAAACAAGAAGCTCCTCTACATATATTGGATACAGATCAAGCTGGAGTTGAACAGGTTTTAAAGTCAGTATGACTGTTGAAATGTGCAACAACAATCAGCAATTTAAGCTATGGAAAAATTGTTGCTGATTGTCTACACCTTATATCTTGGTTATATATCACAGCTTCCTTGAATCGCTCTATCCTTCCTGGTGGGCATAATCAACAGAACGTTCTGATTTCAAAAAGTTGACAGATCAGATACATGTCTTAGATCCGAGTAAGTGGCAACTAGATACAAAGAGTCCTTGGTACAAGGGAGAGAGGAAGCTGAAGAAATTATGTAAAGTTACATCTGACTTTTGAACTGATTAAGGAAATCTGTTGTCACTATTGACAGTGAAGGTAAAGAGGCTCCTGAGGATCTCAAACCTCTAGTCTTTGATATTGAAATAATTCCTGTGATGTCAAGACACATAAAGAAGGTTCAGCATAATGAACAACATCTAAACCCCTGTGTGCCACAGTTTCAAAGTACCTCAGCTTTCACTGTTGATGTCCATTAGCTTGCTTGGACCTCGTGCATTCTTTAAACCCAGTTCCATAAATGGAAAAATGGCTTGCAAAACACTGGTCAGCAGATGATACAAAATCATGGAAATGGATACCTGAAGAGGCAGCACACCTGTCACAGACTAGGCGATGGGTGATCTGATCTAATGGTTAAAGCCAGAGGCCAGTGGTTAGAGATGGGGCTCAGCCTAATGTGTAGAGCTAAAGTTTGGTTAGTGGCTGGAACAAGGAACAGGAATCAGGAGTCACAGCCCAGGGTCAGAACCGGCAACAGGAGCCATGGAACGAATCAGGGTTCAAGACAAAGTCAGGCTCTGGACAAGGGCACAAGGCTGGAGCACACTGGAACTGGACTGGAGCAAAGCAGAAGCAAGGCTGGGAACAAGGCAGGTACAGGAGTGATCCCAGCTGTGGGCAGATACATTAAACAACCAGCAACTTGCCGTTGCTGTTGAGCAGACATGTAGGCTCCAGTCAGGTGATTCTGCTGCAGCCCAGGTGGCATGAGTTAACTGTCATGAGGGCTGAGCTGGCTAGCCACAGACTCACCTGAGGGAAACTCAGGCCCATAGTTTTTGACAACAAGCAACAAACCTATATAAGCAGATTTGATATGTTGATTCAATGAAATGTATATAGCATCTTTCAAGTGTGCAGTAAAAAAAATATTTATTCTCAAAATCATGAGTTCTGGCACTGCTTTTTTAGGACTTGAGCACTGGTGACATCCCAATCATTTTCAGCTTATCGAACAAAAAGTTGAGGTAGCGATCCTCTAACTTCTTGAATGTGGATGGACTGCTGCACCTACATGGAGTTCTGCTGAACTCAGTAGGGATCTGCAAGACTGCAGCAGTTTGCGTATGTGCCAGAATTTGTAGACATGGAGCCCAAGTGAGCCTTAAGTAGAAAAAAAAATTCTGAATAGGAGCACTGGAACTGCTGCTGGAACAAATTTAATAGAAACCCCATCAAATCCTTTATCAGAAGCTCAATGCTTTTCAGCTGACAACATTATACGTTGTCTTTCATCATCATTTTTAAGGACAGTTACATGCATCTCAATTAGTTGCACAATCAAAAATCTGCTTAAATAACCTTGCTGCTCAGTGGCCTGTATATAACTGAGACCTGGAGTCATTTTCAGGCCCAGTTTCACTCCTTGAGCCTGATGGGAGCTGGAAGTAAGGCTATGACAAAGCGGCTAGTAGTATAGACCCTGCTGAGGAGGGAAGACATGATATTATGCTGATCCATCAAACAAGCAGGAGGAGGAATTGGGATGATGGGCTCAAAACTGTCCCATGCCATTCTCCAGGCTTTTGGAAGGACTCATTGGAGATTCATAGATTCTCAGGCAATGTGTCTAACCTCCTGCATAACTCAGGCCATCAAACTCCCTCAAAATATTTCCTGTTTGAATTTAAACATGTTTTAGAAAAACATCAACTCTAAATTTAAAATAGCCAGTGATGGAGAATCCACCACAATCATTGGTAAATTGTTACAATGGTTAATTATTCTCAGTTAAAAATTATCACCTTTGTTCCAGTCTGAATTGTCTAGCTTCACCTTCCAAACACTGAACCTTGTCATACCTTTCTCTGCTAGATTGAAGAGTCCATTATCAATATTTGTTTCCCCTGTAGGTACTTACAAACTGTGATCAAGCCACTCCTTAACATTCTTTTTGTAGAGATAAATATTGAGCTCCTTGACTTTATTGCTATAAGGCAGGTTTTGCAGTCCTTTAATGGAGTAAGATTAGAGTTTTTCTGGGACAGTTTTGAAACCTAGGAACCTTTATTATTATTTTATTTATTGTTTTTTTTATAGCTGCTCCCTCATTACATCAGGCACTCTCCAAAAATAAAGGTATGCGTGACCCTGCTGTAAAAAGTTTACAAACTAAAGCCCCAAGCCTGGAAACATGTACGCTTAACTTTACTCATGTGAACAGTCCACACACGAGTACAGTTAAGCATCTACAGAAGTGTTTGCAGGATCAAAAGATGGACAAAAGAACAAGAAAAGGGGGCATAGTATATACATTAAAGTGGTCAAGGTGTTAATTGGTCAGATTAGAAAGTATAATTTATTGACATTGAATTTTTGCATGGGTGAGAGAGAATCTCCACATATCAATAACAAGCCATAATCTACCAATTAGTTTCTCGTGTTTATAATTTACATTTATAAAATGACCAAGAGCACCTGTCTGACATCCTAGGTGCCTCTGACAATTACTGAAAAAGACAGCAAATCAATTAAAATGATCCATAATGTTTGATAATATTCAGTAACCCTGCAGCACAAAAATAATGCAAATAAAACATTCACCACTTTCCCTTTACATCACCTCTGGCTGAGGTTTGCCAGTTCAGCAGCCCTCTTAAGGATAGTCTTGTAGCATGCCCTGAAGGTCATAAGATTTGGCTATTTCAGACCAGAGAGAAGGTGTACATTGTCTGCAAATGCCCTGCCTGTAGGCTTCCCTGTTTTATATCCAGAGGGGCCCTGCTCGAGTGGTTCCTGACATGTGTCATGTTAAAAGTGGATCTGCAAGAGGGATGTCAATGAGAAGAGGACAGTGGCCTTGAGTCCGACTCTCAAAGGCATTCCCTGCCTGTTAGCACTTAGGGTCTCATACACTGCTTGACAGCTAATGCAAGTAATTAAATTAGAGTTTATCGCTATGTGATTGTATGTACATATGGGGTAAAGTCTCTTCTTCCCCCCTGTTATTTCAGACTCCTCCCATGGCTCTTCCCCTCCAGCGTTTTCTCCCATGGCCTCCTAGTCTGCTGACATCCCCTGCAGAGACATTCAGCTACCCTAAAATCCTATATTAATGAAGAAATAAGAGTCCAGATACTGTGGTGCATAAAATCTCTTTGCCTTATTAAAAGATTTAGGACACTGGGTCATTGCAACCTAGTGAACGCCTAACTCAGAAGAGAAGCTGGCAAGTGCTTCATGGCATTGAGATCCTACCACAGAATTAATTGGAGCATGAACTTCAGTATAGTTAAGCTGAGTGACTAGGCATTGGAAAAGAGGCCTCTAACTTCATTCATCAGCTTACAGGGTTTCAGAAACTGGGACTTTTCTGCTAAGTACCCCAACATAGGGTGCGGGAAGAAAAGGTCTTACGCCACAGATAAAATAATTCTACTCAGATAAAACACCATTTTTTGTGTCTTTTAGAACTTAAGTATTACTTCTCTGGAACATCCTTTAAAATGAATGGAACTTCTAACTGTGTCAGATAAGCATGTTAAGTGGATATTTCTGCAGTGAAGCTGATATTTAAATTGACATTATGAAGCTTCAGAGCCACTTGCTATTGAGATAAATAGGACAGTACACATTTTTACTGCTTCTTTTTACATTTGTAGGGTTATCTTTACAACCAGAAGAGGTAGACTGTGGCCAAAATTTTCAAAGTTGGATATCTGACATTACACAACTAAATTCAAATTTAGAGACCTAATATAGTGATTAGATTTTCACAGATGCTACTGAGAACTTGAAGTGTTCAGTAGGCTACATTTATTTAGACATGAGATATGGATTTAATTGTCTAAAATGAAACAGACAAATTTGAAAATATTGCCCTTAGGACCTTGCAGACCTTCCTCACATAAATAGTCCCATTAACTTCAGTGGAAACATGCATGTAAGTGAGTATTCCAGGATTATGCCCTTGATTTATTTTTTTTTAAATAAAAACTTAAATTCTGCAGAAAAATATTGAGATACTAAAATCACAGGGAGACCTTAATCCATGGACATTCTGCATACATGGATCACCAGTGTTCCTTAAGGAATGCAATTTCCTTTTTAACATAATGTTGGGAAGATGGGACAAAACATAAACTTGCTTTTTAAACTCCCTTTTGCCACAGAGAGTAATGAACAAAATGATTTTTTTTCTGGAAATGTATGAAAGGGAGCTAACTTAAATTAACAAGCTCTTTTACATAAATTACCATCCATTATGATGCTGAGGTCAGAAATCACACATGCAAGCTGAAGTCTGCACTGGTTACATGAGGGGAGGGTAAATCCCATTTACTTAACAATAGATACTGTATGGGAGATACAGTTTCTTTTTGTTCAGGATGTTGAACTGAGTTTATTATCTGTTAAAATCTGGCATTAGTAGTAAACATTTAAATATACTCATATTTGAAATATGATTATATTAATAAATAACTTAGATGTAATTAGAGTGTATAAGTGATGTTATTTCAAAATCCAGTAGGTGATTGTTAATGATGATATTATATTATAATAACCATGTTAGTATATGAAATTCACTTACCAGTTTAAGCTATATTATTATTCCAAGGGTATACTACATATTACTGTAAAGTGTAGCAATTGTCTATACTGTAGCATATAGGGTTCTGATCTATTCTTAATGGCTCTGATTGTGCAAGGTGATCTTTGGGATGGAGACTCACTGACGTTAATAAGGTTTCACATAGGCACAAGGTTTTATCCACATGAATCTGATTGCTGCTGTAGTGTTATTGTTGCAATTCAGATTCCTGCACTTAAGATGGAGGAATCCCATGCACTGCTACAGGCTAGGGACTGACTATCTAAGCAGCAGTTCTGCATAAATGGACCTGGGCATTACAGTGGATGAGAAGCTGGATATAAGTCAACAGTGTTCCCTTGTTGCCAAGAAGGCTAATGGTATATTAGGCTGCATTAGTAGGAACATTGCCAGCAGACTGAGAGAAATGATTTTTTCCCCTCTATTCGGCACTGGTGCAGCCACATCTGGAGTATTTCATCCAGTTTTCGGCCACTCACTACAGAAAGAATGTGGACAAATTGGAGAGAGTCCAGTGAAGGGCAATAAAAATGATTAGGGGGCTGGGGCACATGACTTTGAGGAGAGGCTGAGGGAACTTGGCTTATTTAGTCTGCAGAAGAGAAGGCGGCGAGGGGGATGGGTTTGATAGCAGCCTTCAACTACGTAAAGGGGGTTCCAAAGAGGGTGGAGCTAAGCTGTTCTCAGTGATGGCAGATTACAGAACAAGAAGCAATGGTCTCAAATTGCAGTGGGGGAGGGCTAGGCTGGATATTAGCAAAAACTATTTCACTAGGTGGGTGGTGAAGCACTGGAATGGGTTACCTAGGAAGGTGGTGGAATCTCCATCCTTAGAGGTTTTTAAGGCCCAGCTTGACAAAGCCCTGGCTGGGATGATTTAGTTGGGGTTGGTCCTGCTTTGAGCAGGGGGTTGGACCAGATGATGTCCTGAGGTCTATTCTATGATTCTATGAATTCCCATTCATATTGATGTGCCAGCCAGAATCTAGTAGAAATCACGAAATGGGGTTGGATAGTCAACTTTTTTTTCCACATATGGGAGCATACTTTTGTATTTATAAAATCAGTTGGTTGAGAAAGGGAGAAAAATTGCAGAAACATAAATGTGTGCTACACACAGGATTCATACATCCCATCTGGCCCCCTTCCTGTGGTGGAACCACGTTGGTTGCACAGGGTCTCTCCTCAGTGTGGACAGTATGGTTCACTTCATGCATGAAATAAACAGTCAGTTGTGGAGGGATGTGGACTTTTAACCATGTATGCTGCTACTTGGACTGTTATTTTTTTTAAAAGGGGGAAATGATGGTGGGACTATCATATGGAGAGGAAGAACAAATTATGAGAGCCTGGAAAGTTCAGGAGAAGAGAGAATTCAACTCCCCCTCCCATGCTTCTTGAACGTCTGAAAATATAGATGATAGATTCTTATGTCTAAGCCTTTCATTTGATCCAAAGGATCTCAAAATGGAAATTGAAAGTTTTATCCATTTAGTGATACAAAACTTGGGAACATAACTAAGTATATGCACCTATTGCATTAAAGCAACCTTTATTTCATTTTGATCCTTTAGATCTGACTAATATTTTTGTATATAACTAAGACTGATAATTATTGGGGTTGGGGATGGTGATATGGGGTTGGGAATGATTAACGTGAGGTATACAAGAGGATCTCTATTTAAGAAATAGCCAGAATGTGGAAAAAAACTCCACACTGGTATATAATATAATATTCTCAAGCTAAGCAGAACTAGATGGGTTATAAAGTGGATGGGATACTGCAAGTAATATCCTTTAAAAAAATTCTTTCTTTCTGGAATCTATACTTAATATTCAATATGCTCACATTAACTCCAAACTTGTCGTTTTAGCCCATCTTTAGTATAAAGTAAATTAATTGTTAGCTCAAGGCCTCGCAATACTCTCAGTGAAAAAAAACATACAAACAAACAATCAGGAATTATAACGTTTTGTGTTAAATCTAAGTAGTTTTAAATATACACTTCTAAAACCAGGAATGTTAAATTCTGTGCATCACTGAATTTAAACAGTTATGCAAAGACTGAAAATGTGGGTAAACATTTAATGGAGAAAATTTATAATAGACGTATAAGTTTATTCCAATATAGATAAGAAGACCTAACAAAATGGAAGACTAGTTTACTTCTAGGGGAGGAGCTTATAACCTTGCAAAAGGACAGGGAATATGAGTTATTTTAAAGAACAGCATGGAACTCAAAAATACATTTAAACCCTGATCAAGGGATTAATGCAGAACATACCTCCGTGCAAGACTGTCCTTTGTGATTCTCTCAGGTCTGGTTACCCTGTGTAAATTAGAGCAACCTAAAGGCTTCTATAATTTGCAGCAACTAGCAAAGGTTCCAAAAGGCTGATTATGGCAGCTGCAAAACCTGTAGTCCATCAGCAAGCCTGGCTACATCATGATTTCCCCACTCATTGCCCCTAAACTGACAATTAAGAAGAGGCTAGCATAGAAGCTGCTTAGAGTGGTTCTATGCTACTTCAGCTTTTCCCTGTAGTGGCTGTCTACGTTATCTTAGGGGCTGCTTTGTGTCCATTAGAGCAGTAAGAAGAAGCCTATCACACCAAAAAGTGAGGTCTGTTTTACAAACAGTGGTACTGTTCAGTCATGTACATTTTCAAAAGAAAATACACTTTTATTGCTTGTGAAATGTATCAGATTGACTGCATTAGAAGGGGAAGTGCTTACTGTTTATCCATAGGCAAGATAAGTGCAAGTATTGGCCACCACAAGCTTTTACACCAATATCTGTTAGACTTGAACTTACATACCTACCATATAAGACAGGGGTCGGCAACCTCTGGCATGTGGCTCACCAGGGTAAGCACCCTGGAGGGCCAGGCCAGTTTGTTATCTGCTGTGTCGGCAGATTCGGCCGATCGCAGATCCCATCCGGCAGCAGTTCGCCGTCCCTGCCAATGGGGGAGGCGGGAAGCTGAGGCCAGCACATCCCTTGGCCCGTGCCACTTCCCGCTGCCCCCATTGGCCTGGGACAGTGAATTGCGGCCAGTGGGAGCCGCAATCGGATGAACCTGCCAACACAGCAGGTAAACAAACTGGCCCGGACCCCAGGGTGCTTACCCTGGCGAGGTCGCGTGCCAGAGGTTGCTGACTGCTGATGTAGATGAAAGAATAGTTCAGTCTATATAATTTAGTCTTTGGAATCTCTACTAAGACAGCCAGACCAAGTTCAATTATATTGGTGGATTTTGTGATGTACTCACCACTAGCATATTGTCTGAAATCATCAACACATTTTAATTTAACTGTTTCTCTCCAGGCAGTGTCAGGAATAAATCAGCTCCTCTGTTTGATAAATGATTGGCACAAAGTGTGTTTACCTTAAAACTACCTTTTAATTGGGTCTCACGTACACATGCACCCATATATGACATCACAGAAGATTCAGAGCATTTATATTTACCCAAAATTTGAGATGGTTTTGAGGAATCAACAACCAGCCTTCAGGGGGCCCTCCTTCCATCCAGCTGCTGGGGTTTTTAGGTACCAGAATTTGCCCAAAGAAAAGCTCCTGGACTGTTCCAATGCACACTTTCGAACTAAACTCACTGTACATTTCTCTGAACAAAGTGTTATAAATCACAATAGCCCCGAATACGCTAACAATTTCCCTAGTAACAGCCAATACCAATTCATTATTCTCTTCATCAGCAAAGGAGCTGGAAAAAAAATGAAACTTACAAACACAGACAACAACCAGATCAAGGTCAGTTTTCCACATTTCCCTGCCCCTCTCTCATGAATCTGTTCTTTCACTTTATCTATCCCTGTCAGTAAAACTGCAGCTTGCAGCCATTTTTATCTGCCTAAGAAAGGCCAAATTATTCCTATGTAGAGTCTTCACTTCCAGCTTAGGTGGAGGTAAGTGTAATAAATGGCTGTGAATTATATCAAATCCATTTCTTTCACAACAATGTGATCCTGAGCATAGGTCATCACCATATTAGAATCTGAGTAGATAACCTATGGGTGAAAGACTCATTGTCCCAGCTCTGAGCCATCTAATTACCTTTCAGTACACTTTATAGGATGTAACTTTAAACTAAATGAATACATAAATAATATAGGATTATTCCCTGAAGCATGGTGAGTGAATTGACTGCACAGTGTGTACCACCAAGTTTACAGAGCATCTAAAGCACTAACAGGGTGACATCAGCAAATTCAGATGTTTGGCAGCACGATTTCTTGAGCATTTTTTTCAAAATGGCAAGAAGCAATATATTTCTTGAACAATGTGGTCAATGTACAAGACTGGATGCTTCTGCTTTACTCATCAACAAAAAAAATCATAGCTTTCCCCCACAACATATAAAGTAAGTCGTGGAATATGATTTTGTTGTGAAATTTCCACTAAATGTATATTAATGATGTTAATATTAGTGTTTATGTTTGAATTAATGTGTTGCTGTAATGATTAGTATAAATGACTTAATTATGGAACAGAAATCAATGGAGTCCATGATTCAAGATGGTGTTGTGCCATAATGAGAACTCGCACCTCCATGTTGTTACTCTTCTTTTCAGAACTTGCATCCCTTTCAAATTAGTGGTGGGAAAAGAGCAACAACTCTTAGGGGGCAGTTAGAACTAGCTCAGACCTCTAGGTTTGCATCACTAAGCCTATAAAAGGGCTGCACACCTGACTATTCTTGCTGTCCATCAGAGCGATAGCCCAGGTATCACATTAATTTGCAGGGGATGTCGATGATCTCTCAGTGACTCCAGTCCCACACCATCGGCCGAGAAGTCATCACTTACCATCACTCATAAACTATAGTACCTTTCTATATCTTGATTCCAGCAATGTCTTATCTTCAATCTGGTTCCAGTAAATCTTCACTGACGGTCCTTTGATCCTCCCTCGTGTAGCCCAGGTCAGGCTGCAAAGCTTGGTTTGAGGTCCAGGATTCGGATCGCCAAGCTCTCAAGCTACTATGAGATACACCACCATCAGCTGTTTTGTCTTACCTGAAGTTGTCTCATCTGACTCAGTACAGTATTGGGGTAGTTTGTGCTTTCCTTTTGTTTAGTTAAATATAACCTACATTAAGAGCTGTACGGGTCTCCAGGCTTCACATCCAATTGCAGGCAGCCACACTTGCATTTGTATTGGGTTGTTTAGTCTAGTTATCATTCCTCTATTCCTGCTATTGTCAATTCCTTCATAAATCTTTGTTAACATCTCTGTCTCTTTTCCAACTACACAAGAGGGAGGTGGGTGGACTGACAAACTGCTTCCACAGGTGATCAGATTCTGAATGCTAGCCCAAGTTCCTGACCTGTTATCTAAGTTGAACATTAACAGTTTGTCCTAGAATAATAGAACTACCTACATCTGCTAATGCTGATTCTAATGTTCCTGCTTCTAATGCCATTAAAGCTGTGGCTGATGGCACTGTAACCTCTCAGGCAAGGGATTCATTCTTCTTCATATGTCAGGTTGGAGGAAAAAAAAATCAATTTTCTTGTAAGAAGACAAAACTAGTGATGCAGAAGAAAATCATTAAATATGAGCAATTGATCTATGAACTAGAAATATAAAGATGCATCAAAACATTGGGATAGGTATATTGCACACTACCCCACAAACTGTAACAGATATAGGAAACAAAGCATAAGCATAGAGTGGGATTGTACTTTCAGTGCCTGTCAAAACAAAAGATATGGCAAAAAATGTGTGAATTTAAATGTGATGGAGACTAGGACTATGCCTACTATATTGGAGAAAAATACTCAATAAAAGTTTAATTTAATGTTATCTTCATAATAATGGCATTTGTAACTAGTGACAAATTGCTTTAATCTGTTTAATTATTGTTGGTTATATAATTTCCTTTGTTTTCTGCTCCCATATTAGCTTGAAAACTTTTCTCCTAATTTTAATACTACAAGAAATGTTATTGGTGCCTCGGTAGGTAGCCCTCTTTCCCCTAGTATGTCTTGAATTAATCGTCACCTGTCATAGAGTTACAAGCTATTGGAAGCGTCAGTTTTTGGATTGTTATGTAGAAAGAAGACACTATTATTACTGGACTTTTAATTATAACTTAGAATTTAAAGCCATTAAAATTCTAGTTTCGTACTTACATGTAATCACAGGGAAAAAAAGCACAGAACAAGTTTCTATGTACTTACATGATATTAAATTCAAGTTTACATATGGCCTGAGGGTAAAAATAAGGCCCACAATTGCAGTAAGGAATTATTTCTTAGCCTTCTGCACATCCCTAGTATTCTGCACTACTGGACTTAGTGAGATAAATATTTAGGGTTTTTTTTTTCCCCCTCTGGACATTGTTAGATACATTGTTCTTGAATAGTGAATTAAATGGTGAGTTTTGAGTATTTTCACAGTCAATAGCCATACAATTTAAAAAATTGATAATTGACTTCCATATATGATTCATATTTGAAGCTGGAGTTCTTTAGAAATTAGACAAAATCATAACTTTTTAAAAAAGCAATACTGCAGCTTTCAGACATTTGAGTCTTGTGACTACTCCTTTACATTTCCCAGTTAAGTAGCTTCCTTATCTAGTATCAGAGGGGTAGCCGTGTTAGTCTGGATCTGTAAAAGCAGCAAAGAATCCTGTGGCACCTATAGACTAACAGACGTTTTGGAGCATGAGCTTTGTGGGTGAATACCCACTTCTTCAGATGCATCTGAAGAAGTGGGTATTCACCCACAAAGCTCATGCTCCAAAACGTCTGTTAGTCTATAAGGTGCCACAGGATTCTTTGCTGCTTTTCCTTATCATAGGGAGCACTGTACAGGAAAAAGCCTTAAATATAACAGCTTTGGTACAACCAATATGTTATACATTTTAATGTGGCTGATTGTATTTAAGGAAAAAACTGGGAGTGAACTGAGATGATAAAGGTGAAAGTGAAATGCCCACAAGCAGCATGGAAACTTTCTAAAAACAACATAATAGAGGCTTAAACTAAATATTGTGACAAGGTGGCCAATGTTAGTATGGTGGGTCCTGCACTTTTCTTGGTGGGGCTAAGCTGCCACCCTCGCCCCTACTCTTGGGGCACCAAGGGCCCTGTTAGTGGCCCAGGAAGCTGGTAAAGGAGGGAAGGAGGAGGGGTCTGGGTTTGTTCCTCACTCTGAGCCCAGTCTCTCTCAACATCTGCAGGTTCTTACCCTCTTCCCCTTTGGGTGTGGTATCTTTGACCCTTAGATGCTGGGAAAGGGTCTCTCTTACTGCAGTTCTCTGAGCTTTCAATCCCACAGTACACCTCGAAGCTCCAGTCTTCTCTCCTTCCTCCCTTCCCCTGACTGCCTGAAGCAGGGGGTTTTATTAAGTTCCTGACAGGGCCTTAATTGACTGCAGCTGCTCCAATTAACCTGTAGCCATCCTCCTAGTCTCCAGGGAACCATGCCTTAATTAAGCCTTGGGATTATGTATTTCCCCTCTAGCACTCTACCACTGCCCCCCAGGCCCTCCTGTATCACAGTATATTCCCAACTATTATAATAAAAAAAGTAAGAGGACCAAACAAATTTCATAATTGCTAAACAGCAGGGTAAAAGAGGTAGTTAGAGGCAAAAATTGGAGGTCAAATTCTTCTGGGGAAAATGGAAAGAAGCATAAACTCTGGCAAGTCAAGTACAAAGTATAACTAGGAAAGTAAAAAAAAATGAAAAGAATTAGAAGAGCAACTACTTTACCAAAAGACACAAAAACTAACAGAAAAAATTAAGTACATCAGAAGCAGGAAGCCTACTAAACAGTAAGTGGGGTCACTATCCAGTGCCAAATCAAAGTGCTAGAAGAGCACTAAAGGAAAATAAGGCCATTGAAGAGAAGCTGAATGAATTCTTTGGATTGGTCTTCATGACAGAGGATGTGAGGGAGATTCCCACATCTAAGCCATTCTGCTTAGGTGACAAATCTTAGGAAGTGTACCAGATTGAGGTCAGTAGAAGAGGTTTGGGAATAAAGTGATAAATTAAACAGTAGTAAGTCACCAGGACCAGATAGTATTCACCTAAGAGTTCTGAGGAACACAAAGATAAAACTGCAAAACTACTAACTGTGCTATGTAATCTGTCATTTAAATCGGGTTTTGTATCAGATGACTGGAGGATAGCTAATGTGACACCAATTTTTTAAAAAAAAGGCTCCAGAGGCAATCCTAGCAATTACAGGCCAGTAAACCTAATTTCAGTACCAGGCAAATTGGTTGAAAGAACAGAATTATCAACCACAGAGATGAACATGATTTATTGTTGAATAGTTAACGTGGCTTTTGTAAAGGGAAATCATGCCTCACCAATCTATTAACATTTTGAGGGGTCAACAAGCATGTGGATAAGGCTGATCCAATGGATATAGTGTACCTGGACTTTCAGAAAGCCTTTCACAAGGTCCCTCAGCAAATGCTCTTAAGCAAAGTAAGTAGTTCTGGGATAAGTGGAAAGGTCCTCTCACGGATCAGTAACTGATTAAAAGACAGTAAACAAAAGGTAGGAATAAGTAGTCAGTTTTCAGAATGGGGCGAAATAAATAGTAATGTCCCCCAGGAATCTGTAGTGGGGCTGGTGCTGTTCACATATTCATAAATAGTCTGGAAAAAGGGGTGAACAATAAGGTGGCAACATTTTCAGATGATACTAAATTACTCAAAATAGTTAAGTCGGTGAAGAGTACGAAGGGATCTCACCAAATTGGATGGCTGGGCAACAAAATGGCAGATTTAATTCAATGTTGATTAATGCAAAGTAGTGCACGTTGGAAAACATAATCCAAATTCTATATACAAAATGATGGGGTATAAATTAACTGCTACCACTCAAGAAAGACATCTTGGTGTTATTGTGGATAGTTCTCTGAAAACATCTGCGCAGTTTGTATCAGCACTCAAAGAAGCTAACAGAATTTAAGGACCTATTAGGAAAAAGATAGATAATAAGACATAAAATATCTTAATGCCACTATATAAATTCCTGGTACACCCACATCTTGAATACTGCCTTCAGTTTTGGTTACACCATCTTAAAAAAAATTGGAAAAGATATAAGAAGGTCAACACAAATGATTGTATGTAACAGCTTCCATATAAGGAGAGATTAAAAAGACTAGAACTTTTTTAGCTTGCAAAAGACACAACAAAAAGGGAACATGATAGTGTGCTGTAAAATCATGACTGGTGTGGAGAAAGTGAATAAGGAAGTGTTTTCTCCTCCTTCACTTAACATAAGAACAAGGAGTCATTCAATGAAATTAATAGACAACAGGTTTAAAATAAACAGGAAGTACTTCTTTACACAATGCACAGTCAACCTGTGGAACTCATTGCCAGGCGATATTGTGAATGCCAAAATTATAACGGGATTGAAAAAAGAACTAGATAAGTTCACAGAGGATAGGTCCATCAGGTTATTAGCCAAGATGGTCAGGGATGCAAGCCCTTGCTCTGAGTATCTCTAGTCTCGCATTGCTAGAAGCTGGGTGTTGATAGCAGGGGATAGATTACTCGATGATTGCCAGTTCTGTTCATTCTCTCTGAAGCACCTGGGATTGACCACTGTCAGAAGACAGATGCTGGGCTAGGTGGACTATTGGTCTGACCTAGTATGACCATTCTTATGTTCTTATGAGTTTTAATTTCAATCATTTATTCAAGGGAAGTGCTTGGGATAACAACACAAGGGCCATATCCTCTAATGTAAAGTAACATAGCTCTGTTGAAGCCAATGGACCCACAATGATTTACACCAGTTGAAGAGCTGTCGCAAAATCTTTAAAATTTTCTTATTGAAATGTAACATGGAGGTTATGTATAATGTGCTGTACATATTCCATCCCTAATTAGACAGAAATCAAAGTCTGCACTGGGGAATGGGCCTGTGTTTCCCAAATAAGCCTCTTCAGAAGACAGAGTCTTTCAGCTGGGGATGCTGACAAGGGCTCATAAAAGGTGGGCAGGCCTAAACATGCTGGAGCTGAGCGGAAGTAGCAAATTCTCCATGATCATATTTGCTCAACCACTTAGCAATCAGGGTACTACACTCTGAGCAAGCTGCAAGTTGAGAGGAGTCATGATGATAATCAAGCTTCAATCTCATAAAGAAATATGTTAGAATTAAGAAGGTTCAGCCTGTGCAGGTTGCTCAGTAATAATGGGGAAAATAATATTTTTGTAGCAGATGACAGGTGGCTGTAACTGATATTAAGACTGGTCCCCTTAACCAGTACATCAAAATGAGTCTCCTAAATAAAAGGATACAAGAAGGAGGAGAGAACATCAAAAGTACCTATGCATAACTAATGAAGAAAGGAATCCAATTTTTCTTACCCCAGCAGTTCCTCTTTCTCTCTTTTCCCAGTTCTCTGTTCTATGCTGCTACATTTTCTCCAGACCCTTGGATGCACAAAACTCCACCCATCCTGCAAGTAATTTTTACTGGAGCACATTGTTGTTCAATGGAATTCACCGAAGAGGCCAGGAAAACTCTCCAGAACAATGGAAGCAGAAGGCCACAGAATGGGATGGAATTCATACCTGTATCAGGACATCTTTAGCAAGCTGGTGCTTCCATTACAAAGACAGCAAAATGCTGGGGTCATAGCCATGTGATTCAATTCCAATAGTGGAGAAGAATATTTTCCCAAAAAACTGTGCTGATTAGGTCAATGTCCTCTCTCTTCTGTGTGAAAAAAACAAAACAAAAACAAAACTACCCCAGGCACAGGAAAGGTTACTAATATGTGTCCATTTTACAATCAAGCCACTCCCTAAACATGGGAAGCATAGAATCTAACAGGACATTGTCCTATTCTGAGCATAAATAAATCATTTGATGGAAATAAATTATGAGTTAAGAAAAAAATAAAAATGTATTGATGTTATTTCCTTTTAAAGGCTTAGGTGAGGTTTTTCAAAGCTACTGTCATCTCCCTAACTTGGATGGGTTGCCTAGACCCCAAAGGGAAACTCACCTAATATTGACAGATTATACTTTGGGCTGTGGGACAGCCTATTCATGGGGACAAGGATAGTCCCCATGAGGGTAAGTCTATGAAAGTTAATGTTGCCAGCCAGTCTGACACTGTGTGAACTCTGTACTCCACTGTAGATTGTAAGGAACTTCCAGGAGCTTCCTTTTCTCCATTGGACTGGGAAGTGATAGAGAGGCCTCTTTGGTCACCCCCTCAAGGATGAGACTGTCCAGAAGATATGGAGAGGATGGGTGAAGTTTTCTATCCTGCTCTAGTCATCAGAAGAACTGAGGGACCCTAAGGATTTGAGGGTAAAGCCCTAGAGGAATGGTACCTGAAGAGATGTTGTGGGGAAAGACAAGATCTTGTGAGTCAGGATGTCCTTTCTTCCTCCTTAAGGGTTGGGCATCTCAGGTGAAGTTCTACTCCTGTTTTTCTCAATGGCTGGGGATTTGTCTCCTCAGGTATGCAGCCTTCAGCAGTGTGGGTAGAGGGCTCTTAGAGTGTGGGTCTCCCTACAAAGGTAGACTCAATGCAAGGCCCTATGGCATTAGCTTAACACCAAAGACAACAATACAAATACTAGAAGGCAGGGGACAAGTTCCAGTTGCTGTGGGAACACCAAATTTCCTGAAGCCTGTGTGGTTAAAATCTCCAGCTTAATACTGCATTCACAACAGGTCCAAATTTGGTCTATATACTGGCTAATCTTCTATTGAAACTAAAGGGAAGCTGACTACATGAGGACTGCAGGCTTGGATTCCTTATCTACATTTAATTCTCTTCATAACTTTTATGGGAAATGCTTATCCACATATGTCCCATATTACCAATATATTAATATTTGACTTAGAGTTACTGTCTCATAATGTCAAATTTCACTGATTGTCGTTCTCCATCCAAAAGATAAGCTACAAAATACATTTGACTCATAAAGTGCCACAATACAATTGTCTCAAGAAAGACCTTAATCATGAATTTCTCATCTTCATCATCATCATCATCATCTGAACTCTATAATGTATTACATTTATTGCAGTTTACACATGAAAAATATAATTAGCTATGAAGACTCACACTGCTTCTTAACAAGCATGCAACCTCTATCTGCCTCCCCAGCCACACGTACATCTTCTTGATTACATGTGGACCAGGACTGGGGACAGTGCAGTACTGAGTACATTACAGGGTAAAGATGTTCCAGGAACTGGGATATGCCATATAAACATGGGATATACTCTGAGTTGTTGAAGGTGAACTGACTAAATAAATAATTCCAGGAATATTGAAAGATGTTCCAGTTACCAAATGAAAAAGATCCTGGCCTTATTTCAACTCTTATTCATATTGATCTAACGGATAACAGATGGCCTATTTATGGAAGTTGAGTATTAAAAGATATTTGCACCTTTATGATGTTCCCACTAATGGATGAAGTGAATCACTTCTAATATCTTAGAGAGCTGTCAGATACATTAGATAATAGGTGTGCTTGATTAGCTCTAACTGTATTTGCACCCTGTAATGTCATATAGCCTCAAATGAAACACAGGTAGATGGCATTTTAATTTGAGTGCTCAGGCTAGAAATAACATTATCTTCTTTTTCTCTTTTGCTACATAAAGAATCTGAAATAGACTAATTGCTTTTTATCTCACGGTTCTTTGTTTTCCCTCAGTCACTTTCATTTTTAATTTTAAATTTAACTTGCATTTCTGAAGACAAAGTGTACATCAATAATATCCCTATAATTTAGATCCTGCTATTTGAATGTGATGAGTACTATGTTCACTATAAAAGTATGTGAAAAATTTCTCCCAAAATAACAGCCGTCTATTTTCTAAGTTGTAGAAAAAAAACCTTTAATAGATGAATTTGTCCATTTAGTTGCCTTTATATTTTGAAAAGACTACAGAATGTATTGCAATGTTTAAAATGTAATGTATTGTTTGGCAGGATGCATTGTTTGGCAGTAATGTATTGTTTGGTCAAACCAGGTGCTAAAGGAGCACTCAAGGAAGACAAGGCTGTGGGGGAAATGCTAAATGAATTCTATGCATTGGTCTTCATTGGAAAGGATATGAGGGAGATTCCCACACCTGAGACCTTAATTTCAAATGACAAATCTGAGGAACTGTCACAGATTAAGGTGTCAGTAAAGGAGGTTTTAGAACAAAATTGATAAATTAAATGATAATAAGTTTCCAGGACCAGATAGTATTCACCCCCGAGTTCTGATGGAACTCAAAGATGAAATTGCAAACTACTTTTGTAGTACAAAACCTATCGCTTAAATCAGCTTCTGTACCAGATGACACAAAGAATGGAATTATCAGACCTATAAATAAACTTGATATGTGTGGAAGAGTCAACAAAGCTTTTGTAAAGGGAAATCATGCCAAATAAAAATGTTGTGGGTGCCAACAAGCATGTGAACAAGGGTGATTCAGTGGATATAGGGTTCTTGGACTTCAGAAAGCCTTTAATAAAGTCTTAAGTAAAATAAGCAGACATGGGATAAGAGGGAAGATCCTCTCATGGATCAGTAACTGGTTAAAAGGTAAGAAACAAAGGGAAAGAATAAATGGTCAGTTTTCACAATGGAAAGAGTTAAGTAGAGGGATTCACCAAGGATCTATGCCAGGACCTGTGCTGTTCAATATATTCATAAATGATCTGGAGAAGGTGGTAAACAATGAGATGGCAAAAACTAAAGATAATACTAAATTACTCAAGATAGTTAAGTCCAAAGTAGACTATGAGGAATTGGAAAGGGATCTCACAAACCATGTGACTTGGCAACAAAATAGCAGGGGAAATTCAGTGTTAATAAGTGTAATATAATACATACTGGAAAACTTAATCTCAACAATAACTACAAAATAATGAGAGCTAAAATAGATATTAATACTGAAGAAGGAGATCTTGGAGTCATTATGGATAGCTCTCTAAAAACATATACTCAATGTGCAGTGAAAGTAAAAAACTAACACAGTGTTAGGAACCATTAAGAAAAATATATATAATAAGACAGAAATTATCATAACGCCACTATATTAATCCCTGGTATGCCCACATCTTGAATATTGCCTGCAGTTCTGGTCACCCCATCTCAAAAAATATTAGAATTGGAAAAATACAGAAAAGGGCAACAAAAATTATTTAGAGGTATGCAGCAACTTCCATATGAGATGAGATTAAAAAGACTGGGACTGTTCATCTTAAAGCAGAGATGACTAAGGGGGGATATGATAGAAGTCTATAAAATCATGAATGGTGTGGAGAAAGTGAATAAGGAAGTGTTATTTACCCTTTTATATAACACACCAACCAGAGGTCACCCAATGAAATTAAAATACAGCAAGTTTTAAACAAACGTAAGAAAGTACTTCTTCAAACAACACACAGTCAACCTGTGGAACTCGTTGCCAGGAGATGTTGTGGAGGTGAAAAATATAACTGATTTCAAAGAAAAATTAGATAACTTCATGGAGGCTAGGTCCATGAATGGTATTAGCCAAGCTGTTCAGGTACACATGCTCTAGTGTAGTTGGGACTGGATGGCAGGGGATGGATCACTCGTTAAGTTGTCCTGTTCTGTTTACTTCCTCTGAAGCATCTGGCATTGGCCACTGTCAGAGGACAGGTTACTGGGCTAGATGGACCATTGGCTGGACCCAGTACAGCCATTCTTTTGTTCTTGAAAGTGTGTAATCTAGCATTATTTTTTTCAATTTAAAGGATAATTTTAGCTGAATCTGAGACTGTCATTTCTTTGGTCTTTAACTTTTGATTTACTTTTTTCCTACACTGATTGTTTTGTTGATCTTTTTTAAAACTTATAACAGCTCATATTTTTTGTTATCTATCTCTTCCTCCCCCTTCCTCTCACTAAGATCACTACCCCGACTTACACATATGCTTAACTTTACACAGGGTATAAGGTCAAGCATCCGTGTATGTTTTTGTAGGATTGGTGCCATCATACTATTTAAGAACAAATTGTTGTTGTTCAGAACCAACCTACTCTGTATACCTTTGCTTTGCTCCACTCGTTTTTTCTTTTTTTTTCTTTCTATCAAATGTCACAGGCAACTAAGATTTTCTTTCCTTAGCTGTGCATTTATAATCTGCTACATTTCTTTTGCTCATAAGCATTCTGTGCATATTTGTATTCCAGACTTAACATTTTTTCTCTCTGTGGTCCTTTTTTTATTTTATTCTGTATTATATTATCTGCATTTTAAATGTTGGTATTTTAGGCATATAAAGAGTGGAACCTTGACTGACAGACATAAATGGGATGGAGCTATTACACTACAGTAGATCTGGAAGTTTGTTTCTGTGCTTATACATTTTGGTACTTTATTTATTTCACTAGGCTTCCTGTAGGAAAATGAAGACAGATTAAAATGCTTACAAATTCATCTAATCTATTCTTGTTCTTTAAATCCTTTGATTGTCTTAAAAAGCTCTTAGTGACCTTTGCACTTAATGCACCTTCACACTTCTAGTTCTCTGGTTTCCATGGCTTCCAAACGTTATTCATTTTGTTTAATAAATATCATTACTGACACTCATCTCTCCAGCCGCTATAGCAATTTTATCCAACTGAAGCACACAATAGTTTCTGCTGCCTGACTTAATGTGATCCTGAAAATTAATTTTCCATGCAACTTCTGCCATTAGGAGTGAAGTGATTACATGCTGAACTGATTTTCCTCAGAGTTCTGAACCCCAGTGCTGGCCTCACTTATGGTCAACATAATTGTAGCCAGGCAGCAATAAAATACACTTGAAGTGAAGAGTCTTTAAATGTTACAAGATCAATTTTATTGGTTGGTCTTTTTGAAGAGCCAAGTCCTGACATAATCAGATTCCTAAGCCACCATTATTAGGTGCCGTGAATTACACCCTTCTCTGCCAGAAGAATATAACCTCACAAACAAGTTGCAGAACTTTGTTTTCATACAAACAAGACTTGTTAGTGTCTTTTAAATTGCTGTATTGCAGGTACAGACATATCTATGGAAATGTAGATTGGGATGAAGGTAAGATCTTCTATCTTAGATCAGATGGGAAATATTTCCCATGTAAGAGAATTCAAATTTCAGCAGACTTTCAGCCTTGGTAAAAAGGTTTCTCAATATTATGATAAATTGTTATTGATATTGTGGCAACATTGTTTTGAGCAGTGGAAGGATGAACTAAACACTTTGGATAGATATGTAAAATAGGGAGAAAGAGAAAGGGCCCAATCCTGCACTCTGTAGACTAGTAGTTCCATTCCAGACAACAGAATTAATTACATTAATAAGGTCTACACAATGTGAATAAAAGTTGCAAGACCAGGCTCAAGACAACCCTGAATTTCTGGAATTTGGAGAAGCATATCATTAGGATGTTTGCCAAGCCTTGGAAATTCTGTATTTCTAAATGATAAAATGTTCTGAAGACATAGAGATCATTTAAAGTTTGTCTGTCTATCTTCACTAGAAGATTTTTCTATTTCAGTAGCTGAAAATACAACGAAAAAGACAGTGAAGTTTTATTCTGCAGTTAGCATGGCTTTTGTCTTGCTCACAATGAAACTGCAAATCAAAACCTGAACATCCTTCTCCTGGTGTTCTCTTTGCTAACGCTGTTTGTCGTTTTAGGAAGGTTAGTATTTAGCCAGACTGATATTTCATAAGAAAATAGGATGCTCTGATTGGTCTGCCTGATGGTAATTTCAGGGCAAAATAACTAATGAAATGTTATTTTAAGAAAATTGAAAAGAGAGAGACAAATGAACCATGTACGGTAAATAATTGTTCTAGGGGAGCCAAAGGAGCTTTCTAATAACTCAGTTTTGCTAACTAAACTAAACACTGGCAGTTTATTTTGTAAAAGACCAAGTGTTTAAGATTAAGAAGTCTCACAAAATTACTCCGGTTGTACGTATCCGTGGCAATGAATAGCAAGATACATGTGTATAAAGAAGTAAATGGTCTGCACAAAGTAGTCTTTTAAATCACTGTTTCAGAATGCCTACAGTTATTGTAAAATATTGACTTTCTCTGAGCAATAAAATTCACTTTGGGGGTTGTCTACCACTGTCTGAATACCAATGTGATGTAAATGAAGAAGTGACACTCAGTGATTGGCATTCGTCTTGCCGCTGCCAGCCTTTCAGTTGGTACCATCACATAGAAACTCATTGATTTGTATGCAGTACTAAATCACTCTATCTATTGCCTAACTGTGCAGCAGATGTATTTCACCACAACGTCTGATAGCATTCAGTGGGTAATTTCATGTTGAACTATTTACTCAAATGCTTGACTTTTTGGCTTTGTTTGCTAACAAGTTCCATAGACCTGAACTGTAGAGCCTAATATGGACTTTCCCCTCTCTTTACTCCCAGTTTTAATCTTCTTCACACTAGCAGTGGACCATTAATCCTGAAAGAAAATGCATTTTCTCTCTTAAAACATTGGTTCAATGTTCTATGCCATTACTTCAGTTACAGACAAGCAAACAAAGATGGGTTCCGCTCTTTTCAAAACGGCTGTCATTCATCCTGATAAAGGATTCTGTGGCTCACAAAGGGACATCTCTGTTTTAAATAAGTGCTGGAAATAAATAATGGTTTATATATTAAGATTTCTGTTTACACTTTGTTGGCAGGATTTTTAGCACATGCATTAAGAAAAAAGGAGTACAGTAAAAAAAAACAGAAAAAGGGAAATAAATGAAACTGTATTGGTTTAAAATGAAATGGCTAGAACATCCTGCATACAGTGGATAGAAAAAATCCAAGTGCTGGCGATGTCCTGTTTCCCTATGAAAGCACTTGAGAATAATCCTGTTTATTGCTTTTTGACTGTTCACATTAAAAGAATATATAATTCTAGGATGCAAACATGTACATTACAAGCCCATTAAGTAACTTATTACAAGCAGAAACAAAAGTCTTGTATAATCACTTTGGATCTCTTAGTACAATCTGGGACAGGTGATATAAGTCTGGGGGCTGGTCAACCAATTGTAAGAGTTTTGAAAAGGAAGGGTGAAATTCTCTGGTGTAAACATTTGCCACTCCATTGATTTCAGTTGGATTTTGTCCATTCACATTAGCAGAGAATTTGGTTGTAAACTTTTAAAGGTACTTGAATCTTCCCTTATCCTCTCCATTTATCCTCCCTTATCCTCTCATTTTTTGCCCCATCTCTGCATCTTCATTTCCTCCTGTTTGTTCTATAGTATGCCTAATAGGTCTCCAGTCCTGCCATCTTGAATTATATCAGTTTAGGAAGTTCTTCCAAAAAACACACACAGCAGTACTACACAGTATGAGGTCTGAAATACAAAGCATAATGCTTCTGGGTATTGAGAAGTGTAAGAACGGTTAGCATTGTAAGAATTTTACAACACACTACATGTTACTTCTTCAGGATCACCTGTTAGATACTTGTAGAGAGAAAGGCAAAAACTACTTCTTCCCATTTCCCCAGTTAGCTGGGGTTGGGTTGCCAGATCAATCTTTTTCGTGCTTGTCATTCCAGCAGTCACATCATATCCTTTCTGTTCTCCCCTACACAGTCTATGCACTGTTTTCTTGGCTGTCCTCTTGCTCCCTGCTCACGAAGTCTAGCCTCAAATGCCTCCCAAGCAGGATTACCTTCATCCATCTTTTATATATGCCTGTATGATCTTAGCCTCCTCTCTTCCCTCTTCTCTCTGATACCACAGACCTTAGTCTCACTCCTGATGACCTCATTCTGCATGTGAGCAGGGCCGCCTAACCCCCATCTTCCCAATTGGCACCGAAGACCCGGCACTTTGGCAGCAGGTCCCGGGGCGGAAGGACCACCTGCCGTGGGTCTTTGGGGCACTTTGACAGTGGGTCCTGGAGCAGAAGGACCCCCCCACCGCTGAATTGCTGCCGAAGACCCGGAGCGGAAGAAGCTCCAGGGGCCCGGGCCCTGAAAGAGTTTTCTGGGGCCCCTAGAGCGAATGAAGGACCCCGCTCCAGGGGCTTCAAAAAACTCTCGTGGGCCCCTGCAGGGCCTGGGGCAAATTGCCCCACTTGCCTCTCACTTGCCCCCCTCTGGGCGACCCTGCATGTGGGCCTCTCACTGCCCTCAAACATTTCATGTAAATGGTTTCAAGTCTTCTCAGTTGACTCTCCTTAGTTGCTCATGTCTCTGATTTGTACAGAAGAGTTGGTCTTACCACAGCTTTGTATAACTGTCCCTCAAGTAGTCTGGACATCCATTTATCATAAATCACTCCACTAATCGAGTGCCAGACTTTCTGTGCTCTAAAAAGACTTGCTTGCAGTTCTCTGTTGTTTTCTCTATTTTCTGTTAACCAGCCCTCAAGGAATTAAAACACAGAAAATTGATTTAGGCAGTGGCCCTTGATGTGGACATGCATCTGCCTTCATTCCATGCTAGTCACCCCCATGACTTCAGTTTTTCTTTTCTCATGTTGACACCTTAGTTAATTAGTTTTCTGTTCCAGGCTTCAATTGCCTGAACCAAATATTCCTCACTACTGGTCATCAGTGTAATATCATCTGCACAGATCTACTTTGTATGACCTTTCATTTGGATTTAGTTATGAAGTGCATCACAATTATGAATAGTGATGGACTAAGCATCTAACCCTGGTGGAGGCCAATCTTATACTGCAGCATGTCTGCACTTTTGTTATAGAACTATCTATCATCCAAACCATTACCATCTGGACAAAGTCCTCTGGTACCACATAGAATCATAGTAGAGACATCAGCAGTGGCTTAGGTACTTTGTGAAATGGGTTCTCCAAACTGTGCCAAAGTAACATCTGCACAAAGTCACAATCATCTCTGAGGTTGGCAACCATAAAGGGGGAAAAATGACATCTAAACAAAACCATGGCAGCCATGGAGGGCATCTGGAGCTTTTGTAGATTGGGAAAATATATGGTGTTATTAAATGTGGTATCTAACATGAGTTCATTAATGTTGTTTTAAACACTAGTTAGGATCTAGTGCATTATCTGGTCTTAGTCAATTCGCTGGTCTCCCTCTAGTCCTAACCATGATCAGCTAAGACAATTACAATCACGCTTTGTTGCTTAAGTAACGTTAAAATATGTTAACTAACATTTTTTAAAACACTACTAATTTTCACAGTCTATACATAACCCCAGAGTTGTTATTTTCACTGTGTGTTGACTAAAATTATATACATCCACCTAGCCGGTCACTGCCAATAAAAAATACCAGGAATAGCGAATGCAGGATTCAGAGATCAGATTCACTTGAGCAGTTCAATATTCTAAATACTAGAAGCAGAATAATCCTCTCACTTGACATGGAATTCTGATAATCTACCTTGACCTACATCCTAGATGTCCCTTTTCGTGCATTTTATTAACTGGTGGTATTAGACTGCGGTTGTTGGATTTTAGTTCAAATTAAAGTTCATTTGCATTTATTTCCCCTTTCCTCCTATAAAAGAAGATGGAATATTAGCCATAGAAGTTAGTATGACTTCTGTCATGTGACAGGATACTAATCTTTGATCTATGTCAGGCGAGTGGAACCTGGAAAGAAAGACCAGTCTTTCTGTGTGTATCCCAACAACTGTTTTTTCTACTACTCTTAAAGATCCTGAGAATGGGCAGATTAATTAAGTAAAAATAGACAATTTCACTGGTTCTCTTAAATCACAGATAACTTTGTGGTTTGATGTAATGGAATGCCAGTTCAACTGTGAAGTGGTGTGATGTGATGCTGCAAGTTTATGAGCATATTTCACTCTTGACAGTAATAATACTAAATTAATGTCTTGGCAAGACTCAAAAAATCTGGTTCAATTTTGTCTTATTTATTCAGGTTTTGCAGACCCATAAGAATTAACAAATCATGCCATGATTTCAGATTAGTACTACAGACATTAGGCTGAAAAAGGCTTGGTTAAAAGTATAAAATTGACAGCATTATCATGCTATCAAAAGTTTAGTTCATACATTTCAAAGATACAGAAGACTTTTTGCGCAAGTTAACTACTACTTGAATAATGCTGGAACTCCATTTTTTCCATGCATATTGAAACTCGATCAATCTTTAAATATAAATGTTAAATTAATCGTATATACCTGTAGTGCAAAAACATTCCCAGGGTAATAGGCTTCATTTTCTAGCAACTTGCAACTGACCCTGCCACCAAAACCCAACCAGAGCTCTCACTAAAAGGAATTTTGCCTATTTAGAGCCTAAACATTTGGGACCTGCATGGTCACAAATTTCTCCTCTTGCTGCTCTGTATGTATTTGTCGGTTGATCTGAGGAGAAACTATCAATGGCTCTTTTAAATTATGGCCAAATTCATGGACACCATACAGCTGTGTTGAACCTGTAAATTCAATGGTTCTGAAGGCAGAGAATACCCCTGTTGCAGGGGAATCCTTTGATGACATATGGTCACCATAGCTACCACTCCCTTTCTTGGTCCCCAGTGTAGAGGGCATGACTGGGAAAAGCTAGAGTGGCCATAAAAGCACTACCTCCAACTGTAACTGAGAGGAGGGTGCATCTCAGCTCGACCACAGAATCAGGCCAAAAATGTGCGTTGTATCTAGTATAATTGCTAAAGGAATTATGCATGCTGTAGAACTGCATACTATTATTAGTTCAGTTTGGGATATGCTACTTTGTTTTGCATTAATGAAGAAAAAAAGAAACTGGTGCTAACATAAACATAATGTGTAATGGAGCCTTTTTCATTCAACAAAGTGAAGATCATTTTGACTGAATGAAAAAAATAGCTTTATTTTTTAAAAGGTTTTTAAGGGTTTTTTATACTGGAGATTATATATGAGATGGTTTGGAAGATTAGATTTTTATCAGCAAATATCTGTAAATGTCGATTTAACTGTGCAGCCACAAACTGATAAATATTTTCATTGATAATAATTGACGTTTACAGGTAGGAAAAGTAAGAAAAATGCTACTTGAGAGCTTAGTAGAGTTTGATTTAGGGATATTTACTTTGTATATTTTGACATGTGATATTGACAATTTGTGTTTTAATGGTTAATTATATAATTATGGTCTGACCATCCATAATTTCCAGGAACTATGAAAATTTAAAATTGATAAAAATAGTAAAAAATGCTTAAAATTAACATTGATATTATATGTTGAATTAACAAAAATAGAAATTGAATTCTTTCAAGTCTATATATGACAGATAATCTGTCACATTTAACAACAAATAAGGATGATAGTGTTTCCAAGTGGCACTTTTTGATCCCATGAATTAACCTCTGATATTTAAGAACATAAGAACGTAAGAACAGCCATACTGGGTCAGACCAAAGATCCATCTAACCCAATATCCTGTCTTCTGACAGTGGCCAATGGCAGGTGCTTCAGAGGGAATGATAAAAGCAGCAATCATGAAGTGATCCATCCCCTGTTGCCCATTCCCAGCTTCTGGCAAACAGAGGCTAGGGAGACCCCCATGCCTGTCCATGCTGGCTGATAGCCATTGATGGAACAAACCACAGTATGATCAAGCACATTTAAAATCTAAAGCTGGATATCCATGGCAGGTAACAGATAGTCAATAAAATGTGTTTTAAAGAGGAGATGTCATTAGGGAAATATTTCCAGAAGATAATCACAAAGCATATCAATATGTCTTTAAAGATGCGTATACTATTATTCATGTGATATCGAGGACAAGCATATCTCTAGATTTTAATAGTAACTGAATGGGAATATTATGATGGTAAAATAGTTACAAAAACAATAGAAATTGCTAATAATTAGTATAACAGTGCAACTTCACAACATTTCCCTTAAATTTTGGTTTTAGTCTGAAATGTGAATCTGCAAAAAATATCACCTCCTTACCCAGCATCTCTGCTTTTTTGGGCAAATCCTGTTGCTGGCAGGACAATATCGTGGGCACCATTTAAAAGCTGGATATTTAACACTTATAGGATAAATCAGCTGTAGTATTTTTGGTATTTTCCATTCTAACAAAAGGGAATATTGCAAATATTGTGCTAAAAGTAAGTAACAGGGGACAGTACACTCCCGGTTTCAAATGGTACCCACTGTACTTTTGCAATAGCAGTATACCACATAGGAAACTTTTCCCCTAGGAAAAGTCACAGAGGATTACACTGTGATCAATCACAGTACAAATGATGGGAGTATTTGAGATTTCTGAAAAATACATGTGAGAAATTTGTAATACATTTGAAGGGTGGACCGAAAGGCTCTTTACCTGCTAATAACTTAGTTGAGATTTGATAACCTGCAAATGGTCATGGCATCTCTAATACCAAAAATGAGCAGAGAGCTCTATTTTTCATATTCTTTATACTGTTAGATATAACTGCTGTCATCAAGAAGAACACAGATTCCAACCCCAGTGCTGGGCAGGTAATAAAAGCAAAACAATTAAACTGATTTTTTTCCTCCAGTTCTTTTGGCATAACATAGTTAATTCTCATTCATCTATTTTGGGGATCCTAGACAACTGTGTTATCTCTTTATTTTGTAAAAGTATTTCATTTCATCTTTAAAGGCCCTACAGAAGGTTGTATACAGAACTACTTGCATTTATTAGTTGAGCTTTCTACAGTTGTGCTATTGCATAGCTTGCTAATATAATATTAAAGTTCTCTGTGGAAGCATGAAGATGCACAAAGATTAAACACAGTAGAAATATGTAAAAAATGAATGACCTCTACATTTCTACAAAACACCCATTGGGGTTCCCTGTAGTGAGGATGCTTTAGTGATATGCTGCATTGATTTTCTTGTATGTCACATTACATTGGGTTTGTTTGTCTCATTACACTATGTTACCACTTCACGTTACTGTAGTTTACAGGGCGACACGGGGAATATAATGTAATGTGATGTACTGTAGCTGTGAAATACCATTAAACTGTGACACACCAGAGACTCAATGAAACATACCTCTTTGCTATCCACAGTTTCAGAACCTGTGGGAGACAGCTGCAGGAAACACTTGCCTTCTAGGATTTTCTGGATTTGTTTACGTGTGTCATTTGTGGCCTATAAAACTTGTTATTACCAGAAGTGTCATTTCCATGAGATTCTTCTATTAGATTTGATATCAAGATTTTACTTGTTGATTACTGTAGTGTTATTGCAGAAATCCTTTTAAATGGTCTACTGTTAAAGCAGTTATTTAAACTAGAAGGACTATTTTATGGGGGCAGCTGTTGAGTTTGGAAGGTTAGTAATGCCTTTTAATCTTAGTGCTTGTACTGGCTACAGTGCTAACAGGTGTGTTTATGTGGAAGATTGACCTGGACACTCTGGGGATACTATTTGTGATTATTTTTTAAAGTACAGGATGCACCTTCCAATATCTCATCTTTGTTACAAATGACAGGTTTCAGAGCCTCTTACAGTTGGTATGCTACTTCCCACCTTTTTCATGTTCTCTGTATGTATATATATTTCTTACTATATGTTCCATTCTGTGCATCTGATGAAGTGGGGCTGTAGCCCACAAAAGCTTATGCTCAAATAAATGTGTTGTCTCTAAGGTGCCACAAGTACTCCTGTTCTTTTTGTTACAAGTATTAGTCTGTTGAGACTGTTAAAGCAATTGTGCTTGGGATTTTTCCTTCATTAGGGCCGCAACTATAGGACTATACGAACAAATGAACTTTGCATCATACCATTACATTAGAAGGTATAATAATTTCTGGTACCAGGTTTTGCACTCCTGAACTTCTACTATGACCAGATAGGAACTGTTGATTTCAGTCTCATATAGTGCAACAAGTTTTTTTTGGGCATTTTTAATTGCCCAAATGCCTGTTAAAATGTTATCACCTAAAATGTGTGTATCTGAAAAAGCTCTGCTTATCTTTAGGTATTTGGGCAAACTTAAATTTTCATTGCAAGTGATCTGACACTGAATCAGAGTTTGGTTGCCATCTGTATTACACACGCAGAGTTGTATCTTGACAGTCCTGTTTGTGAAGTACTTACCTTAGTTATATCCTCATCATAAGTCAGAACAATGCAGAGGTGTTGGAGCTGCATTTATCTTTCATTTACAACTAGGTGCCTATATTTACTGTTTCTAAATGACTTATTGGCTCTGTGCTTCTTTTTCTTTTGATTTAGCGCTATTATACACCAAACTGGTAGTGCCACATTAGTTAAGGTTGTCCATACCTACTGCTTATAACTTTGCTAAACCGTAATCAAGTTGAAATTTCCCATGCCGGTGTGTCTGCTTCAAGAGTCATTTTTGGGGAAAGTTTCAGGAAAAAAATGGTTAACCATTTCGAGAATGAGACTAGGAAATATATGTGATTTGCCCATATTAAAAAAATATATATTAAACCATTTGTTGAGACATTCTACCACCCTCAGTTTTGGAGCAGGAAATTGAAATTTGTTAGGGATGTTGCTTTTGTGTTAGAGATTGTACATTTTGATGTCTCAGTGAAAAACTACACAAATTTGGAAATGTATAAACCCTTTAAAAAAAACCCAATTCAGGTATGTTCAGTATAGGCTTCTTACAGTTTGATAGCTAAATTTTTTTGAAGATTTCATCTGAAACTGGGACTGAGGGTGTCAGAAGGGCTAGCTTGGCAAGGGGATTTGTACAAGGACGCACAATAAAGGTGGGGCTTTGCACTCAATCAAACGAGAAGTTCTGTGGAAAAATAACTTGATGTGTTAATTAAAGGACTGCATCATAATGCATATGCACAAAGGGGATCAAATTAGGGCTGCTACTGACCATCATAATTCAATCATTTCCTAAGTTTTGAGTACTTGACATTGGAAACCTTATGTTTAATTTTACATAGATTTTGTGTGTGTGCTAGATTTAAATTTTCCACACTGTTGCACTAGTTTTAGGCAAAGAAAAGTCCGTTGATGCCAGGGAAGTTATCCAATGCAACATGGTTGTAACTGAATGGATAATCACTGCCTATCAGCAAGTAAAGCTTGCACAGGTTCTTGTGATATATGAGCTGTGACCCAGTGTGCCTGGGGCAGCCCTCACTGAAAATGCCAACGTCAGGGCAGGCTGCAAAAGGGAGAGCAAATACTCCCAAGACTGGTGGGTAAATTCACCAACCAGTCACAAACTGTGCTTCTGATCCCCCACACTGGCTCTCAAGAAGCTCTGAAAAAAGAAATCACACAGCCCCCTTATTGCAGTCCCGTTCTCCGTCTCCAATCACTACATAGGTCCAGTACAGCGAGAAGTTATTTACAAACTCTACTCACTATACAACATGTTCTTCTGACCCTAAAGGGTCAGCCACATTACCAGGTCAGTAGGTTTGGATCTTACCCAAAATACCATGCAGCCAGCCAATCTTTTAGTGTTTAAAAGTGATGGTTTGTTACAAAAGAAAGGAAGAACAAAAAGAGAGTTGTTAAATGGTAAGGCACTCAGATACATACAGAGACTTCAAAGTCTATATATAAGATTCTTATCAGCTGTCTTGAAAGTCCCTCTGGAACACATCCTCAGCTTGGATGTATCATTCAGTCCATCATTCAGAGCTTTGGTTTGTAGAAAAGTCATTCCAGAGGTAAGAAGCAGGAATGAAGACAAAATGGAGACTTTGCAGCTGCCTGTTATATTCTTTTGCCATGTGGCTTATAGTTCCTGTGTCCCAAACACAAGCTTCACATGGCATGGAAAAACCTTGTCGTCCTCTGTCCGTAGGCATGCACCTACAAGTCCTGCTGACTCATAAGGTGTATCCCCTGGCTCCTTTCAATGGGTTCATTGTACAGCTGATGACCCTTGATGTGCCATCGAACAAACTAAGCAATGATGATGCCATTCTGTCTGGGGGTGTCACCCAGAAACCCAGCACAAGTTTGGAAATACAGATATACCATACATATCTATAAATCACAATACAAAGATCATACAAACATATAAACAATATCATGATACTTGGCAAATCATAAAATTTTCACAGATATCACATATGGCATATCTGGTCAGACTCATTACAATTTTATAATATTGGTATCAACAATATCATAAAATGTCTCCCATATTCCATGCAGGTTTCAGAGGGGTAGGCGTGTTAGTGGTGTATCAGCAAAATCAATGAGGAGTCCTTGTGGCACCTTAAGGACTAACATATTTATTTGGGCATAAGCTTTGTGGGCTAAAACCCACTTCATCAGAGGAATGAAGTGAAAAATACAGTAAGCAGTATAAATATTACAGCACATGAAAGATGGGAGTTGCCTTACCAAGTGGGGGGTCAGTGCTAACGAGGCCAATACAATAATGTAGAAGTGGTCTATTCTCAACAGTGGACAAGAAGGGATGAATATCAAGAGAGGGGAAAATTACCTTTGTAGTGCTAATGAGGCCAATGCAATCATGGTGGATGTTGCCCATTTCCAACAGTTGACAAGAAGGTATGAGTATCAGCAGAGGGAAATTACTTTTTGTCACTATATTAAGTCTCATAAAATCTTGTTCAGAACTAACACCTTCCTGATGGTGATTTTCTTGAGAATTCTTATCATTTATTGTATTCTTTCATCAGGTTTATTTCAGATCACACTTTAATTTTCGATTAGTTTAGTTCTTCTCTTCCTCTGCCACCTACCTACCATTAAAGCTGGTCAGAATATTTCAAATGTTTCCCATTTTTTGTCAAAATTTTGGTAAACATTTCTGTCCCCTATCCACCTCAATTTTCAACTAGTTCTTTATTTGGTCAGAGCCGATGTGGGAGCCTGGGGTTGAATTGGAGCTGCTGACCTGTATTGAAACCTGAGTAGCTGTGTCTCCACTGCTATTTTATGTGATTTAGTTAATCCAAGTTCAGAACACACCTTTTATTTCCTGTGTAGACATACCCTAAAGGGTAAGTTCTTCTCCACCAGCCCCACCAGTTCCCACCAGCCCCATCTGTCCCTGTACTCTATGTAACTACTGTACTCTAGGGGTATGTCTAGACTGCCAGTAAGCCTGGGCTCTGACTCAGGTTTGAGCTCAACCCCACCCCCCATACATGCACAAATCAGTCTCAGTCGGGTCAGGAAGCACTCAGGACCTGGGTCCTTGGACCTGCTGGGAGGTGGGCCAGAGCCCCCTGATCCCAGTTGTGACTCAGGTCTAAGCCCTGTCAGATTGCAGTGTGGATGCAGCTCAAGGTGCAGATCTGAGTTAGAAGGTTTGCGTAGTGCAGTATAGACACATTAGCATAGCTGTGAAACTGGGGTCCAGCAATTATAAGCCCAGATTTACAAAGCAGTGTGGATGTTAAGGTGTGAGCTTTGAAACACCAACTCCACAAGCCCATGTCCCACAGAGAGAGATTTAGAATAAGTGAAGGCATACCCTATGATGTTGTTATACTGAGAGTCTGGAGAAAGCCAGCCTACTCCACCCCTGGCTGCACTCTAGATCAGTAGTCCCTAACCTTTTTTGTCGGGTGGGTGCCGGACGACGAGCCAACGAGGACCGTGGCCAGTGGATGAGCATCTGCCAAAATTCTGCCGAGAAGCGGCAACATCAATAGGCGTCACCACCGAAATGCCACCGACAAGCAGCATCATCCAGAGGCGTCGCTGCCAAAATGCCACAGAAAATCTGCAGTATTTCAGTGGTGATGCCTCTGGATGCTGCTGCTTCTTGGTGGCATTTCAGCGGATGCTCGTCATTTGCTGTGTTGGTTCCAGGATATGAGAGAGAAAAGGTGAGTGAGGTAATATCTGTTATTTAACCATGTTCTGTTAGTGGAAGAGACAAGCTTTAGAGATATAGACAAAACATCTTTCAAGATCCATGGGTCCTACAAAGGGCTATCACAATACTGTAAAAGCTGTGTTATCCAGCACTTTACCAACCAGAAAGCTCTATTAACTGGCATTTCTGATATTCATTGAAACTCCAGTGTATAGTCCGCTTAGCACAGGGCCGGCAGGCTCCCTACATGGCTCTGCATTGCTCCCCGGAAGTGATGACAGGTCCTTGCTGCTCCTAGGTGGAGGAACAACCACGAGAGATTTGGAGTGCGGGAGGGGGTGCAGGGCTGGGGTTGGGGCATGGGAGGAGTGCCGGATCCGGCGGTGCTCACTTCAGGTGGCTCCCTGCAAGTGGTGAGCTGTCCAGAAACTGCAGCCAATGGGAGTTGCGGGGGTGGCACCTGCGGGCAGAGGCATCGTGCAGAGGCACCTAGCCATACCTCCACCCAGGAGCAGCAGTGGCAGGTCGCCATTTGCAGGGAACTGCCCTAGGTGAGTGCCACCCAGATCCAGCACCCGGTACCCTCTCCCACATTCAATCTCCTTCCCTCTTAGTTAACCAGAATTTTTTACTTACTGACAGCCCCCATTCCCGCAACATGCCAGATAACAAATCTTTTACTGTATGTGGCATACCTCAGCTGGTGCATCAAGTCCCAACAACAGACAGTCACTACACTCTGAAATGAACTATTACAAAAGATTAAAAAAGATAAAAAAAACACTGTGGGCAAACACTTTTCACAAAACAATCACTCCATATCTGACCTATTAGTCCTCATCCTCAAAGGAAACCTGCACAAAACCTTCAAAAGACAAGATTGGGAATTTAAATTCATAAAACTTCTAGACACTAAAATATCAAGGTCTCAACAGAGACACTGGTTTTATGACTCATTGTAACCCACTAAACCTATTTTATCCTAAAACTGCAGCAGTGTTAATTGCCTACTTCTTTTTAAGTGGTTTCTGGCAACATGCATTAACCCCTTCTGATTAATTATCTGTCCCACCTTTTATTTAGCTGTGACACTGTGGTTGCCATTTCCAAATCTGAAAAAGAGCTCTGTGAAGTTGGAAATCTTTTTTATTCCATTAACAAAAGTTGATTTAGTAAAACAAGATATCTTGGAATTTGCACTCAGCAGAAGAAGGACTTTAATCAAAATATAGTCTGCATTTTCCACAACCAGCCCAGTCTAAATGGAAATTTGGCTTGATCTCATTAACAACAAAGGACAAGGATAAAACTGGAAAATAATTCAGAGAAGTTATAGCATCTTTCCATTACTTAGTCAGCATACCTGATACAAACTACAATGTATGTTTTAAAGAATGTAACAGAGAATCAGGACACTTTCTACTGTATAAAACATTATGTGTTGTTCTGAAATAAAATGTGATACCGTTAAAAAGTAAGTAAATGTCAAAGCATGGGATTTACTTACATCAATATTTCCTGTTTGTAGAATATATAGAATGCACTGAAGTATCTGTATTACTTATTTACTATAGTGAATATACTTGTACAATGGCTGTCAAAGCCAAATATTAAATTATTCATTATAACTACAAAATATCTATAACCTCACATTTTTAAAATGGAACCAGACTACTGGATTGCATTGCATAATCTACATATCGACACAAATACTTGAAAAGTCACTTAAAATAATATTAATTTATGTTGGGTTAGCTTTTAAAATGTTGAGTTATTAGCCCTATATCATGCTTCAAATATTTATGCTTTTTTCCATTTTTAGCCTTTATTTTTTACCATGTTGCTTTAGCTCTGGAACTTCATCGAGAATGGGGATTGGTTTTCAGTGAGTGAGAGCTTCTTTTGCTTTGTAAATAAAATTTAAAAGGATAAAAACATTCAACAATTCTACTGAAAATTATTTATCAATTTTTTTTTGTTCATTTATTTCAGACGGGTATTCATGGTGATTCTGAGTAGATTTTTTTCTTATTTTAACTGACATGACTCTGATTATCACTTTATTCTCTCCTGTCATAGCATCTTTTCACCTTTTTTTTTTACCTGTATGCATCAGTCCATTCTAAAGATCTTGAATTTGTGACATAATTTTAACATATATGTAGCACAGTATTAACAGCTCATGACTAGTTACCTAGATCCAAGGACACAATGTAATTGGTGCAATGGAGACATCCTTTAATTTCTTTTATTACATCACACACTATCTATTTATCACTTCACTAAAAGTTACTGAAGTTATGTATGTCACCTGTTAAGAAGCTATTTTTGTCTTCAAGCAGTTTATCAGATTTCTACTCTATTTCAAATCTATTCTTTTTAGCAAAAGTTCTGGAAAAGGAGTATGATGAAATTTCTGCAGCCTTGCCTTTCTGATACTTCACTGTTAAAAAAATTTCAGTCAGGCCTTTGATCGGTCTATAGCACTGAGATTACTTTAACATCCATTTATGACTTTCCATTTGCAGTTGGATTTCCTGTCACTCATTTTCATTCTTATAGGTCTTTTTTATGGCTTTTTATTATGTGGTCCATGGGGTTCTTCTCATTAAATACTTGAAGTACATGAGTCTTTCACACATCATTCTGACATGCTTTCATTTCATTTTTTGAGTTTGTAGAAGCAGTTCATCATAAATGTTCTTTTCCGATTTTGTTCCTGTAAGTAGAGAGTTTTCAGAGTGTCTATGCTTCCTCTGGTTCCTATATTTGCCATTATGTTGTGTGATTCTTCATTTTAATGTGGATGATGTACAAGTTCATCTCTTTCAGCAAACCTTTATGCAGCAATTTCAGAGCTATCAGGCTATCTGACTTGTTAAAAACTGGAAATGTCCAAACTTTTTGAAAATAAACAAAATCTAACATAGGTATTGCTAGTTGGGATTTCTCCTTTTGTTAAATTTGACTTGTGTCTTATTTTGTTGGGAACAAGTTGTCACTGGAAAAATCAAAGGCCAAATAGAACGGATCCCAAATTTCTTTAGAAGAAAATGATTCTATCCATGGTTATATCTTCCATTTAAATTCTAAACCTAAATGTTTAGGTGCCCTAAACACTGCCTGCCCCAAAGTATCTGGCCAGACTACCACAACTGGCAGATCATCCTATAGTGGTCAAAACAAACAACAAAAAATAAAAGGCTCATTTTAGGAGCATAGAATGTTTCCATCCTTATGTTGTAAACCCTATGAAGAGCACTCTGCTTCTAACAGTCTGCAAATACAGTGGGACTGGCCAGCATGGATCCTAATTAAAAACATTTTCCTTAAAATTATGGAAACATAATTAGGGAAGCATTTATTTTCTTCAGTAATATTTTCAAGTTTCTCTTAAACTTCCTATCTTATCTGAGAAAATTATGGCCACTGGGAGCTGCGGGTGGCCATGCCTGTGGATGGTCAATGTAAACAAACTGTCTCACGGCCTGCCAGCAGATTACCCTGATGGGCCGTGTGTGGCCCATGGGATGCATGTTGCCCATCACTGTTATATAGTGTGTATATAGTGTACGGCTGTCCATCATATCTGATAAGGAGGTTACTGGATCATGTGTGTTCTGCATTGGTTGCATTGCCTGATCCACAAGCAGCAAGACCATGAACAGCTGTCACAAGAATGTGTAGCTTGCTACTGGGAACTTGGCATGGTTCTTGGCCCTTTCTTGATCAGTTTTTTGTGTCTGTCTTACTCAGAGTGCTTACATCCTTCACGGATAATTGCTCCCCATTCAGATCTATCCTTAGCCATGTCTTCAAAGTTATCAGTATTCATACTGCATGAGATGAGATTCTGAGTAACAGTGTTTTTGTTGAACAAACTTTCAGCTCACCATAGAAAACTTTTTTGGGGAAGGCCACCATCATCCATTCTGATAATATGACCTGCCCATCTAATATACATGAATATACTGTAGCACCATACTCTACCTCCAGATGTGTGTGTGTGTGTCCTAATTCCATTGGTTTCAATGGGAACTCCACATGTTTACATACCAACAATATGGCCTATCATGCATAAGTTATCTGAAAATCTCCATTCCTGATTGGGCACAGCACAGTTATTAACAATGTTTTTTATTTACCACTGGGATATCTGAATTGGTTGTTAATACAGACTGCCTTGCTAATAAAGGGATATTGGTTGTTAAACTTAAAGTATGATAACTCTATGTGAGAGACTACGTTGGTTTCTAGCCTGATTCAGAATTGGTTTGAAAATTAGAACACAAAATTTTCAGTTTAATAATAGAAGAGAATGGTTACTAGTGGAACATCAGTTATCTTAACACTCACTGAACTAGTGTTGGATAGATACTATGGATACACTGCAGCTGGGAGCAAAACTCCATTTTGGGCACACAGCTCAGCTTGAGCTAACACAGTAAAAATAAAACTGTGGTTGTTACAGTTTGGACATCAGCTCCACCTTTCAAGACCAACCAACCCCCTGGGACTGGGCTTGGGTGGCTAAGCCAAATCTCCACTGGAGCCACAACATCTACACTGCTATTTTTAGCATGCTAGCTCAAGCCCTGTGAGTGCAAGTCTGTCTACCCAGGCTAGCAGGCTAACTCATCACTACAGTTTCCTCCCATACAAGAGCTCATTTAATTGCTTCAAAGACCAACCATTTAGTTAATTCAAATAGTTTGAAAGAAAAAGATCTGGTCAAACTACTCCTTGACTCATTACTAATTCTCCCTCTACACAGGCTAATCATTTTTAGCCTGTCTTTGAAAACCAAAATTCATTTCTTCCTGCTTTATAAGAAACTTTTATTGCAAAAGAAAGAACCCATGCTTCCCTCTCCTTTGGTTCACAGCCTGAAAGAACAGGCAGGGAGGAATAGGGGCATATAATCTTCTGATTGGCCAGCCTTGCAGTTACCATAGAGATTCATTGTTATAACTCAACTAAATGTACTTCTTAAAATGTCAAGTACAGGAAGTAAAGGGGCATTTTTGGCGGAAAGAAATGAAAAAGCATAGACCTGCCATAGTAGCTAAATTCATGGTGCTAAACTCATAACAGGTTAAGTAAATCCTGCTTCTGAACCCAAGGGAATTTGTCTCATTTATATACAGACTTTCATTTCCTGTGTGATATAAACTGTAGTGTCTTTAGTAGAAGATGAAAATGAATGGCATCCACCCATGCTACTCTGATGATGTGCAGCTTAATTAATTAGGGTTTGATTTTTTTTTCATTAATTGAGCCTTTAAAGAAAATAAACACATGGGAGATGTGCATGGAATGCTTTGCTTTAGTATAAAATCACCTAAAACATGAATAGGAATCCACTTTAGAGCTAATATGCTGTCACTTCTTACCAGTAATCTGCCTACCTCCATCACATAGAATAACACATTGCTGCTCATATGTGTATATTATGTACGTAATATATTATGCTGTATTTATTAGAGTTTAGAGTAGAAGTCTAAGATTCTAGGTCAGGAGTCGGCAACCTCTGGCACTCAGCTTGCCAGGGTAAGCCCCAGACAGAACATCCCTTGGCCCATGCCACTTCTCGCTGCCCCATTGGCCTGGGACGGTGAACTGTGCCTAGTGGGATCCGCGGTCTGCCAAATCTGCCGACTCATCAGGTAAACAAATTGGCCCGGCTTGCCAGTGTACTTACTCTGGTGAGTCGCGTGCCAGAGGTTGCCGACCCCTGCTCTAGGTACTTTTCCAGGCTTTGTCAGATGCATTTAGTGTCTTTGAACAAATCACTTGTTCCATCTATTCTTTGGTTTACTCATCTATAAAACTGGCATAATACATAAGTATATGAAAAAATTACATACATTTTAGGCCTAAAATTATAGTAGTTAATTTTGATAACACAGGTCTACAATTTTTGAGAAGTCATCTGCTTCAGAGATAAAATGTGATATTTATTAAGTATTTTGATGTGCTGAATTCAAATATGACAATTAAAACAACTGATTGGCTACTGTTTCTAAGATATTTAAGTTTTTACATTTTATGTCTATGTATATTGTGTAGATAATAGAGTTTTAATCATAAATTGTAAACCTAGGTAACTTAATATAATGTAAAACTTTGTTAGATGTGCAGAAGAATTCTTTGTGATTGTTACAGTTTTGGTCAATTTTTTTTTGAACAATCAGTGGGATAATATTTTTAATAGATTTTTTGGGGTAAAAAGCTTTCCTTTTTTGAATTTTTTGGACAAAACATAACAATGACAATTCTTAGGTCTTTTTAATTTTTTTCTTTCCTGCCCCTTTACTCCCTGTTTTTCAGTAGCAAAAAAGAGAAAAAAATGGAATGGTGCAAAGGAAAAGAAAACGAGGGGACCAAATTTATGCAAAATCATTTTAATAAAAGAAAATATTCCCTTTGAAAACCTGTAGGAACAAAAATTAGTCTTTTTAAATTATTTTTACAGAAAAGCCTCTATTTTTCAAATAATTCTAGTTACAGTTTATGCATAGATTTTGCGTAGCACTCAGAAGTTCACTTTTAAGTTATCTAAGCAGTGCAGTTCAATACACACTGTAAAGGGTTACTGGCCTTTCAAAGACAAGGGGGATAGTTTGAGAGGTGAGTTAGCCCATGTCAAGTGTCTGAAACAATCAAAATGCGAGAGAAAGATGGTCCTTGTAGGAGGAAAGCATAGGAAAAAGCCTTTTAATGTTTCTCATATTGGCCACCCAGAGCCAGGTCTCATCTTGGGAAAGCACAATACTTCTTGAATTTAACTTTGTGAAAAACCTGCTTTTATTGTTTGAAAAGAAGTTTAACATTTACACATATAATAGCTCAGAAAGATTTTAGAGAGATGATGTGGGTCAGATAATATCTTTTATTGCACCAACTTCTGAAAGAGACAAGCTTTTGAGCTTACACACAGCTCTTCTTCATGTCTGAAGCTCTCTGTAAGCTCTGTAACATCCTAGGACCAACACAGCTACAACAACAATGCAAACAGAAAGAATTTGTCAGTTGAATTACTATACTTCTTACTATATTTTTCACTCTATGGATCTGATTAAGTGGGTTTTAGCCCACGACAGCTTATGCCCAAATAAATTTGTTAGTCTCTAAGGTGCCTCAAGGATTCCTCATTATTTTGCTGCTACAAACTAACATGACTACCACTCTGAAACCTGTCAGAATGGATGACTGTTTCTTAGCAGACTTAACCAGCAAAGTGAACAACTTAGAGCTATTTTTTGCCCTTCTTTAGACTTTGTAGTATACAATAAACGTTTACTGGAAGAAAAACCCTGTGGTGAGTCTTGTCTTTCATTCAAATTATTCCTCACACACATACATATCCCTTTATTACACCCAGATTTGTAAACTTTAAAACAGTAATATATGAAGAACTTATCATTCCTTCATCTTTTCTTGTCACCCTCACCCAATTCTCTTTATTCATGATTACTTTGGTAAAAGTCATTAAATATGTAGTTTAGGGTTGGTGGTGGGCTTTTTTGTTTGTTTGTGTAGCTGCTGCTTTGTTAGATGTTACCTTAATATCTGCAATTCGGAAAATCAATTAAAATTTTTTTTTTTTCTGTAAACATAACACCCAACAGATGTTTATCTGGCTTGGTGTAGGTCAAGATCCCTGTAATCTTGAACTATTCATAAAGTACTAGAAATGACTTATCAGAGCATGACATCGAAATTGGTTTTAAGTCTCCAAGGAAGGTTCAGATTGTAATGTCAGTAACAGTGAAGGTGAAGGCAACAAATATATGTCAACCCTGGTTTATTTTCAAAGAGAGCATTTTACCAGTCTGACACATAAGCAGGGGGGAAAACAAAAGACATACAGAAGTTTGTTTTCTTTCTCAATTATTTTGGGAGATACGATGGGGCCTGTGATGAGCTAGCAATAATAAACAAATAGGCCAAGATTTGACATAAATGACCATTATATATGGTAGCCCTGCTGAGCTGAAATTTAGCTTGACTTAGATCTGGTTTCAGGAAGAAGAAATTTAACCTCTTCTTCTGTGTATTGGCTTATGATTGTAATGGGCTTTTTATTCTGAGTAAATCCTCAGTCAAGAAAACTTCGAATTAAAAATAAGAATAATTGTAAAGCAGTCTAAAGTTGGCAATTTGTTTTAAACAAATATTTATAGAATTTATTATATTATATAATATTCCAATGGAAATAGAAAGCAGGACCATTTTGCACATATGAAAAGACTATAAAGGATAGTTGAAAAAAGAAAACATTTGATTATTGATTGATGTTTAAGCTACACATTTAAAGATCATACATTCTACATTTGTGTAAGGCTGATGGCAGAGGGATCTGTTGTTATGAAACCAGAGAAAATGACAGTGAGTCAGTTCAACATTCTGGAGCCTTCTATCAAATCCCTCTGCATGGTTTCAGCTAAAATAACTCCAACACCATTTTGGAAGGATGAACTCCCTGAATAGGAGATTTTGTAAACCTTCACCGGCATCTTATCTTTACAATCTTTCCGTTTCATCTCTTGTACACCTGCCACATTTGCTTTTCTCCTCTTTAAGACCTCACATAGTTCAGGCTTCTTCCAGTCAGTGTTCCTATATTCCAAGTGCCTATTTTAGCTTATTCTGCATACTCATTTGCTTCTTTAACTTTAGTAGCCCTTGAGCATTTACAACAGTCAGGCAAAGGATGTGGGGAACACCCTAATCTTCTTAGGTACACTTGACATGACCATCAGTTCACACGAGCATATCTATTGTCTGAGCTTTACAGATCAGCTGTCAAGCATGACAGCCTTGGTGGAAAATCAGAGTTTCTTTTCTCCTAGGTGATCTGCCTACGAAGTCTATTGAAGCTATCCTGCCCCAGTTAAATGGAATGTACCATCTGTAATTCTTCCTAGTTACTTTCTATTTGGAAGAATGTTGTTGCAAAGGGGACAACAGCAGTAGAACTATTCACAAATTGAACTTCTGACCTTTTCAGAATTTTTGCAAAGAGAAGCTTTAAGACCCTTATAACTTTCAGGGTGAATGCTGACCCTAATTAAGTAAATAGTAAAATTCCCATCCATTTAAGCAGAGTCTTGATTTCAAACTAGAAGTTCATTAACCTAATCCTATAATCAATTCTGTGGAGGGTCCCTGTGCCATTGCAGTCTGGGGAAATGGGGTGGGAGGCCAGGAGGGAAAAATACTTGATTAAAAGAGTTGGGTTCACCTCTTCCTTGAAAAATATTGGTGATTGGTTGTCTCCACTACATATATAAGATGTTAATATGATGTCTACTTCACTGAACTTCCAAGTTTTCCTAGGGAGCTAATTGCTTTTTAACAGTATGGGTATGAATCATTGTAAATAAGTCATGAAACATATTTATGCTTTGTCAGGCTGTGGGTTCTAGGTGGTCAGGCCTGGTGATTGTAGCTGTGGTTGTGAACATGTGTCAAGGGTCAAAGTCAGCTGGAGAGTCAGGACCTGGCCAAAGGCAAAACTGAAACTGAGGTCTGGGAACAAGCCATGGGTCAGAACTTAGGACAGAATCCATAGTCAAGCTAAATCAGGATAATAATCAGAATCTGGATGGGGGCCAAAATCTAACCTAAGTTGGAATCGGTGTGACGCTCAGGAGAAGGGTGAAGAACTGGAGTGGGTCAGTTACAGGGCTGGAGCCAGTTGGAGTAGCACACAGACAAGGCTAAACTGGGCTGGAACAAGGCTCAGGTAAAACTGAGGCAGGAACAAGAACCACATCAAGGAGGGGCTGGAAGCCCAGGAAGTCTGTAATGCTGCATGGCAGCAGAAGGGTTCCTAACCAAGTGGTGCTGTCACACAGATTAACTTGCAGCTCTGGCAGGGACAGTGAAATACATGTGCTTGTAACTCTGACCCAGGGCCTCCCCAGCGATAAGCTGCTGCAGTATGACTGAGGGCTGAATCACTGCAGGCGCTGTTGGAGGGGTGAGTCAGGGTGGCTGAGTGAGCAGCTCTGCTCTGGCTGCAGGTTTGCCTCATAATTATTGAATCAGTGTATGATTTTAAAAAATTTGAAAAGTCCATTTCCTTTTATTTTATGCCACATGAAATGCCGCCTTTGAGGTAAACCCATCTGTGTAAGCGAGTATTCTTTTTTAAGCCATAATATTATAGGCAGAACTGGTAGTGCCACCTATTATTAAGGCTGCCTGACACCTCTCATAACAGCACCTGGTTTCAGTTGCTTACACTTTGCCAACCTGACAGTATGTGCTAAAAATTTCCACGCTGGGTGTCTGTCTCATGCTGAATTTTTTCAAAAAAATCTCTATGTAAAATAATTCTTGAAACTTTTTGCCCCCCTAAAACTTTGCCAGAAATGAGCCTTTTGCCATCCCCTTAATATCACTCCAAATCTGGCCAATTGACAAGTGTTTGAAAAATTTCAGTTCAGACATGTTCAGTAGAGATTTGTTAGTGCTTCATAGCTAAAATTTCCAAAGATTCATCCTCACTGAGCATGCTCAGTGCAGTCTGACCAGACCATGCATGAGCCATCCCCACAGAGCAAGTACGAATGCTCCAGCCCAGGGCTACAGAGCTCAGAAGGACTTTCTCTGTAATAGCTGCTCTGGACCAAGGTGTGTGGCCAGGCAGTGCAACCGAGAGCAGGGATCCTGTCTCTCCTGCGTGCTCACTCACCCCCTTGTTGGGAACCAGGCAGTGTGGAGGAGGCAGCCATCTGATTCAAAGGCAGAAGGAAGAAAAGTTGGACCAGTGGACAGAAAAAGAAGAAAATTGAGACAAGGAATCTGGTAAGATTGGGACTGTAGGGGAGAGAGAGAAACTGTGACTGGGAGTTGGTAGGAAGATACCATTACTGGAAGCCAGTGAGGAAAATGGAGGATGGAGAGACTGGGAGTATGATGGTTGGGGAGGAACACTGACATCAGCTGAGAATCTGGGAGGAGACTGAAACTAGGAACCAATGTCTTGGAGGTATCAGGGGCAAGGCTGGAGGAAAGGGAACTCCAACAAATTGCGGAGATGTGGCTGGAGAATTGGACAGAGAGACTAGGACAAAAAGCCAAGGAATGTGTTTGATGGGAGACTGAGGGCTTTTCTACACTTACAGCTCTGCAGCTGCACTGCTCTAGCACTTAATGAAGACATTGCCTGTGCAAATGGAGGAGCTTCTCCCATTGGCATAGGTAACCCACCTCCATGAGCAGTGGTCGCTATATTGACGGGACACTCTCTCTTGTTGACATAGCACTGTCTACACTGGGAGTTAGGTTAGTAGAACTTCATCATTCAGGCATGTAGTTTTCCTCACCCCTGAATGATGTAGTTATACCAACACAACTTTGTAGTGTAGAGCTGGGCTGAGATTGAATGAGGTGCCTGGGGTGTCAGATGGGGACTGGAAAATGGATTGGGCTGAGATAGATTGGATGAGCAGCTGGGAGGACTGCCTGGACTAAGAGATTGGTGTCGGGGGGCAGAGAGACTGGAAGCCATGGGGGAGAGGGATGAGAATTGGGCAGCAAGAACAGAGGGAGAGACAAGGACTGGCTGGGCAAGGAGAATGAGTCTGGGAGAAGAACCAGGGGTGAGAAAAAGAAAGCACAGGGAGAGGCTGAAGGTGATGGGGCAGAATGGCTCAGGTTTGGGAGAACAGGAGAAAGGGTCTATGTCCACTAAAGAAACCCAAGATTCCTGAGTCTCCTCATTCTTCTGCTCTCAATAAATACTTGTGAAACCCATTGGCAGTGGCTCATTCCCCTCTAGTTCCGGTCCACATAGAAGATGACAATTGCTATAGCTACTCCATTAACTCAAATAACAAAGATTTGTGTGGTGCATCTAAAGGTTCCAATCCTGATGAACCACGTAGGTGTCAATATGACAGTTCCTGTGCACTGAATGAGGCAGGGGTCTTGTGGGAAAAAATAGTAAGTGATCATGTAATTAAAGAAGGTATAATATGTACACAGGGGGTGGGGGGCAATTCAAGGTTGCACAGATTACCTTAATTCTGGCATTTTCTAACTTTAAAGTGGTTGACTTTGCAAGCTTAATAATGTTCTTTTATCATAGTTTTTTGTGTATAGTATAAATTAATACCATAATGCCATCAGGACAAATTCTTATGCTGTCAATTATCACCTTGTTAACTGAATAAGTGAGAAAATGGAAAAGAGGAGCATAGACTTTTAGCACCCATTGTATGACTGAGCACTTTCATTAACATTGTGTGAATTATATGAAATCACATAAGACAGCAAGTAATACTTTAGCTCTACAGTATGTACAGAGTTTTCAACCTTGGGTGCCTCATGATAGGAACTCAAATTTTCCGAGGTGCAGTGCTCATGCACACTCAGTGATTCGGATTGGAGCTGCTGGACTCAATAACTCTGAAAATTGGGCTACTTATTTAGGTACCTAAGTATAGCTCAGATGCTTAACTTTAAAGCAATCCATATAGGCCCTTATACATCAAAACGCTGGAAGATTTTCAGTGATTCAAACTGGAGTTATTTGTACATGTCCTATTTGTGCATTTGAAAGTCTTCCCAGTAAATCCAGGATTAATTTAAGCACATCACCCATCCTTAGTCATCAATTGTGGCTTATTTAGGATGTAAGCACATACATTATGCTTGGAGATATTTACTTTTGTTTAGTCCATGATTCAGTAAAGGATTTAAGCACATTCTAATGTTCTTTACTGAATCATGGGCTAAACAAAAGTTAATATCTCCAAGCATAATTTATTCCTCTGAGACTTAAAATCATAACATTCACTTATAGTATTTTCTATTTAAATCATAAGGTTTGCAAATATTTAACCTCACTGGGGTTTTCATAGTATTTCTTACACTGAGGAATACAACTGTAAAGTTTATTACTTGCAGGTCGCAAATGTAAAGATTTCATAACATCCCTTTAATTGGCATGTTTTTCATTCTGCTGGGTTGTGAAAACTAATGATTCATTCTACCACAATAATATTAAGAAAGTGCATTTCATATATCATAGTGATACATAGATTAGTGTTGTAACACATGAAACTATTACAGAAAAAAAACCTCTGAAGGTAAACTAATGTATAACACTTAAATAACATACTTATTTTTTATAAATAATATGTATATTCCTCTAAAGCGGATTATACTTTCTTTAGCTTCTATAATAAAAGGATTTTGGTTAGCATGCATGCACTATAATTTGAAAATGGCTTTGCTATATGTAAGCACAGCTTTTTATCTTCTCTTTTAAACACATGGGTTCTTAGGGAAAGTTCAAAATGTCCTGGTATCTGACCTCTTTTTCACTCATTGGTCCAGATTTTCTCAGGAGACCCTCCTCTAAGACAAGGGAGTTTTCTGTTCTCATCTGTATGGGTCAGTCCTAGATTCTACCTCCAACTGTCTCAGTTGTCTGTCCTGATCTAGTATGATTGATGATACCTTGTCTTTACCCGTGAGCCTTTTGGTAGTCTGTATGTCAGAAGCTTCTCTGAAAACAGGGAGACTTCTATTACTCCTATTCCCGTCTCAGCTTCAGCAAACAATTCTACTTCATTTTTAATACAAGTTAGGTCTCCTTCTGCTCCTTTAGGTTGCCTTTTAGCCTCCTGTCTAGTCCAAAAAGGTCTGTGTGTGGGGGGGAATTCTTTCTTTCACACCGTTATGTTCTGCTCTCTGACCATATTAGGCAGCTCAAGGTGGAGATAGGCCAAAGCATTGGTCCTTCGCTGCTTCTTACACTACCAGGGGAATCTGGTTTACATGCTTCTCCCTATTTCTCCTGCGTATGGAATACAGGGCCTCACCAGGGTCCATTCACATGGGTGAAGGTTGTTTATCACCACTGCTATTCAGAGAGGTGAAGTGAGATTTTGGGTCCTCCTACTATGTGGATAGACACAGGAATTTTTGTTGTGTCAGCTGTTTTACTTTTGATTATCCTCCTTGATTTTCAGATGCTCTTTGATTATTTCATACATGCAACATAACGAACTACAATTAAAGACAATAATCCCAAGGCTCTTCCCAGCAGACCTTATGAGTTCCTGAAGCCTGTGCCTGGGTATGACTCTCTCCTAGCCTTGTGGCTTGGGAGGGAGAGGACAGGAAAGCCTTTCAGATTGAAAATAGTGAACTATCCAAACGTGTGTAATGTTGGATCAGTTAAGGGAGCTTAGCCCACTTTTGTTGGTAAAGTACAACCTAATATCTCTATATATAGGATTTATCAAAACTAAGCACACTAGGCTCTGTTTTCATTTTTCTCAGAGTGCATCCCCATTTAATCTCCTGTTCAAAGAAAGAACTTGGAATACCAAATCTCTAATGCAGCCTGAAAATAGTCTAGTTCCCCACAGAAATGATTATTTGTCCAAAGAAGTCTCAAACATTTATTTTCTAATACCCTATATATTGTATGTGGAAATGTAGCACAGTTAGGAAACCTTTGGGATTTGCAGTCTTGGCTCTTATGATATTGTTTAGGTACACATATTTTTGGATGGAATATTACCGCATTTCACTGCTTTGAAGGATGAAAGTCAGTTGGAATTTTTATTTTCATATCATCTGAGTCAATGAGTGTTTGACTTGACATATTGGAAGAATTGAAGTTTTTCACAAATGGTATCTAGCTATCTTCAGGTTAAGCTTGATAAATACCACGGAGTTGTCTCTGGCCATTATTTTTTAGAAGAATGGCTGTGTATTCACACTCTGGGGAAAGCCCATTATTGAGTGCAGTGAGGAGTGGCTGCAAACCATTCACTGATATTTAAAACAGAGGTGTCAACCATAAGTCAATGGTCATTTTAAGAACATTAAACAATGATGATCATCTGCGTTTTAGCTTCATCTGCAAAGTTGAAATAATACAGTACACTAAATTTGGATTTGCTTGATAATTTGTTCATCCCCTTAACATGGGGTCACACTCAACTAGTGGGCTTTGTGGGTGAATGGACTGGCCCCCATGCTCGCCCATACTTGGCTCATATCATTCTTGAGCCCATTTGGAGGGAGTATGGGGGAGTTAAATAAAATTTGCTGGTGACTATGTGTCTCATTAATGCAATGAATGGTTCCATGTTGCTTCAAAGCAGTGACATTGGAACAATTTGTATAGCAGGGGTGCATGAAGCCATTAGACAAAGCTGTATACCGTGTATATGATGAAAACAACTTCAAGCCAGGGGGGACCGCTACACCTCCAGAACTCCACTCCTAGTTCCAGCACCCCTGCCCAAAGCCTTCCCTTAGGACATCAGGAAAATTGCAAACAGCGAGCTTTTAAAGAGATGCCATTATTGAAACATTTTGGTTGTTATATTTTCTTGCACTGGTTTGTTTATGTATTTTTATGTAACTGTTTCTGGTTGGTTGGTTGTAGTGTTCTGTATCATTTTACTAGAAGGGCCCCTGAGGAATAATACTGAACCTAAAATACTAAGTTTTTGTCCATCACAATGAATAGAATGACAAATTTAGGTTTATCTGTCTGTCTGAATTACATTTTCAGTGGTAGGTTATTTTTATCTGGGTCAAGGGATTTTGCTGCACTCATTTCATTGCTAGGTTGGTGGGTCCATTCATAGGCATGCATGATAAAGCTGTAAAAGAGACACAAATGTGTTCAACAAACTATTAATTAAAAAAAATTAAAAATGCTTATTTAATACAATTTTTACAACACTATCAAATATGCCAAGTTCAACATTATTACAGTGGAGATTGCTTTAAATTTACAGGTTAGTGACAGCGCATCACAAAGGCTTATGGTTATCAATTCCTAATTCAGTGTTTAGCCAACCTAGGCAGTACAAATGGATGACAAATTACCCAAGTCAGTGTAAAAATAGTAGAACAACTTTGACATACAACCCAAATGGAAGGCAAGGAAGTTGAGCAGGACAGATGAGAAGATTCAGAACGGAGTAATAAAACAAAACTATTGTGTTGAATCTATAAAGCCCATAAAAGCAAGAGGAATCTTTAAGTCGAACTGAGAGTACAACTCTTGGAGGCTATTATCCCTGCAAAAGAAAAAGCAGTTATCGGCAATTCTTTTAAAGGTTAGAGCTATATTCAGCAATAGGTCACAGAAAACTGAAGTGGTAAAGTGTCACTCTGACACAAGAAATAGTCACTCCATAGCTCAACTGCTGCATAGGGCTTTTATCTGAAAAATGGTGTTATTGAACAATAGTAACAGAGGATCATACAAAATAGGATCATCACATTTTTTTTCCCTGTCATCATTGTAGTCAGAAAAGAAAACAGTACCAAAAGTTACTAACATGGTGGGGCTTTATGTTGGTTACTGTAAAACAGAGTAACCCAAAAAAGTAAATATATTTTATTACAAATCAAGGCCTTGATTTATGCCTGTCTATTAAAATCAATGGCAAAGCTTTCACTGATTTCAGTAGGAGCAAGATTGGGCCCTAATATCCTTAGTTTTCTAGGCCATGGACATATTTGATGTCCAAGCACTGATAAATAGCAGTGGGCATGCTGATTGACTAACAGCATATTTTTTTTCAGTAACAAGGTATGAATGTTGTTGAAATACATTTTGCTCTTACAAACTTGTGGCTTAGACTTAGTAGTTTAAGTTGAGAGAGAGGCCCACCCTTACTCCCCTGTACAGACTAGGGTTAGCCTTGTCCAGATGCTGGGTCTGGGTATAGGAAGAGCATGAGACCTGCCCAAATGACCTACTCTCCACCAAGAGCAAATGAGTAGAGAGGGGCAGGGAACTGGCTGAGCCATGGCTCTGGTCCCTTCCCATGTGCCAGGGAGTAAGTTGTCCTCTGAAAAGGATAAAAAACATATTTCCTCCCCAGAACAAGAGAGGCACAGAGGAGGATTCCCTCCCCCCCACCAAACTCTTTTCCAATTCCTCCATGTTAGCTTACACACCATCTTACCCGGGCCACGACTCCAGCTAGCTTTCAGTGACAGAGTGAAGATGCTTATTGCATTGAGAGGACCAGACTGGGTTATTATTACTCATGCTGAATGTAGACAATGAGAGTGCCTGCTGACTAAGGTAGTACTCAATATGAGTTAAGCACATTACCATCGGGCCTTAAAAAACCTCTCTACTGGAGCAAGGGAAGAACAGAGAGGGAATCGTGCTCCAAGGTGAGTGTCTGGGATATGACACCTCCTGTAGTTATTACCAGAGTGGTACCGTTTACTCACTACCTCTTGCTCAGGGTTATGCCTGCAGGTACAATGTAATCCTTATGCTTATACATAAACAAAGTACCTAGGACAAAACTCTACTCTCAAATGAATTAGCAGAGCTTCTTCTGAAGTTAGTGGGATCTGGCATATGTGAATGTGAAGGTATAATAAGGCTCACTGATTGTTTTACTGGAGTATAAATCAGGTAAGTCTTTGTGAAGATTTTTTTTAATGGAGGGTAAAAGAAATACAAGGAATGGGACAAATTGTACAACCTTTATTCATACGCTGATTAGCATCTTACTCCATAAGAACTCTTATTAAAATCAATATGGAGTGAAGTACTGGAGAAAGGATGGCACAATCTGGTCCAAAGTGTAAATTATGGCTTCAGTTTGATAAATTTAATTCTCATAACCTAAACTGGATCAAAGTCTAACCTTTTCAAAGCTTGTCTCTATCTACCCAGCATCTGTTTTATTTGACATTTTAACAGCATCTGTTTTCAGTTATCTGATATCTCTGTTTCATTTGCTTAGCATCTATTGAGAATAGGCCTTTTCTTTAACTTTCTGACATCTCAAATCAGTATGGAGATCTAGTGTAAGTGACTCTTTTATGCAGGCTGGGTCTGAGCACGAAAGCTAGCACTACACAAGCAAGGAAGCTTGTACTTATTAAAGAACATTTTAATTCCTATTTTTCTTGAGACAATAAGATGGATCTCTACTCTCAGTCTCTATCTTCCCATCTGAATCTTAGTCCTGACAGAGGCAACATGAGCAACTAAGTCTTTTGCCTGTGGTTTGAGAGACTAATTTCTTGACAATAATCTGCTGTTCCTAATTATTCAGATGGGAGAAGACAAAATAGTGCTTTTCGAAGGGAAACAGCTTTTTAGCTAATCATAAACCATTCATGGTATAGGCCTGTCTTTAGTGAGACCAGACTCATTATTTATCAGTGTTGTCTGGTAGCCATTAGGGATTTAGAGAGAGTTTCATGGGCCTAGAGGTAATAGGAGTTAAACCATTTAATGAAAGTGCTTGTCTTGAAGGCTTACAATATTCAGCTTCTACTAATAATTTGGGGCAATTATATCAACTTTATTGACATACAGTAGAACCTCAGAGTTACGAACACCTAGGGGATGGAGGTTATTCATAGTTCAAATGTTTGTAACTGAACAAAACATTATGGTTGTTCTTTCAAAAGTTTACAACTGAACATAGACTTAATATACCCTTGAAACTTTACTATGCAGGAGAAAAATGCTGTTTTTAAGCATCTTAAATTTAAATGAAACAAGCTCAGGAAGTTTCCTTACTTCGTCAAATCTTTTTATTTAAACTTTCCCTTTATTTTTTTTAATTTTTTTAGTAGTTTATGTTTAACACAATACTCTACATTTTTTTAAATATTTCTGGTTTCAAGTGAGGTGTGTGGATGACTGATCAGTTTGTAACTCTGATCTTTGTAACTCTGAGGTTCCATTGTGATATTGATTTGAGCAGTATGTGAAGGTGTTTGTCTTGGCATTGAGAAACAGTGAAACCAATTCTCTGAGATTGAAATGTTGGAATATGAGTTGAAGGGATAGTCCTTGAGCTCCCAGTAGCTTGTGCTACTTACAATTGTTCAAAGATTAAGGATTACATTGTGATCTGTGTTGTTCAAGAGCACAACGCTGCACCCACACAAGAAGGATCCAAGAGTGGGCAGGCATGGGAAGTAGGTAAGAGCTTTGCCCCCACTTCCACAATGCACCAGCCAGCACAGCTGAGCTGGCACAGAGTGCAGGATAGTTATCTAATACTGGTGAGGACAACTAATAAACAATGTGCAACTATTGCATGTTGCAGTGTGGAAAATAGTGCTAAGGCTGTCCAAAGTGCATAATAGTTATGTGCCCTTCAGGCAAATAATATTTAAATTCCAAAGCTATATGTGACCATAGAGAATGTTAGGGGTAGTAAATCCATTATGGATTTCTGTTGTGATTCACCCTTGTCGTCCTGACAGGAAGAGTAAGCCTGTTTTGATAATAAGTGCTGAGAAGTTAATAGGAAATTGTATATGAATACCAACAGATGGGTTGTATATCAGAGGGGTAACTGTGTTAGTCTCAATCTGTAAAAGCAGCAAAGAGTCTTGTGGTACCTTATAGACTAACAGATGTATTGGAGCATGGGTGAATACCCACTTCACTGGATGTGTTACAGGTAGTTGTCCCAGTGTTCCCTACTTCCTTGCAAGAACATCTAGTGACTAATATACATCTGTATTTAGAATCATAGATTATTAGGGTTGGAAGAGACCTCAGGAGATCATCTGGTCCAACCCCCTGCTCAAAGCAAGACCAATCCCCAAATTGGGCCCTTGAGGATTGAACTCACAACCCTGGGTTTAGCAGACCAATGTTCAACCCAATGAGCTATCCCTTCCCCCACTTGGGAAAGGGGTACTTATCTTGGTCCAACTGGCAAAGCTAAAAGATTAACTTGTGCTCATTTAGAGATAGCAGTATAAAACAATACAGAATCTCATTGAACTAGAGTGTTTTTCAGAGCATGTAAACATTAGCACATAATACATAAGGTATGATGACAAGATGACACTTTCCAAGGGTGCAAAGGGCAAGCAAAAGCCTATGGAATTCTGGAGTTCCAGTTAAGATCTCAAAATAGGGATTGAGTGATACATACGCCTTGTAAGTCACTGCTTCACAGGAATGAATTTCACACCAAGTTAGCAAAACCAAAAGCCCATGATATAGTACGTAAAACTCAGTCTCAATCAATTAGTTCCTTGTCGCTTGAATCTATGTCAAATATATCCTTTGCATTCTTCTGATAGAACAAATAATGTAAGAATCATAAGCAAGAACAAGGAATAGTATTACTGACCCAATGCTGTGACTATAAACTGCTCTAATGATTAGGCTTTGAGTATTTGAAACCAACCATGTGTGCCATTCAGATGACCTGATGACTATAATAAGAGCAGTGGATTTTTTTATTTCTTTATTTTACACTGTGTAGGTAGCAATCTTAGCCTGGAAAGAAAGATAATGATCATCTACCATCAGAGCAATCATAATTCATCTACTGAACACCATTCCTACACTTTAGCATTATTCCATTTTTCTGACATATTGAGCAAATAAGTCATCTTCCACTCCCCTTTTATTCTAAACATGGACATGTTTTTATATCTAGATCTTTGTTGTAGACAGTGAATTTTAATATCATTGCCTTATTTGTTTAGAAGTGACACAAGACCTTTTATAACAATTTGCAGATGAAATAAAAGAACACATTCACTGAGTCTTGGCATGGGCATGTTTCTAGAGACTGATCTTTGTTTTGTTCAGGGATTTTTAGTCCTGCATGATTCCCTTACTTAGGGACAATAATTTTTCATCTGTTACCCCATTTGTGTCACTCCAGTTTTCAGCATTGATAATTTCCTGACTGATCGTTGGAAGGAAAAAAAAACATTCTCCAGTGTACACTGCTTGTATAGTCTCAGCAATTCCACTGACAGTTCTGAGAAATTCTTACTGATAGCAACAGAAAAATCAAGGTAATGAATGATTCATGACAATTATTTATTTGATAACTTAGATAACCATGCTAAAAGATGTTTCCATAAGAATCTCATGTATACCATCAGATGTACTGAAAATACTTAAAGTCCAAATAACTGTTTTCAATCTAGTTTATGGAAGGAGAAGGACTATATTGTTAAACTCACACCTGGACAAGCTAATCAACATTTACAATTTGTTTTTGAGAGCGAGCTCCTCTGCCCTACATATACATAATCTAAAATTGCTTCTCACCCAACGCCATCCATTTGTTTGTCCCATCAATGTGTTGTATCTCGTCATTACAGTGCACTGTAAACTCTTTATGCTAAGGACTGATTTTTTTTAACTACATCTGTTCAACACCTAATAAAACAGGGCCTGATTCCTAATTGTGGGTTCCCTAGCTACTTTGCTATAATTAATATTACAAAAATTCTACTCCCATTCTTATCAGAACTAGATGACGGGAACGAAGTTTATTCAATATGAACTTGTCTTAAACAGTATTGGAAAATGTTTCTATTTCAGTTCAAATACATTTTTCTGTAAATTTAGTGCAATTTTTTTTTCTATCAAAACTTTTTTCCAGTGGAAAATTGAGTTGACAACTGTCATAAACAGATAGCTAAGGGTTAATGTCTCCTTCACTTGGTAAGAAGTAACCTGAAACACCTGACCAGAGGACCAATCAGGAAACAAGACTTTTTCAAATCTGGGTGGAGGGAAGTTTGTGTGTGAGTCCTGAGTTCTTTGTCTTCTGCCTGTACGCTCTCTCGGCTATGAGAGGATTTCTATCTCCTGCCTTTCTAATCTTCTGTTTCCCAGTTGTAAGTACAAAAGATCAGATAGTGATTTATATGGTTTTTTTGTATTTACATGTGTGTAGTTGCTGGAATGTGTTAAATTGTATTCTTTTTGAATAAGGCTGTTTATTCCTATTTCTTTTAAGCAATTGACCCTGTATTTGTCACCTTGATATAGAGAGACCATTTTTATGTATTTTTTCTTTCTTTTTATATAAAGCTTTCTTTTTAAGACCTGTTGGAGTTTTTCTTTAGTGGGGAACTCCAGGGAATTGAGTCTGTACTCACCAGGGAATTGATGGGAGGAAGAAGTCAGGGGGAAATCTGTGTATGTTAGATTTACTAGCCTGACTTTGCATACCCTCTGGGTGAAGAGGGAAGTACTTCTGTTTCCAGGACTGGAAATAGAGAGGGTGGAATCCCTCTGTTTAGATTCAGGGAGCTTGCTTCTGTGTCTCTCTCCAAGAACACCTGGAGGGGGGAAGGGAAAAGTTTATTTCCCTTTGTTGTGAGACTCAAGGGATTTGGGTCTTGGGGTCCCCAGGGAAGGTTTTTGGGGGGACCAGAGTGCCCCAAAACACTCTAATTTTTTGGGTGGTGGCAGCTTTACCAGGTCCAAGCTGGTAACTAAGCTTGGAGGTTTTCATGCTAACTCCCATATTTTGGACGCTAAGGTCCAAATCTGGGAATAGGTTATGACAACAACAAAGCAAATTTTGACTTTTTAAGGAAAACTCAAATGCCTCAAAACTGAAAACCCCAAAATTCTATTCAGAAATGCCATCATGGTGCTTCATGGGAGTTGTAGTTCAGGTGGTTCATGCTCCCATTGTCCTCCAGTTAGGAAGAGAACAATAATGCAAGCACTTTTTTTCATAGGTTAGCTGTGTGCACAGTATAGATCATCCCTTGCCTAAAAGGTATCAAGAGGCAGTATTCTGGAGCAATTCATGCAGGAGTGACTGTGAAGAAGGAATTTATAAATGTGGAGTTGGGCTTTACACCATGGATAAGATGTGCATAAAAAAAGTGCTCACAAGAGGCACTTGTGGGAGGAGCAGACTAACAGATGAAGACTGACAACATTGATAGAGCAAAGAAGTTGGTCAACATGGTATAGTAGTGTAATATAAACCCATTTAAACAATCATGATGTTTAAAGACATGACTTTTTGGTTTAGAATAAAACCACGTACAATAAAACTTATTCTGTATTTCTTATGGTATGATATCCAGGGCTGCCCGGGGGGGTGGAGGAGGGCAAATGGAGCAGTCGGCCCCAGGCCCTGCAGGGGCCCCCACGAGAATATAGTATTTTATAGTATTGCAACTTCTTTTTATGGAAGGGGCCCCCAAAATTGGCTTGCCCCAGGCCCTGTGAATCCTCTGGGAAGCCCTGATGATATCTAAATAGTGTTTTGCTTTTCATCTATAATCTCAGAATGATGATATTCTTTTTAAATTCTAAAACTACAACATAATGCAGTAATTCTGAAATAAGATTCATGGACCATTGGTGGTCCACAGAAATATGGCTAATCACAGGATGCTGGCTTTCCTTATTCAAATACAGCCCTCACTGCTTTTTAATGTAAGTAATTTCTGTAGTTGCCACAGGGATATTATTCAAACATAAACTCAAGGGCAGGTGGTGTATGTGATCATATAGGGGAGATGGTCCAACAGGCACACTGTCCTAATATGTTGTCCACACTAAAAAAAAGCTTGAGAACCACGGGTCTACTCTTTCTTAGATGTTAGGATTAAGGTCCTCAAATATACCCCAAAATTCCTGTGAACATTTGGAGATGAACTTTAATCACTCCTCCTACCTTTATTGTGTTTGGATTTTAGTTTCAAAATCATCTTTGAACTTAAAAACACAACCAGGAGAGGGCCTATATTCCCTTGGTATTTAAAAAATGCAAAGTCATTTATGTTACGTTATTTACTACACAAAAGACGTTCTGATTTACCTACTGACATGTCAGAGGAAGTTTGAAAATACTGAGCAAGACCTCACCTACACTCACAACAAATATGTCCCTTGTTGAATTTGCAGAGCTTTCGTGAAAAATAGTGTTTCTTGAGAAACATTTCACATTAGTTAACATTCATATAAAGCTGAGAACAATGTTTTTTCCTCCTTACTTTATGAATATGGAAGTTTTATTGCAGCTTTAAATGGTATATTTTTGAGTTGATTTGGTTGGACTAGTCCCATGATTTGTCACAAGATTCTGGTTCCCTTACTGTCTGAGTGTACTCAATTAAGTTAGGGAGGTGAACAGGCCATTTGATAGTGTTTTATTGTGGTTAAGCCACTATTTAAATCTTTTTAAAAGTTCCTGTGGCTTGACCCAGCCCTCTATTGCACTCCCCCTTTTCATAGTCAGAATGACTTGGGAACTGATTGTCTGAAAATATTTTTCCTCTGATATTTGGGTCTCACGTTACAATGTAATTTGCCACAGCTACAGTGATAGGAGAGGAAGATTATTTTAACTGCTGAATGATGATAGCTTGTGAAAGGGATTGGAATAGTCAGGAAGACTGAAAGTTAGTTGCCGAAGTGAGAGAGAACCATGGCATAAACCAGGATTTTATCAGTTGGTATGGAAAATGATTGACAGAAAAGTTGTAGAGGAAGAAGCAATATAATGTAATGAGATCCTGATATGAGATAAGAGAGGGTGTCTTCAAAGGAAATTGTTGAGCCTAAGTAATGAGGAGGTTAATGGAGTTATCACTGATGATGGAGAAAGTGGGAAGAGAGTTTAGGAGATAGATGAGTCTGACTTCTGAGCTACCTGTACTTCTTGCTCCTACTTCGCCTTTCAGCATCTCCCCAAGTATTACCCACTGCTGTAGCCATGTGCAACATACCCTGCTGTGAGAGGATCCTCTGATCCTTGAGCTTTTTCACCAAGAGTAGAACAGGTGACTTTACCTTGCTGGTTCTACCTATGTGAGGTTACCTCCATGTTTTCACTGGTTTAGCTACTATGGGAAAAGTGGTGCAATCACTCTGGGCCCACAAGGTTAGAGGGGGCCCAAGCCAGAGTGGAAGAAGCTCCTATCTAGTTGCACACACCTATTCCCATTCATGATACTGCAAGCACAGCAGAAATTGAGCTGTGCTATACTGCAGTGGAGAAAGGTGACCAGAGAGTGAGACCTGCTGGCCACCCAAGCAGGGGAGGCTGAGATAAGGGGCCCCTCTGACCAAAGCAACCTGGATGAGCAGCTCACAAAATGTCCAGAGAAGTTGTGGGGAGATTGAATGGGAGGATAGGGGATGCACAGGGGGGTGGAGACAGGAGATGTGACTCCCCTAGAGACAGAGTGCAAGGTAAAACCATTGGCTGCTTTGCGTAGTGACGGGAAGTTGGGTGGAGAAGAGGGGGCTAGATCAGAACTGAAGGGTGGGGGAAAGGAGGTTGGAGCAGAGCTTGGGGATTCTGGATCAGAGATGGAAGAACGGGGGAAGTTACAGGGGCAGGGTTGGAGAGGAGCTGGAGGGGACTGAGAGACGAAGCCAGGGAAGGGGCTGTGGAGGCCTGAAACTGGGCTGGGAGTATGCACAGGGAAAGTGTGGGGCAGGAGGGGAGCTAAAAAGGGGTGATTGGATCAGGGCTGAGGGAAATGAGGGCTGAACTGAAGAAGATTAGAGAGGAATTGAGGGAGAGTTGGAGGGACTGGATCAGAACTGAAGGGGAGCAAGGGCTCTAGAGGGAAGCTGGCAGGAGCCATGGAACCAGAGAGCTGGATTAGGGCTGTGGGAGAGCTAGGCAGGAGCTGGGGAGCTTGAGGGCTTGGATTAGGGTTATGGGGAGGTGGCGAGGGTTAGATTTTGGAATCGGGCTTCCAAACTATTCTTCACCAGGACCCTCTGGGGCCTTGTTATGCCACTGCTCATTTTCTCCTCAGAGATGGAAGAACTGGTAGAATTTTTCCAAACATAAAGCAGATCTTTAGCAAAACAAGTTTTATTTCACATCAGAGAGCGAAAACAAGTGAACTGTTTCCTAATCCTATCTAGTTTTTACACATTGATAAAAGTGAGATTTAGACACTGTAATTTAGAGAAAAGACTGTACTCAGGTTAAGTGCTTACATGACAGGTTAGCCTTCTGCCCTCGTGTTGCCAGTCACAGAAAGCCTGTGCTAGAGTCTAAACTCTTTTGTCTGACAGAACAGCCTGCAGTAGCACCCACTTCTTCTGGGAATGGTGAACTGCGGCCGCTGGGAGCTGCAGGAGGCTATGTCTGCAGACTGTCAATGTAAACACTGTCTCACGGTCCACCAATGGATTACTCTGACAGGCCATATGTGGCCCGCGGGCCTTAGGTTGCCCACCACTGGCTTACAGCCTCTGAAGACAAATATCAGAAAAGGTGGGGATAGAGGAAAAAAGTCAGATAAACTTGCATTTTAGTTATATAAAAGCAATTTAGACTTGACCATCTGTCACACCACTCTGGGGTGCAATCCAGACCAGTAAAGGGTTGTGTCACCACTTGCTCTGCAACCCTGGGTTCCTTACAATGCTTTGCTTTCCCAGAGAGCCTCCAAACATTCAGGTCACACCCTGAATATCTGTGTGCTGGACAGCCCTGGTTCAGCAGCAATGGCCTCCACCAGCCTTGATTACAACCAGCAAGGTGACCCCAACATAGTCCCAGTCCTGATTTTCCCCAAAACTGTGTGTTTTTATGTGTCCAGCCCTCTCCTGGACCACTAAGAGAAATAATAAGGTTCATTGCTCCTGTAAAGAGACAAAAACACATTACAGTTTATTAACTTAACTGACGTTAAAACACCCTTTCCTTCAAACACAGGACTGAGTTGGTTTATAATAAAAATAGAACACATTTATTAATAATAGGACATAGGTTAAGTGATGCAAAGTAAAAGACATAAAAGTAGAGATGATTAGAAGAAAATAAAGGTGAAAACACACATCTAGAAGTCTAAAACCTCATCTAGCAAGGTACAGGTTTTGTTCAAGAAGGTTTCTCTCATCAATCTTCCTTCTTTCTAGCCATGGCTGACTTTCCCTTAGTCAGGCCTTTTCACAGAAGAACAAGGGGATTATTTCCCTTGTCTTCCTTGGTGAAAGCAGGTTTCTCACCTATATCTAGTTTCCAGAGACTTCAACTCCTCTCCCCACCCCCACAAACTCTTGTGTGAAGGCTGCAGCTTTCCGAGCTTGCGAGAGCTCTGTTCCCTTGTGTCTGTCCAGTGATGGATGCCAAAAATTACTTCTGTCCTTGTTTATGTCCTCCAAAGTTCAAGTACCTTGTTTTAAGAAAGAGGATGACCTCATGCTTTTCTTCCCTTCCTGTGGGCTTCTCATCCCCCTGTATTTAAATGGGGCTTCCATTGTTTTGATTCTACCATGTTTAATTTCTATAGGAGATAGCTAAACAGCTGTCACATTCCATCTTGCCCGGGAGAGTTCTGTTTCTCAATGTATTTGGAGACAGACTGTAAAGCCTACTATTGATGAATACTCATAATTCCTTCAAGAGTGTTTATAAATACATTTTATAATAGTAATCACCAATATTTCATAGGCTTTCATCAAAATCTCACTTGATAAACTTTCATAATACAGTAATATTGTATACAATCAATTGATTCAATTACTTCTTTACAGCCCAGATAAAGTTCTTATCCCTGCTAGAAGCTGTCTTCTCCCCTGCTAGCTAGCTTTATTTACTTAATATGTAAATAGGTCTTCATTGTCTGTGCCTGACAGCCAGTCTGGTCAGAAAAGTAGCTGGTCAGACTTGTTTGCCAATTCACCTGACATGCCTGGTATAAACACATTTTAGTAATCATTCCAGCATATATTCATAACTCTTAAGACACACCACGTACATACATCATACAAGAGTGTTAATGATTAGTGACTTCTCCAATGACATGTTACATGACATCTTTTAGGTCCAGATTATAACCATAGTGGGCTGGGGTACACTGAAATATATAGGCCAGCTGAAACTCATTCCTGATACCAGTGAGCCCCTTGCTTTGTGGCACTGGGATGCTCTTAAGGTCATACCTTCCCCCTTGCAAAGATGCAGGTGGAGCATTAGCTGCTGATTGACCCAGAGGCAACAGGTCAGAGCACTTTTTCCTGGACAATGTGTCTGTCATCATATTTTGTTTGCTCTTTACAAAGAAGAAACCTGTTTTCTCACCATTGTCTGTTTACAGTCTCTAGGACATAATATCAGAGAGTGTCCATAATTTCATCCCATAGAGTTGATACAAACATTTCACGGTGACATTAATGACCAGCATGTCAGATTTCAAATGATCTGTTATATTTAACCTTTTAAATAAAAATCATGACACCAGAGTATATGGTGTGGTGAGTATGTCAGGCCTAACCTGAATTGCTGACCCAGAGCAGTGAACCACAAATGGGCCCCTGTGTTACACCATCATAGCTAGCTAATTGTTATAGGTGCTGTGGGAATTATATGTCATGAGAAGTGATCTGAAGAAGAGTGCAGTGACCTTATGGGTCCAGTCAGGAAGGGCATTCTGCATGTCAGTGTGGAAGTGGAGGAAGACTGGGCATGAGAAAGTTTGCAAAACAGGCAAACAAATCTTATCTCTTATTGTGAGGACAGTTAGGACATTGATTTTTATTTCAGCAATTGAGTGACAATTCACTTGAGAAAACCAAGGCAGCTGAATATAACATTTAACAAAGATATAAACAAACAAAAATCTGCTGTCTTGCTTCAAGTGTAAATTAGCCTACTACATATGCAGGCAACGCCGTTTCCATGGTTACAAATGACCTGCTAATCTCTTAAATTATCCAGTCATGCTGAAAAACAGACCTAGTGAATAATGATAGTAAAAATGCAGAGCTGATGCAGTACTTAAAATAACTGAATCCCCTAAAATGGGGAGTTTCTTTCCTGTTAGCTGTTGCTGGTTCAGAGTTACATTTGGTAAGGACATATCACACAACCTCTCATGAAATGGCATTCACTGGATTATTAATCCAACATATTTGAAGTGGATGTTGGGAGCACAGTATAGGCCTACTGTTGATTTATATGTATTTGAGAACAGGAAGAAACCTTAGTTTACTTCCTGTGCAGAGGATGGTGTTTGGAGTGCTTGTCGGTGCAGGGAGCTTGTGTTTCCTTATTTCATTTTATTTCTGTTATATCTTTTAGGGCTGGTAGAATATCACCAATGCATTTGTTATTAAGGTATTTGAAGACAAATGTAAAAGTTCAATGAATAATCGAGCAGCTCTAATATTCCTTAACGTATATTGTTGTGCTAACATATATAAATTTAAGTTCGCTTTTTGTAAGTTTCTAAACCTAAATACCCTGTTCTCAGCTTGAAACATACTTAAGAATAGCTCTTGCATGAAGGGTATAAATTTTTGCAATACATGCTGAGGACTGCATATTTAGTTAGAATTACAGTTATAATGAAGTGTTAACTTTCTTGTGATACATTAACTTAAACAGAATGACTGAAAATTGTACTGGCTAATACTTCATAGATAGCACTTTTCATCCCAAGTGATCTCAAATGCTCATCAAGGGTCAAATTTGAGCTGGGTGAAATTTTCGGCCAAAATCATTTTTTTGGGGTCAGAAATGATTATGTTGGAATCTGTAGCTTTCCTTTTGATTTCTCCCTCTGCAGAGACTTAAGAAGGCCCACAAAGGGCAGGGACCTCTTGCAAGTGATGGGGTCTGTGCTGGAGCCAACCAATATAGATAACTGGGTGCTGTCATGTTCGCCATCATCGGGGAAAGAACTACGAGGGATTCTGTTACAAGGAGGGATTGCTTTTTAATAAAGGTTTGTAAAATGCCTAACACAATGAGGCTCAATCTTTGATAGGGGCCCTCTGACACTGTCATTCTAATTATTATAATTAATACAATCCTCAGGCATACTGAACACTTGGTATTTTTATTTACACTAGAGTTTCACATGTTTAACATCTTTCCAGACTTCAACAGATTTCCAGTTTTATTTCTGTTGTCTATCTGAATTTGCATTCAGTCATGGTATTTTCTTCTATGTACAGTTGACTAACCTATGTTAGAACTTTGTTTGCATGTGTTTACATTCTTTTTTGGGCTTATATAAACAAATAGGTAAATTGTATAGGGAGTGCATATACTATCATTATCCTGTATGGAGAGAACCATGCGAATGTTAAATAAATCCTCACATATAATTCTCAATATAGATGAGCTGACTATCAAGACTGTCCTAGGCATGTCATTTAGATGGATTTGGTTATGACAAGAACAGGTACTGAGAACACATTCTTAGTATGATCTTAGTTTTCTGGAATAAGATTACGATCGGGGTAAATTTAAGTGTCTATAGCCCCTTCTTCTGCACACCCCCACTGTTGGTGCAGGAGAGCAAATGTGGGAACACCAGAAGGGGACCTTGCAAAGGGGGGAAATGGCTCAGTAATAGGAATTTATAAATCTATATAGTCTCTATTTACCAAAGAATAGAAGAAAAAGGGAATATCCAGATGCAGAAAACTGACACTGTGCATCCTGGCCCACCTCTCCCTTTATACCCACAATCTATGTGAAACAAAAGATTAGTTAATCTTGCTCTTAACACGATTAAGTGCTACTCAAATAGGGTTCACAGACCATTGAGGAGTCCCAGAATGGGTCTAGCATCCAATGGCAGTATACCTAGTGACCAACTGTATGTAAGGGACTGGGGCATAGGGTGTCTGTCCTAGTGGTCACTGCTGGGCTGAGGTCTGCCCACCAAGGACAGTAGTCACTGGGCAGGACTTGGAGGAATCACAAGAGCCAGGTTCCATAAGCAGGAGTCCGGGTCAGAGTCAGGCTGGGATCAGAGATGAAAGATAGTCCCAGCCTGGAATCCAGAGGTAAGAGTCAGGGTCAGGCAGGAGTCAGAGGCTGGAGATCAGAGGTAGCACCTAGCTGATTTGAGAGGCAGAAATCAGAGCGAGAGTCAGGCTTGAGTCAAAGACTGGAGATCAAACAATGCCTGGTGTTGCAGCAGTCCAGAGTTTAGTTGTGTGGACGACCCCTGGCTCTTAAACAGGGTGCTTGGCCAATCACAGGGCTGCAGAGTACTGTCACTCTGGATTGCTTGAGTGGGACTTCCCCAGATATCTACTCTACATAGTGATCCCAGACTGTAGTGTTGTGTGGCATTGTGGGAATGCCACCTGTCTCAGGCTCTACAGATCTAGGCTCTGTGTCTGTATGCTGTCTTGCCATTGCTGTGGCATAGAAACCTTGCAAACTCCTTCTCATTTTGTCCAGGGGAGCATAAGAAATGCACTGAGCCCCAACTTTTACTTATTTTCATGGGTATGTTCTACATCAAGGTTGGCAACCTTTGGCACGCAGCCCATCAGGGTAATCCTTTGGCAGGCAGCACAACATTTTGTTTATGTTGACCATCCATAGGCCCAGCCCCTCACAGTTCACAGTGGCCATGGTTCGCCTTTCCCAGCCAATGGGAGCTGCGAGAAGCAGTGGCCAGCAAGTTCCTGCGGCTTCCACTGCTTCCCAGAGCTCCCACTGTCCAAGAATGGCAAACCACAGCCAGTGAGAGCTTCAAAGAGCTGCGTCTGTGGACGGTCAATGTAAACAAAATGTCTCATGGCCCACCAGTGGGTTACCCTGATGGGACATGTGCCAAAGGTTGCTGACCCCTAGTCTACATCTTTGCCAGTCCCAGTGAAAAAGAGGTGTGGGTGGAATACGGCCCAATGAATGCACTTCAAATTCCACCTTGTTTCCCTCCATGAACTTTTTTACAAAATCTGAATTGCATTAAATTGTTGTGGAAATTATTTAACTCATAATAATAAGTTGAAGAGGGCCAATATATGACTGCAATAAATCACTTCAGGGTGTTGTCACATTGGGACAATGCTTTTTGAGTGGTTATGATACTTGATCTTACACTCAAAGCATGGTGATGTCCTGGCAATCACTCATTCCTGACTTAGTATTTCTCTCTTAAAGAAATTACAAAAGGTTTGAACTGAGGAATGTTGTTAGATTAATACAACAGACATGTAATGCAGCTTTCCTGTATTAGGTAGAGAAACAGCTGATTCCAAGCTTTGTGTTAGATTTATATAGCAAAGACACAAGGTCAATGGAGCTACTGACAAGCAGTGCTGACTATATCATATCAAAGAATATCTTCTTTGCAAATAAGATGTGAAAGCAGAAGATTATAAAACTAGTGCTTGTGGGTTCATGCAAAGTATCAAAATTTGCACTTTCCCTAGAGACCATCACTCTTCAACATGAAGGATACATCAACCAGCACTGACAAAGAGAAAAGAGTTGTGCTTAACATTTTTTTTCCTCAGCACATTTGCAGTATTCATCGCTGCCAGCTATAGTAGTCTTGTAATAGAGTGACTCATCTGGGGCTGGCCAACCCTGGTTTCTGAATGAGCCCACCTGGGACTGATTAGGTGATTGGCAGTGGCAGCAGCAGAAGGTGTGGTGGGCCACACAAAGGAAAGTAGAAACAGCCGGGTTTGATACCAACCATGCTGGTAGGGAGAGCACTTCCACCTGCAAAGGAAGAATTTCTTTATGTGGAAGAGTGGTGCAGAGAAGATTTGAGTGCCCCAGGAGGCAGTATGAGTATTGCAGGTAGATAAGTAAGAAAAAACAGACACATGGGAAAGCAGGTCCCCAGAGTAAGCGTCCTCCCAAATATTTTAGGTGTGGTTAGAAAGGTCTTCCTCTTGAATAATCTGGTCTGTGGGAAGGAAAAAGCCCTGCAGAGGAAGAGAGACTCAGGGAGAGTCAAAGGGTAGAGCAGTCTGTATGCTCATGTCAGACTTGGGTGCCTGAGGTGGGGGAATCAAGTGGGGCAGTGACAGTCACAGCATCCCCTACTGGAACTGAGCAGATAGGGCAGGGCATAAAGTCAGGTGGCTGCTGGGAAACATGACCAGAATGAGGGGATACCCAGTGCAGTCAAAGTGGATGTTGAGGTCATGGCAGCACCTCTTACAGTTGCCAAAATGTGCAATACATCATTAGGAGGACCGACTATAGAAAACCTGACCTGTCTAGTGGAGAAGTACTGAGTGGAGCTTGCTGCTTTAGAAAAAGCTCAGGACAGAAAGAAAGAAAGAAAAAAAAAGGGATGACTTAGCAGCCTATAAGCAGGTTCGGAGTTCCAGTAGAAATGCTGGGGGATGAAAAAGATGGACTTTGTCTCCTGATGTTTGATGTGGAGAGAGTACTCCAAGAGAAAGAGCAATTACTTTCAGAGGTCAGCCAGCTGAAAGGGGAGCTGGAGCATCTACAGGCAGAAAAACAGTCTAGTAAGGGATGAAGGAAGAAGTAGGACAAGGTCCCTCACCAAAGGTTGTTACGTAAATTAAGCTGTCATGGGATAAAAGGGAAGGTCCTTTCATGGACTGAGAACTGGTTAAAAGACAGAAAACAAAGGGTAGGAATTAATGGTAACTTCTCAGAATGGAGAGGGGTAACTTGTGGTGTTCCCCAAGGGTCAGTCCTAGGACCAATCCTATTCAACTTATTCCTAAATGATCTGGAGAAAGGGGTAAACAGTGAGGTGACAAAGCTTGCAGATGATACTAAACTGCTGAAGATAGTTAAGACCTAAGCAGACTGTGAAGAACTTCAAAAAGATCTCAAAAAACTAAGTGATTGGGCAACAAAATGGCAAATTCAATTTAATGTGGATAAATGTAAATGGAAAAAATAACTCCAACTATACACACAATATGATTGGGGCTAATTTAGCTACAACGAGTCAGGAAAAAGATCTTGGAGTCATCATGGATAGTTCTCTGAAGACATCCATGCAGTGTGTAGCAGCAGTCAAAAAAGCAAACAGGATGTTAGGAATCATTTAAAAAGGATAGAGAATAAGACAGCAAATATCTCATTGACCTTATGTAAGTCCATGGTACACCCATATCTTGAATACTGCATACAGATGTGGTCTCTTCATCTCAGAAAAAGATATACTGTCTTTAGAAAAGGTTCAGAGAATGGCAACTAAAATGATTAGGGGTCTGGAGAGGGTCCCATGTGAGGAAAGATTAAAGAGGCTAGGACTTTTCAGCTTGGAAAAGAGGAGACTAAGGGGGGATATGATAGAGGTATATAAAATCATGAGTGATGTGGGGAAAGTGGAAAAGGAAAAGTTATTTACTTGTTCTCATAATATAAGAACTAGGGGTCTGTCATAAACAGATAGCTAAGGGTTAATGTTCTTTTACCTGGAAAGGAGTAACCTGAAACACCTGACCAGAGGACCAATCAGGAAACAAGACTTTTTCAAATCTGGGTGGAAGGAAGTTTGTGTGTGAGTTCTTTGTTCTTTGTCTTGTGTCTGTCCCTCTCGGCTATGGGAAGGAATTTTCTGTATCCTGCTTTCTAATCTTCTGTTTCCCAGTTGTAAGTACAAAGATAGGTTTGGTTTTTTTGTATTTACATGTATGTAGTTGCTGGAGTTTTTTGAATTGTGTTCTTTTGAATAAGGCTGTTTATTCATATTTCTTTTAAGCAATTGATCCTGTATTTGTCACCTTAATACAGAGAGACCATTTTTATGTATTTTTCTTTCTTTTTACATAAAGCTTTCTTTTTAAGACCTGTTGGAGTTTTTCTTTAGTGGGGAACTCCAGGGAATTGAGTCTGTAGCTCACCAGAGAATTGGTGGGAGGAAGAAGTCAGGGGGAAATCTGTGTGTTAGATTTACTAGCCTGACTTTGCATACCCTCTGGGTGAAGAGGGAAGTGCTTGTGTTTCCAGGACTGGAAATAGGAGAGGGTGGAGTCCCTCTGTTTAGATTCACGGAGCTTGCTTCTGTGTATCTCTCCAGGAACCCAGGGAGGGAACACCTGGAGGGGGGAAGGGAAATGGTTTATTCCCCTTTGTTGTGAGACTCAAGGAATTTGGGTCTTGGGGTCCCCAGGGAAGGTTTTTGGGGGGACCAGAGTGCCCCAAAACACTCTAATTTTTTGGGTGGTGGCAGCTTTACCAGGTCCAAGCTGGTAACTAAGCTTGGAGGTTTTCATGCTAACACCCATATTTTGGACGCTAAGGTCCAAATCTGGGAATATGTTATGACAGGGTCACCAAATAAAATTAATAGGCAGCAGGTTTAAAACAAATAAAAGGAAGTTCTTCTTCATGCAGCACACAGTCAACTTGTGGAACTCCTTATCTGAGGAGGTTGTGAAGGCTGGGACTATAACAGTGTTTAAAAGAGAACTGGATAAATTCATGGTGGTTAAGTCCATGAATGGCTATTAGCCAGGATGGGTGAGGAATAGTGTCCCTAGCCTCTGTTTGTCAGAGGATGGAGATGGATGGCAGGAGAGAGATCACTTGATCATTGTCTGTTAGGTTCACTCCTTCTGAGTCATCTGGCATTGGCCACTGTCTGTAGACAGATACTGGGCTAGATGGAACTTTGGTCTGACCCGGTATGGCCGTTCTTATGTTCTTATGTTCTTAAGTAAAGCATTGATGAATTGGGGTGGGGGCATGCATAAGGAGAGAGTATATTTCTACAGCTAGAACTTGCCCTGGGGTGGGCAAGATTCTAGGGGAGTGGGAGGCAGGATGTTTGTGCTAGCTAACCCTGAAGGATTACTGAATGAGCCACACCTGGGTTGGATCAGGTGACTGCCCTATAAACAACAGCAGATACCTGAAAAGAAGGGGGTTTTCAGGAGGTGGGCAACCTGTATCCGACTGGTGATGACACAACTAAGAAATATATAATACAGGTGACAATCTCCTCCCTAGGTTACACTGTTCTGTGATTACACTCATGAAATAGCTTTGCATTCTGTCCGTGTCCCAGTTTAGAGCCTGTGACACTTTCACCTTGTAGATTATTCAGTTATAGTGAATTCTATTTAAAAAGTCAACAGTTGACACACTATGATATCACAGATACCACAATTATTTCCTGTTGGGAGAAAGCGGTGTGATTGAAGATGCCATGGTGTGCCAGCTGTTGGGGAAATGTGGCGCTTTTGAAAAGTAACCAGTATACCTGTATTAAATTGTGTCAGGTTGCTTTGTATAACACCATATTAAAATAAAGATGTGAAGTTTAGTTTTAGCTGAGATGTCTTGGCAGAAGTTCCCTATAATTAAGGATTTATTGCTGATATTTAGTTAAACTAAAAGACAGACCAAAATTTTTATGCCGCTCCTGAACCAACACTCAGCTTTATGCTACTTTAAGCCAATTTCATACGTGAGAGCTGAGGCCAAATGACATTAAGTAGAAAAATACTACAAAATGCTGGGGATTTGGACATTTATTTGCTGAAAAATGCCACTCAGGTTTTTTTCCTAACTAAATACTGGAAATGGGTTGATTGGTGTGTGTGTTTGTTTTTAGGCATATGGAGTCTGGCAAAGGATATTGAAAATGTTCCCTGCCTAACATGTGAAGCATTAACCTCCTGCCTCCCTTATACGCTTTGTTGCTTTTCTTTAAAGTTTAGTTGTCAAAAGTGGCAGGGAGAAGAAATATGAAGAGAATTATGGCATTTGGAAATGGGTGGAGGGAACTATCATGCCTTGCAATCAGTCACTCTAACAGCCAGTGCAGAATTGGTCTGTATTGTGTATGTATTAATGTCTTCTCCCGTCTTATTTTAAAAATGCATAGTGCAGAGCAAAGGTTTCCATTATTTCCTTGGAAAATGCTTCCATCATCTCTTCTTAATTTCATCCCATTATTCCTACTTATTCCCCTCTTATTATGCTAAAAAATTCATAATCCTCAGTGTAGGGTTTTTAAGAGTTACTCATCTTTCTTTGTAACTCAGTCCTGCCAGCTGTGGTGGGTGCAGGGCCATGGGTCTGCCCATGCAGAGCAGCTTGCAGGACAGTAGCCTGAGTGTGTTCCATTAACTCTTTCCAGTTTGTCAATACTTTATTGTAATGTGGTGTTCTAAACTGAACAAGGTATTCCTGGAATTCTCAGACCAGGGCCATATAAAAAGGGACTGTTATCTCCCCAGTCCATGATGTCATGCCTTTGTGTAATATCTAAGTTAAGTTCCATTATCACTCCTTGGCTTCATTCAGCATTAGTTTCTTAGGTGGCATGTCCTAAGTATCTGTGTTTAAGAATAATGTTTCCCAAGATGCATTACCCTGCATTTTCTAAGCTGAGTTTCCTTATGCTGGTATTTCTAAAAGAGTTGGTTTTAGATTTTCTCTTCACACTGATTGTTATTCTCAATGCCTCCTAATTTAGTATCAATTTAGCCTACATCTAGACAGTCCTGACCCTTTCTAGACCATCTAGCTGAATTTAATGGAGGTGGGGTTGCTAATTCTCCTTCTAGCCAGGAAGGAAGAGGGCTCCACATCTCTCTGTTTTCCTGCACCTTTCGTCTGACCCAATTTTCCTCGCATCTTTCTCCTTCATGCAAATTAGAAATCTGCTGGTTTTTACTTTGAGTGTCAGTAGGTGCAGAACACCCTTTAAATAGTATGGCCCAAATTTGCTAAAATGAATTTTTAAATATATATGTAGTTATATATAGTTATAAGAATATATAAGTTTATAAGAATTTATCTGCTCCCTCTGGATGTGTAGATAGGTCTTTTGGGTAGATTTTGAAAGCAACATCCAATGTGTCGGAGAGACCCCTGTTTCCTTTGTTTCTGTCTGTGCATCCTCCTGTCTTCCACCTCTTCAGTTTCAGCTTTATTGTTGCTGGTAAAATCCCTTTGGGGAAGGCTGATGAAGAGTGTATAAGTGAGCAGTGCATGAGGAGTGCAACTGACCACACACAAAGTGCACAAATGCAAAAAGAAAACACTGAAAAGAGTAATATAAAAGAAACAGCAGTGCTTGTTAAGTTTTTTTTTAATGTTGTTTCAGCTAGTAACATGGTGAAGCTGTGCTATCAAGTCTCTGGCTGATAAACACAGTTAACAGTGCTAAATTAAGTCACTTTACTGGAAACTGTTTGTTTGTCTCCAAGACTCCTCCAGGATTTGTGCAGGCAGAAATTTCTGAACACTTTCCAAGTGTTTTCCCTTTGATAATAACCTTGCATGGTTCTTTTGTGCCCCAACAACATGTTCTCGTAGGCCACACAGAGGTAAATCATAGTCTATGCATGCCCACATAGAGAAATTGAGATTAAGAAAACTATACAAATGGCTGCTGGTATTCATTGGAAGGGGAAAGAAATGACAGCTGTCAATTTTATATGTAACTTAGTTCCTGTATACACACAGTGATTTGCAAGCAGAATGCTGGTAATAAACTAGGCTGTAAGTGTTTCAGTTAAGGTGATCAGATAGCAAGCATGAAAAATCAAGACAGCATATGGCGGGGATAAGAGGCGTCTATATAAAACAAAGCCCCAATTATCAGGACTGTCCCTATAAATCTGGACATTTGCTCACCCTAGTTTCAGTCTTGTGCATCTGAAAGCTTTACTATAAACTATTACAAAATACATTTTGTGGGAAATAACACTGAAACAAAAAAGAAATTTAATCTTCCTCTTTGATAAAGTTTACCCCCATGTTTTCAGAACACTCCCTTTAGCTTTCTTAACCTCTCAATTCTGTTTTAATTCTCTACACTTGTCATCCCTACTCAAAGGGATATTAGCATTTTTTATTGTTTTCTTTATTAAAAAATCATATTAAACTGAAATTAACATATTGTTATCAATCACTTTACCCCATTAAAAGGAGGAATTTCTTTTCTATACATAGTCTTGATTTTGCTTTATAAAGTTTAGCTGGAACTGAATGAGTCTTGAAAACCTGAACTGAACCTTTCTATCAATCATTGCACCAAGCTATCCTGACTTAATTTGGTATGATTGGAACTAGCAAAATGAGCCGCATAAACATAATGCACAGAGAAAGTATGGTCAGAATTAATGAACAAGAAATGCAGTTCTTATGCTAATTTGCATCTAGTTTTTATTTTAAAAGAAATACACTGAATACAGGGTTATACATTAATTTTTTATATTCACTTCTGGTCTCTGTGTTTTGCTACATGATGGAATGAGGTCATTCCGAGGGTATAGCACAATGTCCTTCAGTCGTCTGGAACAGGAAAAGAGTGCATGACAAGGATTTATGGCTGAGTGCTTCACATATATAGGTCAATATTTACATTTTTAGTCCAGCTCTCTGTTATCCAGAGAAAAGTCATGTTAACCAATAGATATACAAGGTTTTGACCCAGGCCATGTAAGTGTGTGGGAAGCTGTTTAGAGCAGCAACCAGTGAGAGGAAACATCAATGAGGGGAACTGAGAAGGTAGAGGAACCCTGAGGAGAAGCCTGGTCAGCTTGCATGCATTCAGTAGCTTCAGCTTTCCCAGCTGACTTGGGGGAGGAGTTGTGATGGGATGGCATACAAAGTATTAGCCTGTGGAGGATTGTGAGTAGAGTGAAAAAGTTAGTCTTAGGGAGAACTTTAATGGTATGTGGGACTAGAGCTGGGCAAATGACTGTGGTTTTTTCCCCCAGTTCAGGGGGAATTGCACTACCATCTCCTCCTCCAGTTGTCCTGTGAATGTCCAAACAAATTGTGTCAAATTCGTGAGTAGTTTTTTGATGACAGAAACTATGTTTTTACAACAAGTGAACCATTTGTCCAATAAATTCCATAAGAACATAAGAATACCATACTGGGTCAGACCAAAGGTCCATCCAGTCCAGTATCCTGTCTACCAACAGTCACCAATGCGAGGTGTTCCAGAGGGAGTGAATCTAACAGGTAATGATCAAGGGGATCTCTCTCCTGCCATCCATCTCCATCCTCTGACAAACAGAGGCTAGGGACACCATTCCTTACTGATCCTGGCTAATAACCATTAATGTACTAAACCTCCATGAATTTATCTAATTTTCTTTTAAAAGCTGTTATAGTCCTAACCTTCACAACCTCCTCAGGCAAGGAGTTCCACAAGTTGACTATGCGCTGTATGAAGAAGAACATCCTTTTATTTGTTTTAAACCTGCTTCCCATTAATTTCATTTGGTGGCCTCTAGTTCTAATAATATGGGAACAAGTAAATAACTTTTCCTTATTCACTTTCTCCATATCACTCATGATTTTATATACCTCTATCATACCCCTCCTTAGTCTCCTCTTTTCCAAGCTGAAAAGTCCTAGCCTCTTTAATCTCTTCTCATATGGGACCCGTTCCAAACCCCTAATCATTTTAGTTGCCATTCTCTGAACCTTTTCTAAAGACAGTATATCTTTTTTTGAGATGAGGAGACCACATCTGTATGCAGTATTCAAGATATGGGTGTACCATGGACTTATATAAGGGCAATGAGATATTTTCTGTCTTATTTTCTACCCCTTTTTTAATGATTCCTAACACCCCATTTACTTTTTTGACTGCCACTGCACACTGCATGGATGTCTTCAGAGAACTATCCACGATGACGCCAAGATCTCTTTCCTGATTAGTTACAGCTAAATTAGCCCCAATCATATTGTGTGTATAGTTGGGGTTATTTTTTCCAATGTGCCTTTGTCAAGGTTTCTTCCCCACTCTGAACTTTAGGTTACAGATGTGGGGACCTGCATAGAGCCTTCTAAGCTTAATTACTAGCTTAGATCTGGTATCACTGCCACCGTTCAGAATTTTCAGTGTCTGGATCACTCCCTGTCCCCTCAAAACCTTCCCTTTCCTGGGTAGCCTTGAGAGACTCCTTCAGCAATTCCCTGGTGAGTCCAGATCCAATCCCTTAGATCTTAAAACAAGGAGAAATTAACCATCCCCTGCTTTCTCCCACCAATCCCTGGTGAGCCCAGATCCAACCGCCTTGGATCTAAAAAACAAGGAAAAAATCAAGCAGGTATTAAGAAAAAGGCTTTTAATTAAAGAAAAGAAAGGTAAAAGAAAACCCTCTGGGAGAGATTAGCATACCAGCTACTCTCACAGACAACAGATTCAAAACACAGAGGATGTTCCCCTGAGCACAAATTTAGTAACACAAAAAAAATACCCAATTTGATTCTTCCTCTATTTGCATAAGACAGCTTACAAAGAAATAAACATAAACCTATTTATTCCTTTCTAAAACTTACTACTCTGATGAGAGGCTGGTTCCTTGATCTTTTTCACTGCAGCTGAAACTGAAACTCTAAACAAAGGAAAAACTTCCCTCCTTCTTTTTGAAACATCTTGTTCCCCCATTGGTTCCTCTGGCAAGGTGTTAGTTAGGCTAGGTGAACTTTTTAACCCTTTCCAGGTAAAAGAGGCATTAACCCTTAACCATCTGTTTATGACAGCATCACTTTACATTTATCCACATTAAATTTCATTTGCCATTTTGTTACCCAATCACTTAGTTTTGTGAGATCTTTTCGAAGTTCTTCACAGTCTGCTTTGATCTTAAATATCTCAAGCAGTTTAGTATTGTATGCAGGCTTTGCCACCTCACTGTTTACCCCTTTCTCCAGATCATTTGGGAATAAGTTGAATAGGATTGGTCCTAGGACTGACCCTTGGGGAACACCACTAGTTACCCCTCTACATTCTGAAAATTTACCATTTATTCCTACTCTTTGTTCCATGTCTTTTAACCAGTTCTCAATCCATGAAAGTATCTTCCCTCTTTTTTTTCCCATGACAACTTAATTTACATAAGAGCCTTTGGTGAGGGACCTTGTGAAAGGCTTTCTGGAAATCTAAGTACACTATGTCCACTGGATCCCCCTTGTCCATATGTTTGTTGACCCCATTCAAAGAACTCTAATAGATTAGTAAGTCATGATTTCCCTTTACAGAAACCATGTTGACTTTTGCCCAACAATTTATGTTCTTCTATATGTCTGACAATTTTATTCTTTACTATTGTTTCAACTAATTTGCCTGGTACTGACATTAGACTTACTAGTCTGTAATTGCCAAGATCACCTCTAGAGCCATTTTTAAATATTGGTGTTACATTGGCTATCCTCCAGTCACTGGGTACAGAAGCTGATTTAAAGGATGAGTTACAAACCATAGTTAATAGTTCCGCAATTTCACATTTGAGTTCTTTCAGAACTCTTGGGTGAATGCCATCTGGTCCTGGTGACTTGTTACTGTTAAGTTTATCAATTAATTCCAAAACCTCCTCTAGTGAGACTTCAGTCTGTGACAATTCCTCAGATTTGGAATGCTCAGGTTTGGAGATCTCCCTAGCAACCTCAGCTGTGAAGACTGAAGCAAAGAATTCATTTAGTTTCTCTACAATGACTTTATTGTCTTTAGGTGCTCCTTTTGTATCTCGATCGTCTAGGGGCCCCACTGGTTGTTTAGCCAGCTTCCTGCTTCTGATGTACTTAAAAAAAACATTTTGTTATTACTTTTTGAGATTTTGGCTAGCTGTTCTTCAAACTCCTTTTTGGCTTTTCTTATTACATTTTTACACTTAATTTGGCAGTGTTTATGCTCCTTTCTATTTACCTCACTAGGATTTGACTTCCACTTTTTAAAAGATGCCTTTTTATCTAGTCATAAACAGATGGTTAAGGGTTAATGTCTCTTTTACCTGTAAAGGGTTAAGAAGCTCAGTAAACCTAGCTGACACCTGACCAGAGGACCAATAGGGGGACAAGATACTTTCAAATCTTGGTGGAGGGAAGTCTTTGTTTGTGCTTTTTGTTTGGTGCGTTGTTTGCTCTCGGGACTGAGAGGGACGGGACATCATTCCAGGCTTACCCTATCTTTCTGAATCAGTCTTTCATGTTTCAAAATTGTAAGCAATAGCCAGGCAAGGCGGATTAGTCTTATGTTTGTTTCCTCAACTTGTAAAGGTTTCTTTTGTTGGAAGGATTTTTATCTCTGTTTGCTGTAACTTTGAATCTAAGGCTTGGGGGGCGGTCCCTCTAGTCTATATGAATCTGAGTACCCTGTAAAGCATTTTCCATCCTGATTTTACAGAGATATTTTTTACTTTTTTCTTCTTTAATTAAAAGCTTTCTTTTTAAGAACCTGGTTGATTTTTCCTTGTTTTAAGATCCAAGGAGTTTGGCTCTGTGTGAAGCCTCTCAAGGCAACCCAGGGAGGGGAAAGTCTGGGGGCAAAAGGATGGGGATGGTTAATTTCTCCTTGTTTTAAGACCCAAGGGGTTTGGGTCTGGGTTCCCCAGGGAAGGTTTTGGGGGAACAGAAAGTGTGCCAGATACTAAATTCTGGCTGGTGGCACCGTACCAGGCCTAAGCTAGTAATTAAGCTTAGAAGTGTTTATGCAGGTCCCCACTTCGTGTACTCTGAAGTTCAAAGTGGGGAAAAAACCTTGACAATCTCTTACTGCTTCTTTTACATGTTTATTAAGCCAGAAAGGCTCTTTTTTAGTTCTTTTACTGTGTTTTTTAATTTGGGGTATACATTTAAGTTGGGCCTCTATTATGGCGTCTTTAAAAAGTGTCTATGCATCTTGCAGGTTTTTCACTCTAGTCACTGTACCTTTTGTTTTCTGTTTAACTAACCTCATTTTTGTATAGTTCTTCTTTCTGAAATTAAATGTCACAGTGTTGGGCTGCTGAGGTGTTCTTCCTACCACAGGAATATTAAATGTTATTATATTATGGTCACTATTTCCAAGTGATCCTGTTATAATTACCTCTTGGACCAGATTCTGCCCTCCACTCAGGACTAAATCCACCTATTTCTCTAACAGGGATAAAAAGAGAGGGAGCTTATCATTATTTGTGGATATTCACTTAGTTGATCCCACATGTGATCTAAAGATCGAGAACTTCATGGGTGAAAAGAGGTGTGTTACAAGTCAGTAATTCACCACCTTTCCCACCCTGTGACTCTGCCCTCCCTTTCCATTCTGGAACCACCCAGACCCTCCCTTCCTTCTAGCTGAGCTCTAGCTGGGGTTTCCATCCTATTTAGCAATATATAAAGACAAAGGGTGCAATATAGACTCCTGATTAAAGGGAAAAAGTAGGTCTCTCCAGCTCTTTCTTTCCTTGTTTTAATGTACTATCAAGGAGGAAGAAGATTAAATATCTTCTATCCTGCTCTTTGTGTGTTTAAATTTCCAGAAGCTATGAATATTAGAATTTTGCAGTCTTCTCAGTATAACATTAGGGGAGTGCTATCGAGCTTCTTGGTAAGTAAACCCTCGAAAACACAGCATTTTCTTGCAAACTGCATGCTTTTCTTAGTTCACTGTCAAGAGAGCTGGCTTTGGAAAAAGAAGGCATGATTCTGCAGCATGTCACTGAAGAATACAGAGCATCTTTTGATTTGTTAAATTGTTAGGCTATCAGCTCAAATTCTGGTGGTTTTAAGCAATTTTAATCAGATAAACTTACTTTATAACATAAGTCTAAAATCAAGCTGAAATTGTTAGGTCATACTATTATCCTTTATCAAAGTAGTTCAATTGAATCCAATTTTTTTTAAAAAAAAAGCTTTTTCATTTTAACTGCAATGTCATTATGGATTATAAGAGTCTACAGATCATATAAACTAGAAAGGCCAGAGGAGGGAACGTGGAAAAGAATGAGTGTTCAGTACTTTAAAAAGATAGGAACATTTGTGGCTTTGAGTAGGGTTTCATAATAGCAGTGCTTCAGCCTAAGTTCAGTTTGAAGGTAGTGGAGGTTAAAATAATCTCCCATTGAGGACTGACCATGTGAAATGGTAACAAATGAAAGTAACAGTTTTTAAAACTATTGAAGGACAGCCACCAAGTGCAATTTGAAGACTGGCCTCTCTGCAGATAGCTGGAGTATGACAGATGGGGAAAAGCAAGATTAGATTGATATGAGTTTGTAGAAGTAGTGTGAAGGGTGATAGATCATCACCCTGCTTGACATTGAAGTGAGAACAGTTTATATTCTTTTTTTTTTTTTACCCTGTGATATCTGCTCATATACTGGAGAGACAGAGAGAAAAAGCAGATCCCAAGAGAAGTCAAGTGGCAGTTGGGAACACATACTTGGGGAGATAGTGAGCTTTCATATTCTTTTTCTATGGCACGGCATTGCTGAACTAAGTCCTTCCTCTGCTTACTCACTCCAACTAAATTTAATTTGCACTTTATGCTTTGGCACACGGTAACAAATTATCTAACATTTCAAGTTTATCTTTCATCAGCCCAGTCCCATGATTGGAATGAAAATTTATTTTGAAGTAAAGCTGCAAAGGCTTAAAATACATTTTAATCAAGAAGCGCTCTATTTCTGGTAAGCTGCGCAAATACAACCTTTCCTCCCTGAAACTGTTACCTAAACCAGGATCCCTTCCCCTCCCCTACTCCTCCTCTTGAGTTTTATGCTATTCTTTGCTCCCACCTTGTACCAAGGCCATCAATTCCTTACTCCATTTGTTATCCTCCTACTTTTCTATTATGCACCTTGAGTAAATAAGGATTCTTAATCACAGTAATACAGTTTTGCAGGCTTCTCAAAACAAAGTCTAAATGGCATTGTGAGAAAGAGTTGCTATATTGGATACCTTTCAACTGCCTTTTCTTCCTTTGCCTCTTTGTAGTGACTGTTCCACCAAAATAGTCCATCTGGCATTGGTTTAATTGGGCCATGTTATGTGCCAAATAACTTTAAAGGTTGTCATTAAGAAGTTAGTTCCCTGGGCTTACCACCACTAAAAGAAGAAACCCCACATTTAGGTCACTTAATGATTCATTTGTATAAAGTATGTACAATGTGAATACTTCATGTGTAGCTTGTTCAAGGTGCAATGTCAATAGTCAGAGCTTCTAGTGGTGAGACACACCAACTATCAGTAAAGGTGGGAGTGCATCAGGGATCAGGATTGAGCCCCTTCCTGTTTATCCTCATCCTGGATACCCTCACAAGGAACATACAAAAGGATGCACCTTGGTGCATGTTGTTTACAGGTGATCTTCTATGCAGTGAGGAGAAATATAATCTGGAAGAGGATCTTGCTATATGGAGAGATGTTGGAAAGACATGGGTGCAAAATAAGCAGAGGAAAAACAGATATATGGTATGTAATTTCAATAATATGAAACTGAAACATTATCCTTGAAACTAGATGGGCAGACAATACTGAAAACACAAAGTTTTAAATATCCCATAAATGGGGGAAATGGACAAAAACAGAGCTAGAATAATAAATGCCTTGCTCAAATGGCGAGACATAAGTAGTGTGGTATGTGACAGAAGAGACCAGTCAGATTAAAAATGAAAGTCTATAAGACAGTGGTCCATCCAGTTTTAATATATAGTGCTGAGTGTTGGAAAACAAAAAAGGGACATGCGCAAATAATCTGTTCCACACAAATGTGAATGTTGAGATGGATCAGTGGTATAAGCAAGAAAGGCTACATGGGGAATGTGTATGTTAGAGGTGTGCTCAAAGTAACACTCATGAAATGAAAAAAACAAGAGAGCGCAGCCTCAGATGGCTTGGTCATATAAAACAGTCTTGACAACTATGTGGATAAGAAAGTTCAACAGCTCAAGATTGAAAGCAAAAGACAGAGGCTGATCCAAGAAGAAATTGTCAGATGTCAAAAGGAAGATGTTAGCATGTGGTGTATTAAAGGATATGGCATTGAAAAGAGCGCTTTAGAGGGAGAAGGCTTGTAGAGTATACCCCAGTTAATGGGATTAATGCAAGAAAGAAGATATACAATGACCACACTGCACCTTAAGCGGGAAGGTGAGGAGGAGTTGTTGTCGGGCTTATCGGAGGAAGGAATATACCACTTTAAGCCTGGGGGGGGGATGTTGCCGCAGATGCAGAGCGGGTCAGCATAGCAACACTAACTGATCCCCCATAGGACCGGAAGATATGGGTGGACACAGGACCGGTTCCAGGACCAGCACAGCAAACAGGTGCTTGGGGAGGCCAACAGGAAGGGGTGGCACATCCAGCTCTTAGGCAGCAATTCGGCGGCGGGTCTCTCAGTCCCTCTCTGAGGGAAGGCCCTGCCGCTGAATTGCCGCTGAAGAATGAAGTGGCCACAGTCGAGTTGCCGCCAAAGTGTCGCCGATTGCGGCTTTTTTTTCTTTTTCTTTTTTTTTTGCTGCTTGGGGCTGCAAAATTACTGGACCCAGCCCTGGGTGGACAGGAGGTGGCCTTGTTCAGGATCGCATTTTTTTTTACTTTTTTAGAATCAGAAAGCTAGTACCTGGGTCCCACAGGGATTCTACTAGAAGGACTTTGGAGCTGTGGGATATACACTGAGAATATTATATTTGCTAATGTCAAAGATGGATCAAGGAGGCTTGGGTGAATCCATTATCCTACAGGTGGGTGGCAAGCCTGAGGTCTGCACAGTGGAGGCTTTGAGGACATGCATAGTGATAAGACCAGGAAGGGATGGACCCTCTTTATGCACATTGATGGGAGTCCTCTCACAACATACTAGTTTGTTATGATGGTGAGATAGAGACTGAGGAGGTTGGGGCTCCCAGCCCAGGAATTTGGTTCCTACTCCTTCAGGATTAGGAAATGCAACAGCAGTGGCATAACTGGATATGGGGGCTAGGGCAATTCAGGCAATTGGGCATTGACATTTGGAAGCAGACAGAACATATGTGAGATCAGTATTAATTTTTCAGTGTGTTTTCATTACATACATGGGAAGATGGGCCACACAGATGGTAATATGTATCTGCCGGCACACTATTGTTTGATGGGTGAGTAGGTGGGCATCCAGGTTGTCTGAGGGTTCACAGCTGGGGCTCAGTGATGAAGCAGGCTTGAGCTGGCATGGAAAGAGAAGCACCTTATGGGAACAGCTGTACCCTCTGGAGCCCGTAAGCAGGCTCCAGATATAATTGTTGTGTATATTGGGGGAAATAATTTGAGAATGGGGTAGCCTTAATGCTAAGAGCAAAGAGCGACATGGGACTTGGAATTCTTGGGACTTGGAACTCTTACTAGGAGTAAAAATTATATGGTTGGACATACTGCAATGCAGAATGCTGTAAAGCTCCCTTGGGTAGACAAGGCTAGGCGGTATGTGAATAGGGAGGTGGCCAAAATCATGAGAGTTATAGGGAGGTTGGTAAATTTGCATCTCAACATAGTATAGAGGGCACTGGATTTATTCGGGAAAGAAGAGGTTCTCCTGTCAGACTTGGGGCGTAATGCATCTTTGGCTGATATTAAAAGGGGCATTAGAAAATGTCTGGAAACCCAGCTAGGTGTGGGGAGGAGGCAGCCAAGCTAATTTCTGGCACCTCCTTGTGGCAGATGTCCAGGGCAGGTGCTCTGTAGGGAAAGGACACAGTGATCAGATAAATAGTTTCATAAAGGATTTAAAGAAGGTCTTACTTAAAGGAACAGAAACAGGGTGTGTTCAGAGCTCCTATGACTGGTATGTCAGAGAGCCAATCCCTCTACCCCTTCATAGAATACCTTAACCCTCATTCAAGGGGGGTAAAGTCCCAGCAGCAGGTTGGCAAGGGACCAATATGAAAAAGGGGGTGCTGACGGAAGCCCCCCAGGTAGATATTGAAATAATCATTGAGTTACCTGTGCTGCACACTTTCATCTACTGGGTACAGACAGCTTAGTTGCAGTCTAATTAAACTGTATACTATGTCTCCTGTCATTTTTCTGGTATAGCTGGACAATGTGAAAATGTAAGAAAATGGAACACTACATGTTGTGTTAAATCCCCCATCATAACGGTCTAATCTGCTATTTTAGTCTCTTCATCAGGAACAATTTTCTTTCACTTTTCCCTCTTTTCTTGATTGCAGCGTACAATGGCAAATTCTTCATGATTGTAAGTGGGTGTGATTCAGATGATACCAATACAGTTGGGTCCAGTTACATTGGCAAGCTGAAGCCAGTAGTGTTAGTTTTAGAAACCAAGTTCTAATATTCATAATTTCTCTTCCCACAGCTATTGGTAATTTACTCTTTATTGTCTATTCACTCTTTGGTTTCTAATACTCTCCACAGGGGTACCAGTTAAAAGTGGCCTGAGTTAAAAAGTTCAAATAAAAACTTTGCTACAGTTTGAGGGACGGTTGAATTCAGTTTTGAGACTGGGCCAAGTAATTCCTAGTATGGTGGGATGTTTTTAAATATGTAAGCACTTTTCATTAGGAATTGAATTGAGACCATTACCACATTTTCACATAGGGAAACAAACAGTGTTTAAATGGCAATGATACTCAGTAACTAGTGACCTGGACTGAGTTTTCACTTACAAACTAGATGTGGAAGGCTCTTAATCACAATGTTAAACTCCTTTTGAACCTTAAGGTCTTCTTCCAATTTCCCATTCTTTTTAAAATGAAGTGCAGTCTCTGGTGCTTAGTCTTGGTAGGCCTTGGCCACAATAGTGCCATATAATTTTGAACACTTTCTCTCTTTTGTAAAAGGATAGACTAAATCAGGATGCAAATAATTGAGTCTGTTGGGAGTTTTGCTATTAAGGACTGAGTAATGACTTCAGGATTTGGCCCAATAATAATGAGCACTTACACAATACTTTCCATTTTCAAAGTGCAGTACAAACATTGTTTAATTAGATAATCTACCCATATTTATTCCTGGTGAAACAAAAAAACAAAGATGACAAATTAACCACACTATTCACCAAACATTTCTCTTTGTGGACTGCAGTTGGTGTTTGGAAGGGAAACAGTTTATCCTTCCCCAATATTTTGTGCTAAAATGTTTGTTTCTTTTTTATAAATAAACTGAGTGCACATCATTTAAGTAAGTTAGTCTGTGTTTCAGCAAATTAACTCTGGAGGTTATGACAAATATCCTCCATAACATTATTAAGTGAATTAGCACAGGGAATTTCAGCATTAGCTTTCTCAGCATATGGTACAGAATTTCGATTTACTTTTTTTTAAAGGTTAAGTGTTCCACCAAGCCCACTCATTTTGTTAACATTCCAAAACAAAATAAAGAGAGAACTTCCTTTTTCCAAGTTACTAGTTCAGTCAAATATTTTAATATAAGATCAGTTGCTTTCATAATCCTCTTCCTAAATGAGCAGCCAATATTCTGTTTAAACCATCCTTTTTTCAAATAGCATTGGCACAGGTTTAATTGCTGAAGGTACTGAACAACACACATTAGTGGGAAGATGCTTTAGGCAAGCACTAGTCAAGTTAAAGGATATTAATTTAAGCTGGTAGCCAAGATGTGCAAGAGAAATATTGTTACTGGGGCATTTGTACACAAATTTTCTATGTTTTGCTATAGGACTCCAAAGACTTGTACATTCAGCCACCTGATTTGTGCAAAAAGTGGACAAGCAATTCATGCTTTAATGTATTCCATTGTTGTTACCATATAATACTATACTATTAAAATTTCTATAACTCTAACATTTAAATTTACATAGGAAAAATAAACATTTTGGTTATATTCAACTGTCCTTCCCTACTGTCTCATGCTTTTCCTCATCATACCCATCATTAGCAAAGCAAATTAGTTCAGGTCCCACCTTCAGATGTTAGAGACAATAGTCATTAATCAAGCACTGGTATCCGGAAGCGTATAACAATGAGGATAGTCTTATCATAACACATTTCATTGGAGGGTATTGAGAATGGAGGGAGATCCTACAGGTGTGCCTACGCTAGATCTGGGAGCAAGTCTCCCAGCCTGGGTCAACAGACTTGTGTTAGCAGGGTCATGCTAGTGTGCTGCAAATAGTTGTGTAGACACTGCAGCTGCTGCTAGAGCTTGGGCTTGCTAGAGCTTGGGCGAGATATATAGGTGGAACCCAAACTTCAGGCTGAGTTGCAATGAGGACAGTGGGAGGCTCAGGCCTCAGGGATTCTTTGTTGGGGGATCATGGAGCTGCCTTACCTATGCTTCCCTCAACTCCCTTAGAGTCCACCATTCCTTCCAGCTGGATCATCCTTTTTCTCCTCTTCTGCTTCAGCCTGTTCCCCTTGACCCCCTGTTCCCTGATCCTGTCCCTCTTAGTCTTACCTTCCTGCTGATAAGGCCCTAAGATCAGCCTGGTGATGCTTTCTTTATGCTCACTCTTTCCAGGGGCAGGTCCATGCTGGCTGGCTGGGCAACAGCAGGAGGCACACTGAAAGCAGAAGAAGGAGACACAGCCTCCACATTCAGAGGGCTTCAGCTGGGGGAATCCATTCTCTGCTCAGTCCCAGTAGCTTTTCCAGATGCATGAGAGACTTTAGTTGGTACTGAACCAAGCAGCCAAGAAAATGAAGAAAGAACTCCCTGCAGTGATTTGCCTTATTTCTGAGGTTAAATAAAAACTAAAATGAGAGTTTCGGACACTATAGTCTGAGAGATCTTTCCCTATGGTAAATAGGGGCTTCATCCTGCAAAAGCTTTAGCCTGTGGAGTACTCATTGCTCATTCATTGTCCTAGTGAGAAAAGGCATGTGAATAAAGACTACTTGCCTGTCAAAGGATTTGCTAAACATGAACTCCACAATTAGAATTCAGTCCAGCATTCTTCAAAGATTGAATGGGTTCAGACCTGGAGTTAATTTTGGGTTCATCTCTAGTTTATTTTACAAGAATAAGAGAAGGACACATGGCAAAAATAAGATGACCTCCTACTTATCTCTATAGTCTTGGATTAGTTACCAATACAGACCTATTACTTTAATGTGGATGCTAACATTTATGCTAATTTGCTAGCAAACAGATTGAGTGTCCTCTTCCCCATTTATGTTTACTTGATTAGTCTGAATTCATTGCTGGTAGGCATCTAACTGATAATATCAGAAATACTAAGAAATTTGATAAGGTTAATTCTAGCAATTCTTCCTTTACACTGCTTTCTTTGGCAACAAGAAAGCGTTGACTGGCTGCAGTCGGGGTACCTCAGACAGACTTTGGTAAGGTTGGTTTTGGAAATCAGTTTTATAGAGGCATATTGGCCCTAGATACCCATCTTCAGACTTATGCTTTGGTTAATGGTCATCAGTCCCCTCCTTTAGGCCATTGAGGCCATTGTGGAGAAAACTAAATGAATTATTCACTTTGATCTCACGGCTGAGGATATGAGGGAGGTTACCCAACCTGAGCCGCCATCCTTAGATGACAAATCTGAGGAACTGGCTCAGATCGAGGTGTCATTAGAGGAGGTTTTGGAAGAAATTGATACATTCAACAACAAGGTAATAAGTCACCAGGACCAGGTGGTATTCACCCAAGAGTTCTGGAGGAAATCAAATGTCAAATTACAGAACTGCTAAGTGTGGTTTGCAATCTATCATTTAAATCTGCTTCTGTACCAAATTACTGGAGAATAGCTAATGTGACACCAAATTTTAAAAAGGGCTCCAGAGTTGATTCCAGCAATTACAGGCCAGTAAGCCTGACTTCAGTACTAGGCAAATTGGTTGAAACTTTAGAAAAGAACAGAATTGTAAGACACATAGATATACATAATGTGTTGGAGAAGAGTCAACATGGTTTTAGTAAAAGGAAATCATGCTTTACAATCTACTAGAATTCTTTGAGGGGGTCAGCAAGAATGTGGACAAGGTCTAGATATAGTGGACAAGGTCTAGATATAGTGTACTTCAATTTTCAGAAAGCCTTTGACAAGGTCCCTTCCTAGAGGCTCTTAAGCAAAGTAAGCTGTCATGGGATAAGAGGGAAGGTCCCCTCATGGATTGGTAACTGGTTAAAAGATAGGAAACAAAGTGTAGGAATAAATGGTCAGTTTTTAGAATGGATAGAGTTAAATAGTGGTCTCCCCCAGAGGTTTGTCCTGGGACCAATACTGTTCAACATATTCATAAATGATCTGGAAAAAGGGGTAAAAAATGAGATGGCAAAATTTGCAGATGATGCAAAACTACTCAAGATAGCTAAGTGCAAAGGAAGCTGTGAATAGCTGCAAAGAGATCTCACAAAGCTGGGTGACTGGGCAACAAAATGGAAGATGAAATTCAGTGTTGATAAATGCAAAGTAAAGCACATTGGAAAACATAATCCTACCTATACATATAAAATGATGGGATCTAAATTAGCTATTACTGCTCGAGAGAGATCTTGGAGTCATTGTGGATAGTTCTCTGAAAATATCTACTCAGTGGGCAGCAACAGTCAAAAAAGCTAACAGAATGTTGGGAATCATTAAGAAAGGGATAGATAATAAGAAAATATCACATTGCCTCTATATAAATCCAGGGTATGCCCACATCTTGAATACTGTGTGCATTTATGGTCGCCCTATCTCAAAAAAGATATATTGGAATTCAGAAAAGGGCAACAAAAATTATTAGGGGTATGGAACAGCTTCCATACAAGGAGAAATTAATAAGATTGGGACTTTTCAGCTTGGAAAAGAGACAACTAAGGGGGGATATGAATGAGCTCTGTAAAATACTACTGTTGTGGAGAAAGTAAATAATGAAGTATTATTTACTCCTTCACATAACACAAGAACTAGGAATCACCAAATGAAATCAATAGGCAACAGGTTTAAAACAAGAGGAAGTATTTTTTCACACAACACACAGTCAACCTGTGGAACTCTTTGCCAGAGAATGTTGTGTAGGCCAAGGTAATTAAAAAAGGGTTTAAAAAAAGAACTAGATAAATTCATGGAGTGAATGGGCGATGGGATGAATCACTTGATGATTACCTGTTCTGTTCACTCCCTGTGGGGCACCTGGCATTGGCTACTGTTGGAAGACAGGACACTGGCCTAGATGGACCTTTGGTCTGACCCAGTATGGCCGTTCTTATGTTTTAATTTGTCTAGGGGTGAGTGTCAGTGTTGCCCACTATTCCCTCTGTTTGCTTTGGCAACGAACTTGAGAGCAGCTGCTTGATAAAGGGCATCAAAACACTTTCTGGATTAGAACACAAAATAGTGTCGTATGTTGAGATTATCTTTTTGTATCTGCAGCATCCAGAAGCTTTGTTAAAAATTATAGAACAACTGGCTTTGGAGTTTGGGCAGGTATCAGGCTTCAAAATAAACTACAATAAAACTGAAATTTTAGGAATTAATATTCTCAAAAGGGTTAAAACAAACTGTCATCTACATACATTTAAAACAGGTAGGAATAAATATTGTGGAGAAAAATATGAATCTTTGTAAAACAGATTGCCCTGCAATGTGGAATAAAATAATAAAAGTCTTAGAGAAATGGAACAAACGAGAGGGTTACTCGCCTTATGCAGGTTTCAGAGTAGCAGCCGTGTTAGTCTGTATCCGCAAAAAGAACAGGGGTACTTGTGGCACCTTAGAAACTAACAAATTTATTTGAGCATAAGCTTCCATGGGCTACAGCCCACTTCTTCGGATGCATGCTGTAGCCCACGAAAGCTTATGCTCAAATAAATTTGTTAGTCTCTATGGTGCCACAAGTACTCCTGTTCTTTTCACCTTATGCAGTAACTAAGATCCTTCAAGATGTGTGTCCCTGTGGGTGCTCCACTTCAGGTGTCGGTGCATCCTGGTACCATTGATTGGAGATTTTTGGTAGCAGTGCTTAGTTGGGATGCGCATGCATAGTCGTTGAAATAAATCACCCATTCATCCATATTGCCTTAGCAACTTTAGAAATTTTTTTAACTCCTGTTACCAAATAGCACCCCCACCTCCAGTTGCTTTCATCAACATAATTATTCCTTGTGAGTAGGAGCTCAGATTACTCAATTCAGTCAACTATTCCTGGGCCCTGATTTGAAATCATACTGAGTTGGATGTAGTCCTGTATTTTCAGTATTGCCAGGCCAAACATTTTATTGTGAAATCTAGACACAATCTAGCTCTAGCATGATCTTTAACCATATTTGAGGTGTTGACCCAGGAGCAAATTGGAAAAAAAAAGGTTTAATTTCTGTGACTTTGATTGAAAAAGATGTTAAAACATAATCCAGATGATAAAATGGGAGAGGGATTGGAGAAAGAAATATATTTGGATGAGTGGATCTCTATATGAGAAAGGGGATATATATCTTCAGTTTGTATAGCTCATAAAGGAATTTTATATATAAATTACTGTATAGATGGCATTTGATTCAAGTTAAGATACATCTTATTTCTGCTACTTGGCAGGTGCTCTGTTGGAGGGATTGTGGGAAAAGGGAACGTGTACGTGTGTTGGTCACATCCAGGAATTAGATTGCTTTGGAACCAAATTATTAAAGAGATCCGTCTTGTGATAAAATGCCAGCTTCCTAGAGATCCCCTGACCTGCTTGCTTAATGCCACAGTAAAAGATCTACACTTTAAACAGAAGTAAAAATTAATATTTTTTTTACTATTAGCTGCTGAACTTTGCACGTTATTGGACAAAAGTAACTCTGCCTACGGAATTGTGGTATAGTAAACTATGCGCTGCTATTGTAATGGAAAAGTATGTATGCAAGAGAATCTCCAAAATGAGGATAGGTATTTAGAAACGTGGTCACCCTTTTTAGCATACTCAGAGGAGGAGTCCCCAGCCAGCAAGCCAGAATTTTCTGCCAGGGAGTTTGCATATTAACCAGATCCTGAATAAGTAATAAATAATGTAGTATGTTAATGTTTTTATTGTAATTTTACATTAATAAAAAGTCCCCCCCAGCCCCAAAATACCATTTATATTTAAATGTATACATATGTGTTCTGTATTGTTAGAGATCTGGATTATTTGATCTCTTCTTCCTTCTCTCCTTCGTGAACACAAGTGTCTCTTTACCAGTGGTCTGTGTACATATGGTCACTTGGAACTCTCATTTGCTTCTTGAAAATTTTAAATAGCTCACCGTTTTATCTTCAATAGTAGAAACTCGGAACTGAAAATGGCTATGGAACCTGCTGAAATGGAAGCTAGGCATATGTGATAACTTTAACCCTGAAACACTATCTTTTTCTTTTTCCTTGAGGCCTCAACCTCCAAGAAGCCAGCCGCTGTGCTTTGCAAACTGTGGGACTGTTTACAGATTTTGCCTTTTATTTTGAATTTCTAAACTGTAATCTCTATGATGAAGAACAATTCATCTTGCAGGAAATCACAAATCCACTTACACTAGCGCAGCCCCACTAGAATAAAATAAATTTTAGCAGACAAGAAATCAAATAAATTGCTATGAAATAACAAATCTAAATCAACAGCTGACACTGTGCAGATCAAGAGAAATACATAGCCAAGACATGTCAGCAGGGAAACAGACAACAGGTGGACAAATATACTCTCAGAAAATCTGCCAAGCACTGAAAAGTGTAATAAAGAAAGACACAATATAGTGCTTACGAAGTAATTACAAAATTGAATTGGGAGAATGAAAATTAATGTGGAGATACTGCCAGAGAGGGAAGGAACAGAGCAGCAGAAATACAAAGAATGACTGTGGAGACCTTCATGCAGTAATAAATTGATAAGGCCAGTGTTCATAATCTGCATTTGAAAGCATCAAGCCAAATTCTGCCTTCCACTACAACTGTGTGATTCCCACTGTATCATTCTGCTCTTGCCTAGATGTAACTGCGGGCAGAATTTGCCCCAGTGCTCTTGTTCTCTGGATTTTGACTATGTAATTTTTTCATAGGCACTATACTGAGTCTCCTTTTCTTGTACTTTTCAGAGGTTGGCATCTTTACTGAGACTATATTTGTCCAGCTGCAGCTCATCCCAAAGATTTGTCTCTTTTTCTGTTCTTCTTGGGGATTTTTTTGTTTTATTTTTTTTTCATCCTCACCTGTTCTGACTTGTTATTTCACAGTCATTTGTCTGATTACTTGTCTGGTAAGATAATGCTCATCGTCACTCTGTTTATTCTGGTCTGGTAGCGGCAAGTTTCTGCTTCAATCTGCTAGTGAGGGCACTATATTCCTGAAACTTTTTGTCACTACCAGGGTGAGAAATGTTCAAGATCTTTAGATCAATCATTCTCTAAAATAGATTTGTTTGCTTGAGTGAAAACTTGTTTGGCTCAGAAAGAATGAAGATACCCTGTAGCTTTTGCAATAATCAGTGTAATACTACATCATAAGGATTTTAATCAATCGATTTGTGGAACACTAAAATCCTTGGATAAATGGTACTGTTCCAGTTCTAAGTATGTTTGCAGCATATTTCACTTAGAAAAATATATTAGAAAAATATGACTTAGGCCATTGTTCAGACCTTATGCAAAAGGTTGAATAAATATTTGCAAGATCATCTTTGAGAACTGTAAATCTTAACAAAAGTGAACTGAAAATAAAAGTAGTTAGCTAAAAATTCTGTTTAAAAACTGTTTTGCTCCTGCAGCTTGGTGACTGTTGAAAACTATATTGAGGATGTCAGTTTTTGACATCTTTAGCCAGCTATCCAGCTACAAGCTTGTGTACTGAAGAGAGAAATGAGAGGAGCATATTAAATGTTGGAGTCAGATGAATTCAGTACATTATTTGTTTCTGGATTTGGGTTGTGATACAGAATTCTATTGCTCATACTAGAGCCAGTTGTATAGTCATTCTTCCTACATTTATAGTTCCATTTAATGTAGTATCTGAGTGCCGCTAAAACATTAAAGAATGTATCCTTGCACTACTCGTGTGTTTGTGTGTTTAAAATCTGTGCCTAAATATTTGCATAACATGAAACAGCAAGTCTGACAGACCCAGGAACACAGATCTCATGAGTCTAGTCCCATGTTCTTAATCACAAGACACTATTTCCATTTAATAAATTACTAATTAAATATTTTATTTGCTTAATAACTGTGTTCAACTAACTGCAGCTCATACCATCTTCTTTAAGCCAATTTTTAGATAAAAAGAATCTAAATGTAAAAAGTATATGCCACTGTCTTATTTCCCTTTTAGAACAATTCCTTCCCCTCCCCACAACACTCCCAAAAAATCAAACCCCAAAACAAAAAGCAAAAGTACTTTTTTCCCTCTGATAGCCTACTTTAGGTTCTACCACTATCTCAATTAATATAAATAGCAGTTTTATTCTTTATAATAATAATTTTTAATGTTTAATAAGATCCTGTTTTTCGTGAACTAGGCCAGGCCACATTTATTTTGTCTTGACTCCTGGAGTATGGGATTACAGGATTTAAATAAGTGTAAATCACAAGAAATATTATGTGCTCTAGGAAATGGCCTTTTCTCTTCAGAAATTCAGATGCAAAAGGCATGTCACCCTCACTGATATCTAACTCTGTGCTTGATTTAGAATGAATATTGAAGATTTTTTTCCCTCTGATAATTTCTTTTAATGGGTAGCCATACAAGTAGAGGTGATGTGTGCTTGCTTAATTGCACTTTGCACCTAAAATAGTACCCTTCATAAAAGCACTTTTACAAACACTAATCAAGCCTTACGATATCCTATGAGGCTGGTATTACAATCGTTCTGTAGAGGGGAGAGTGACAATTCTGATGTTTCTAATGCTATTCCCCATGCTAGAATATCCTCCCTGAGATTGTGTCATATGGCCTTGCTGTCCTACTTCAACTTTTTTAACAATCCATTTTATTTTGATTCTACCTCCAATATTGAGCTACCCATTAAACTGATTTGGCTCTTCCCACCTTAATCCTCCAAAATGTATTAACAACGTATCTGAGTGACCAGTGCGACTACTTATGTGAATGAAGTTACTCTCAAGCTTATGTCTTCACAGAAACAAGCCTTTAACTTTAAATATAATAACTTATTCTAGTTCTTTCTTTTTTATACCTGAAAGCTATATATGAATGTCAGATTAAATTAATAAACCAGCTACTTGGGAAATAATTAAGGTTGAAAGAATATATATGTGGAATCTTCCTGACCCAAAAATGTTTTTTAACTTCTGTATGTTAAATCTGCTACTGCAGAAACAGCCCAAAACCCTAAAAGAGTGAAAGGCTGGAAGGGAACAGTTTAGGGATGCTGCTATTTCATTCAAGGCACATTTTTGTTTCATGGACTATAACTCCATGTAAGATACACCTCATCTGACCTAGACTAAATCCCTGTTGAAGTTAAATTCTGAAATAACATTGCTGGATTTACACTGAAGAAATAATATATTAATAAATAATAATTAAGGTCTCAAAACTAAATTAGTCCCAGGGTGCATTAGTATATGAGAGCTCCTTGTGGCTATCTTTAGGAATGTGCAATATACTAATTCTCACAACAGGAAATATAGACCTTGCTGATTGCTAGATTTACTGATTGTATTGAGAAAGTAGAATGTGTACTGCTTTTAAAAAAATCAGTATGTTACTAATTATATGATGGAAAGAAAAACCTTGACAAGAAAACCAAATTTTACAATTTCCTACTATTAGATCTTCTGTAGACTTTACTGAGACTTAAAAATCAAGACAAGTCCTTCTCTATACAAGGTTTATATTATGTTATAGATTAATACAGTTATAATCTAAAGAATTAGCATGGTTTAAAGCCCAAGGTAACAGAGCTAATGCTCAGCTTTTCCTATTCAAGTGCTTAAGTTTTCCACTTTAATATTACATTAATTTTATTTATTTGCATAGAATGTTTGCATACTAAGTACAGGTTTTAAAAGAGAATTTGTTTTCCTGAGATCAGTGTGTTGTTGCCATAGAACTGAGAGCTAATCTCTGTAGATTGGGCAGAGCTTCTTACATTTATCTATGCCAGCTAAGTGGCTAGTACCGTTTGCTTAAGCAGAAACTGCTTATTCTCTACCCAGTACCAAGAAATATTACTCACTTTCAATACTGGGCAATTCAGTTTATACATCAAACTTGGGTTTAATTATCAGATGTCTGAAACAAAATGCAGCCAGGTTTGTTACCTTAAAATTATAGTGATTACTCCATTTTTACTGTTGTTCAGGGAGAACTCTCATTGTTAACATCTGATAGCTGATTCTGGAGCACCTATCTGTATCTGTTGGCTTCATTATGACAGCTCATGTAACTACATATTACTTTATACTATAGAAACAGGCCTTGAGTAAGGACCTCAGGACTTGGCCTAGAGTTGTTATAAAACCAGAAAAGAGATAATAGAATCTACTTTGAGTATATGGTGTATTACAGTGGTTGGCAACCTTTGGCACATGGCCCATCAGGGTAATCCGCTGGCAGGCCATGAGACATTCTGCTGACATTGACCGTCCACAGACATGGCCTCCTACAGCTCCTAGTGGCCACAGTTCATCGTTCCCGGCCAATGGGAGCTGCAGGAAGCGGCGTGGGCTGGAGGGACATGCTGCTGAAGGTTGCCGAACCCTGGTGTATTATAAGATGACATTTCTAATAATGTTTGATCTCTTGTTAAGGAATATTGGTTCTGAGTAGTGTGTTAGTATCCTTGCTGTATCTACTAAAGCCACATGTGCAATTCCATACCATAATTCTCCACAGAAGGAGTGGCAAATCTTGACTATCCTACTAACAGTATTAAAATTTTGGAGCCTAAACACAAAATTATGAAATTATAAATTATTGATTGAGAAGTGCATCTTGTATAACTTAAAATTGTGATACCTTTATTTATCTTCATGTTTGCAAACTACAACTGTGGTCTATAATGTTTAAAAGCAGGACTAATTTGCATGCAAAATGATAACAGTGAATATCTTAAAAGTCGGAATGAGAACAAAGAAGATGGTGGCAAATTTAAAACCTTCAGGGGGAAATTCTAAATGTATTTACTATAGCAACTCCTGATACCAGTCAGCTCTGTGTTCTTGGGGAACCAGGGCGCAGTATCCAGCCTGTCTGATTCATGAAGGACACACCTCCAGCCTCTGCTTGAACCAAAACCTATCAGAGAAAAGACTTGCAAAGAGACCCACCTGACAAGGGCGACAAGATTGATGCAACTCCCCTAGCCTCATCTGCATCAGAGACGGGACAGGGAATCATCTCCATTATCATACAGAATGGAGAACAGAGATTCCAAGGCAAGAACCACAGTGAACTCTGGGACCAGAAAAGCAGGGAAGCACTGCATGATGGGGGATCTCTTCTCCTGATGTTAATGAATCCACACCTGCACATACCCAGCTCAGCAGTTATCAGACCAATTCTAGTAATAAATCCTTGATTGATATCCAAATAGTGAAGCAGCCTAATTGCATTGTGAGTTCCCTGGAAGGAACACCACCCATAGCCAAGAGTGATCAGCTCCTATTGTTTAGTCTAAAGAAGACATTTGAGTCATCAGTTTACTCATAAACAAATCTACTGTTTTCCCTTGAACCATTGTTGTTTCTCTATAAAAAACCCTACCTGTGTTCAAGTAAGTGTTCTGTTTTATGGACCCAAACTCTGAATTAGTTCCCCTGGGATTTCATCTTCTCCTGACTGATCACGGTGGGGACTCTGCCTGTCTCTAGCACTCAGGACCCTGAGCTACCACCTTCACCTGGAAACCCCGACCAGTTCAAGCTTCATGGAGCAGTGAGATCTCTCCCTTTCTCTCTCTCTCTCTCTCTGTGTTCTTTTCTACCTCAGGTATTAATCTTTAATAATGTAACTTTTATGTTGATTTAGGCTCTTGTGTAGTTATCACTATTATTCAATAAATAACTTTTATGGTAAATCTGGTTGCTTCTCTCTCTTTCTGAACTTCACTCTTTTGTGTTTTTAGCTTCCCCATTTGCTCTCCAGCAATGCTTCTTTTACCTAAGCTAAAGATCCCTGTAGCACCCAAAAATACTGTGGGGTTTGCTTATCAAGTGAGTTACTACCACAACAATTGTAACTTAAAAGTGGGGATAGGGACGTGCTGAACCTGTGCCATATAAGGGTTGCAGCTTAAAAGTGCTGCTTGGCCCAGCCTATTGAACCCAGGGGCATATAAGGCAGGGGGGTGGGGGGCAGCTTAAAAGTGCTGCTTGACCCAGACCCACTGAGTCCAGGGACATATAAGGGGCCAGCTTGAAAGTGCTGATTGACCCAGTCCACTCAGACTTGCTCTGTTAATGTACGTGTGAGTGGGTGAGTGTTCATCTGGTTCTGGGGCTGGAGGACCCCAGCCCTGGGGAACCTAGGTTCTGCAGGATAGCTCTATCTGGAGGGGACTTGCAGAAGGGCGAGCTCCATATGAAAACACAAGTGACACAAGAGGTACATTAATATAATTACAGAACCCCTCCCTAGAAGAGTAACCCTAATAAATGAGCATATCCCAAAGTAACGGGCAAATCTGGTAATACTCCAAAAGATAGCTACAGTTTTACTCAAGATTAAACTACTTTACAAGATTGTGATTTACCACAGAGTTTATAAAATAACTACTGTAAAGTTTTATACAGTAATCAAAATGCTTTACCCTTGAGAGAGAGAATTTTTTTTTAAAGGAATGGACTGGGAAAATGGAGTTCATTTTATATTGTAGAAGTACTGCATAGCTCTTGATAGAATTTATAGTTTCAGCTCAGCTCTGCTCAAAGGTTAGTTAATCATACTCCTTTATATACTCCTTTATAGAAATATTTGCATTTTTTAATCAAAGTGAACAAAATACTTACAACCCAAAGGCCCCAATTCTGCAATTTAACATGCAGTTGGTCTGCTGCGCCTTTCCCCCCCAGAACCGCAGTGGTTGCGGTGAGCTACAGAGCCTCAGGAAATCTACCCAACTTTGCAAATTGCAGGATCATGTACAATTGAAAGAACTGACATTTAAAACTGCAAATAGTTTAAGTAAAAAAATATACAATAACAGATTTCAACCTGTGTACATAAGACTGTAAGAAACGTATATCAAGCAAGATTGAGGACTTACAAATATCTTAATTTTGATTTTCTTTTCTTTTAACATAAGGTATTTATCATCAAAGAGAAAAAAATTATTGAAAGACACCGAATGTAAAACAAAAAAAGAAAGTTTTTTGCTCCTGATCATACAGTCAGATCTGGTCATCCATCGGGGCCCCACTGAAATCAGTGGAATTCTTCATGGTTCTGACTGCAGAACCAGACCTCACCTGGATAGCTAGTGCATTCAATTAAAAACACATGAATGGATTTTGAGATTATAAAATCTTTTTTTCAGCTTAGAAATTATGCTGGTTAACAAACAAATGTAGTTAATTGTGAAAATGAAGGGTATGATCATTCACACCATGTCAGTTTTTACTTGGGTTAATTCTAGCCAACAAAACAGTGAGTCAATCAGTAAGACCAACATGCGCATCTATCTAGGAGTTTCCCTTTAGGAGCAGTACTTCTGATTATTTTTAATGGTTGGTCTATTAAAATGGCATACAGTAGTTCCAATAAAGCTGCTTAAAAGTGTTAATCACTTTGCTTCTTCAAATGATGATTGCTCTAAGGGTGTTCTTTGCTCTGGATGAATTTGTGTTGTGTATGCACTAGAAGAAGCCTTTACTCTCATGTCATTGCCCAAGGCTCAAACATTTATTGCTAGACCAAAAGAAGAGAACAGAAAATTCAAGTGAATGTTCCATTATTTTCCAACTTTGTCTAGAAGGATAAAAATGGGTCTTATAAAGATGGAAGAAACTAAAGCATACAAGTATTTTACCCTTGCCTACATCTTAACTGTAGCTGTTAATTTGCACACAGTACTGAAAGGAGAGCTTGATCTTGATCAAGGTCTCTGCTTCAGTGCTTTTAGAAGGAGAACTCTAAAGTATTGTAGCATGAGAATATATTCTGTTTATTTTGAGTACTATTTGGCTTGTTGCAATAGTTGCGTCTATGGACATGTATAGTGTGATAGGGTCAAAACATATCCTTTCTGGGAAAAGCCTGTGGTAATATCAGCACACTCTCTAAAATGAAATGTAAGGATTCTTAATCATCATCCTGCTGGTGCTGGTCACCACCCTGTGAAGAAAGAAAGTTGTGTGGTCTCAAAAGGCCACTGTAGAGGTAATAGAAGCATGGGACACTTGGAGGTTTATCACAGTGCTAGGCCAAAAAAAAGGTCCTACTGAGGTTTGGGAAGGACGGAAATGGACAGGGTCATTGGCCTTTGTTCTTTGTGACAGCATAGCTCACCCAGATATGTGCCTGCCCCTAACTCAACCCCCATCCATCCCCACACGTCCCTTTGGAGGGATCCACATTGCAGAAATGATTTCTGCATAGGATAATGCTGCCCACTGAAATCTCAGGGAGATCTCATGCAAACAAGATTGGTGGGGGCAGGGAGGGAGGGGTTATGCTGAATAAGGATAGAGGTGACTTGAGAAGTACAGTACAGTGCACATCATGCAAGTGATCAGGTGTTTGTTTAAAGATTGCATTATTTTTCAAATTTGAAGGAACTGGGGAAGTATTTGAGGGATATGGAAAGCGGTGTTTTTTGTGGAATGAATAGGTGGAGAGGAAAGTTACATGACACACAGTGCTATGAAGAATATTCCCACCGAGTTAGGGACAGTATAGAAATCTTTGTTCTATTCCTGGTTCTGTCACAGATCCTGCAGTTGGATCTGTGGTGGGTGGCTTGGCTCCTTATGTCAGTGTGGAGTCCCAAACATCCTCAGTAGGAATAATAACTCTGCACTCTCTCACAGAGGCGAATTAATTGTTCAACTGTCACAATGGAAATGCAAAGTATGATTATTATGCAGGATAGCATCAGATTGCCCCTTTTTATTGTTGTTTGACTATCTCTTAAAACCCATTCTAGAAGGAAAGAAGGGATGATGTGTGGGGTTGTCAACATCAGGGGGAGGAGGAGAATTGCACAGCTGAATAATCAACACCACTTGAAGTTGGAGTGTTTTTAGTGGGAAATAAAACACAGAAGTACCCTTTTTTCCCCTTTGGGTTGAATCATTTTGTATACAAAAAGTGAATTACTCTAAGACATATTAGAAAAACTAATAAAACAAAAGAAGACTAATTGCACAGCGAGAAGACAAGGTCATGGAAGATTACCTAGCTAGTATGAAATCAATATCATTTTTGTAACTTATTATCCTGAGCCCAAAAGACAGTATAAAAATCAACAATCTACTGAAGTAACTACATCTTCCTTGGGAAGATTTATGAGACAGAGAAACAAGAAAAGTCAGCTCCTATAAAGGCAAAGATCTCAAATCTTCATTAATGTTGTGAAAACAGCAGCATTTATATTTGTTTTTCATGGGTTAGAAAAATCCAATAAATGCATGCAACAAATAATATTGTATGTTTTGCTATGTACACTGTACATTATATCATTTTACAATGATTTTTTTTCAAATATAATTCATGCATGGTTTAGGTATTGTACCAGGAAAATATTATAAATTTCTGTCCATTTCCCCTCCATTCAAGGCTAGATTTTGTTCATGTTGATTTCAAACCCAGGATATACAGAGTGCCTGATCTTGTAGTTTCTAAGTAAAAATAATTACCATTAAAGTCAATGGGAGTTCTGCATGCAGAGATACTGCAGGCTAGGGACCATATGTAGTACAACCGCATTTGGAGATATGATGATTTGAGGAATCCATTTATGTGCAACTTATGAATTCTGATTGTTATAAAATTGTTGCACCGTGGAATGCCTCAGTGGATGTACTATCAGGGCTATGTCACAGTAGCCCCCAGACCAGGGACACTTGAGAGTTATTAACCTTAATGATTCTGCCCTGACCATATAATGAGTATAATAAAGAAGTTTTGTGTGAGGTGGGAAATTAGTTTGACCAAGATTGTCTTCAGGTTTGGGGAGTGGAAAATTCCCAGACAAGAGAACAAAGATGTTAGATGTTAGCGCAGAGTATTAAAAGCCACATAGTCTGAGAGGTTTAGTTGGAACTCTGAAGGACCCTGAGGCCTTGTATACACTATGACAGTAAGCTGACGTAAGTTATGCTACTCCAGTCATAGATTTTTTTTTCAAATATAATTCATGCATGGTTTAGGTATTGTACCAGGAAGATATTATAAATTTCTGTCCATTTCCCCTCCATTCAAGGCTAGATTTTGTTCATGTTGATTTCAAACCCAGGATATACAGAGTGCCTGATCTTGTAGTTTCTATGTAAAAATAAAAAATTTGTGGGTGCTTAGCACCTACTGGCAGCCATTTACCCCCTCTCTCCCAGCACCTTCTGCCCACTGGTGGCCCCGCTGATCAATTCCTCCCCTTACCTCCCAGCCCCTACCACCTGCTGCAATCAGCTGTTTCACGCCATGGAGGAAGCTTTTCGAGGGAGGGGTAGGAACGGGGACAGGGCACATTCAGGGAAGAGTCTTCCATCGATTTAGCAAGTCTTCACTAGGCCTGAGAGAGAGAGAGAGAGAGAGACAGACAGACACACACACATAGAGAAAGACTGGACAGGAAGAGAGGGGCATATTTTTTTACCAGAGGGGTCTTGTTTAACTGTGGGACCAGCCAAGAAAAAAGGACAGTAATTGAGTTGGAAGAGAGACAGAAAGATTCCATAATTAGTAGAAGAAGCCATGTGCAGGAGTGGGAATCCTGGGCTTCTTAGAGGACTTTGACTTAAGCCTAAACAACACTCCAGAATAGTGAGGAAACAACGCAGACAAATGCATATAGCTGTTCTTATTGTTTTTCTCAATCTTATCTCTTGTGTTATCAAAAGAATAATTGTATTTAGAAACAATTTCAAAGCCAATCTCTGTCTGCTTCACTTCATATGCTGGTGAAGATTTAAAGTTCAAATCTAAAGCACCTACAAAATTGGAGTTTGGGAAAGAGTGCTTATTCTAGAAGGGTATCTTTGGGGAATCAGCACTGGAGGGGTAAGAGACAGAGTCTATACAAAAAAGTGTGCCACATAAGAAGGTGAGAGACAGTGGCTGCAGCCTACTGAGACCCAGGCAATATTAAGAGCATGTAGATCTAGAGTATTGAGACCCAAATGCAGCAGGCTGCAGAGACATTTTTACCAAGGCTGTGTGTAACAGTAGCGCCTAGATCCACAAAGGGATCTAGGCATCTAGAAAATCATTGGAACAATAATGGGATCCACAAAGCCTGATTTTCAGCCTAGGCTCCCTATACAGTGCATGGGGTGAGATAGGCTCTTTGGAATGCAATACACAAAAGCCATTATGCCTAAGCTAGCGAATGGGAGATGCTGACAAGAGGGGTATTCTAAACCCCACCCTTCTCACTAAGTTTGATGCCTATCTCTGCTTGCAATCCACAAATGGGAACTCCTTGCATGCCGTCAGACTGCTTAGGAGCTTAAGTTGTTTCTTGTAAGAATGAATTAGGCAGGTGCCTAATTCCACACAAAACAGTAGAGGGGAGGAAATAGATGAGGCCCTTTAGCTCAAGGGGTAGGATCCTCATCTGGGATGTAGAAGAGCCTAGTTCAGTTCCTCTCTTTGCCTAAGGCAAAGGGATTTGATCAGGTGTTCCCCACCACTCAGATGAGTGCCTTAACCACTGGGCTAAAGGTTATAAGCAAGGTTCTCCTCTGGCCTTTTTCTGAGGAGGTAGGCATGCTCTGAGCATGTCTACGAGACAGGGCCCTGTAGGAAAGATAGGTGGGACAACATCTGCCTTCTCCAATTTGCAGATTGTATTGAGGTTTAGGCAGGAGGTAGGTGCCAAGGGAACTTCTGCAGTAGAAATGTAGGTGCTTACAAGGTTAGGTACCTGCTGTGCAGAGGTGTTTTTTTTTTGGTGATGTTGTTGCGAAGGTTTGCTACTTGCACTAGGAGAAATCCATGCACAGTGGAAACAGTGGGGAGTTAGCATGTCATGCTAAGACTTATTTTATTTAAATGCATTAACTGCACCGATCTAGGTGTATTAGGGATTTACATAAAACATTATACCAGTGTAATAAAATAACAACACTCTGTCCCTCCAAGGATCTTAAAGGTACAGGGGAAAAGTCTGACCCTACTGAAGTTATTGGGGATTATGTCATAGACTTCAGTGGGGTCAGGATTTCACACAAAGATTTCAGAATCTTAGACAACCTTCCCAATCAGTCATTCCCCTTTCCACTTTGAAAAGGCTGGGTACACAGACTGCTGTTGTGGAACATCTTGCAGGTTACTATATCTGGACTATAAGAGGACCAAGGAGGTAAGCAAGTTCCAGAGGCAAGAACACCTCGCCTGCCACCAGCCCTCTCAATTTCTTTTGAAAAACAGGCTCAAATATCTCAACTGCTATGATTCGATAGACTTCTAAAATACTACGATTTACATTCATTCCTATATGATTGCAGGTTTTTCAACCTCTCAAATGAAACCCTGTCCCTTCTACAATATACAATGGCACCCTGTGGGGTTCAGAAGCAGTGCAAAAGCTCTAGTTTTGGCAGTGCCACATATGGAAAATATCCTTGCTACTCTCTGTGTGGCCTGATTTTATTTTTTGTGCCAGAAATGGTTTTACACTATGTAGCATGTGATTGGTTTGGGCTTTATGTCTACATAGTGGTCTCAGAGGGGATCAGTGCTAAAATTGATTTTTGAAGATTTATCCATTTCATCTTGTTGATTTAGTTTATTGAGGAAATATTTCTGTCAGATAATTCTGAGATCCTTAGATTCATAATGAGTTTGAAATTTGTGCCCTGAAATTGACGGCTATATACTACATGTGCAGTGAACATGAACTTACATGGTAGGAAGTTTTCAACATTCAGTGGCAAATGGCAAATATAGAGAAGCTGTTTTGTTAAACATTAAACACTTTGGTATCATTTGTGTTGTATTTGTACAAGGTCAATCACCTATTTTATTAACATATTTTGGTATCACTTAAAGAGCATTGTGAAGCTCAGCTGTTTTGTTTGATTTACAAAATTATTACATAGACATTAGAATCTGGTATAAGAAATGGAAAGACAACAGGTCTTTGGCATGCTGCAGGGTAGGTCTTTGTTTTGTTCTGTTTTCATCAAACAGTTTGCTTTGATAGAAAATATTACCATTTGGCTATATTTTTAAAACCAGAATTCAGCTCTTAGACTGGGGTAGGCAAACTACCGACTGCAGGCCGCATCCTGCCTGACAGCCATTTTAAACTGGCTCTTGAACTCCTGCTGAGGAGCTGGGACTGGGACTTGCCCTGCCTTGATGCTGCAGCTCGGTGCAGGGTTGTGGGCCACTCCACGTGCCTCCCAGAAGCCACGGTATGGCCCCCTCCAATGAGCCCGCTCCAGTGGCCCCTTCTGGTGCTCCAATGGTAGCTGCAGGTGAGGTAAGCACTGCCTGGGGCCTGCACCCCTGAGCCTCTCCCCATGCCCCAACGTCCTGCCTCATCCTTGATCCCCCTCTCGCCCTCCAAACCCCTCGATCCCAGCAGGAAGCACCCTCCTGCACCCCAAACTCCTAATCTCCAGCCTCACCCCCAGCCAGAGCCTGCACTCCTTCCCACACCCCAACACTCTGCCCCAGCCCTGCTCCCCCTCCCACTCTCCGAACCCGTTAGTCCCAGCCCAGAGCACCCGCCTACACCCCAAACTCCTCATCCCCAGCCCCACCCCCCCAGACAAAGCCCTCATCCCCCCTCCACCCCACTTCACCACCCCAACCCAGAGCCTCTTCTCACACCCTAAAGTCCTCATTTCTGGTCCCACCCCAAAGTCCGCACCCCCAACCAGAGCCCTCACCCCAACCCCAATTTTGTGAGAATCATGGTCTGCCATACAATATCTAGTTCCAGATGTGGCCCTCAGGCCAAAAAGTTTGCCCACCCCTTTCTTAGACAGTTACCCTTCGCTAACATAGCTTTGCATCCTCTGAAAAGACTTATAACCAAGTATTCCAAGGACTTCTCAAATTTGGGGCAGGGTAGTAATTGTGATGTAATTATGTTATTTAACCTTTTTATTACTGACCTTGGCACAAAGATTGGAAATGTGCTAATAAAGTTTGCGGATGACACAAAGCTGGGGGGTATTGCTAACACGGAGAAGGACAGGGATACTATTCAGGAAGATCTGGACCACCTTGTAAACTTGAGTAATAGTAATAGAATGAAATACAATAGTGAAAAGTGCAAGGTCATGCACTTAGGGATTAATAATAAGAATTTTAGATATATGTTGGGGACGCATCAGTTGGAAGCGACAGAGGAGGAGAAGGACCTTGGGGTATTGGTTGATAACAGGATGACTATGAGCCGCCAATGTGATATGGCTGTTAAAAAAGCAAATGCGATTTTAGGATGCATCAGGCGAGGTATTTCCAGCAAGGATAAGGAGGTGTTATTACCGTTATATAAGGCGCTGGTGAGACCCCATCTGGAATATTGTGTGCAGTTCTAGTGTCCCATGTTCAAGAAGGATGAATTCAAACTGGAACAGGTCCAGAGACGGGCTACTAGGATGATCTGAGGAATGGAAAACCTGCCTTATGAAAAGAGACTCAAAGAGCTTGGCTTGTTTAGCCTGGCCAAAAGAAGGCTGCGGGGGGATATGCTTGCTCTATATAAATATATCAGGGGGGTTAACGTTAGGGAGGGAAAGGAATTATTTAAGTTTAGTACTAATGTAGGCAAGAGGACGAATGGGTACAAACTGGATATAAGGAAGTTTAGACTTGAAATTAGACAAAGGTTTCTAACCATTAGGGGAGTGAAGTTCTGGAACAGCCTTCCGAGGGAAGTAGTGGCGGCAAAAGACTTTTCTGGCTTTAAGACTAAGCTTGATAAGTATATGGAGGGGATGTTATGATAGGATAGTTTAATTTGGGCAATTGATCTTGGATTATCACCAGATAAGTGTGCTCAATGGTCTGCTGGGAGATGTTGGATGGGATGGGAACTGAGTTACTGCAGAGAATTCCTTCTTGGGTGCTGGCTGGTGAGTCTTGCCCACATGCTCAGGGTTTAGCTGATCACCATATTTGGGGTAGAGAAGGAATTTTCCTCCAGGGCGGATTGGCAAGGGCCCTGGAGGTTTTTCGCCTTCCCCTGCAGCGTGGGGCATGGGTCGCTTGCTGGTGGATTCTCTGCAGCTTGAGGTCTTCAAACCAATTTTGAGGATTTCAATAACTCAGTCCTGGGTTAGGGGTTGTTATAAAAGTGGATGGGTAGGGTTCTGTGGCCTGCCTTGTGGAGGAGGTCAGACTAGATGATCATATTGGTCCCTTCTGACCTATGAGTCTATGTTCCATGCACCTTAGGCTAAAGGCTAATTGAGGAAGAAGGAGAAGAATGTGTGCTACTTGAGTGGTTTTATCAAATACTGCGTTAGTGGGGGTACTCATGGTGATTATCTTGTACTCGTTCCCTTGAGTGTTATTTGTTTCTGACAGCAAACTGAAACCAGCTTTCGTTTTGACCCTGGCCTGCTTTAATATAAAGGTCCATTGGATAAAGGTCAGAAAAAAGTACCAATTTTCCCCAACTCGTCCACCCAAATGTCTTGTGAAAGAGCAAAGGGATTAAGACACAGACATTAAATTGTTCCCCACAATTGCTTACTATCCTCTTAGGTAGTTAAGTAACAACAACATGAGAGACAACACATGCATTTGGAGACAGGTGATTAGTTTTTAAAATAACTGGCAATAAATGTGGTATATTTCTGTTGGGTAGATATTATGGTGGTTCTTACATACTACAGTGAAGAGAATATTAAAGATGCATAGACAGATAAAGAGTAAAGGCGCCATTCTAGAGTTGTTTGAAATTCAGGTCTTGCTGTTCAGTTGTTTGCGTCAACATTTTTCTATTGTATTGACCTGCATTGTTATCCAGGGTTCTTTCAACCCAAAGCTCTTGATAACTTTTACTCTGTGTGAGGTGGTGTAAGGAAATAAATCAGGGGAGACATGGCCGTCCAACCAATAGACGGCTGTCACAAACAGGACAACACAGGAGTGCTTTCACTTCAAGATAAACTTTACTTAGTCTCAAGCACTTACACACGTCCACAACAGGTTAGTAAAACACCCCCAACCCAAAATAATTACCAAAGCTGAGTGTGCCTCTCGAGTGGCACAATGGCAGCCTGTCTGCCAGTGGAGAACACAAGATGCATCCTGAGGGAGAGTCTAGTACCGAAAAGTCCCCCTACATCAAACTTTTTCCCCTTATTTACACATTAGTAATACAATAACATGTCACATAAAGAAAACTTGTTAAGCAAGCAGTTTCAACGATCAAGCAAGAGGTTTCATTCTGATTATTGATTAACCAAGTGTGTTTTTTTTCCCAGAGTCTGCAGCCTTGAGGCCCTGCCAGACACATTCCTGAGGGCACATCCTGCTCTTCTAAAATGCATGTATCAGCAACTTCAACACAATTCTTATCAGGAAGGACACGGGGTCAAGCTGCCCTTTCTGTGGCATCCAAAATCCCCACCCCTCCTGCCTCGGTTAAGCTAAAGCTGCTGCATGGCCAATTTATGGCCTGCTGACTTGACTGCTTTTAGCAATAAGCAATAGTGGTTTCAGGCACTTTACAGGTTTGCCAAAATTTCCCTGTACAGCATGAAGTGTAATCTCTCATGTTTCATTTTGAATTTCATATCCAGAAGCTCAGCAGATGAGTTTCACTTAGTTTTTCACCAGAGCCACTTGAAACTACACAATTCATCTATTACCTTTGTGAGATATAACTATTTCAAGTTCTCTCAAACTGCCTAGGATGACTCAAAAGTTTTCCAGAAATCAATGATCTTTTGAATGAGTCTGTATTGACCTTTGAATCTGTAATGAAACTCAAATCCAGATGAGTTTTGAGGTAACATTCACTTTGTTTTGTTTTTGTTTTTTCATTCATTTATCTTTATAAATATGCCTATATTTCATTCTACTTTGCAGTGTTGTAGCCACATTGGTCCCAGAATATCTGAGACACAAGGTGAGTAAGGTAATATCTTTTATTGGACTAGTTTCAGGTCACCTGAAGAAGAGCTCTGTGTAGATCGAAAGCTTGTCTCTTTCACCAACAGAAGGTGGTCCAATAAAAGATATTACTTCTCCCACCTTGTCTTTCTTATATTCCATTTGGACAGTTCCATTTCTCCCTTAATGCCCACACAGGCACTGAAACTCATAGGAGTTACTTGTGTGAGTGCCTATTAAGGAAAGTATGACCTCTTCTAAAGTTCCATATCATGTCATTAATATTTAACTTGACACATGTTAAAGGGGCCTGATCTTCACAAAGTGAGTGCTCATAACTGTTTGAATATCATATGTGTTTAAGGTGGCCCTGCAGCTTAATCACGAACTACTTTTGGAAATTTAGGCCAAAAAGTATGTAATCGCAACCAAGATCTCTAATTAGTATGTAGCAGGCATCAAACTTTATAATTAATTATCTTAAAATAAAAGAGTGACATTTTTGGAAATGGAGAGAATCTGTAGGTTTTGAATTATTATTACATCAAATATAATAAGAATACTGTTGATTTAAATAGCAAATGTATTAGTTCAGGAAAATAAATAGTAGGAAAAATAATATTGGGGGGGAGGGGAGCACAAAAATTTATGTTAGGGTTATAAAAACATAGCAAAAATTATGTGGCCTTATTATTATTTTTTTAATTAATATAAATCTCCCTGTGTGGGTTCAGAATACTGCAGTAGTTCTTACTAGTTGCTGAGTTTAAGTAGAGGCACCTTATTAAAAAAGAAAAGAGATTAGGTTTTAATTCTTTTATATATGACTAGCATGTGGATGGGGTTAGACAAGGTACTCATAATCTAGCTCAGGAGTTGGCAACCTTTGGCACATGGCCCATCAGGGTTATCTGCTGGCAGGCCATAAGACATTTTGTTTACATTGACTATCAGCAGGCACGACTCCCCGCAGCTCCCAGTGGCTGCGGTTCACTGTTCCTGGCCAATGGGAGCTGTGGGAAGCGGTGGCCAGCGTTTTCCTGTGGTCTGCATTGCTTCCCACAGCTCCCATTGGCTGGGAACAGTGAACCGCGGCTCGCCAGGGGATTATTCTGATGGGCTACGTCCCAAACGTTACTGATCCCTGCTCTACCTATTATTAGAAACCTAGCCAAGAACACACATTCTTGTTTGTTCAGCAAGAGTTTGTATATAACATTTCCATCAAGTGCACACTTCATTTAAAGTAGCTGGAATTTTTCTGTGGATGCTTCTAGAGATGCGGTACTGAGACTTACCAAAGAATAGTCTATGATTCTTAGATATCCCAGTTCCCTTTCCCATTGCTTATTGATCAGATTCTTTACCTTTTAAAATTAGAACATAAGAACGACCATATGATGACAGATCAAAGGTCCATCTAGCCCAGTATCATGTCTTCCAACAGCAGCCAATGCTAGGTGCTTCAGAGGGAATGAAAAAACTAGGTGATCATCAAAAGATCCATGCCCCTATCGCCCTTCCCTTAAAAATAGGTAAGTAAATTAAAAATAAAAGTAGGGGAAAACAATATGAATTTTAGTATCTTGAAGCACCATGATTTACTTGAAGTAGGTAACTTTAAAATACTGGCATTTTTTGGCAGCCAGTCAAATGAATGTTTACAATATATCTCTCTAAACCATTCATCTTATGCTATCAAATACATATATTATTAGAGAGAACTAAAGAAGTTTTAAAAAAATTGAAGTTTCAATCAAGAAATGAGCTGGAACTCTTCTACTGCTTTCAGTCTAATGTGACTTCCTTTTAAATTCAGCCAACTCTTACGAGACCATGGAGATCTGGCTCCAAAATATATCCCATGATGACTCCTTAATCCACAATACTTCAATTGAATTAGAGTGGTCACTATTTAAAGCCCAACATTTATCAGCCATTATCACATCCTGGTTTCTGAGATGCTAACACTCGTTCAAACTCAGGAAATGTCTACAGTATCTCTGAAGTTGTCTTATAGAAATGGTTCACTAGAATCAGTTTTTTTTTAAAGGTGGCCACTAACAGATAATAGTAGTCTGTACATTTTTGGGACTGGTAAAAGCATAAATCTTTATTTTCAAATTGAGAGATTTTGTTTGCTTGTTTTTACCAGCTTTACTACACTGCAATTCTTGGAAGCACACAACTGAATTAAGGACATGGTGCCCTCAAGGTTTAATTGTAAGCTCTTGAAGCAGACTCAAATAGCATGTTGGCCACTTCTATGGAAAGAAATAAAATCAATATTTAGTTAAGAAATCTACTGTAATTAACTCAGAAAAGTGCATTCTGAACTTTTTTCAACTAACTGCATACAATTTTAATGTAAATGGCATATAAACTTTTCAATAAATGGAGCCCAAGGATTTATATCAAACTCTTTTCTCTAAGTGTGTCACTTGACAATGGTCTAGTTGTGCTGTTCCTGGTGGGAGGGAAAATAAATATAGAGCAACAGGATGGCAGAATGGATTCCAAAGCCTATTACAGAATGCTTGCCAAGTTCAGGAAGGCGGTTTGTGGCAATGCAATTAAGAGAAAGTGAGAAAATGTTAACTCCACAGTTTTACTTTATACATGCAGCTTTCTATTCATAAAGTGTCTTTCCAATAGCACCCACATATCATGCCAAAAATTCTTCCTGTTTATTGAGATCAGTGCACTTGGCTACCTTTATTTAGTACTTGTATACTTTTTTCATCCAGAAAAGCCCAAAAGTTTAACATGGGAGCCCAGACCTGTAATAAAATGGAATCAACACTTCAGCAAAATACCATAATTCAGTCGACGGGTTCTGCTGACTTTGTAAACAGCCAAAGTATATTAGGAGCAGTTTATGTGCAGCAGAACTACCAGTTTGAATTACAACAGTCTCAAAGGTTCCATTACAAAGCATGTATTTGTGATTTATAACAGATCCAATATAACTTTGATATTTGGTGTTTTATGCAATAGCTTCATGAGAGGCAAGACATTTACAGGATGTGGGAGGCAGAGGAGAGGAAAGGGATAAGGATGAGAGTACCTCATCTAGCAGCTCAGGGTATGTCCACACTACAATTTGACACTCATGTCTGGCTCAGGCTCACGGTGCTCGAGCTAAGGGGCAGTTTAATTGTGGTGTAGACATTTGGGCTTTGGCTGGAGCCTGGGTTCTAGCACGCTGCAAGGTGGGAGGGTCCCAGAGCTCAGGCTGAAGCCCAAGGCTGAAAGTCTACACTGCAATTAAACAGCCTCTTGTCCAAAGCTGTATGAGTCATCTGGCATACGCCAGCCACAGGCTTTTAATTGCAGTATAGACATACTCTTAGTAATACTCACCACTAGTTCATGGGCGGCTCCCAGAAATTAAGTAGAGTTTGATACTACAACACAGGAGAGGGTGGATGGGTGGGGAGGGATGATTTACTTCAAATTATACTTTTAAAAAGTATCAATAAGTAAAAATAAACTGAGTGTGATGCTACAGAGGAACTGACAAACATATTATGGGATGCTGTTGGGGAGAAGGAGCCCTAACCCTGCTCCCGTTGAAGGTATGTCTTTACTGCAATGTAAGCCCAGAGTTAGTGGGACTCATCTCAGCTGACCTGTGTTAGGGAACCCTGGGCTTGAACAGCTACATTATATTTTAACCATAGGTTAGGGCTTTTCTAACCCTATCCCAGAGTGCCTAGTACCCCCTCTCCAAATGTGACTGCTCTAGCCCTAGGACAGAGGTGCACTGTGGAAAAACTTCAGTGCCCCCCTCAGCATGTTTGAAGCAGCTCGCTTTGCAAAAGGCTTGATCAGTTCGCTTTCCATTGCAAACCAGGAGGTTCTCTGACAGTGTTCTTGCAGATCAGGGATGAGACCAGAATGGGTTAATGCTGACCTCAGCTGCTGCCACTCACAAATGAGGCCTGGCTTCTATTTTCAATTGAGTGGATTGCAGACTGTTGGGATAGAGAGGACTAAGGAAGTTTTTCTTTGGAATTACAGGATACTTCTGGATGATTCTTGGGACCTGAGTCAAGAACAGCTGTGTCTACCCTGCAAAGCAAGAGGCTTAACTTGAGCTCAAACCCTCCAGCCCTGCAAGGTTTTGAGATCATTGGCCCAAGCCTTGGGTTATCACAATTGCAGTGTAAATGCAAGTGGGGTTAGTCTTAAACCTGGGCTTGAGTATGGGTTGATGTTGCTGTGTTGACATACCCTCAGTGACTAATCTCTTACTGACCTAGGCAGTGCAACATTGGTCCCTCCTGTAGATTACTGAATAAAATAATTATTTAGAAATTATTTCTAAAGGCCCATTGATGTGCCTGGTGCTTTGCAGGTGTGTAAAAAGATACGGGCCCTGTGCTGAAAGTTTACAATCTAGCTAGAAACCTAACAGACCACCAAGGATTACGTATACTGAGAGATTTACACCTGGGAACCTGGTGACTTCTGAAGCAGAGCATATATAGAGGTAAACTGATGCACTATCTTGGAGAGCACAAAAACAAATCCATCCTGTAGCTCCAGTCCAGGCTCGCTGTGAAACAGTCTCAGTGTAATGCTGCCACTGTTTTAATACAAAACACGCTTGAGAACCAAATGGCTCCATAATCTCCCAAGCACTCAGAATAGTATATTAACTGGACTTTCTATAGTGTCACTCTATTTTACAGACTTGAAGGATCTGAAGGAAGAGAAGTATTAACCACTGTACCCTGACCAAATCCCTGCCAAAAGATTTCCTTCAGCACCATCATACTAGGCAGAGACATTCTTTAGGAAGAACTATGATTTACCTCCAATAAATCAATCAGATTGTGGGGTGGTTACACTCTGCTCCCACCAACTTTTTTTAAGAGCTTTGTGGTAGGTGAAGAGTTCATATCACAAAGAATATTGGCAAAAGAAATAATAAAATAAAGAGCAAAATTTTGGTAACGGTGGATGTGATGTTCAGATCATATTTTAGATGGTGGTTTGGCAGAAGTACAAGTAAGTGTAATTGCGTGCACCTGCACTGATTACATTTCTTGCGTTGAGTGAGGGCTTACAAGATGAAACATTTTGGACTGAATTTAAAGTATGACTGGAAACAGCTTTTAATGTTATCACTTATGTAAGCCATGCTGCTGATCATTCTCACAAGTGATATAACTTGTGGTGTAGCATATGCCTGGAATGTACAGAGTAAGCATTACAGAAATTCTGCTCTCCGGAAATGGGGAATGAGTAAAGCAGTTTAGAATAAAAATGCATGTAACTTTAGCCAAATCTCAGATTAAATGAGGGCTGGATTCTAAATTCATATACACTGTTGTAAAACAAGAGTAATCAAAATGAATAGTAATAACACAGGCGAGACCAGAATCAAGCCCCAATCCTTTTTGAAGGGACAGATCAGTTTGGTTGGTTGGCTGGTTTTTCCTAAGTTGGCAATTCTTCTAGCTCCCCTTCTTTTGCTTCTATTCCCATGCCCTCAAAACATTTATTTTCATTGAAATGTTCCTGTTTGAGAAATATTCATTGTTTGGATCCTTTTTTATGATTTTTGAATCATGCAACAAAATTCACTGCACAACTTTTTTTGCTTTTAGGATAACTGGGAAGAATGAAAAGGAACTTTCAGCTACAAATTCACATGTGGAATTGTGGTGAGTAGGGATATTTTCCAAAAGTGAGATGATCTAGGATTAAGCACATGGCTGGGATCCCAGAGGTCTTAATAGCTGGACTTATTGCACTTTATGAATAATAGTTAGTTAGGCCTGCTATAATTCTATTAAATGAGGAAATAACTCCCTACTATTTTGACACATGTTCTCCTGAGTACAATACACTATCTGATTTATGCCTCTGGCCTGGATACAGTCACTCCAGCAATTTGTTTCCTTTCTTTCACCTAATCAGTCTTGGGCCAATCCAGAATGAGATGCAGCCTTTGGTTTCGGTCTGGTTTTGGTACACCATGGTTATTTGCCTCTTAGATAGGCATGCATAAGAAGGAAAAGTGGAAGCAGGGTCCTTGGGAGGAAAAGAGATTGGAACCATATGGTCAAGGAAAGGGAGGAATAGGAAAGACAAAAATGGCAGGTAAAGAGATGGGGACATGATGGAAAAAATGGAAGTGAGGGGGCAGTAGTTTCTTCTTTTATTCTAAAAAAGAGAAAAGAAGATGAAAGAGGAGAGAAAATCTAAGGACTGGAGGAAACAGAAGGAAAATGGAATTAGGGAAAGCATAGTAGAAGGAAGTATCAAAAGAGAAAAGAGATGTATAGAAATGGGAAAAGAACAAAATAAATAAAAACAGGAACAGATTTCAGGGTTAGTGAATTCTATTCCTGCTCTTTTATTTAGTTCTCTGGCAGACTTCCCATATCTGTGCAATTTGGAGAGAAGAGAATAGCATATATTTCTTTGGGGATTTGAATCTTATTATTTTCCCCTCCTGGATCTAAAACTAGGGTCCTTGGCACCGTTCCTGTTGATCTCCATAATACAATATATTCAGAACCATCAGTAGGAGGATTGGAGATGGACTGGTGATGGTCTGTGGAAAGATCTCTCTTAATGAGTATACACAAATAAGAGGTTGGAGAACACCTCAGAGAAAGTTTATGTTGTCAGGATTTTTGTATGTATTTTTAAAAACTACAAGCCATAATCACAGGTATTATTTAAAAATAATTTAGAATGGCAGGGCTGGGGAGAAGTTTCAGCACAATTAAATTAAGGCTATTCCAAGGGAATATAAAGAGGCAAACGATTGATACCTGTTTGTCAATAGGCAGCTTATAGAGAGATGACTGTTCCTCAAGTCACGAATGGCAGCCAGTCATACAGCAAGGCCTCTGGAGTAAAGCTGGCTGGAAAATGAAGATTCTTCCCAGTGAAAACTTTGGCTTTTTTGAAATAAAAAATGTTATGAACCAGGACAAAATGGCCAAAATGTGAAATTTTCCAGAAAAATACTGTTTGGGGAGAATTTGAATTAGGTAAAATTAACAAGAGCCTTTTGGTTTAGATGTCAGAGACAGAGAGCGCCTGCATGCTCAGTTCAGCAGCTCAGCCTCCAGCTTCCGTATTGAGAAGCTAGGGTGCTTAGCCTGGGCAGCCCCCATAGAAAGCTTATGTCAATTACACTTTCTGCAGAAATTGACAAGAGCCTTCTAGCCCAGCTGCTGAAGGAGAAAGCCCAGCCACTTAGCCTCCCTGCATCCTCCCAACTCTTGAGTCAGAGAGGCTGAACACCCTGGATTTTTTCCTCTCTAGTCCTGGAGCTAGAAGAAGAGGATGGCAGAGAATTGGAACCACAAAACTTGCAGCCTGCCCAGAAAGCTTTTGTCTTTATCACAAACGGAAGTTGGTCCAAGAAAAGACAATCATCCTTCCCACCTTGTATCTTTAATATCCTAGGACCAACACAGTTACTGCAATACTGCATAGTAAAAAGTAATGGCAAAGACAGTTTTATTTTCTAGCACTTGCAGCCTTCTGGTTGCTGGTTAAACTGGTGTGATAGCTGTTCTGTGGTAAGTTATGAATGTGGTATGGTGACCTGGTTATGAGGCTATTTACTGTATTGATAGCCACCCTTCAGTAAAAATTTGAAGATAATTAAGATATCATGGCAGAGACATTGGCATGAAGGATTCTGGCTTGATGTCTTGCTAAGTTTATCCGATTGATTTTGTCCAGAAGGGCTAAACACCAGGAATACAAAAGAAAAAAGGGACTATAGCAGTTTAAAATAGAACACACTCAAGAGAGTTTGAGAGAACCAGAGTGAAACATATGCAATCACTGGGCCTTCCAGAGAAGTTACTCCTCCATAGGTTAGCATCAGAGTAAGCCTATAAGTAAGATAGCATGCATATAGGCTGATTGTTTTAAAATCCTTTTTTTGCTAAATACTTTGTTCCTACTGTTAAATAAACAACACTGTGTTCTAATGTGGCTGTCCGATCACTTTACACCACTGGTCAGACTGCTGGGTAAGAACGGTCAATACACAGGGTACTGTGACCCAGGGCCCCATCGAGGAGTGGGAGAATTACAGCATTCCTGTGCTCTGTAAAGGCATGAGGCCTAACACCTGTGGGGTACACTCAAGAGACTAGAAAGGTCATAGAGGTGTGGCTAGCCCTGTAATTGTGACAACTGGTTACTTATGTCAAATCCGTACTGTTGTTTAGATTCTGCAATCAGTGTGGTTTAATAATTGTTCTCAGTTAGTAGTTACTTTTGACCTATTTTGCATAATTTTATTTCCATTACACTTTAGATATGTCTGTGCCCAGAGCAGGTGCAGAATGACTATTTTTAAGGGTATGTCTACACTAAGAAATTAGGTCGATTTTATAGAAGTCCATTTTTAGAAATTGATTTTGTACAGTTGATTGCGTATGTCCACATTAAGCACATTAAGTCAGTGAAGTGTGTCCTCACTACCATGGCTAGCATCGACTTACGGAGCGGTGCAGTGTGGGTAGCTATTCTACAGTTCCAGCAGTCTCTGCCACCCATTGGAATTCTGGGTTAATCTCCCAATGCCTGATAGGGCAAAAACATTGTCCCGGCTGGCTTTGGGTACATTTAGTGAGTTGCCCCTCCCTCCGTGAAAGCAACAGCAGACAATCATCTTGCGCCTTTTTTTCTGGGTTACCTGTGCAGAAGCCATACCATGGCAAGCAACTAGAAGAGCACAGCAAGGCGTGCTAAGCATCAGAGAGGCTTTGAAAACCAGTTTTGTGACTGGCCAGGCTTTGGTATGACAGTTCTGTGTGTTTCTCCTTGATGCAAACCCGCCCCCTTTGTTGATTTTAATTCCCTGTAAGCCAACCACTCTCCCCCCTTCAAAATAAAGTAACTATTGTTTTGAAACCATGCATTCTTTCTTTATTAATTAAAAAAAAGTGAGATAACAGACAAGGTAGCCTCAGTGTGGTGGGGGAGGAGGGAAGGACAAGGCCAAATTGCTTATTATAGCCAAACTAAAAATCAAACTGTTAGAATGACAGCCTTCCGTTGATTGGGCCATCCTCTGGAGTGGAGTGGCTGGGTGCCTGGAGCCTCCCTGCCTCGCGTTCTTGGGCGTCTGAGTGAGGAGGCTATGGAACATGGGGAGGAGGGTAGACAGTTATACAGTGGGTGCAGAAGGAGTCTGTGCTCTTGTTGGCTTTCCTGCAGCTCCAACAGATGCTTCATCATGTCCATTTATTCCCCCAACAGATGCTTCATCATGTCCATTTGCTCCCCCCATTAGCCTCAGCATCTCGTCCTGCCTCTGCTCTTCTTGCTCACTTAATTCTTTCCTGGTCTCTGCCACTGAATGCCTCCATGCATTAAGTTGTGCCCTATCGGTGCAGGAGGACTGCATGAGCTTGGAAAACGTCATTGCGAGTGCGTTTTTTTGCCTACTAATCTGCAATAACCTCAGGGACGGAGATGATAGTGGGGAGCGTAGAAACATTCTACGCTCTACGATTCTGGAGGGACTGCATGCTCACCTGTGTTGCTGAGTTCACCACGCTGACCAAACAGGAAATGAAATTCAAGACTTCCCGGGGCTTTTCCTGTGTATCTGACTAGTGCATTGGAGTTCAAAGTGCTGTCCAGAGAGGTCACAATGGATCACTCTGGGATAGCTCCAGGAGGCCATACCATCAATTTGCATCCATGCTACCCTAAATTTGACCCAGAAAAGTCAATGTTAGAGCTATTCCTCTCACCAGAGAGGAGTACAGAAGTCGATTTTAAGAGCTCTTTAGGTCTAGGGAATGGGGTTGGTTGTGTGGACCCAGTCATTTTTAAATCAACCTAACGTGGTTAAATATGAACTAACCCTGTAGTGTAGACTAGGCCTAAGTACTGGATCTCTCCATTTCATACGAAAGGACACTTTTCCCCTCTTTATTCTACCTGTATTTGGGAGGACATCAAGTGGAAGGTATGGTTCTCCATATCCAGATCAATCCATACCTCATCTTCATATAAGATTTTGGTGCAATGTTATCACAATACAGAGTATAAAGAACTTCTGCAAGGGTATTTATTGTCTGTTTAGGAAGTGCAGGTATCCCTTTCTGTCTCAAAGGTGCAGAATTGATTCTAAAATCTGCCATGTAGAATGTGCTTCCCAGGGGGTTCCCCAAACTCTCTTAATAAAGCTCTAAAATTTAACAGCAGAGAGCATTCAAATCCAAAATGAAATTTTGCTGAGTTTGATGCCTGTGCAAAATTCTCCCATCTTTACTGGTCAATTGAAGAGGTGGTTCATGAAACAATAGCCACTGGATTCAGCGCATACTCATCACTGTCCTGTGGCCTTTCGTAGCTTTGACTCGTATCAGGAGACTGGCACTAAGAAATAAAGATCAGACTCACTTCTTTGCATCTTTACGGGGTACTTACCTGCACTCCTGAATACTTTATTACAAGGAGACCTTTGTCTGGATATATATAAAGATACCTTCCTGGACAATTTGTTCTCAAACTAATACCCTATATTATTTTCATATCATCTATTGTAAGGCAGACTTGGTTCCCACATTTTTCTTTCATGCTACAACCCATCCTTTCAGCACCCAACAAGCCCCTTGTTTCTTTTTTCCTTTCTTTTTTTAAATGATATAATGACAAGTCTGTATGCGGAATCAGCATTGTGATGTCAATTGCTGCCATGAAATATTACATGCTCCAAGTCCTCCTTGAATCAGAGATATTCTAGGGCTGAATGTATGTATAAACTAGCATCCAAAATGTAATGGCTAGAGATAAGTCCTTTGATACTATGGCACTACAGATATACCTAAGACCAGTGCTAAATTTGTAACGAAAGAAGTGCTGGGGCTCAAGCAATTTTTTTTTAACTTTCAGAACTGATGTGACAAGCTCAGAGGTGCTGGGGCTATGAACTGCCAAACGTAGAGGTGCTGGGGCTCAGTCCTAGCAAGCCCTGGCACAAATTAAGCACTGCTTAAGACACATAGAAACCTTTTAGATTTGCCACTTGCTAATAATAATACACCCCTGCAAACAAAACCCCTCTTGGCATATTAAAAAGGCAGCCTTTCCCAACTGTTCCCATACAGTTACAACAGATGCCCTGTATTCCACGAATAGGAAATGACTGTGGTCTCAAATACCACTATGTAGTAATGATGGGCAAATGCTGACCCTGTAATGGCACTCCCTGTGCTTGTTTACACACTGAACTGCAACTTGGTGCATGCAGGGTTAACAGTGGCTAATGCATTTGGTGGCAAATCCCCCATTTTTCTCCTTACACAGAGTTGAAAATCTAACCTTTTCATTGTATAGATTTTGAAGATACTTTACATCTTGGAAGGTTTAGAGATTATTTATAAAACACCAGAGGGATTTATTTTTTTGAAGGATGATGTATTTGTAGTTTGTCTAATGGTAACTGTAACACATGGCTTAAATCTGACAGCTTGTATTTCTGTTGCCTCCCTCTGGGTACCTTTTATTATCAAATAATGCTTTCAGAGCATTTGGTTTCACATTACAAAGGTTCATTAGCTTAGCCCTTTACCTAATACATTTTGAGGTTTCTTTGTATTCACAGCCTTTAGATTCAATTTATCGGTCCTTGCCATACATTCATATTTTCTTTTCCACATGTAACATTGTCTACTGTCTAAGAACAGGTCAAATACAGACTGAAGGGAGTATGTTTGGGATTCATTCTACTTGATGATAAATAGACGTGAGACTTAGATGCCACAGCTGTCCCCTATTAGATCACTATTCAGATTATCACATTTAAAAAAATCTGTCCTGAATTCTCTACTGTGCATGGGGGAGAAAGAAAAGCATTAGGCACTCCCTTTAAAGCTCTTTAGATGAATTATGTTGATAGTTTGTAGTAGATAATGGGCCAAATGACAGCCAAGTTAGAGCAGCCTGTCACTGGAGTTAATGCTCACGCTTCTGTATTTTAGTCTGGAGCACAACTGAATGCTCATAATCGACTAGCTGTCAGCTTTAGTTCATCAGGTCAAGGTGCACAGAGGTGAGGATCTGACTATCATATCTGTATAGTCTCCTGCATTTGTGTTGTGAGTTGCAGAATATTAGGAGCAAGTATATGTAGGTTTAAATCCATGATGGGGATAGGATTTTTAATTTAAAAAAAAAACATTTTACTGTGATCCAATATTTTAGCAGGTAACTTTCCAGAAAGATTTTTTTTTATAGATTTTTAAGATGAGTGGTTTTACTCTTGATCTCTGGAGGAAAAGACGAGGAGACGTAAGAGAAGATGCTTTGTTCCTTCCCAAGTCTAATTCAGAATCCCTCCTGAGTATCTTGTATTGCCATTAGATAATTGCTATGAAATATTTTTAACAAAATAATGCATTTTTTTATTTTTCAGATGTTAGGTCTCTATTAAGTATTCTTTACTTATTCTTATTCCAATGGAAGAAGTTTTCCCTGAATAACTAATGTGCAAGAGAGCTCTAAATAATGATAATGGGCTATATTGTGTTGTTGAGTTTTAGTCTAAACTCCTGGAATGAAATCCTAGCCCCTTTGAAGTCAATGGCAAAACTCCAATTGACTTCAATACAGCAAGGATTTCTCTAATTGATTTTAATGACGACTTCTGCTTTAAAACAGTATCTGACCTAATGATTTGAATTTACTGCTTAGACCCACATTGGTCTCAGACCAATGAACTAGAGATGAGAGTATCCATTTTTGTTACTAAAACCCCAAGACATAAAATCCGACCTCTGGAACAATTCTCTAAACTCAGCACTCTTTTTATTGGCTTTGATGTTTTTTTCTAGTGTCTTTTTAGTCAGGTCTCAATCTACTAATATTATTTCATAATCTAAATTCATAACAGTGAACCTCATGCTAGATCAGGGTTGGGCAAACTACAGCCCATGGACCAGATCTGGCCCATCAGAGCTTTGGATTTGGCCCACGGGATTGCCAGCCCCGTGGTGCACTGGGGCTAAGGTTGGGTCCCTGACTGCCCTGGCCCCATGCCACTTCTGGAAGTGGACAGCACCATGTCCCTGTGGCCCCTAGGGAAGTGGGAGCAGGAAGAGGGTTCTATGTGCTACCCTGCAGGCACCGACTCCCACAGCTCCCATTGGCCGGGAATGGGGAACTGCAGCCAATGGGAGTTCTGGGGGAAGTACCCACAGGAGATGGCAGCTCGCAGAGCCCTCAGCCTCTCCCTCTCCCAGGGGCTGCAGGGCTGTGATGCTGGCCTCTTCCGGAAGCGACGCATGACCAAGGCAGGCAGGGAGCCTGTCTTAGCCCCACTGCGTGTACTCCACTGCCACCCTGGAGCCTCTCAAGGTAAGTGGCGTCGGGCCAGAGTCCACACCCTGCACTCCAACCCCCTGCCCTGAGTCCCCTCCCGTTCCCCAGATCCCTGTCCTGAGCCCCCAACCCCTTGCCATGAGCCTCCCCTCCTGGACTCTGCACCCCTCCTGCACCCCAACCCCTTCCCCTGAGTCCCTACCTGCACACTGCATGGCTTGCATGCAATTTCCTCACCCAGATGTAGGTCACCCCTGTACTAGATTGATATTATCCAGGCATATTATTAGTTTATTAGGAGTATATTTAAAGCAGAGTTGGCTTTGTTTTCATCGCTGGGTTAAAAATTAGAAGGGAACGAGATATCCCCAAAGCCACACAAGTTTTGAAATACAGCTGTCGGATCACTGCAGCTATGCAGGATAGCTCAGGACCATGAAAATGTGCAGTGTGTGTGTGTGTGTGTGTTTGTTTGTCATACACACATAGGCCCTTTTCCTCTCTCTCTCTCACGCTTCCCAGGCCCTTCTCCTCAGTGAAGGCAGCACAGATACTCAAGGACTGTCTACACTAAAATCGCTGTACCGATGCAGCAGTGCCGCTGTAGTGCTAGTGAAAATGATCCACCTCCTTGAACAGCAATAGTTCTGGTGGTGGGAGAGTGTTTCCTGCCGGCATAGCACTGCCCACACCAGCGCATAGGTCGGTGTTACTTATGTCGCTTTTCCACACCCTTGAGTGACTTATGTTATATTGAAGTAAGTGCTAGTGTGTACAGGCCTCCTGTGTTCAGATAGTATGGTGATTGCAGGTGGCCTGAAATGTTAAAATAGACAGCCCTTGGACAGCGAGTTGACTGTGTCTACTTCAGTGGGAGACCCAGTGTGAAATGCATTAACTAATTCACTCATTGGTTAATTTAGCTTTCATTTATCCGTGTTATGAATTTTAATCTGTGGTTGAGGAGACAACATGCAGTACACGTCAATGCTTTTCAGAATAGGTAGGAGTCTGTGCAAAACTTTGTCTGAGTTTGACATGTTATCTTTACCTGCTGCTGTAAATTACACTACTATTTTCAGATTGGTTTCACATACTCATGCCTAGTGGTCACCAGCATATTCAGGCGAAAAAACATTTTTCAGCTTCAGACCCCTTCTTTGGTTATCTATCTTTATTTGACCACCTGATGAGCCAAACAGATATTTTTTGAGGGTAGAAAAAATTAACTATAGAAATGGAGAATATGAGAACATTCATCATAACCACTTTTCCCTTCACACCATTTTGCATGGCTTTTTTGGCCTTTGCGCTCTGCAACAGACACCCATGGAGGAATCATGAAGGTAACAAAGTCTGAACTAAGAGAATGCTATAGAAATTGCTCTGAATAGCAAATTCACATTAACGTCCTCCCTGAGTTGCCAACTCCCCTTCCAGAACGGGCCTGGAAGTGGAAGAAATGGAAGATGTAGCATGAGGAGATGTTGGCCTGAAGTCCTGGGAAGAAGGTGGTCAGGTCCATGAAGTCCCAGAGGCCAGAGCCCCAAGAGGAGTTGCTGCCCCTAGTCAGTCATAGCTTCTTCCCTGTCTCCAATGAATGGGTGACAGAAACTGGAACTCTCCCCTCCCCTCCCACCAAATACTGCCCCAGATGCTGGGCTGCTATCTCCTCATATTGCCTCCTCCAACTCTTCCACATTTGGACCTGCTTTGGAAGGATAGATGGCAGCTCAGCTAGAACATACATATGTGTGGTGTTTAGATGTTGCTTGAAATTATTAGAACTGGGAGCACTGGCTGTTGGGAGTCTGAAAAGACAGGAAACAGGAAGGATAGGGGAGGAGTTGAGGAAGCAGACTGAGAGTTACAGAGGGTGCAGCAGCAGCTGTTGAAGTTAGTACCTTGCCTGGTTGATACAACAATGTGCCACTCAGCAATCCAACATGAGAGACATGCACACCTCTTGGAATGTGACCTTTGCTACTTGGCTGGTAACCTGGACCTTGGTAACTTGGAAAATATTAGTTGCACCCCTGCTGAATACCAAAATAATATCATTTCTGTAGGTTCTTTGTCCCATTCAGTAGAATTTGTAACAGGATATAATTTTCTATTACATTCTATAAGATGGTATAAAAGGTTATTTTCTATTACATTATATAGGGACTTTGCATAAACACTGGATTTGGACTTGTCAGTTTCTCTTTCTCCATGTTGCCCGTAGGTGGGAATGATGCTGATAGCTCTATTGGGGAGTCAGACACTCTTATCACTGAATAATACCTGCTGCTGGATGATCATATAAGAGAGTTCTGAGGGTAATTCTTTCAGCACTTTAGAGGACAATCATGACCCAAGGGTAGTGTATTATAGCAGTAAGACAGAGCTTTCGGAACATGCACAGTGTCAATAGGAATTTCCTGTGGCCCATACCCTGAATTTTTTATCCCAACCAGCTTCCCTGAGTCTTGAAAAGATGAAAGCCAATCAGTGTCTGAATATTGGGGAATGGGAAAACAGGAAGAAATAGTGAAGAAAGGATAAAAATGGAAGGCAATTATGCTGAAATAGTGACATTTTACATGTTATGTTGTAGAAGTATTAAAATGGGACAATTATTGGGGAAAATATCAATGTAATTTTTTACTACCAAAGGAGACATTTCTGCTACTTATTAAGGGAGAACTACAGATCACATTTTTAAAATCAAAAGGAAAATACATTTTTAAAATCCAAAGGTAACTATAGGACTATCTTAAATGCTCTGTCTCTCTGTAAAAATAATGGAACATGTGCATTCAATATTTGATAACTTTGGCTGTTATTTTTTACTTATAAGTAGTCACAGCTGTGGTAGTGGGATACATTTCATTAAGGCCCTAGTCATCCTAGTTATTACATGTGGGTTGACGCTTGCATGTGTACAGAACTGCACAGAAGTCAATCAATTCTATGGGGTTATATGAGCCAACTCACATAGAACAGGGCCTAAATTTGTATTTTCGGGCCTGGCCCTGCATTCTTTACACACTCCAGGTGCCCATCTAGATTATAGGTAGGTTTATGTGCAGCATCAAGCCCTCAGTAAGTTTCTCTTTGTCTGTTGCAGCATCACTTCTTCAAATGGCTCCAATGATAATGTACTCTTTTTATATAAAAAAAATGAAATTGTTTGCAGAGGAAAGTAGTTTGTTTTAAAAGAATACGAGATGTAATGCAAGATCAAAATATATTATTTATTCGTATGCCTGATTTAATGTAATTTATGTTTGTAGGATTGTAGTTTACAGTAACATCTGTGTTTAGACTTGCATTGTATTTCATGTGACTCACAACAGACATTTCCATCTGCATACTAGAGACAGAACTAAGGCTGGCATTTTATAAAAATAAAGCATCCAAGCATGCAGAAAGGCTGGAGATTTTGCAAAGTATAATTCACACAGTTATATTTGAATCAATTCACCTGAATTTACTGTATACTTCACATTATATAAAATGTTACCTTCAATCTCTCAAAGAAGTGTTATGCAGATAATATATTTGGCCTCCGGGACATATGAACAAAATTTCTTGAAAAAGAAGAAGAAAAAATAGTTTTTTTTTAAATTTTCTGTTTATTTGAAATTTGACAAAAGACCTACCTTGGTGTGAACGCTGAATAACCTCATAATACCAGATTGCAATAAGGCGCCACTAACACATTGTGGGCAAAGACCTGAACTTTCTCTTCACTTATTAAAATATTGTGTAGGCAATAGAAAATGAACAGCACAAGGTTTATTAATTTGGGGCCCGTGTTTCAAAACCTTTCTAATTATCTCATTTTAGTAGAAACAGCTTCTTTGATTTGATTCAAAAGTACTATATAATGTACCGTAGGGCAAAGCTGTTGCACCTATTCTTGAAACAGACTTGAAAGAGGAAATAATTTATTTAATTTTATATTAAAAAGATAGAGACCTGACTCCCTAAAATCTGGAATGCAGAGCAATAGAACAAGTAGACCTGGTATTTTAACCTTTTAGAATACAATGTTTTCCCCTTGAAGTCAATGAGTGTTTTGCCAAGGATTTAAATGGGTCCAGGATTGGGTTCATGCTGATTTTGTTATGTCTGTGTTAAATACTTTTGCCCATCCAAAACATATTTAAATATGAATGAAGAAGACTGCACCAACCAAAATGTTGTATAAACTTCATAGCTTTATTTGTTCATAATACTTTTTACATCTATATTGTCTTAATTAACAAAGCCTGACAGAACATCCTAGTGAGGTGGCAAAGCATTAGAACCAGAATATCAAAAAGAAAATTAGGGTAAGAGAATTATTACTTATATCTTACCTATGAACCTTTTCTAGAGAAAACTTATTCTAGCCCTGCCACATATCTATCTTTGCCAGTCTGCTGATATATACAGTAAATAAAATCATATTAAGTTGATATAAAACCTGTTCAATAAAATTGATCCAAAGAATGTCTGCATTCTGAAATCACGTTCCCATTTTATATTTGGTGTCAAAGCTTGTCACAACAGAATGCCTTTGGTCCACTACTAATATTGTTATATAGAAAATTATTGAACACATTTATTTTAAGCTTAGGTTTCCAGGTTATCAAAATGTTTCTTACCTCAACAGCTCTGAGGGTTCACATAATTCTGTTTCATTGTATTTTGGCAAGGTTATTCTTTTCAGGCTTGAAGAAATTCAAATTTGTGCTTTGAATCTACTCAAATTTAGCCAACAAGTAACCCAATCTCTTTGAATCTTCTCTTCTTGGATGTTATAGTCCCAGTCAACATTATTGGAGGAAGAGTGAGAGAGTGTATGATTCCTGAGGAAGGAACAAGGCCTTAGTTGGTTTTATATCTCACAACTAATTATTTGAGGTCCAAACCTCTAAAAAGTGAGTAAGAAGGTCAGGATTTGGGATATTCAATTCATGGATGAGTGAACATGGTGGAATAAACTAATTAGTGGCACACTTCTTTATTCTGGCCAGGACCAGAGGTACAGCTGCCAGAACACATGAGAAAAGCTATTCTTGGGGTATAACAAAAATGTTTTAAATTTTGTAAAAAGCTTTGTTCTCTTTCAGCCCAATTTTGCAGACATAAGATGTTTGCAGAGGATTTGAATGAACATGCAAACCTCTGGGTGTTTGCCTGATTCAGATATTCAAATCTTTTGAAGTTTGCTCACTCTAAATCTTATTTTGATCCACTTTCAGTCCCAAAGAAAACACATCGGATTTATGGAAAATAGAAATAAAAACATCCACAGGCTTAACTATGAGATATCTGGAGCTGTCCTGTGGTTTTAATCCATGTAATAGATTTATTGATGGTCTATTTATTCTGACAATTCTGGTGTATTTTGAAAATAAGGAACATAGAATAGGGACTAACTCTTCATTCCTTGTAAAGTTAATGATAGTTTTAAGTGCCCTGGCAATGCAGGACTGGGGCCTTCATGACAAAAAGTGTTGCAAAATTGCATTTAACTGGTGGTATGTTTGTACAGAGCGAATTCTAGACGCTTGGATTTGTACAGTGTTCAATTAGATATAGACATTTGTGCTGGATGGATGAAAAACAAAACTGAGGCAATAAATAAAAGAAATAAAGTGCTTAGATACTCAATCCTGTTAATATATTGCACTTCATTTTACTGTTTAAATAAACCCCAAATCTTCCTATTTGAATAGGAAGGCAGTAGTATTCCTCTTTCACAGATGAGCCAATTGCACATCAGTCTTTTCAGAATCTCAACTTTAATAAATAAATAAATCAATTACATAAATAAATAAAATAAAAAACAAAAGGGACCAAGTTAAAAAAACTACCAGAAATATGAAGGTAAGAAAGCAACCGCCACCTTCTTAAGTAATAGTATCAATTGATTCTAAAGCAGGGGTCAGCAACCTTTGGCACATGACCCATCAGCGTATTCCGCTGGCGGGCCCCAAGACATTTTGTTTACGTTGACAGTCCACAGGCATGGCCCTTTGCAATTCCCAGTGACCGCAGTTTGCCATTCCCGGCCAATGGGAGCTGCAGGAAGCGACGGCCAGCACATCCCTGCAGCCTGCACTGCTTCCTGCAGCTCCCATTGGCCGTGAAGGGTGAACCATGGCCACTGGGAACTGTAGGGGGTGGTGCCTGCGGACGATCAATGTAAACAAAATGTCTTGCAGTATGCTTGGGGATTACTCTGAAGGGCTGAATGCTGAAGGTTGCCAACCCCTGTTCTAAAGCATTCTTTTCCTCTTCTTTAGCATTGACTGGATCTTATTTAAAGCAGTTTGATAATATCAAGAGCCTATCTTTGGCAGTAACTGCCTGATTTCTGCTCTACACCAGTGGCATACATTTGGACAGTTTCTCAGACTTTGTGAATCCATTAGCAGTATGAGTACTAGTGAAAGAAATTACTGTGCTGATCAGGCTTTTATAACTTTGTAACTACTACTGGATTAGGTTGTTTTATAGTTGAGCAGCTCCAGCTAATAGTTTTCTAGCTAATGTAAACTACTGTAGAAGAATAGTTAATGATGTTTATTTTATATAACATTGAGATGTTTCAGCAAATCCAATTAAGATAATGACTCGCACTCCTAATTGTCTGTGCTGTATCCTTGCTGGAGTTAAATAAATGATCAAAGTTACCTGATTGCCTATGTCATTTTGCAGATGAGTCTATGCACAATGCCACATACATCAAGTGGTCCACATGCAAACACTGACCAATCTTAGCGTATGCCCAGAGTGTCTCAAAGGTACAACCAGGATTCATCACCAAATTGTATCTGTTGGTTATGAGCATCCAAACCTAGGTAAGAACTGCAGTGTAGCTAGAAATTCACATCAAAGCAGTAAGCCTGAGCAAACCTGCAGGTTCAGTACTGTATGTGATGTTGCTGGAAAATGTGGCAGTAATCAGTGGTGGAAAAATGAGAATGCAAAAGATAATTTTAAGATAAAAGCACTCATCCCTCCTGATACAGCTAACTTCTGATGGTAAATACAATAGGAACTCAATAATTTTATTTATAAAAAAATCAAGCGCTTTAAGGATAAGAAGAAAATCATCTACAACATATTGATTAATTGAAACTAGCAGAGGACTTTATGGATAAGTGCTATGAAAGTGTATTTTCCATTTGGTAGACCAGATTTGGTTATATGGGTTACATCATATAATTAGCATAGTTAGTTTTGAGTGCCAGATTTGATATCCAATAGAGCTGGATTTTCCAGAGCAGTTTTATAACACTTTACATATCCAGAGAAGACATCTCATTGACACCAATTGCATTTGTGAACACTCAGCACTTCTGACCCAAAATGTCTCAAGTTGGGTACCCAGAAAATGGGAACACACAGTGGACACCTGTAGAAGTGTGGCTTACATGACTTGTCCAGCATCACAAAGGAAATCTGTGACAGAGGCAGAGACAAAATCCAATTCTTCATGGAGATATTCAGCTGTCTAAATCATCATAAAACTGTCCTCTTTTCCTGATAGCCCGTTTATATCCATTTGTTCTTGTGTCCATATTGGTACTGAGTTTAAATAATTCCTTTGCCTCCCTGCTATTTATCCCTCTGATATATTTATAAACAGCAATCATATCTCCCCTCAACCTTTTTTTGGTTAGGCTAAACAATCCAAGCTCTTTGAGTCTCCTTTCATATGACACGTTTTCCATTCCTCGGATTATCCTAGTAGCGCTTCTCTGAACCTGTTCCAGTTTGAATTAATTCTTCTTAAACATGGGAGACCAGAACTGCACACAGTATTCCAGTTGAGGTCTCACCAGTGCCTTGTATAACGGTACTAACACCTCCTTATCTCTACTAGAAATACCTCACCTGCTGCATCCCAAGACCGCATTAGCTTTTTTCACAGCCATATCACATTGGTGGCTCATAGTCATCCTGTGATCAACCAATACTCCAAGGTCCTTCTCCTCCTCTGTTACTTCTAACTGATGCGTCCCCAGCTTATAACAAAAAATCTTGTTATTAATCCCTAAATGCATGACATTGCACTTTTCACTATTAAATTTCATCCTATTACTATTACTCCAGTTTACAAGGTCATCCAGATCTTCCTGTATGATATCCTAATCCTTCTCTGTTTTGGCAATACCGCCCAGCTTTGTGTCATCTGAAAGCTTTAATAGCACATTCCCACTTTTTGTGCCAAGGTCAGTAATAAAAAGATTAAATAAGATTGGTCCCAAAACTGATCCCTGAGGAACTCCACTAGTAACCTCCCTCCAGCCTGACAGTTCACCCTTCAGTACGACCCATTGTAGTCTCCCCTTTAACCAGTTCCTTATCCATCTTTTCCAATTTAGCTAATAATTCCCGAGGTGGAACCGTGTCAAATGCCTTACTGAAATCAAGGTAAATTAGATCCACTGCATTTCCTTTGTCTAAAAGATCTGTTAGCAAAGAAGGAGATCAGGTTGGTTTGGCATGATCTACCTTTTGTAAAACCATGTTGTATTTTATCCCAGTTACCATTGACTTCAATGTCCTTAACTAATTTCTCCTTCAGTTTTTTTTCCAAGACCTTGCATACTACAGATGTCAAACTAACAAGCCTGTACTTACCCAGATTCCTTTTTTTTCCTTTCTTAAAAATAGGAACTATGTTAGTAATTCTCCAGTCATACAACTCCTGAGTTTACAGATTCATTAAAAATTCTTGCTAATGGGCTTGCAGTTTCATGTACCAGTTCCTTTAATATTCTTGGATGAAGATTATCTGGGCCCCCTGATTTCATCCCATTAAGCTGTTCGAGTTTGTCTTCTACCTCGGATGTGGTAATATCTACCTTCATAACCTCATTCCCATTTGTCATCCTATCATTATCCCTAAGTTCCACATTAGCCTCATTAAAGACTGAGGAAAAGTATTTGTTTAGATCAGGGATCGGCAACCTTTGGCCCGCAGCCCGCCAAGGTAAGCCCCCTGGTGGGCCGGGATGGTTTGTTTACCTGCTGCATCCACAGGTTCAGGCAATCGCGGCTCCCACTGGCCGTGGTTTGCTGCTCCAGGTCAATGGGGGTGGAAAGCGGCACAGGCCGAGGGATGTGCTGGCCGCTGCTTCACGCCGCTCCCATTGCAAGCAAAACCCAAAAATACTATCTCAGGCAAAAATACAGGCCTGGATCCTACATTGGCACTAGCACTCCTAACAGGTGACAGGGAATGGATCACTTGATGATTACCTGTTCTGTTCATTCCCTCTGGGGCAGCTGGCATTGGCCAGTGTTGGAAGACAGGACACTGGGCTAGATGGACCTTTGGTTTGATCCCGTATGACCTTTCTTATGTTCTTATAATTGGAAAAGGAAAAAACATGAGGGTTTGGGGGGCCTTGTAGGGGTTAGGGAGGGGTAGATTGGGAATGTTAGTCTGGGCCTTGGAAGTTCCAGGGAGGAAGGAACACTTAGCTGATAGATGCACTGGGGAAGTTTAGGTTGAGGGGTTTGGGACATTCAGAAAGCAAAGATAGTGACTGGTTCCTTACCTTTCTCTATGCAGAGCTCCTGAAATAGTCTCAATCTACCCTTACTTTTCTGTTCCTGCTGTAAATATGTATTTTACAAAGAATTGTTTGTATCTATTAAATTCCACTACCGGCCTCTTAAAAATACATTCAGACACCTTTCCTGAGGAAAGACAAAATAACTGGAGTTTGTAGTCCAGACCATGTTGGAAACATTAAGAGCTAAAAAAAATAGTGAAAATTTCAGAACTGAAAGTTTCTCTTTTTTTCCTTGAAAAATCAATGTTTTTATACCAGCTTGATCAAGGAAATAATACTGATAAAAATATTTAGAAAAAAAATACATTGTGTTAAAATGTGTCATATAAAACTTCAGAGGTGTTGGTTTAATTTTGTTGATGTGGGAGGAGAAGCTGAGCAAAATGGAGCTTGAACTGATTTCTTTACAAAACAGCAGCATATGATCAGCAATAAATAACCAGGTTTCTACACAGATATTTTTGTACAGTCTTATATAAAAGTTGAAAATGTGAACATCTGTTTAGTATAGAAATTATATATCCAATAAAATTCTATGCTATCTAATCCATATTTTCTTTAAAGATAATAGTGTTTGATTCGAGGCAGTCTTTCGGAGATAAGTCTTTGCCCTGTCCATTTTCAGGTGATTGTTACCAGACTTGGGTCCCAGTTATAGAGGAATGGATTTTTTTTTAAGTGAGAGATAAAGAAAGATATTTGTGATATCCCAGCTATGGAAGGAGAAGGTCAAGGAGGTTTGGATAAGATTTAGAGGAATTAATTAACTCCACTGTCCAATAGATGAAGAAATAGATGTATTTGTTCTTTCTGAGATTATAGGTAGTTATAGCAGTAAGAGGAGATATTGGGGCAATCATAATTAAGAAAGATATTTGATCATGCCGAGTTGCTTAAAGTATTATTAGTTTATTTCCCCTACTGTTGCTGGGGGCCAGGGAGTGGGTGGAGAGGGAAGCATATTTCACTGCAGGCTCTAATTTTTCCTTTTAACTGCTCACATTGGGTCAACTAATGTCATAGAGTTTAAGACCAGAAGGGACTATCAGATCATCTAGTCTAAACTCCTCTATATGACAGGCAACCAACACCACCTAGCACCCGCAACTAACTCCAACAACTGAAATAAGACCAAAGTATTACAGCTCACAGGATACTAGACTATTATGTGCCATGGGTAGAGAACAGATGGGACAGAGGTGCACCAGTGCACTGGCAGGAAAGTGATGAAGTGAGATACACCCAGATAGGCCTAGCAAGTGATCCACACTTGCAGGCTGCAGAGGAAGGTGACCCTCTCCCCAAGGTCACTGGAAATTTGATGTGGGGGGAAACTTCTCCCCAACCCCACAAATGAGAATCAGTTAGACCCTGAGCATGTGAACAAAAACCAGCCAGTCAAGCACCTATATGGGTGCATTGATTTAGTGTCTATAATTGGATCCCATCTTGCTTTACTATGGTTTTAGAAATATTTTTCTTAGTTTCTGTGAGGTCTCTAAAGAACCATTTGCACCCATTCTGAGCTAACTAATTTAGGACCTGATCTAGCTCTGATTTGATTTAATAAAATGATGCTTTTTGATGCCATTCGGAATTGGATCAAGCCCTAAATTCTGTTGCATGCATTGCAATGTTTGATATTAAGCATGAGTTGTTGAGGAAGTCCTCCCTCAGTGAAACAGTGACTACAACATACATAATAAAGATTATGTTTTGTTACAGCTTCAGTATATATTGTCTTTTATAACCTTCTAATTAGAGAATGTGAGATTAAAATAAAAATAAATAAGAGAATATAAGATACCATAAAATCAATCTAGGAATATGAATTTGGATAAGAAGTCATCAGAATGCTCCAGAATACTTGATGGCAGTTTTAGAGAGAGGCTGGAATTTTGCAAGAGCTCCTGCTTCAGATAATGGTGTCTAGATTAATAGGCTAAAGGATCTAGAATCAAGCTGAAATCTTCTGTCCAAATTCCTCTAAAGAATGTTCTGTATTTCCTCAAGCAGAGTATTAGAGATCATAGATTAATTTTGCAGGGAGGTGTATGTATATTTTACAACAGCTATTTTATCACTTTTTGAATATTTTAAATCTATATTCGTTTATTATCAGAAACTTATCTCAGGATCCTGATTGTCAACATTTTTCATGACACAGTGTCCTTGTCACTAACAGAATCCTTTGACAAGCTTTGTAAAATAGATGGCTCATTCAGTTTTTACATAACTTTTCTGATTCAGCTATGTTGAAGCTAGTCTCTTGAAAGAACATGTGATCACTGATTATATATTAAAAAGATTTAAGTGACTTATGGTTCTAAGTCCCATTTTCAAAAAAAAATGTAGGGACTTAGGAGTCAAAGGCCCCTTGCAAGTCACTAGTGCTTAGATGCTTTTTAAAATGTTACCCTACATCTTTAAGATCAAAGATTTGTTAGTGTTTGTGATGCTGGTAAACCAAGTGTTAACTCTGGCCAAGGCCTAACTGGAAAATCAGGCATCTCCTTACCATTCACATCCTCACTGGGGCTGGAAGGATCACCTTGAACATTTGTGTCTATGTGTGTCAGGAGAGCTCCTTCCTGCTTAGATAGAAAAGCTTCCTTTGCTTTCTTTCTTTTTCTGAATGCTGCCCCAGAGGGGCGTTTTCTTCTTTCACTTATGACTGCTGTTCTGTGCCGGATATCATGGCTCTCAACACTCAGTTGAAGGGGACAAATAAGCAGGCTGGTAGCAGGGCCTGAGTGAAGGAAGATATCAGAGTCTTAAGGGCCTAACTGGTTCCTGCTACTTTAGTTGACTGCCTGTTCTCCTCAAGTGGGTTCAGGGAAGCAGCAGGAAACAGGAAGCTCCCTGAGAAGCTGGTGTTAATCAGTCCAGGCTCCTGGGAGTGCTAGAGAGGTACATAAGAGGCTCCTCCTTCTCTCTCTCCCTGCAGCTCGTGCTGCTTTCTGTTATTCCCTCTCATCTTTTCTCCTGCCTGCCTGTTATGTCTCTTGTGCCTGCCTTCCTTCAGCAGAGCTCTCCACCATCTCTTTGCATCTAGAGCAGAGAGAATACATATGCACCATCAGCAGACACAATTTTCTACACTCCGGGTCCTAGTGGCACCCCTCACAGTCTGGCATCTGAGATGGCAGCCTCAGTTCGCCTCATGGTAAGGCCAGCCCTGCCCGGCCAATATTTGCACTTGTAAGACTACAACTAATTAAGGACATGAATGCTATTTCTTAGAGATCTAATTACCCTTCCTTGTGAGTGCAATTTTTTTCAACTACTTATGGCTATATTGTTCTTTATGGGACAATCTTGAACAGAGGATTGTGTCAAGCCATATTGCATGAGGGTAGGTCAGTGAGGGTACAGCTTGACACCCTATCACATGCCAAGCCTAAGAAACAGAGCAGCTTAACCTCATGGTGTGTCACACTTCCACCATGGTCTTGCTTTCTTTCTGTGAGGGGGTGCCCCGAGGGTTCTTTAAGAGGGCATTCCTCCACACAAAGAGATCACAGCTGCCCCCACTATGGGTCCTTGCACCATTTCTCGGTGCACCTGCACACTGAATAGCCAGCATATTGCTCCTATGTGACATGGTTATTTCTCTCATTTAATTTTGGGCACAGAATTATGCTTGCAGTAATTGAGGCCACTCTTCAAAAAAATTCAGGTTAATTTAACTTTTATTATAGTGACTTGCAGTTGTTGTCTTTGTACATAGACAGATATCTCTAATATTACATTGAAAGAATTACTGTAAATGAAAGCTCCAGAAAAAAAACAGAGCAGCCACATCTTTTGACTATGGGATTATTTTAGACCC